>NW_027526335.1:150383297-150994833 GCF_048455015.1 Haemaphysalis longicornis | reverse complement strand
TGAATTAAGACAGAATAAGGGTTGGCAGTCAAGAAAAAATTCCCCGCATTTCCCCGAGGGGAAGAATGTGAAAGTGCGAATGCACGAGTTGAATTTGCGCGGTTCGGTAATGTTCGCGAAAGAGAGACCACACACACACACACAACTACAAAGAAAGAAAGATGCATTTATTCACAGACACCTATTTGTGTTGTCGTTGTACTTGATTGCTAGAGCGGATCTCAGCTTTGAAATTTCGTGTCAGTACTCCTTTAAGCGGGTGCATTAGCCCTTCTCACGCCCGATTCTTGGCCAATCCCCCACGGGGGTATGTGCCATGTCAGCGGCCAGGCAGCGCGCGCCCATCTCTCCCCGTGGCCAAGGAAGACGAGGAGCGCGCGCACCCGCAGCTGTTGCTATGCGGACGGCGGCGGACGCTTCAGGCTCGCTTAAGATGTGCATTCGCACTTAAAAGAAAAAAGCGCGCTCAGCATGCTGCGTAGCCCTTTAAGTCTGTTTTGATGTTCCGCACTGTGACAGCGGGAGCCGCTTATTGGTCGGCCTGTTGCCACCTCGCAGCGAAATCGTTCCAGTGCGTACCGTAATTCCCGGCAACACTGCGTTTTGCATGACTTTGAAAAGCTGCTGGCTGCGGTGCGCGGAGTTATTATTATGTCTACATTTGTTATTTTTATGTTCATGAGACCTATCGTAAAAATTTTGACCCGCAACGTGCTCGAGTTTTCTGAGCGCAAACATTTTTCGCGAAAAATTTACCACACGTAATATTTGCAGCAAATTTGTTAGATAAAAAGTGCGATATTGCACGAGTAAATACGGTAATTTTTTACGCTGTCACCTTCTGTAGGGTATTCAGGACAATTTTGTTCAAAGTAATCTTGAGTTAATGCGCAGTCATTGCATTATTGCCTTGATCACCGGAATTCATTTTCCAGTAACTATCGCGGAAGTGTGCGTCACAAGGAGTAGTTCAATGCTCAGCCGGACCCCCGGCCATCGTACTCTCCGATGCATTGCGAATCCGATGCATGCGAACCAAAAATGTAATTTGACGGGCGAAGCACGCGTAATAATTTTTTTGTGGGAGGCCTTTTCGACTGTTGGGAGGCCTCTTCGACTATGGGAGGCCTTGTACAACAGTCGACTGTTGTACATCCCATCCGGAACGAGCAGAGTACCAGTGGAGTAGCAAGTGGGGCAGTCAGTAAAAATAAATAACGGAAAACAAATCAGACCTGAAAACTTCCGATCAAGCAGACAGGACGAGCGCGGGGCAAAAGGGACAGTGTGGGACCGACGTGCCTTTCGTAGATGTGTTATCTGCTTTATTGGTGTGGACCTTCCAAGTCACAATACGTTGCACCTTCAAGGTGGCCCGATGCAGTTTCTTGAAAAAGGGATAAGCGTACAGCGTGCACCATACCCTAGCAGGTATCCCTTTTCTATCGAGTATCATTTGTATCTTTCTAAAAACGCCAACTGGTCCACTCTACCTTCCTGAAAAACTTACGAAGCTAATACAATCCATGGCAGACGCTTCCTTTGCATTGATAACACGTTTGGTTGTCAAAGGTTGTACAAAGAAAAAGATGTCTACACAGCAGTATCCACCTTTTCGTATTCTGCTTATTCGATTTTGTTTATTTTGCACGTAAAAACTTAAAATCATCTCAGGAGCGTTTTATTTTTCTTGTTTTGCTATGAAAACAGACTTTTTTTTAAGTATTGCCTTTTTTTATGCCTTGATGTTACACCTTTGGTCCGAGGCGCAGCTAATGTTGCGGGACGGCAGAGTAATTTCAGCCACTTGGGGATGTTCACGTTCTTTTTGCTCGTACATCATAAAAACGGTCCCGGGTGACGGCGATTGTTCCCGCATTCTTCTCGTCACAAGCAAACGGCTTAGGCACTGAACAACTCCTGCGGGCCACACTTGTTAAGTGCTTACATTTTGCAGGTGTGCGACCTTTTTAAACAAATTAACAAATGCAAAAGGTTTGCGCAGTTCGGTTGTCGGCCTTCGCCGTTGCGCAGCGGAGCTCTTTCAGCCTGATTGCGCCTTAAATTATCAGCGAAGGGAAGAGCTAAGTCGTGTCATATCACTTGGAAGCCGCCGAGAATGGCACTTCGTTTCGTGACGTGAGCCATGCACTCTGCTCGCGCCACCAGCAGCAACACACCATTGCTGCATTGGTGCGAATTCTTTTTCCGGGTTGAGACTACAAATAGAGCGTTGATAGTGCTTGGATTGTTTTGGGCGGAAATTTGCATGAGAGGGTACGAAGTTGACGGTACGTGAAGCAAAAAGGCCACAGTGGCATTGACTGCGCCATATCACCGACGAATGTTCGAACCATTTCGTGATATACACATGTACAGAATAGTCCAAACCGCCTTTCCATGTCCCCTCAAAGTGGACACAGGAACAGCACACAGATTGAGGCCCACAATACATGCAGCCGAGGAAAAACTGCATTACGGTGGATCGCATCAACTCAACCATTTTCCTTCTCTTCTAATTTTTATTATTTTTACTGGCATATTTAGGTTATCACCGGGTAGCACAGCGATCATTATGTGCCGGAAGACAAAGCACAGCCAGGAAGTGACACGCAGGACGAACGAGGAAGTAACAGAACAGGCAGGAAAAAGGAAGGAAGTGACACACACGTGGTTCATTTGCGTACGCACACCCACGCATCCGGGGACTCCTCTACGAGTCTGGGGGTGTTTGCAACGAATCAGAAGTTACCTCTGAATACGAGGTCGCGGGTTCGATTCCCGGCCGCGGCGGTCGCTTTTCTGATGGAGGCGAAAAGCAAAAACGCTCGTGTGCATGAGATTTCGGCGCACGTTAAAGATCCCCAGGTGGTCGAAATTATTCCGGAGCCCTCCACTACGGCGCGCCTCATCGCCTGCGTTGCGTCGGCGCGTTAAACCCCACAATCAATCAATCAATCACCTCTGAATACAATCTTATTGCTACACTTGTTGAGCGTAACCTTCGCCGTGTCTGGTATCGCAGCTGGATTAAGACAGTGCACAAAATTTATTAGTCCATAATTAAGTTAACGGGCGGCCATCCCAAGACAAATCCACTGAGCAGACGTACACAGGAGAACTGAACTGTTCCTACCCTATTGTCGAGGTCCTGATGTTGGGACAAGGTTGGAAGCATGGAACTATACTCTCGGTAGTAACGTGTATCGCAATGCATTTAGCAATAGATATATCATTTTCAAGCTATTGCGATTTGAAAGAGGCAGAAGGCATTTGTGTAAAACGTAAATATAAGCGCCTCGGCTACTGAGATTAGAGAATGTTGAAGCTGAGACACTTCTGTTACTCCCACCACATTCCAAGATCAAGAACCACAGCAGGACCTTCGTCGGCATGTTAAATGACTCACAATACCTTCCGCCCAACGGTAAGCACGTGGATGCAGTTAGCGCTACGATAGCCGCATGTAACACTCGAAAGGTGGTCAACCGTCGCACATTTTGTTAAATATAAATGTTAGATGAAACGTTTTCTCACAAAACAGCGTTTATACTCCACTCCCTCCCACCTCCTCCCTGTCGCAGGTTTCTTCGGCAAACGACTATGGGCAAGTCTCTGCTCCATCGCCTTCAGAGCAGGCAGATGACAAGGACTAAAGGAGTCCCACTTATGATGTTCCTGCTAACGGTGAGCTAGAGGCACCAATATGCAAAAAAAAACTCCCCCCACCTCCCCGAAGGGGATCGTGCGGAAATGCGAATGCATTGGGTGCACCGATGAGTGCGCTGCGGCAAACAGTCACGGAGAGAGGCGCGCGCTCCACTGCATTTATATATATTTTTCCGAGCACAGCAAGCGGAGAGAGGGTGCGCGGAGAGGAGAGAGAGACCCACGCAACACGCCCGCCCCGCGCGCGAGCTCACTCCGCCGAGCTCCGCGATGCGAGCGCCCTCACACGCCCGAGCGCGCTCCTCCTCTCCACTCACTCTCCGCTACTCCGCCCGAGCTCCGCGATGCGAGCGCCCTCACACGCCGAGCGCGCTCCTCCTCTCCCCTTGCCCTCCGCTACTCCCGCCCGAGCTACCACGTTCTCCGGTTGCTAGGCGCGCCCCAGCTGTTGCTAGGCGCACTCCGGCCAACGCACGACAACCCCCGACGAAGAAATCCATGCGCATTTAAAAAAGCGCTATCATGAACAACGTAGTGAAGTGGTCCTGAAGTCACCGCTGACGGCAAGCCAGCCCGAACGTTCCCGCCATTACAACAGAAGCGAGTCCTGGTGACTGGGATGTGAAATAAAATGATTATTTAAGAATGCACGCAGTTTTATGTCTCTCACTTGACACAGATTAGGAAATTATGGGGCAGACAATCAAAAACATATAACAAAAGAATTATGTTGGCAAATCACACCAGAAATTACAACACGTTGGTTGACGTCGGATGAGGGGTCCACTTGGTACAAAGCCTTTCTAATTTACAATTTCAATTTCAAATGGTACTGTTTTTTTTTGCATCGCCACAAAACTAGGCAACAATGAGAAAAGAAAGTTTCTGGCAGAAAATGTTATGGGTGTCTTAAAGTACATGTACATTTCTTTCTTTGTGGGCTGTCAAGAAAGAAGTTGCAAGTAGTAAGGCGTCAGGAAAAGGAAGTTTACTGCTAAAATGCTCTGGATATAGCAACACAAATACAATTTGCGAGATATTTTTTCCCGATCTATATGTTCAATGCGTTTTTATGCATCTCATCGTTCGAGAGTCAGACTACCCCTTGAGACCAGAAAAAATATTGGGCGGCAGATCCAACTACACCACACAGAGATGTTTGCTTCTGAGCGCCTAATGACGAGAGATAGATAGAGAGAGAGAGAGAGATAGATAGATAGATAGAGAGAGAGAGAGAGAGAGAGAGAGAGAGAGAGAGAGAGAGAGAGAGAGAGAGAGAACAAACATTTAGAAGAAACGAAAATCTAGGGTGAAGTATGCTTGCATCTATATGGTGAGGGGTAAACACAACGGTGTATGTAGATGGTTGTATTCTTGTGAGCTCTACAATTTAGTTATTTCATGTTGTTCCTAAAGTCATAAACTATAAGGCGGCGTTAACTATATATATATATATATATATATATATATATGCTATGTGCCTTTGCATGAAGAATATAGGGACAAAAGAAAGTTAATGCAGCTCCTTATCTTTTGATAACGAGAATTTCTGATGGAGGCATACAATTCAACTAAAATCTTTTTGCGTCAGCTATTAGTAGTACTTCTCGATTATTGAACGACATTTTTTGAATGATATTTGAACGACTTTTTTATCTTTTAAAGTGACCTGTTCAAAATGGTTTTGACTGTGAAACTCGTAACGAGGTCTGAGTTTACTGCAATTCGCCCAGCCAACCAGTACGATGACACCGGAAAGCTGTTGGTTAAATCAGGGGTTCTATACAATAACGATGACAATGTGGAGGATGGTGCTGGTGGTGAATGTTACTGGTGTCATCGTCGCATAAAAAAATTCTAGAAAAACGTAAAACTTTCACTTTCAGGAGCGCAATGAATGAAATTGGTGCCGCCAGGGCAAAAGTGATCAGTAAAAAGCCCTTGGTGGCGTGGGGTCGCAACAGCAAATGTGACATGTTTTTCAATGCTCCTTGAGGCATCGGCAACAGAAGGGTGTTCAAGGTTCCTTCCTGTAGCCGCCAAAACGACGCAAAATTCTGGGTTCGTATAAAAACTCCCAATGCCCTACGTAGCATTTAAGTATGAGCCAAGTGTCGGGTGCCTTTTCCAGCGTGCAAAGCCTGCCAAACTACTTACAACAACAATAAGAGTTATAAATCATTAAAAAAACCGCTCTTTCCTTGCAGGTGAAGCATTTTATTGGATACCTTCGTGCCTATCGAACAACTGTCGACCGGTACGCAATAGCCTTAAGGTTCCAATCAGCCATCTCTATTTTACTATCTATATATACATTTTTTTCTTTTACTCGCGACATTAACGCGAATGATAGAAGAAAGCATGATTTCAAAGTTGACAGCCCATTTTACCATGGCGTACTGCGTGACTTTCCACGCGTTCGCAAAAGTTTAAATGCGAAAGAAGACTCTTTAAAGGAACTGATTACACCGGCTTATATATAGCGCCTTTAGCAGCCTGCAATAAAAAACTTCCTTCAATAACAAAAAAAAGAGTTATTTTAATTTAAAAATCACAGTTTCGTCTTTTCCTGCGCGGGTAGAATTATATTGCAGGCCTTCATGTCGATCAAATCATTGTGACTGTCGAGCGGTATATGATAGCCTGAATAATTCCATCACTGTTTTGAAATTTTAGTGTAATTTTTTATTAATTCGTCACATACACGCGAGTGCTGCAAGCAAGCACCATTCTGAAATAACCAGCATCTTTTACCGTGGCGCAGCACACCGTGTGATTTTCCATGCGTTCGGGAGTGTTAAAAATGATTACAAAGCCTCTATACAGCGATTGTGTACGCCGAGCTGTGCATAGCATCTTATACTGGCCCGTCACTGTGGAGGTTCCGTTACTGCGCGCTCAATGTTTGAAAACTTCACAGACAGTCTTTTCTATTGTTTTCGTCTTGCCTATTAGCCTAACGGAGTGGCCGCGCGTCCCGACATCCGCTAACCGATTCTTGCCTCCGCCAAGCATTTCCTCCGTGTCCAGATACCAGGCCGCCACGGCTCCCCGCACTACTGGGTGCAGGGCCGAAAGGAGTGTCACTATCTCCTTCGCCGAGAGCGCTCGCCGGCTCGGGTTCCTCGCCCCCTCGCTGCGGCCGCCACCCGCTCCTGATCCGCGCAACTTCGGCAACGATGCGACTTGGAGAACGTCAGCCCACGTTGTCTCTACCGTGGTCGTCAAGACAGTTCTGCTGCACAAGCAACGCGATAGAAACACGTCGTCCCTCTATGTTGCACTCATTGTTGAGACCGCGTGATGCCGCCACTGACTCAACACCGCTTTTCCACACGGTCGGCCTGTCCGCGCGCTTTGTCGTCCAAAGGTATGTGCGCCAGTGTACGATCGTTCTGAATCTCTTTTGGCCTCAGGACTCTTTTAAGACTGGCCACGCGCAGACAGAGAAAAATCTTACAGTGTCAATTTAATCGGCCTCATCGGCCTCAATAAAACAAGCTTGTGCTAAGGAAAGTGTTGACAAAGAACGATCAGAAAGAATTAGGAAAACAAAACCCAGTTGCTCATGTCAAATGTGTAGCCAAATTCAGTCAGTGAGTAATAGGTGCGTGAGTGAGTGAGTGAGTGAGTGAGTGAGTGAGTGAGTGAGTGAGTGAGTGAGTGAGTGAGTGAGTGAGTGAGTGAGTGAGTGAGTGAGTGAGTGAGTGAGTGAGTGAGTGAGTGAGTGAGTGAGTGAGTGAGTGAGGGAGGGAGTGAGGGAGGGAGGGAGGGAGGAAGGAGGGAGGGAGGGAGGGAGCGAGACACAAAACCAGTACTCACTTCCGAAGCCACAACCCAGAAAAATGCGCCAAGCTGATCAGAGAATTGGCATTGCTGGTCTTCAGCTTCTATGGTCCCTGCTATCATTGCGCTTTTGATTTTCTTTGCCGATTTGAGTTCCCATTTTAATCGAGTCTTTTTGGTGGTTGTTCTTGCTGCTTGTGCGTAACAAAACGCCCATACTCTCAAAATGATGGCTTGCTGATTATTTTTCTCATTCTTTCTATAATTTCAGTTAAGGCCACTATTATACTCGCAGCTGTTTTTGCTCTCTGCTTGCTCGGGCTCTCTGGACGTCATGGTCGGCTTAGACCAGCGGTGCAGGACTTGGCAAATGGGATGCAGATGGACATAGTTCCACTTCTGAGACGCGCCGGCCGAGGTGATGTCAACAAGGCTACGTACGAAACAGTGCTCTCGCGCTCACTGACAAAGCAACCTTCAATGTCAGTCGATGAACCCACTTCATCGCAAGCGGAACTCACGTACGAGCGGTTCATTATTGACACGCCGTCCTGCAAGATACCAAAAATGGACCTTTTCGATCCCAGCATCGCGCCTCATGTTAGCAAGATGGAAAGAATTGACTGCTCGATGGATTTTCCAAATCTCACGTTCACCAAGGTAAACAAAACCTGTTTCCACGTTACAATAAATCGTAATATTTGTTGAAGCCCCGAAATATAAAACTACCGTTTCTGTTATTCTCCCCCAATGACGTAATTGACATTAAATTTTTGGGCCAATTTTTTCAGACGTTCAAGAGTCCTAAAATCTTTAGCAAAAAACTGTACGACGACCTGATGCATATTTTTCGGATGGGTAGTCAATCCCCATTTGGTTCAGTGGATTTTATAAACGTAACCAAAGTTACCTTACTGTTCTTTATGACGTGTGTGCATGTGACTCAGCATAATTCTTGCTTGTAAGGCGTTCTGTAACGCGGTGACCGGAATGAAGGTACGCACACGCGCTTCAGAGTGCGCATGCAGATTTTTTGTGGTAGACCTTTCAGTTAATTGCACTCTAATTTTTTGCTTGATTGAACTCTTTGACAGAGGGAAAGTCAATTGATTACTGGCTTAATAAAATGGTTCCCAATACACCTCTTCTTGTATGTGCTAAAGGTTATATTAATGATACATTGGTGTAAGGCTATAAGGGTATCATAACGGTATCAGGGTATAACAATGGCTTGAAACTGCTCAACGGCCGCGGCGGCCGCTTTTCGGATGGAGGCGAAAAGCAAAAACGCCCGTGTGTACGAGATTTCGGCGCACGATAAAGATCCCCAGGTGGTCAAAATTAATCCGGAGCCCTCCACTACGGCGCGCCTCATCGCCTGCGTTGCGTCGGCGCGTTAAACCCCACAATCAATCAATCGAAACTGCTCAACGGCTTGAATGGATGCGCACGACGTTTTTTGTGCTTCATCCACCCAGTGTTTGCGTACTAAAAAAACTGTTGTGATGCCAAGAAAATATATTTAAGCATTTTTAACCATAGCTCAGCGACTGCGGCGTTGTGTTCCTGAGCACGCTGGCGAGGCTTCGTTACCTGATTCAGCAGCCATTTTTCTGGGGCCAGGAATAGCTATAACGTCTGTCTGTCGACATTTGAGCGGGTGTTAGTGATACCAACGGGTTTTCATTTGATTCGTAGCCTTCAACGGTGATTTGGCTTTTAGCCTGACCGGCGGTGGAGTACGTGATATTTCAAAAACATTAAAAATGTTTGCCCCCTGTTGAGTTTTTCAGCGGTTCGATTCTTCGAACACTCCTTTATTGCTCACAGTTAACACTGCCTCAAAACTTCTCCTCCGAAATAAGCGGGCAAACTGTAGGCAACAAAGAGTGGCCTAACCAATCAGATGGGGTGTGGGAAGTGGGCGAACCTTATCGCGGTATTCTGTCACCGGCTATTTGGAAATTGTGTCCGTACCTAGAAATTATTTATTTATTTATTTATTTATTTATTTATTTATTTAGTTATTTATTGATTTATTTATTTATTTATTTATTTATTTATTTATTTATTTATTTATTTATTTATTTATTTATTTATTTATTTATTTATTTCCAGAATACCGCCATTATTGCTGAAATTACGCACGTCATTACACAAAAACAGCGTAAGAAGTACCATCAAGAGAAACCAATGCAGACAACAACCGAGAATTCAAAGAAGTACAATATTATCTGAGACTTTTTTGGAAATCATAATAAAACACAGACGTCATTATCAAACAGCCGGGGCCAGCAATGTACTACGGGAGCTACGGCAGTACCAACAGCGTTGTTAAACCATGTGAAATGTCTTAATATTCAGTTAGCCAGTCTTAAGCAATGCTTTCTTCTCAAAGAAGATGTATGGTTGTGGCTTGACGCTTCCATCAAAATAGGGGTGCCCCGCTGTGAGACGGAGCATAGCCAGGCGTAGAGGTACGTGGCGCTGGCAACCGAAAATAAGCAAATCAATAACAAAGGAAAGGTTTCCGGCCAACTAATACGTAAACACTCGTTTCCAGGGCAATGATACGTGTTTTCGGTTTTGCTTCTTACCGGTGCCTGGCATCTTATTTTTCCCTCAATAATCCCGTCTCGAGCAGCACGTTGGGGCTTCACATGCAGACTGTAAGTGTCCAATGTGCAGATCAGCCATATTGAGGATATTTTTTTCCACCCAAAACTACCAAATGCCGGCTTGAAAAGGACACCAATCGACTAACGATGTTTCTATGGCGTAACAGTTAACTCTTCCAAGCTTTGCGACAACGTGCATGAGCACCGTTTTAATCTGTTTTATTTTGAGGGTCTTCACGTATACCCATCCGTAAGGGAGCGGTTCCTAATGAAATTACTTGAGGTTCTCGTAAAACGATGTATTCACTCTTGTTATTATTTCACAGAAAACGGAGCACTGTAGGTTGTGGCTTGAAAGCCTTCTGTAGCAACTGGAAAATCCATGCATTTGGGAACGGATTGTTTTGTGGTCTTCTTATTTTGCATTAGGAGAACAGGTACAGAACACAGCATTCCAAGAGGGGGAAGAGTCATACTTCCATCACCGCAACAGCGAAATCCAACACATCTGCACATGACGATGGAGACAGTTGCATGAACTCCACAGAATGTCCACTAACGAGGCGAAGTACTAGTCTAAAACTAGAAACTGAGTTTGGTGACGTAAAAGTAGCAGTGAAATCAGTGAGGATCCATGTCTTGATGTTATGTTTGCGACGGAGAAACGCCGAATCAGGAAATCGAATATTTGGTGTTCGCTGTGTTTTTGGCATTTTCACGTCTCAAGCGTCCCTTTGCATAAATCTGGGTGCTGATGTTCGAGTAATATGGCCGCCATGGCTTTTCAACTGCGGAACGCTTCATTCACCATGCGTGAACACTGCGCGGCAGTTAGTGAAAGATCACGTGCCAAAATCATTTGTACTGTGCTAACCACATTAAATCACCACATCACGTGATGCTATCTGTTTTGCATTCTTTCAGGGTGACCGGATATACATTAACGACCCTCTTCTACTGCAAGTACTCAAGAAAACGCCGGTGCTTGGCATTCATTGTTGCTATAGGCCCTTCTTCCGGACAACGAAGCTACAAAGTGACAACGATAACGAGTGTGTATGAGTAATTTCTGTTTACTGGATAACAGAGCTTTGGGTATTTTGTGACACTTTTTTGTGACCGATTCTATCTAAGGTTAAAAAGACAAGAAAAAGCGGAGCATCAGTTACGTTGACTTTTACAAAGGCTCATAGGTAGTTGTGAAGTAGCTTTCAGCTCCCTCAATTGCTATCACACTGAATGCGCACTCGTGTTGAAAACTAAAAACTGTACAATTTAAAACGTGGGGGGTATATTGTTCGCGTCGTTTATGCGAATATATAGAACTCCACTTCGAAGGTGTAAAAATATGCGACATCGACGAAAAACATGGCGTATTTGGCCATTAATTCTAACCATGGCTAAATCTGTATGAAAATTGTTTATTCTGCAGACAGAACAAGAAAGAATTTGACCTCTAAAGGGAACAAGAAATTGGCCAATGGCGCCTCTGCGGAGTCAGGCGATCACTTGCCTTAATAGCAGAGCGAGTACGCTACAAAGCCTTCAAGTGTTTACATAGCCCGGTAAATAACAGGTCTCCAAAGGACACGAAAGTGCGAAAGAGAGTTGGTTTTTATTGGCTTATCGGAGTCCCGATCCCACACACACAGCACTGGTGGTATCGGCACTTAACAAATAGCGCATAAAGTGGTGAAATCGCAGGGGCTGGTACCGCCATGTCGTACATCTCTTCGCGCTATGGTTTGCACCAGAACGCGTTATTTCCGAAAATGAACTCGTGGAGCCTGTGTTAGTTCATTTTCTGTTGATAAGCGGTACAGTAGAAATTAGTTCATTTTCTGTTGATAAGCGGTACAGTAGAGAAATCTATGTGTAATATAAGTGTGTATTGCGGCTTAACACATGCGTGTAAAAATCCCACAAACTCCACATCTGTAAGCATTGCAAAACAAGCAGGAATCTCTATGGCACACAGCGGTATTCGTTTCAGTTTCGATTTCGATCAGATTCTCAGCCTTTGTGAAAGGGTGTAGTCAAAATATTTACAAATATTGGCCCGAAAAGAACCGATTCTTCTTACATCAGGTGTGGTTCAAGTTTATAAAACAAACAAGCAGGTAAACGGCGGCCTATAATAGGAGAAGCTGCGAGGAAATAAATCTGGCTCTGAACATAACGCTTCTACTTACTACCCCTTCCTCCAGCTCCCTATTTCATTGGTGTGTGCGCACTCGTCGGTGTTTCTTTGAATCGTACTGTTTATGTTGCGATGAAAAGGACTGCTAACGAAGAGAAAAATGAGCCTTCATTAATTTCTTCTAAAAAACAAAGCTAAAAATATAAGAAAAAATAATGCTAAGAATAAGAAAAAATAAAGCCCCGCAGGAAAAGCGATACGTTGTTCGATATTTAATGTCACCTTTGAAATTCCGAGTGTATAATTACAGAGAACAAAACAGCGAAATAGCATTCCGTGCAACGAAAACTTGTTTTTTCTTCTTGCCGTAAAGGCGATCCGACTGTGAGAGTACTGACATACCGCGTAGCTAACATTGCAGGAAGAACGGGCAGAAATTTATGCAAGCGCGTTCCATGGCCCTGCTTAGGAATCACGTGAGTTTGAACCGAGGGCCGCACATCACCGCAAAATCCAGTTGTAGCTTCTCCTTGTAGCTTCTCGGTGCAGGTCAACTACAGTTATCAGTGCTCCCTCAATTCAGCAATATTCGAGATCACTCATTTATTTTGAACATTCAGTAATGAAAACACCCCATGTAACTCGCAGCGGCCTCACCGGGGTTCGAAACTAAATTTGACTACTTTTCTCTATAACAAAATTTTGGTGACGATTACGCTACTCCCTAATGATAATTTGTGTCCATGACGAACTGCAGTCTTTCGGGTGACGGTGCATACCTGCTGCATCTCATGAAGTGATCCCCGCGTCAGCGAACGCACGAAGGCGCGCGATATACTCTGGCGTTGTCTCGTCGCGCTTCGCCGCGGGAAACCGTGTTTCGCGCCTTTCCCTGTACTTTCATCCTCCGCTTCCCAGCTCGTTCTGTCTTCGGTGTCCTATTCCTTCTCTCGGTTATCTCGTAGCGCGCCGCCGCCAGACAGAAGGCTGGCGCTATCTGGGCATACCACCCTGCTCCTCCCCACACTTTCTTTATACTTTCTTCCCACGCTTTCCCGCTCGTTCTGTGTCGTTTCCTTTGGGTGTTCCCTTAATTTGCTCGGTTACAACCAAGGACGACGGCGCCGTGAAACCACAGAAGCGGGCGCTCTCGTAGCGACTCACCGCGGGGGACCTTGTCTCACTCCTCTCGCCATTATTTCATCCTCCGCTTCCCACCTCGTTCTGTCTTCTGTATTCCTTCTCTCTGTTATCTCGGAGTGCGTCGCCGCCGGAGAGAAGGCGCGCGGTGTCTTGGCATACCACCGTCCTCCTCACTCTTTTTTCATACTTTCTTCCCCCGCTGTCCAGCTTGTTCTGTGTCGTTTCTTTTTGGTGTTCCCTACATTTGCTCGGTTAGAACGAGGGACGACGACGCTATGAAACAACAGGAGCGGACGCTTAAGAGCTGCGCACTAAAAAGCCGGCATTATCCAAGCGAAGAATTAGGATTCACTTTTTTAGTGCGCACCCCTTAGGCGCCCGATTCTGTGGTTTCACGGCGCCGTCATCCTTGAAGGGAACACCAAAAAGAAACGACACAGAACAAGCCGGAAAGCGGGGGAAGAATGTAGGAAATAAGTGTGAGGAAGAGGGCGGTATGCCAAGACGGCGTCAGCCATTCTCTCCGGCGGCGACGTGCTACGAGATCACCGAGAGAAGGAATCGGCCTCCGAAGACAGAACGAGGTGGGAAGCGGGGAATGAAAGGATGGCGAAGGGAGCGAGACAAGGTCCGCCGCGGTGAGTCGCTACGAGACAACGCCAGAGTATATCGGGTGCCTTCGTGCGTTCGCTGATGCTGCGATCACTTCATGAGACGCAGCAGGTATGCACCGTCAACCAGAAGACTGCAGTTCGTCCAGGGCACAAATTTTACATTAGGGAGTAGCGTTATCGTCCGCCGAGTTTTGAGTGATTTTATTTGTTTATTTATTTATTTTATTTATTTTATTTATTTATTTAGTAATACTGCTAACCCCAATAAAAGGGGTTGTAGCAGAGTTGTTAATACATAGCATGCTGTTTAGGCAGGTGGTTGGGCCGGCGAACGTGCGTAGAAAAACATCGAAAAGTGATGACGTCAACACGCGCGCCGGCACCACTTCACCATAGCTTTGCATCGCCGCGCTCGGGCGGGGCTAGTGCCCCCACCTGTCGGAGACCCGATACAACTGATACAGGCACGGCTTTGGAAACGCGTTGCGGGTGTCTGAATATATCACTTGTTGCGACGAGTATTGCAGTTTTGACTTTATAAAGACACGAATTATTGCCAAAATGCTACGAGCCATAAGGCTGACAAGTGATTACGTTAATCAACTTCTGAGAGTCCCACACGCCAGACCATTCAAGCCTAATGGTGGGCACCGAACGGTGGCCACAGAACGAGTTCAAAAATTTCGAGCAAACGCTTGTCCCGCTGCGGTCTCTGCTAATCTTGGAGATTCACCGCGAAGCCCGTCGGCACGCGTAGATTGTACAAACTTTGATGACCGAGTATTCATGGCTATTTGGGGGACTCAGGACGGCACCACGCAGAAATTTTGACCGAGTATCAAAGCATAACGACGAAATCGAGGGTTGGACGGAAGCCTGTCTGGTCAGGAAAACACATGACAATAAAAACTGGCACCTTCTGGACGTCCTGGTAAAGCGCGAAGAAAAATCCTTGACGTTCAGCGTGTACAGAAAGAGCACCCAGACGAATCGCTACCTGTATTTTAAGTCTGTGAACCCGGCCTCCGGCAAACGGTCTGTAATCACCTCGCTTGTAAGCCGTGCGAAGAGGGTTTGCAAAAAACCGGAAGATGTCGCCGCCGACATACAGCACGTGCATCGGGACCTCTCTGGAAGTGGCTACCCTCAGTCATTTGTGCGCTCCGTGGGACGTCAGCTAGAACGTCCTGCGATGTCCGGCAACATGCGTCCCAATCGTCTTGCTCCGATACCGTATGTTCCTGGAATTAGCGAGCACTTGGCGCGTGTTCTGCGCTCCTACAGTGTAAAGGTAGCGCATGTGCCAACTCACTCCCTGGTGAACGTGAAGGACAAGCTCACAGAGGAAAAGTTCCCAGGCGTTGTCTACAGCATTCCCTGTGTAGATTGCAACCGAAGCTACATCGGCGAGACAGAAAATTTTTCAACAAAGGCTCAAGCAGTACATGTACGACGTAAGAAAGAAGGACGTGTCTTCTAACGCTCTCGCTGAGCACGCAGAAGCAACTCACCATGAAATAGATTGGGCCAATGCGAAAATAATCGGAAAAGAGAAGAATTGCACCTCTCGCCTTTATCTTGAATCCCTGACAATCCAGACCACGGAGCACACACTTAATCGCAATGACGGAAACTTCCCCCACGTGTACGCACGTTGCCTACGTCACATCTTGAAGCAAACATAACCGGATCACTTTCGCCCCCACTTTTCATTGTGAACAAGGCACCCGTACGGGAGCCGAAACGTCTTTTTTGGATTTTAAACATTCTTGGTCGGTGCCAGTTTTTATTGTCAAAGCATAACGAAGCAGAAAACATGCCGGGTCTGTAAGCATAACGATGCATAAATTGAGCCGAAAGAAGAATAACCTAGGCGAGGCCGCCAGCTTCGGAGTTATCCCAGTGTTCGCGCCACTAGTGTGAAGTTGCCCCAATTTTAAAATAACAATGGAATGAGTAACGTGTGCTTTATTAGTAAGGCATTGTGAATTCGTAACGTATGACTTGGTTTCTGAGAAGTGCAGACAAAAACTGATCCCGTAGTCTTCTTATGAAAGAGCTAAAAAGGAAAATGCGTATGACTTTCCTTTCTGACTGCTATAACGTGCTTCTTTATTTATTGTTTTTTCACACAAACTAGCAACAGGATCTATAAGTTCGCTATTTCTTACATTGCACTCATTGTACTAGATAGTCTGCGTCGTTACTGCTGACGTCAAACATTCCGTGAGGACGACGGTTTGTAGAAAACGGCGCGTTGTTACTGACTTTTCTGGTAAATAAGTGAGACAGAAACGGCACAAAACTACCCCCTAGCGTGTTATACACATTTAAGGCTTCAGCACAAGAAAGTATTAAGTAAATGTTTACAACTCTTTTCTGGTTCGCTGTAAAGTTAGCGAATTCACATGCGTCAACAAAAAGAAGTTGCAGTATGCAGTTAACGTGCCAAGATGGTGTTGACGTACATTATGTTTCGTTTGTCTCGGACCCGATTCATACGTTGATGTTTTCTTGCTCCGTCATTTTCTTTGGTGTTCTCTCAAGCCATCTCACTTTTTAAACAAGTGCTGTTCGCACGTGTGAGTTTTGAAGCTGTGCTTTTCGTAAAGTGTGTGGATTCGCAAATGGAGTTTGGGTGGGCCTTGTATGGCCCTGCGCCGGCTAGTTGGAGTGCCGTGAGAACAAAAAATGCCCGCGAATGCTTTCTCTTTTGCAGGTTTTTAACTAAATGCATTCCCCTTCTAAACGGGCAGAAGATGCCGTACGAGTTCATCAAAGTGGAGTGCTTCAATGGCGGCACCCTCTTCTACGCCAACTACCACGCTTTCGTCCACCCCAAGCCATCATATCAGCGCCGATTTAACGAGTCCTTCAAGCCTGAGAATCCCGGCTACCAGTACAGCGTTCTCATCGTTGGTGTGGACGGTGTGTCTCGTCTAAATGCACACAGGCAGTTCCCGGAAACTGTTCGCTTTCTGAAAGAGCGGATGGGCGCTGTAGAGATGCATGGATATACAAAAGTTGGCGACAACACGTTCCCCAATCTCGTACCACTCCTAACTGGACTCACCGAACAAGAGCTCGCATTCGGAATCTGGTCGGAGAACGAGTTCCTGGACAGTCTGCCCATGCTCTGGAAGTCATTTGCGGCGAATGGTTGGTCCACGTTCTACGCCGAAGACAATCCCGCACTCTCCACATTTAATTACCTGAAGCAAGGCTTCCTGGAGCAGCCGACTGATTTCTATTTCAGGCCTTTTATGCGAGCCTACGAATGGGATTTCGGACATAGAAAGCCGGTAAACTGTCACCTGTGTGTTGGCGCTCAGTCTGAAACGGAGGTGCTTCTCGAATGGCTACGTTCGTATACTCAGATGATTGTGAACTGGCCGTCGTTTGCCTTTGTCTGGCTCAACAGCGCAACTCATGACGACTTTAATGGCGGATCCCAAGTAGACCACCTCTACAAGTAAGTATTGTTTCTCACTAGGCCTTGGAACCCCCCTGGAAACGTCGCTGGCCAATTAATTCATTCTTAACGCTTCCTGCATAGTTTGTATAAGGCTTGCAAAAATGAGTGCAATCCGTCCAGGGCTGTTCAGTGTCAGATAAAGTGGAACAATGAGTTTTAAAGTATAGAGCAAAAATGTTTTCAAGGTGCGGGAAATGTTGTTCAGTTGCTACTTTGAGGCTGTGCCTAAGCGTTAAATATAGCAATCAAAGAACTACATCATTGGAGGCAGGAAGTTCTGTTGTGTCTCTAATGGTTGCGGTTGGCGAAAGAAAATCAGAGTGTGACAGCAGGACCTTTTGACAAGAAACGATGATAAAGAAACGATGGTGTGTTTTTTGAGGATTGACAGCCGGCGGGAGAAAGGTCAGACTTGCGCCAGTATGATTAAAGTGAAAGAAGGGGGGGGGGAGAGGGGGGCAGGGAGCGGGAGAGGTGCAGCAGGTGCTCCGTAAGGACGCTGCGGGACTTCGAGCCATGGTTTCGTGAACTAGGTAATGTGATACGGAGGAAGTCCTGCGCCACTATCCCAATGCTTCCTAAGTGCGATTACTAAAAACACATCAAACAACAGCTCTTCTACGGATGAAGGAAAAAACTTCGTGGTATTTGCAATTTTTTGAAAAGGAAAATGGAGTTAACCGGAAGTAATGTACACGGGAAAAAACGAACCACGGGAGCAATTATTCATTTTTTTATAAAAAAAGACTAAATGCAGGTACACAAAAGAAGACTGTGGGTATAAAAGTGGAGGTAAACAATCTATAAAGAACAAATCTCAACGTAAATGTTCGGGGGGGGGGGGTCAATTTGCAAAGAGGCGAGGTAGCTGGTTTTGAACACCTGATTTATCTGGCCGATGGCAATAGAGCAAATATTACGAGTTTCCAATAGAATCGATGGAATTACAACATGTTCTAGGAAACTGTACTTATGAATTAAACTAGACTGCCCGCATATATGTTCCTCGGAGCGCGGAAAGCATGAGCGAGAGGTTAAAGCTGGTAAAGACCGTCACAACAGCTGCCATTTCGAATGTATCCTCCCAGATGGGGGAGTCATAAAATATATTACCGTAAGAAATAAGTTTGCCGTAAGTTTGCTGGGTTGAATTGTAGTAGTTATTGTGCAATAGTTGTGAAGAACAGGTATTTGAAGTAAGTGTCTCAGTGATTCCTAATATGAAATATTTTGTCCAGCACAATTGCTTCGCCGGTCTTAGAAAACCGCAATTTCATTTTGGGGGGCGAAGCTCCTCAGGGGCTCGGGCTGTCGGCGTCTCCTATGGTCACGGTACTAAAACACCGGGACACTCGTTTTCTAACACCTCTAGCTAGAACGCAAGGCATAGTAAAAGACAAGTGTATACAGGATAGAACCGCTTTAAAATAAACTAACATGATTTAAAGATTTGTGGAACGCTGCGGGTTCGCTTCAG
This sequence comes from Haemaphysalis longicornis, assembly GCF_048455015.1. Taxonomy (NCBI): domain Eukaryota; kingdom Metazoa; phylum Arthropoda; class Arachnida; order Ixodida; family Ixodidae; genus Haemaphysalis; species Haemaphysalis longicornis. The sequence goes on along the minus strand of NW_027526335.1, from coordinate 150,975,911 downwards.
CAATCGTCAATCACAAGCAGAAGCTGTTTGTCGACGGGTTAACGTTTGTGTTGCACTCAAGTACCGACGGGCTCTCGATGCTAGGTGTGATTGGGTCGGGTAGTAGGTCGGAGCAAGAAAATGCGTACTTACCTTGTGTCGGGGCCTTCGTCATCACCAAGGAAAAGCCCCCAGTGGGAGGCGTGGTCGTTGTACTGCACTCGCGTTGACCCCTGCCACTACCCCAAACTGGGGACAATGTGGCATGCAAATTGCTTAAATCTGGTTCAACGAAAGAGAAGACCCCATCGCCTTACAAGCGTGTGATTGCTCCTCCCACTGGCGCTTCTACGTGGCCCAATCGGCTCACTCGCCATGTGGCAAGAGAGAGATTTACAGCCTTTGGATACAGCTATACACTGCATGCTTCGCCCATCCCCATGTTTCGAATTAGGAGAGATGGCTCGTTTTTTTTTTAACTCCCCTTTCTGCCAACGTCAGTGTTTTTATTGTGTTTGGCGCTTCTTAGGAGATGCACTAGATTTGAACTTTTTGCAAGGTATATCGAAATCACATGATTTTAATACAACAAAATTATGCCTACGTTTTACAGTGGCTGTTGAACGAACAGTGGTGAAGTTTTGCTTGGCCATGCAGCTTGCACCCAGATGGGTTAACGTCGCGCTCGTACAAGCCACGAGCAGCACGGGCTCTACGTCTCTAGAGATCGTTGGTCAGACATCGTTGGCCAGGTATCTGGCTGGATGCATACAGCTGCCCCATCTTTGATAGTGCCCCGCCACCGACTACCGCCAAGGCGTTTTTGCACAGCAAAGAAATCTTCGATTCCACTCCCACTCGCAATGCTTTCTGAGACTAATAAGTTCGCCGTTTACGTTTGGGCCCTGAATGCTGAGCTGTTACCCAACCCATTCTAAATTAATTTGAAATTGAAAACTGTGATGTTATTTGAGGTCGTTGGTTTGTGCGAAAGCACAGTCAATCTTTAACGCGTACGAAAACTTTTTCGAGCCCCAAGGCGAAAAGTGTAACGCCCTGTGTCTGCACACAAATGCTTAGTTGGCGAAGTTCAGACATTTTTTGTTTCAGTAGTGTAAGTTCAGATCATTCTTACAAAAATACAAAAAGAGATATATAAAACAAAACGAAAAGACACCCGATTCGGCTGCTGATACTAAAATGTGAAACTATGGGCTTTTGGTGCAGCTAAATCTGGCAAACATCGTCTGTTGCACGAAAATGAAGTGTAAAAAAGTAAAAACTAATAATGCAGTAGTCAAACGCCAAAGGTCTAACTAATCCAACGCCCTGACGCCATCCCTAAAAAGACTAAAAATACCGAGAACAAAGTAGAATAGTATCACCTTAGAAAGACAAAATGCACTAACAAAGTTAGCAAGCTGTATTTAATCCAGCGCCACCATGCGTGCCACTCAAAAAAATCAAAATACAAACACTGCAAATAAACTAACGAAGTCACAAAATTCTATTCATCCCGGCATCCTAACGCGAATAACAAAAGCGGCAGGAACGAAGAGAAATACCGCGCCACGAAAAAAAAAAATTGGCCCAGCTCACACTAGTGGTGCAAAGCTGGAGAAACCGCAAAGGTGGCGGCCCCTCTCCGTTCGTAGGAGACCCGGCTGTTGCACCTCACAGGAATTCCAGAACTTGCCGCTGAAAATTCTCTATGACTGGCAGGCCAGGATCGTTTCGTCCGCAGCATTTCACATCGCTTCCAAAGTTGACCGCATTACCACGCGCAAGCAACTCGCGGCAACCGACTTCGCGAACTCGGCGTCTGTAGCGCAAACTCGGTGTCTGTGCTCCCACTACAGGCGCGAACGCATGGGAACTCGCGAGGAGAACAGCACGTGAGAGACCACGCCACGAACGCTGGGTAGAGTGTTCCCGAAGGTCGAGCTGGCCGATGCCGCGCGCTCCTCACGAGGCGCACTCTCGCGTGTGCTCGGTCTTTTTTAGGTGCGAATGCACTTTATAAGCGACCCCAAACCATCCACCGCCGGCGGCGGCGGCGGAGGCGTCCGCAGTGCTCCTCTATATTTAAAAAAGAAACAGCATCCGGCGCCAGGTTTCGATCCGAGGACTTTGCGGCCGCAGCGCGACGCTCTACCGACCAAGCCACGGACGCGACGCTGATATCAGTGTTAGTGACGCGCCTTATATCTTTAACGCATTCGAACTACGTCGTCAGCGGCGTGCGTTGGCGACTCAGCGGCGTTATAGCGGCTTGATAACTGCGTGGTGTACACGTGATACTACAAACCCGATGGAAGAGATGGAAGAGAAGGCGGCGAGGCGGTGGGCTGCGGGGGCCGAGCGCAAGCGCCGCAAGCGGGCCGACAACCGTGCATTCGCACTTTCACATTCTCCCCCTCGGGGAAATGCGGGGGAATTTTTCTTGGTATATTTTTCTGTTTACGAAATACGGCGGTACAAGAAGCTTAAAGGACTGTTCTGTTAAAAACGTGAGGGTACTGAAACTGAACCGGCCTAGGAATACTCAAACGTTAGTAGACCATTGTAAAAGAAAATGCGCAATCCTTTAGAGCATTGTTTACTAATTCATGGGATTCTTATCCCGCTTGTCTAGAGGGTGGGCTGTTCACAGATTTTCCTGTGAGTGGCCGAAGACTTTGGATTATTTTGTTGTTTTTAAGGTTTATTTTGCTTAATCCCGCATATGGTTTAAATTTTAGCATTATGGAGATAAAGTGCATTTACCTACGCAATTATGCTTTTTTTTCAATATGCGGGGGGTAGTGCAGGGTTGGTGCTATTTCACTCCTTTTTATTCGTATTTTCATAGTTCATTTACGTGCTTGTTAAGTTAGGCTTCGGTTTTTAGAACAGGTGTATACGATGGATGTTCTTGATTGGTTAAGTTCATTCTTGTCATTCTTCATTTTATAATATTTTGGTTTTTCAAAATTTTGCGTGGCCAATTATCCCCATTTACCCAATGTAACGCCTAAATGTGTTACTTCAGCCCTGATGGGATTTTCTTTGAAATGTCGGCTCCAACATGTTACACTCAGTTTTCATACTTCTTATTCGTATTTCTAAAGTTTTTGCGGGCTTTCTTGTTTAGCCTTTGGTTTTTGGCGGCGATGCACAGCATGGATATTTTGTTTTCGTCAGAAAATGTTTGCAAAATCTTATTTTTTGTATCTTACTTAGTATTTGGTTTTTCGAAATTCTGTTCGACCACTTACCTCTCTTTACACATTTAGAGCGACTAAATGTACCTTCTCCACCAGTTTCACATCTTTGTAGGGCGTTGCAAGGTTTGGTCATTTTACCTATTTCTATTGGTATTTCCAACGTTCTTTCGCCGTCTTTTCTATAAAATCTTAGGTTTATTGGAGGATGAGTGTTTTTGATTGCGTCATTTCATTTCTTCATTCTTTTATTTTCATTTTGGATTTTCGAAACTCCGTTCAACCAGTTTCACTTTATCTCCACTTACCTCTCATAACGTACGATTGGGGTACTTCCGCCATTGATTCATTTTTGTGGAAATAAATGGCGTTACGTGGTTTGCTCATTTTCTCTATTTTGCTATTGGTAATTGGAACGTTATTTTGCGGGATTTCTTGTTTAGTCATCGATTTTAGGAGTATGAGGATGTGTACAAGCCCCAAATTTTTTATTTCATGTGATCATTTTTGTAAAAATTTCAGTTTTCGAATTTATATTACGGTTCTTCAAAATTCTCTTCTACCAATTATTTCGATTTACGCTAATACAACGGATAAATGTGTTTTTTGCTCCAGTTAGGCATTGTTGTTGAGAGTGCAGGTCGTTACACAGTCCTGGCTCTCAGGGTACTCGTCCAAAAATACTACGAATTAGATATTCTTTAGCTTATTTCCACTGGCCGAGTTACTAATGAATCTACCCTGCCTCACATTTACAGGTTCTTTTTCGAGTCTCTTCACCAAGACGCCTACCTGGACAACACGATCGTGCTTTTCATGAGTGATCACGGGTTCCGCTGGGGTCCCGTCAGGGCCACCTATGCCGGAATGCTAGAGGACAGGCTCCCGGCGCTGTTCATCTCCTTTCCTCCCACCTTCCGCCGCCACCACCCAGAGATCATGCGGAACATCCACATCAATTCTAGGCGTCTCATTACTCCATTCGACCTGCACACCACATTGGCCAGCCTGGTCAACTTCGACGGGAAGCCAAGGCCACTGGACCTGGACAGCTACCCTGACCACCACCACGGGCCTATCCTGGAACGAGCAGTGAACCTCTTTGCCAAAGTTCCCTTAAACCGGAGTTGCGAAGATGCATCTATTGATGAGCAGTGGTGCGCTTGCCGACCGAGCATAGCCGAGAGTCCGAAGAGTGAGGGAGTAGTCTTAGCGGCGACAATGTTGATTAACCACATCAACAGTATGACTGATTCTTACAGAGCTTTATGCGCACCTCTTACACTTGGCGCTGTTGAGAGAGCTCGCGTAGTTGTGCGGAGCTCGATTGCGAGCGCTGCGGAGTACGTTCTGCAGGTGAAGACGTCACCAGGTGAGGCCCTATTTGAGGCCACCGTGCGTCTGCATAGTGACGGACAACCTGCGCAGTTGCTGGGGGATATATCGAGACTGAACCTGTACAGAGGCCAAGCGGACTGCGTGAACAGTGCAAGCATAAAAAAGTTTTGCTTTTGCGTTTCACAAGCAGGAAATATGGTTCCGAGACCCTAGTCAATGAACATATACTTGAAAGTTTTGCTTCGCTCTATTTATTTTGCACTACATTAAATATGGCGCGCAGAAAGGCTCTGGCTGTTATTGCGTAATAAGGTGCGTGTTGGGATTTTAAAAATAAACTAATAAAAGTCCGAACATGCGATTGTATAAAATGTTGTTATGAAACTAATGTTAAACAAGCGAACAAATGCTATTACTATGTTTACTTTATTTCTTCATCTGTTCGAAGTGAGCTGTCGTGTACAGTTTATATATATATATATATATATATATATATATATATATATATATATATATATATATATATATATATATATATATATATATATATATATATATATTCGCTAAAGTTCGTGCTAATGTACTTACAGTCCCCCTTTCCACACAAAAATGGAATGCTTTTCACCATGTCTATTCCTTGATCTCAACTGTGGACGGCATTGCGGTCGTTTGCAGCCGCATAGAAATCCCCCGCGAATTTCACTTGACTGTGTATTGGCGTACGCTTTCGCGTTTTGCGGGCGTGCTGCCTGGACTTTTGTTTTCCAAACATTTCGAACATTTTGGCAGAATGAGGTGGTTGAAAACCGTGCTAGCCAGCCTCCAAGTTCAGCTGCAGTAGTGGCGGCTGCGGCGTCGACAGAATTTGCATATCTAGAAGTTGTATTTTTTTAGTTACTGAGCAGAAACAGGCCATACATGGCTGACAACATACGCGAAGTTTCATGTCTTTAAGCGTCAAATACTGTCTAGTTTGAGCACAGAAGAAATGTTGGGGTCCGTCACACCGGTATGTCCAATTGCTGACTGTCATTATTTAACAATGCCAGCTTGAAATTGCCAAGAGTTTGTTTACACTGCGCATGCTTGCTATGTGTTCTGTATCCACTCTGCTTCATAAAACCCATGATTTCGTAGGAGTAAAAGTTTAAATAAATTACTTTACCTAGGCAGTTCTTTCTATGGAGTACTATAGCGCAAAAAATGGTTCGGGGTTGGGCCAAGCGTGGCAGATCGGCTTGCTGTTATTTACCACGCTCCACTTTATTGGGGATGCTTTCTTCTTAAAGGCATTCAATTAACTTAGCTGTCTAACTTCGTCCTCACAAAATCAAGACATGTACCAGGCCGTATCATGTCGTCGAGGCAGTGTATGTATATTGCCTCATACATATCCTGAAGTTCTCTCTCAACGCAGATTTAATACTCTCGAGTACACAAGCTATATGTCTGTAATACAGCAACACGCTATATAATGGTAACATAATCTGCGTAATTTATCGGGTCCGTAGGCCATGTAGCTAACACTTGGCTAGGCACCGTTTGCTCCAACACGAACTAAGTGAAGTAACTGGGCCACCCCTCTATATTTCTTGATGCACAATGTCGTGTGCATATAGGCCAAATAAGGTAGAGAATGTCTTTAGCATGCGTAATGTAAGAGTATTTATAAAGCAAAGTGAAGTTGTAGACGACATAAGTTTTTTTAATGAAACCATACGTATTAGATGTCAGTACAGTGCAATAGTTGACGCAATTTGTTTTCTACTGGAGAAGGAAGCCCACGATTTATAAAATATATAAACACGGGTAGAAGACAATGTGGCGTATTAAAACAATAATGCGCTGGCGCTCAGGAAAAGGCACGTCGATCCAGGAAGTTACAGCAAGTGGCTTCTTAAAACAAATTATTCACTGATCCAAGATTTTAACCTCAGCATTACTTCAAATTCAAAAAAACAAAGTGGCCATATCTTTGTATAGAAAATTATGTTTCTTCGGATGGTTGTCACCGACTACTACGGAATCTATAAAACGTTTATTGACAACAGCTGCACAGTATTCATAAAAAAAGTCGTTGCTACTGAACATGGCGTGAAATTCTGAATAGCTTGCAGTCTTCTTACACGTTGAAGCTCTGCGCCCGTTACTTACACTCCAGAAGAAGGTATTGCGCTGAACGTTCCTTCTTGTGGTCATTCCTTCCATAATAAGCAAATAAGGCGGATGAATGCGCGTGTGTTGCTTGAGGATGTCCAATGTCGTGTTGCAAGGCCGTCTCATCTTCATCCAAATGGCCGCACTTCTTAACCTGGGAAAGAAGTCACGTGAACATTATTTATGGGGTGGCTACAGTTTTAACGTGTTTCACTGATACCAGAGTCTCTCAATACTTTTATGGTCATGAGAGGCTGCAGTTTATGGAGGGACAAAAGCCGCCGCTAGGGTCGCCGCTGTCAGGGAGGGGGCATTCCGCGACAGCTCACCGCTCATTCTGCCACCCGAACGAGGCTGTTTTACACAGCTCAGAGAACAGTGTGCTTTCACTCATATTTATTTTTACATGCAATTAGGGTTGCTGCATTCGCGTGTAAAAAGTTTTATTCGCTTACCTTTGCAAGAAATCAACGCTTCGATGGAACCAATTGTGCGTATACGCGGCCATTATTCATGTACATGGTGTTGCAGCTGTTTTTTTTTTAGCTCGTGCGAGGCAGAGTGTTTGTGCTTTATTTAGACGAAGGTTATTTACTGCGTTTGCGTCATTCAATGGCGCAAATATGCGCCACGCAGCGAGTCCTGTGGTGACGCCGATCGTACGCGTTAAGGCCCAATCGGATGCAGCGTACTTTCCGCGCTTTTATTCGTCGACGTCGTCCGGCGTCGAAGCGCCTCAGGGCGCGCCGCCAAAACTGCATGGCGATGCGAACTGACGCGAGAGCAACGCCGATGTCTTTGCTCGCCAGATATCAGCGTCGACGCAGCGCGAGAAAGCATCGGAAAGCGGCCGCCAGCGTCCTGATTTCCTGTACGTCGCATTGTTTGGGGTCATTCCTTTCACACAGAAAACAATCAATTTCTTTTTAACCTGCGGCAATCGGCTGCTTTGCAACAAATTGCAAGCTGTTTCGGTTCTAAAGCGATTATTCACTCGTTCCATGTATGGTTTTCATCATCGGGGATATCGGGGATTTGCGATAGCTTTTTGTGAGGTAAATAAGGCACCTCTGGCTACATCGCTTGAAGTATTAGCATGAAGACGCTTGTCTGCAAGATCGCTGCGTCATGAGCAAGCGTTATCAACGCCAGAATTCCAGTGGCCCATTCCATTTCATTCGCGGCTACCATAACTTGTGTAGGGTAGACCGAGGACGTGCGATAGCTTTTCGTGATCCAAATGAGGGATCTTTGATTACATTGCTTGTAGTACTAGCATAATTGGCCCACCTCCGAGATCGGTGTGTAAGAAACAAGCGTTACCATTGCCCTACTTTTTAAAATACGGCCAAAACAAAACACACCCCGCTATATTGGTTGGCAGCCTTGCCTACTACACTTAATTCTTGGCTCCCGAAATGCCTTCTGGCGTGGTCGAGAGGTTGAGTTGGGCTTTTGTTTGAAAGTACATGGCTTGAGTCTTGGCAAAACCTCGCGTTGTTTGTTTTTTTGCGGTGAGGGTATGATTACATTGTTTTACAGAGTAAATAAAGAGTGGCAGAGTACCTTGACGTTGGATCTACAAGCGACATTAGATTCTAACCTCAGTACCAAGGCAGCGGTGAAATTTTTTTTCTTACGCTTATGTAGCAGTCCGTATATAACATCTATGTAGGGTACCAAGCTGCAACGAAATAAATTGTTCGAAGTGCGCTTCTTTATATCGAGCTCTCTTTTTTGAGATCTGACGGTTACACTTAAAATTTTACAGTATTTAAAGGATTTTAAAATTGGGCTGCTAGCATTCGCCGCAATGAATAAAATAGGACAAGTGTATTTTTATTACGAATATAGGCTCCTGATTACTGCATTTAAGCAATCGATAATAACCGCTCATAAACAGTCAAAACTAACTTGGAAAGGATGGCAGCGCTCATGCAAACCTGTCCGCCAACACACGTCGCTGCAGCGGCTGACGCGTGAATTCGCCGGTCTCATTCGGTTACTCGCCCTCTCCCGCGGGTCGGCGCGGTGCCGCCGAACGACGCCGACGCTGGTGCGACGAGTGATTTCGCGTCCATTTGTTTAGGACTTTATATGCGATCCGACCGTTACGCGGCCGGTCTTCACCGGGGTTGCGGTACCAAAAACAAAGGCATAGATTTCCCGGGTTAACAGTTTGCAGAAGCTAATTTCAGTCCTGCACGCTTATAAAATAGCGCTTCGTCGGAATTTCAAAGCGCCAGCGATAAAGCTTTCGACGCATGAATACAGGCCGATCTTGAGAATTCTAACCCAGCTTACCTTCGAGTTACAAGCTACTTCGTGTTAATTTTCATGGAACTTCAACAGCATAATGTTACATGGGCATTGCACTAGCAGAAGTGCGTCTCGCGTAATATTGTGAAGCCACTCAGGGTCATTCGAAAGCTCTGATTTCCGAATGCGTTACGCTCTCAGAAATGTCCCGCCCTCAGAGGCCAATCCCGCTACCACTTCGATGTTGTGTCGCTCGCGAAGTCGCAGTTCAGTCTGCTCTGTTCCCACTTTGCGAGGAATGCACGTCTCATTCGTTTGAAAGCGGCTTGGACGGGCTGTCAGCATCATCATTTATTCAACCCTTAAGGACCCCAGAGGGGTATTACATAAGGGGGGGGGAGGCAGAGTCGTCGTAGTACATAGTGTCACAAGAAAAATTAGCAATGATTTTGTTCGGCTATGCCAGGATGTATGTAGCGTGAGATAAGGTTCAGCTGGTTATTCTTAGGTTTCCTAGTTGTCTAGGATTAGCTGTTTACCATGCTTACTGCTACAACGATTTCCAATCCCATACAATCCAATATATTCCAATACAATCCTATTTAATCCTATCCCACTCAATCCAAATTAATCCAATCCAATCTAATTCAATCCAATCCAGTCGCTGCGGCGGCGGATCCAGGTGCGCCAGCTGTGAGCCGTGAGACGTCACTGCTCCTCGCGCATGCCCACACGGCTCTCTAAGAGCCACGCCAAACTGTGTAACCTCGGCCAGTGTAGCTCACGCTACAAAATACGGTTCGATATATGGTTCAGTTCACATGGCTGTCCAGTTAAAGTACCTCAGTTAATCAATGAATACCACCGGCAGCTGCGTTATTGTTCTATATAGCTTGCGTGCCTCCTTTTTGCCGGCCCGGCTGACGTGTTGGAGGGGCGCTAGAAGCAGACGCTGGAGCGCTATTCCCCGTCCGTTGTCTGTCTGGAAAAGCCGGGCTGCGCGTCTAGCCGATATCAATGCTCCCTGCCAGGAAAACTGTGTCAACGCCCTCTTGCGGCGAACCGGACCTTTGTTGTCGTAGGTCCGAGCGGAGAAGAGGGTACTTTGAGACGCCGACTGAAGGTCTGCCTCCAGTTGGCGGGGGTAATTAACGCATTAGACCGTGCAAAGCGAGGGCGCGTCCTGTTAGGTAGGCTTGCGCTTGATGCGACTTCATTAGAGGGCAGATATGAATAGAAAAAGGAGCCCCGCTGTGCACCGTCCAAGGTACGCAGTGTGGTTCAAATTGGTGACGGTTCTACAGTGTCACCACGATGGCGGATACACGTGACGAGGTACTGAACAGCTCCTTTTGTAATGTACACGCCGGGTTGACAAAAGCGGGAATTTTTTCAGCGCTTAGCATAATTTCGGGGCGCTTCGTAGGAGCAATACTTTAGAGAGGCCACCCGAGGGTCGATGACCAGTGCTCAGAGCTGCTATCAGTCGGTTGGTTTCTATTAGTAACGTGCTTGTGCATTTCTGAATACATTACAGTTTGAGTGAGAGTGGGAGTGTGGATCAAGTTATTGCTTGTGCGTAAACCTTTGGTTGACGTAGCTAGTCAGCGGCCCACAGTGTGTTTGTTAGTAGTCCCCCTCACACCCTTTTGGAAACACCCCTGAAAGCGTGGTTTTTATGTAATAAACCTTAAGTGTTTGGTGTTTGGGGGTGGGTGTAAAGACGCTTGAGACGAGGCTTACTCCGCTGAACCACAGCAAACAAGGTCAGATGCCTAGGGACCCTCGCGACTTAAATATATTTAGCTAAGTGCATTTCAGTATTTCCCTGTTTTCGCGTAAATTGCGTACATTCGCTAATTGGTATGTCTTGAATTGCAGCCAGATATCTATGATTAACGAAAAGTGTTAACCCCAAGACTGTATTCGAGTCCTTCAGAGTCCTTTAATGTTTTTTTGAAAAGCCTTGAATGACTCTGGCTCTACTGAGCATGCTATCGTAGCGGCAGGCCGAAAGCAATATCCACAACATGACCAAAGGCGTCACATCGACTAACTACTTGAAACTGCGCAAAGAACCTGCCCGCATCGCTGGATTCCGTGGGAACCCAAATTCGTTCTCGCACCACGCAGGTCTCGTCTGCCCCAGTCCGTGCTCCCATAACCGCCCCACGGCGGCTTCGGCGGTAAAAAAAACTCCATCCATAGCGTTACGGTGGAGGTTCGTCACCAAAAAAAGCATTGAATTATTGTGCTGCTACCAAAGCCAATCTGTCTGGTGTAACAGTGATGGCATCATTATTACTTCATGCTCACAATACACACAATTTTTAAAAGGGGAACAATTAGTGATAGCTCAGACATTGCAACGCAGAAACACTGACCAAAAGTGAGGTACCGTCAAACTGAAGAAAAAGGAGGTCATTTTATTTTCTATCCCCAGTGAACCTACAGTGGGGTAATATAAAAAAAGTGGTCACATAAAAACTAACAAACGCCGAAGTCAAGGCAATCATCATTGCCTAGTTTAGTAAAAAGCGTCCAAAAATAATGTAGGTAAACTAGGGGTAGCAAGTATAACAGCGTGACATAATATGCCTGTCACTACCGATAACTGAGAGATGCGCTAGTGCTGTGAAGCTTGAGGAAATTCGGCAGGCTACACGACCAGATCCATCATGACTGGTTAGCGTAGCTGCAAGGAATGGTGCCGAAATACTCCCATTCTATGTATTTCTGTAAAAGAGCCGTAACTGTAAATGTCACTCATTTTCTCCAACATGTTGATGGAGTTCTTGATGAATATAAATGGTTAAGTTATCAACACAGTGAAGACTTTGAACACACCAGTTCGGTCAAATTACCAGTCCAACTAAGAAATTACAATCTGTTTAATATCGAAATAAGCCACCACAAAGTTACTTTTTTTTATCTAGCCAGCCTAGGTGTCATACCATAAGTACGTAACGCACGTTCGACATCCACCACTGTTGCGTATATTGATTCGCCAAGTATTCTTAGTACACTTCTGCACGAATCGCTTGCATTCTGATTTACGAAACTATTTTCTGCGCTTTTAAAGTAGTCTCTCGAATAACACCTAAAGGCTAATTTCTCCTGTTTTTTTTTAAGCCGCAAAGCCAAGGCTGCAGATGTGAGTCACTCGTTATTTTCTCGCTTTGCTTATGACATTGCCATTATTTTATTCTCCTTGAAAACGTTTGTGCAATCACACGGTAATGGCCCAGACTGTCTTATGGTTCTCCTAAAACACCACTACAAAGCACATGTACCGCACCTGAAATACGATATTCGTTTTTTTTTTTCGTTCACTGTGGCTGTAAGGTGTCGCACTTTAACGCCGTCTAAACCAAAGAAAAGTACATACGTAAGACTTTTGAAGCCCACGGGTCCGGGACTGGTTTCCAAAGGCACTATATTGGTACTCCAAATGACGTCCTGCGCGTGGACCTGAAGGCAGACATTTTAAGATGAAAGTGTTTTATTCCGGGCTACACAAGCATTTCAGTGACGTCATATCCGTCACGGAAGTGATGCCAGTACAACGAATCAAGCGGCCTGTAAACACTGCACCACAGCCCATAGGGTCTTCTTGCGGGGAAGTAACCTTTAGGAGTAAAACGCACGTTTCACTTAGGGTTGTTCGTTTTGGGGTTTTATATTTTATCACGAAAGTGTTTTATGCCGGGATACACGAAGATTTCACTGACGTCATATCCGTCCCGAAAATGACGCCAGTACACCTTTGCCGAAGCGAACCACAAGCAGGACGTCGCCTTCCAAACACAGCCACAAGACAGCCTCCGACCTACAAATCATACTCAGCTGCAGATTTCTCTGAATTTCGCTTTCGTGCTTTACCGATTCCTATGACAGAGCAATCAACCACATTTTTACCTCGCCAGATGTACTCATAGCATCGTCACAGTAACACCCAAAGAGAATATGCTCCGCATTATTTTACCTCATTTTATCATCCCGCTATACTCACATCAAACTTCACCCGAAGTTCCGGCGATGCCCAGATTGCTGCTCCGCACATGCGACGCTTCGGGCTCCTCTTCAGGACATGGTGTCGCATTTGATGAATCTGTTATGCAACCAAAACCGTCAAAAAGAATTAACAAGCAACCCTTTATTCACCATCATCATCACCGTGGTTTTTCCTTCTGCACGACGGAGACCTCCCTTGCAAACTTCTAAGTGCTTCTTTGTCGCGTCATTTGAATACATTCATCTGCAACAGATTATTTTATCAGGCCACTGCATTTCCTGTCTTCGCACCCCATCTCTCTGAAGCCGCCTTGTTCGTCCAGAGATCCACCGGTTGTGAGAGACCTTGGTAATGCGGCGAGCCCGAGTCGAGTTTTCCCTTTTGGCGTCAACTACGATATATTTTTCGGAGTATGTTCCATAACCTAGGACGCTGAATTGGCTCATGTCCCTGCACTAATGAAGTCCCAGTTGGCAGAAAAACATTTCCGCGGCGAAAATAATTACCGTCGGTAAAAATTGTTCAGAAAATCTTACTTAACTTTAAAACCTAAACAAACATTACTGCAAACTGTTATTGCACAAGTGCTGCAATGAGAACAAACAATTTGTAATTTGCTTTTATTTTAAGAAAGGTGCGAAAATAAGGCGTAAAACACTACGGCGGCTACATGTATCCGGTGCAAACTATAAGCGCAATGTCTTTGTATTAGAAAGTGTTGCGACTGAAAAAATGGCGCAGAAGCAACAAGAATAAAATATGAATTTTTGCAGGACTATTAATTTTTTTTACCGGTTCTAGCTGCCTTCCATACAACAGGAAAAGTTTAAAATTATACTTTCCTTGAAGTGGCCGGTACCTGAAAAAATGACATCCTGGTACTGCTATAGAAAATGAAAGTGACTAAAATATTCTGATGTCCTTTTCCCTCCGGAATATAATCTACATGCCTGTTTGGTTGATTTTTCATTGCTTTTGCTAATAAATAAGTGAACGGGCAGATCGGGTATCGTTTTCAATGAATGGTTCGAGGGCACATACTGCATTCTTAAAAAAGCTACCAGTGATACAGGCCGAAATGGGAGCTGTTTACTACATTCCTGGCGTTAAATAGCACTCATCGACCACATGCTTTCTGATGTCCCACAACTGATAATGTTTTCCAGAATGGTATCATCAAATCATGCTAATTAATAATAAAATAGCGGGGCGTAAAGTGAATTAAAAAATTTATGAGGGGGACAGTTACACCTAGGTAAGTATTTCGTGTGTCTGTTCCTTTTATTGAAACGCTGCGCTTCTATCTAACGTGCCTTTCGTTTAGTTCCTCGGGTGATTTGTTGCGCAACTTTTCTGTGTTTTCCTACTCCATCTCGTGTGCGCCTGATTTATTTCTGACACGCTCACCTTGCCGTGCTTCTCGGAATAATTATACAGGGTGATCAAGATTAGGTCAACAGGTTTTTTTTCAAATTCGGTGCTTAGATTTACGTGAAGACCACCTCTACAGTGACGTTATGCGTCTAGGGGGACACAGAATTAGATGGAATTTATTGGTGCTGGTGGCTTAAGTAACTAAAATTGGATAATTAACTTTTAGCGGCTGAAGTAAGCAGGCATCTTTGAATTAAAAAGTTAAGCGCTATGGTGTTTCTACGCAGTTCCAGTTGGCAAAATTCTTCGAATGCATCCGTACTCCGAGATATCGAACTGCAAAGTTTAATTGCCATACGCATGATTGCGCCGCATTAGACAGCGAAGACCGGCACAAAGCTCCTCCTTTTTGTTTTGTGTTTCGATAGCGGTTCCGCCTACTGCAGATTGCGATAACGCCAGCCAGACTGAAAGGATGGCAGTTATCACATCTGCCTATGAATCCACGCCATTGTCAAACTAAACACCAAACACAGCAGACGCGTCACAAGAGGGAGAAGCTTTACGCCGCTCTTCGCTGTTTAGCATGCGTAATCATGTGAACTGCAATTAAACTTCGCAGCTCGATATCTCGGACTAGGAATAAGATAGAAGAATTCTCCCAAATGAAACTGCGTAGCAACAAGATTGCGTCTAACGTTCCAATACAAACATGCCTGCTTGCATCATCCGCTAAAAAGTTAATGATTCCATTTTATGTAATTCAGCCACCGACATCAAGAGTTACCGCCTCATTGTGTGTCCCCCTCAACGCATAACGTCACTGTAGTGGCGGTCTTCACGTACTTCTAAGCGCCTAGTTATAAAAAAAAAAGCTGTCTACCTAACCTTGACCACCATGTATACCAACTACATTACGTACGGCAACGTAATGCCAGCACTACTAGGCAATCAGAACAAAAAACGGTTTTTCAACAACGGCACTCTTTGGGCAACGCAGGTCCAGTTAGAAAACCTGGCAGGTGGCCTCTCCTTTGATTTATTCCTACAGTGCTTGCGTGATACGTTAAAAATAACGCCCTTCTAAGAGTACTACACAAAGACAATGCCAGAAGTGCATTTAAATTTTCAATGACCAGGGTGCAGCTTGCCTTGTTTTGGAGCCATGCAAGTTGCTAGCCGCTCCGCCGAGGCCAGGAGGTCGTCCCGGTCTTGAAGCTGCATGGATAATAAGACATGGGGCCTTTACTGCGTTCCAACAAGGTGTTTTATGGAGCCTTTACTGCCTTCCCATGGGGTGTTTCATTGCCTTCCCACAAGCAGTGCGTGCTCAGGACGGCAGTAAAACACTTGTACCACTAGGATGTGCAATAAACTATCTATATACCATCGATCTACTGCGTATAATTTTCTCCTGCTAGAAAGAAAAATCTGACTTAAATTGTGCATCTTCTGCGAAAGCTTGTATAGTCTGTCCATGTGATGCATGTAGTAATACTTCATTTCTACTATTGGACATTCTGCAATTGCAAGAAGGTGCCCCATAAAGCCAAGGAAAATATCTTGTAAGGTTCGTAAGCCGAGCAGTGAGCGGCGAGGCAAGCTGTGACGCTTCAGGATTGATTCTTACTTCTTTTGTTTTTACAAAACACTACTAAAGAAGACACAGAAACAAAGCGTTCTGCATGGGTTTCCGCCGGGACATCTTCGCAGCGTGTCGAGCTTTTTTTTTAAATCAGAACAAGTTTGTTTTAACTAATAAGGGTACAAGAGAGACCGTATAATAAAGAAAATGCGCCAAAGTGAAGAGACTGCGACGGGACTTCCTTCATATTCCGGCAATGCAACCCTGCCCACTGGAGCAGAGGGGTGGGGGGGCATTTTGCTCTGAATGATGGAAATGCGTGTTAGCTTTTTGTGCATTTTTCGCGGACACGCGCTTACAACAAAAAAATTCTAACATTCAACCATGTACCTTAACTATTCCGGGTACGTGAACGTGCGAGTAGGAGAACACAACCTTATCTCGCATGTGTGCCTCCTAAAGTCCCAATCGCGTTTATAGCTCAAAGCTGACAACGAAAAAGATTTACAGGGTCCCGCGCAAGTCATTTTTGAAAACCAGTGAAAACACGCTAGGAGAGACAAGGTAGGGACAGTCACTGAAAAGTCAAAGGACAGGCACTGCCACTAGCTTTGTTTAAATGAACACTACATTTTCAAGACATCGCTTTATATCTGTAGGTCTGAGTGTCATGAATAAAAAAAAGTGAAGCTGCTTGTAGTTGTGGTGCAAGGCTAAAGAAACAGCGGAGCTGGCGGCCCCTCTACTTTCGTCGGAGACCCGGCTTTTTCACCTCAAATGGATTTCCGAACTTGCCGCTAAAACTTCTCCATGAATGGGCAGGCCCGGATCGTGTTGTCCACTGGCTTTGACATATCTGCCAAAGTGGATTGCATTAGCACGCGCTAGAAGCAGCGGCGGCGAACTCGGCGTCTGTAGCGAACTAGGCAACAGTGCTCCCCACTTCAGGCGTGAACGCACGTGAACTTGCTAGGAGAACAGCACTCGAAGATCACGCCTCAGACGTTGGGCAGTGTTCTCAAAGGTCAAGCTGGCCGGCGCCGGGTGCTCTTCCTGGGGCGCACGGTCACCTGCACTTGTTATTTTTTCTTGGTATTTTTTTCCGAGATTCTCAAGTGGCTCGAGCGCATGCGCAAGCCTGGACGACGCCGGGTGCTGCTCACGAGGCGTCCACGGTCGTGCGCTCGGCTGGGCTGAATTTTCTGGTAACACTCGTAGGCGGGACTAAAGGCTAAAACACCTCTGCTGTTAAAACCCTTCTCGCACCATCATTAGTTCGTTTTGGTGACAGAAAAACACAAAGTCATTAAAACAGGTGTCGCTTTCTCCGCCAGAGGGAACAATAAGTGTAAAAAATGTACGCCAGTACTTTGGCTGACCACGGGCTATTTTAAAAACAACTGCAACTATCTAACATAATTTGAAGGGACACTGAAGTGAATTTCTCAAGCTCCCGTTTTTGCTTGGACTGCGTAGACTGGCTCAAATTAGCACACTTTTCATCGTTTATCCGGTTGACAAATCGGTAATTATTTTACAAAGCGCGAAAGAAGAAAAACTACCATGCGCGGTTTGCGGCGGCCGCACCAACTAAAGCTGTGACGTTAGGAGGAGCGGGCACCGTGATTGGACGATGCCCAAGGTGAGCAACCAAACAAGTTTCGATTTCGGTTTCGGTTCTGTAAAACACAACTGGTGGCGTTGTTGGATGGGCATTCTCAATAACTCAGTAATCATCGTACCGCGCTTCTGCCATGTTGTCAGCTGTGAAAATGCATAAAGATAAGCCTCCCAGGACGGCTTGGAATCGTAGCATTCACTAGCCGAGTCCTACGCAGTGCATGGACTCCCTCCGCGTACCCGCAGACGCACAAATGTCATGCGCTTTTCCCCCATATTTGGAGCTTGCCTCACTCATGCCTGTACCGTAAAAAGCGTGTTCGCACCAGGCCAAGGGTCTGTTCATTCTGGCCTGTGCCCACTGTCCGCAATTAGTTGGTGCTTATGGCAACAGCACGCCAACGAGAACTCGCTAGCGCGCCAGTGCCAGCCTGCGCGCGTTCTGTGAACTAGTTCGTAGAGCCATGAACGTTGCGGCCCAAAAAAAAAGGTGAACTCAATGTAGAAAACATCGGCAGAAAACAAAAAATTTAACTTACAAAAAAAAAGCACGTACCCGCGGGGACTCGAACTCGTGACTTGCAAAACACTTGCGACAACACACCTAACGCCCCAGACCACTAGGCCACGAAACCGGCCTTGCCGACCTTGGTAATATAAGGTATATATTGTACAACACGTTTACACTTTTATTTAGTTTTGGCATTTCAAGCAGCTTCGGTGACTATTTGTTGTATTGCGTTCGTGCAGTAAGCGTACCCCGAGTTTCCACAATAGCTCACGTCTAGCAATTGCATATCGTAGACGGTAAAGCGTTCGCAGATGCGTAGTCGTGCTGCTGACCGCTGTGGTTGTTCGCCCAGCGCAAAAAAAGTGTTTCCCGCACCCTAGTTTTGCGCTGTACGGGAAAAATATCAGTTGATTTTATTTCCTTAGTACCTATATTGACTTCGCTGACTCTTCTCCCGCCTTCAAGAGGCCTTATATTTTCCTACTGGCGTACCAGTCAGCGAAGCGTCGCATGTGCGCTTGTGCAGCGCTTGTGTGAAGCGACCTTGACTTGGAGCTAGATACAGTGTACAAACTAACCAAGTAAAGAAAGGCACATTCTTCCATTCACAAACGTGTCCTGGCTTCGTTTCAACTGAGCGAACGAATTGCGACGACCCGTCGGCGGCCGGCGGACGAAACGCTGGGCCGACTGACTCTGTCTGAAGGCCGGGGAGCCGTGCAGTAGCGCATCCAATTGCGAGCTCGGCTCCTCACGACGTCACACGAAAACGCCACAGAAAATGGGCGAGCGTAAAGAGAAGAGGACAGCATTTTCGAAATAATTTTTCTACTACATAAAATCGCGTAAACGCGCCCAGTGTGGTCGAAACATGGCCTGGGGACCCCGTGCTACAATTTGCGCTAGTAATCCCGCAATGTTTACATATCACTTCAGTGTCCTTTTAAGAGTGTATGCCTCAGATCTACAAGCGGTATGCGTTGTTTCAGTTACAAATTTCAAGTCATGTTTCACCGAACAGTGCAAGTGGAGACAAAATACGTATGCAAGTGAACTTGTGAGCCCACCTTACCTACTTACAACCAACGCATATACCCAGCGCAGCCAGTTGCTAAATCCCAGATCTCTTGCAAAATCGGCTGCATTGGCAGAAACGTTACTGTTGACCAACAGTTCAAATATTTTCTACCTCTTCTCCCAGGCCACGGTACCTAGCCAGGACGCTACAGGCGCGGCGCTTGATGACCGCATGGTTAGGGGGCCGATTCGCTACTTTGCCTTGATGCCCCATGAACAGATAGTGTGAAAAAACCTTATCTAATCGTCTTTGAAGCTTTTGTCCTAAAACTAAAAACCACTGACAGCAGGTTTTCAAGTGTTGCGACGATGGGATAAATAGAGTATGCTTCGGGCGCGATTTCTAAAGCAGCAAAAAAAGAGAGGCCAACTGCAGAAGAAAATGTTTGGTTCAACTGTTAATTTTTCAGCCCGCAGGCATCCTTGGCCGAAACAAAAAGCCAAGGCAGCTAGAAATGATGCAACTTTTTATTTGAAACAGCAAGGGTTTTTAGCCTTAGCGTTAAGAGGCTGTATTTTGTATCTTTTCTCGTGTTCCTTTAACTAACGTCACAAACACTTCATTGCGCTTGGCCAGCTCTAGAAAGTGGGTTCACCTACTAGCAGTGTTAGCATTTAATAGTTTGAGCCTCTAACTATGGATATCTTTAGATTGATTGAATTCTTGATTGAATTCCAAGGTGATTTTCTAATTACGGCGGATCTTTCGACAAATTGTAACTCGATCATGGCGTAGAAGTAAGACTGTTGAAAACTTGAAACCCTTTTAAATAAGAGGCACCAAAACCATTGATTAAAGAAAAGGGTGTTGGCTTTCAAGTTTCTTGGTACCGTAGAGGGCACTAATTTTTGTATCAAAATAATTGGATGTATGAGGAAACAGAAATCTGGCAAAAAATGCGGAAAAATCTACAGCAGAAGCGTCATTTTACATGCCCGAACAATTTATGACCACCGAACCCACTTCATTCCTAAAGCAGACCGGGTCATTTCGACAGTGCAATTTTTATTTCACTTTGGTGTCATTATCACTGGTCTTATTTTTGTACCATTAAAGAACTGAAATGCTCTACTTTGGCTGTTATGACTTGCTTGAACTTAGATCCCGAGAATCAATTACCCCCAATATTGTGAAAAGATGTGCTGCATTTACGGAAAGTATTTCCCGCCATCCGGTTTGCACTACCACTTGTGCTTGTTATGTAAAGTCAGTGCGCCCAATTTGCCTCGCGCATTGTTCAAAATGAGTTTATTATTCAAGCTCTTGCTTTCCGAAGATTGCCACCTAATGGATATGCACAAATACAAAGCGGCGTGATAGAAGTTAATTTAGAAGCGAATACTTTTCGGTGCTTATTGCTGCTGGTATGAGGCGTTTGAGTTACTGCACCCGCCCGCAAGTTAATTCATGCTAGGTATTTATTGCGCAGTGATTATGACCCCAAATGTCTCATCTACGCATTTACTAACTAGTATCAGTTTATACAACCATAACGTATGTTCGTATATTTTCTTCAAATCTTCTTTCTGCGACAGCTCCACAAACCTTTTGCATGGAGTGTCTTGGTGCGAAAGGCACGTCGTATGTGTGTTCCCGAAGCTTTTCGCCACTTCCTGCAAGCTCGGTGTCCTCATGAACGGTTGCGAGTCCTCGCGAGGAAGCCCAGGAATAACTTCGTCCACCGCAGCTTTTTGTGACCGGACCAGGCGACGCAACCCGGAATCCAAACGTGAGGTAGAGCTGGTCTGGCCTTGACGCCGCGTTGTGTTCCTGCTGCGAAGGTTTCTCCCAGACAGTCATGGGCACGGTGTCGACTGACTTAGTGGCCCCCGTGAAAGAGCCGATGTCAGCGTCACCTGGATGCCATACTACAAATGAAAAAAGTATTTCAATGCTGTAAGAAACGCTTTGAGGAATCGTTTAACAACTGTGGTACAATACATTTATTTCAAGCGTGTTACACACTTCGAAAGTTATGATTTATAGTTACACATGTAGACACTAGACCAGCTAATCAAAACAAGGACAGAACTCGTATCGGCGGTCGTCATGCAGTGTGTAGAGCTGTACTGGATGACAACCTACAATACTGCATGGCTAGACATCAACAGAACAAGAAGCGGCTGAACATTTCTTGCATTTGAGTATTTCTTTTGTTATGCGGAACTATAATAATCGGTCGAACAGCCTAGTTACTTGCAAGTGCGGGCAGCCATTTTTTTCGCCCAGAAGAACAATGATAACGTTGTCATGGGGCCATATGAAAAGAAAGCAACAACACTTTTTCCCGGGATAGTTTTCAGTCTTGAGGCTTGCATTGTGGAGCCGTTCACGAATACAACCAAAGAGAAAGCAGCTAGGTTGACTTTGCTTCGTCACTTGTAAGGAAGCCGTCATCATGCCCAGATTTTATCAGTCTATAAAGTGTACCTTTTATCATCTTATCAAATTTTATCAAGCGAGCCACGCGTGTCTGATGGCTTTTTAGTCATACACAGCAAAAATAATTTTGAGTTTATAATCAATTAGCCTTCGCAGCCACCCGAACATGGCCAAAACCTACAGAAAGATATTCAGATATTTGTTGCCTCAGGACCCAAACGTTTTCTTTTGAACCAACGATAACAAATTATCCTAATTATCCTATACCTCAAGCTTGGCTGATATGTGGCTGCACAGTAAGTATCCAGACCGATACAAAAGCACTCGCTAATGTGCGAGTGCGGCTACTAAGAGAATACCACACGTTTTACGGATGCTAACTTGCGTCATCTACTTCAGAAATGGTGAAAGTTCTTTGTTGGAAATTTCTTACGTTAATAGCAACAGCTGAAGCACTACTTTAGTGTATATGTGTTTATTTTGCTGAGCATGCGTAACACGGCATAGAGCTCGAAGAAGCCGAAGAAGCAAATTTTACTATTTACTATCACCCTTGATTACACAAGCTTGTCTTTACTCCAGATTTGCAGTTGTTTTACACCATCAGAAAACCATTTTTGCGACCACCTCAATTCTAATAAGACTGAACAGTGCAGGGATGGGAATAATGCAGAAGCACTAGATAAAACCACAGCTCAGTGGGCATAAGCGTCTTTGCATTTTCCCAACGCTGTTATCCATATTTTCTCAATTCCTCCCTAAACTCTAAGGTACAATTAGGCACGTATTATCTGGCTCTCATACAACACGTACCACCTGCCGCTCATAGAGCTACTGAACATTGTCGAACTCCCTCACTCTTCGCACGAATCTGATCGGTTCAATCCAGCGAAAGCCCGAAGCGGCTCTGTACATTTTCTGCTCGGGGGTCGCCTAGATTTATTAGGCCTGCATACTAGCCGATTAGACCTTTGCGCGATTGTTAGCGTAGTGCAATATTAACAATAAGTTATTATGATCGTCATCATTATTATCATCATCGGTCTATTTATGTTCTCTTCAAGGAGTAGTGACACGAAATTTTAAAGCTAAGATATCTATGTAAAATGCTTCCTTTTTATCAGGAGGTATCTACCGACAAATGTTTCAACAGTAGCCGTTCAGTATAGCATAATTTAAATGCATTTTAATCTCTGCCCACACGAAAAAGCTCAGAGCGGACCAGTATGACAACATCTTCTAATTGCCCCAAACTGTCGACGTCCGGGCTCCCGTGACGTAGCCGACGCGCTGGCTGCGGTTGGCGCACGCTGCTACACCGTGTGTAGACGTCATGGTTTTGGGAATAACGTTATGCTTCCCGGGCTCGCCGGGAGAGTGAAGAACTCGGCCGGTCTGGGCAAGCGCGTGCGCTCGCTCGCGCGCGCTTCCAGACTGGCAGCAATGCGACAAGAATGGTGACGTCAGATGCTATCAGGTGTCATGGAAGCCGCTCGGAGTTCGTTTTGTCGAAACCGGAACTGACACGGATAAACGACGCCGTAAATGATTGTTTACGCTGCGATAAACCGTCTAATGTGCCATTCTATGATTAGTGGGCTAATAGGCACCCATAGCAGCGAAAGAAATGTAACACAAAAATTTCGTGTCAGTACTCCTTTTAGGACGACCGCCTCGTCCATAGACTTCCGCTCCCGTTTTGCGATAACGGGGTCCATTCTCTGCTATGGTCTCTTGCCCTACATATTGTCTCGTCTCTCTGCAAAGCGTTTGTGTACGCTCACAGTCAACATGTTGTCAATTCGCCGCATTTTATACAGGGCTCATGCTTACTTCGTTTTCTGAATTTTACCTAAAGTGTTCTCCATTCGAGTTTTTTTTATTTACAACACCCTCCCTTTTACCCCTTGGCGTTTCTCCTATCATCCTCTCACAATTAGCACGTTCACTGGCCTAAGCATTCAGGCAAAGGCCCCAAGTTTGTTGCGCAAAAAAACAAGAAGCAGCTCCCGGTGCAGGTATTCGTAAGAGAAACGGCTCCTCCGGAAGCGGTTCATACAAAGAAACTTTCCATAGGCTGAGATTAAGCTTGACAGTAACGAGAGGTACCTTCATCGGAAGGGATCCATAGCCAGGGGAGTTCTGCACCGAGAATAAATTTTGATTATAGGGTGGTCTGGCCATGCCTGGACACCGCAGATGACGGGAACAGAAGAAGGAGCAGCCAGATTCAGTGTTGTCGTCAAATCTCCCGTTACACGGCCTCAAATAACTTTTCGCCTAACCATTCACAAAGTCCCAACTTACGTGAGCTAGGAATTGAGTTACTCAGTTGTAACGTTTCCGCAAAGTTGTAACGTTTCCGCAAAGCAGGAGGTGCTCGACTGCGCACCTCCTGCTGCGCAGTGCTTTGAGGTAAAAAAAAAAGAACGAAAGCATAAACACTTGCAGACATTATTACCGACTATGTGTGTCTCTTTTGAGTGTATGCCTTATGCCAACAGTTGCATAGCTAAAGGTGGGGCATTAACTGGAACATAATATTTGCAAGAAGTTTCCACTTGTAAATGGACCAAAATATACTAGCTATTTATGTTTCTAGTGACTGAACATTCAACAGTTCGAGTGAACACGCAAGTAACTGACCTAATCGTCTCCTGCGAAGTGCTGTAAGCCTCCTTTGGTACATGGCATAGAGCACAGCGATGGTGACCAGCAGCACGACAAGAATGGTGCACACAACTGGTACGATGACGTGAATTCTGCGGCGCTGCGATTCGATCACTTGCGTCCAGTGAGGTGCAGGTACAGTGGCTGTAAATATATTATAGAGTAAATGTTCATCCGCTTGGCCACGGTATAAATATGACGCAAAAATGCACGGCAAACTTCCCGCATTACCAAAACTTTGAAACAAGCGCACCGTTACAAACCAACCAGCGCCTAATAACAAGATGGAGTACAATAACAGTGCCAGGGAAATCTTATTGCCGATGTGAATTGTTTCTATGGCACCGACAAACTATCAGCAGTTTTGTTCCTTTCCAGAAACCGTGCACAATAACGAAACCTTCACCCTGAAGAACTAGATGTTTAATCCCGGTGAAGAAAACGCCTCTTTTTTGGCTGGGAATGCCTACGCCACATGAACACCTGAAAGCGAAGCAGTTATGCTTTCTTACGTGAGCGCACATCACCAATGGTTATTCATAAGTAGTGCTCTTACTGTTACACAAATGCAGAGTATTAATAGCGTCCAAGGATTATCCCAGTTCCAACCCACGCTCACAGAGAGAAGCTTAAAATGCTTAACATTTTAAACTTAAAATGCTTAACCTACTGGCCAACTATTATTAATCGTTAATAAAGAGGCGGTGACCATGATAGCAATTTATATGGCACTAGGATTTAAGTGTACAGTGTATACGGCACGTACTCTTGACTACACAGGTATAGCGAAATCATTTGAAAATATCTCTCCGAAAGGTTTGTAGGGGATACGGCACATATGAGTATAAGCGTCAGGGTCCTTGTTATGAGGGATCGTTCCCTTGCCCTCAAAAAGCGAACTTGTGTGGTAGGGCTAATCTATTAGTATACGAGTATTACGTGCATAAACTTCGGCGAAGCATCCTTGGCCCACACGAATGACGCATAGGGAGGCCCAGGCAGCCAACTTGACAGATTAAATGACAGTCAGGCAACCAGAACTGCCGAATGCGCATCGTGTAGGAAATTCTAACGTTCTAGAAAAGGGTGGAGGGGGGGTGGGGGTAACGTGATGACAGCTGAGCGGCTTTCTTTCAACTGGGTTGATTTATTTCTCTTTCCGACTGCGGCCATTTTAGGATCTGCTTCCCTGCTAAGAACACCGATGCCAACGGCGGATGTTTGAAATGCAATATACACCGTGCACAGCGTGAGTGAGCTATGCTGCTGCGATCACAAGATGTTTAATCTTTTCCTATTTGTCAATGCGCCCATCTTTGCTTTGTCCCAGTTTACCCTGTGTGTGTCCGTTTTTTTAAATAAAGCCATACTGGTCCCGTAACAGTTGGTCATATTGTGGACGTTCACACCTGGTCGCTATGCGTGATTGCCTAAAAACGCGTATGCTTCTTCACCTGAGGAACCCCAGAAAAAAACTCGTTTCCTATTTTTCTTAACACTCAACCAAAAAGACTGTGCAGGTAGAAGACTTGAAAAACGCGCTGGGCGCAGTGATCGGTACGGCGCCGCAGGCCACCCGACTATGTTACCCACCTTAGCTGTTCATTGCTACCCAAGCTGTCAGGCTGAGCCGCACAGCGAGGAAACTGCGTCATCAAATGCTTGTTGGATCGCAGTGGCGGAGCTCCTTGAAGCAAGTTGCAGATTTTCGGTTCTGTTCGGTTTCATTCCTACGTTCCCCCGTGTGTATTTGTTGTGAACTAGGAGCAGGTGAGCACGTGACGAGCAATGTCCTAAACCTTTCCTAAACCTTTATTTATTGAATCGATCACCCCAGGAAGCCAAGTAAGGGGTGTTTTTAAAGTTGGTTCAATACCTTGCTCACTTTCTTAGTGGTACTGCTCTTATGCGCTGAAATTGGCCTAAAAAACGGCGCCAGACAAGTAACGACGAAGGGTAATGCTGAGATTCAATAAGACATGGCTCACGTACAAAAATACATTGTAAACTACCCCACCAATGAAAACTTGCTTTGGTCGCTACTTCTCTCGCACTAACCTCCTGAGAGCGTGAGTGTAGCGAAGACGTATTCGGCCTCC
Organism: Haemaphysalis longicornis; assembly: GCF_048455015.1. Classification (NCBI taxonomy): domain Eukaryota; kingdom Metazoa; phylum Arthropoda; class Arachnida; order Ixodida; family Ixodidae; genus Haemaphysalis; species Haemaphysalis longicornis. The sequence continues at coordinate 150,949,641 of NW_027526335.1, read as the reverse complement.
GTAGTGCCCGCCTCGTTTCGTGCCGTGACCAGCAGCTGGTACCACGTGGCAGGAGTCAGGTCCTCTATGGACAACTGCGGTGGCTGGGGCAGAACCTGTTCCGGCACGAGCCCCGTTGCTGCCGGCTCCCAGTCACCGTGCGACTGGCATTTGTAAAGCACGGTGAAGGACAGAATCGGGCAGCCGCCACTCCTCCACGAGTTTAGCCGCAGTGTCACCCACGTCACGTTGGCAACCACGAATTCCCGAACTTCTGGAGCCAGTGGAGCTGCAGGGACGGGTACAAAAATACACGCCCTTTTTATCTGGAGCCGAATGTTGCACATATTTGTATTTTTGCTGCTGTAGTGCAAACATAAGTATTGGGCACATATTATAGACAGGTTTCTGCCCCGATATTTCCTATCCTATTATAACGATTACACCATTTCTCTCATACAAAAAAACGCCAAGTGGGTTCAACAAATCGAGCCGTCAACTACTGTGCTAGACGAGCAACAGACTGGCTAAAAAACCGGGATGTGGAGTAAATCAATGAAATTGCCACCTCGGCTGGATGAGATACAACAATCCATGAAAAGTCTTTCCGATGGTTCCCCGAAAGATGCCAGCATTTAGAAGCTGTATCTCCTAATCTGTACTCCATAAAATATCGCTATTTTCCCTAGTTTTTGGCATATTTCAGGTTAGTACAGCGTGCCGTAGCTTACTTCCACGAGTTTCTACGAGTTTCTTGATCTTTGCATGAGTATACCACCTAACAAAGGTGTTCCAACAAATGAATACGTCCTTTTCAAATTTCGACGGAGGGTATTTCCAACCTACCGATCTTGAGGATTTCTCCCATGCTTACCGTGCTTACCGCATAATTTCAGTCGAGGTCCACGATGATATGTTTCTTGGCAGTTAGGCTATAATTAAAGCTACAGCTTTTTTTGCCAATATTCCCATTGTTAGTTACATTTTACAATTGCCAACCTGCGTGCAAGTCGAGCGCAATTTGAATGTACGCGTCCGGCTTCCTTTGTCTGCTACTGCGCTCTTCTTTGTTCACACCTGCCAACCTGCGTGCAAGTCGAGAGACAATTTGAAGTGCCCGTTCAGCTTCCTTTGTCTCCTACTTTACTCTTCTCTGTTCACACCCTCCAACCTGCGTACAAGTCGAGCGCAATTTCAACGTACGCGTTCGGCGTCCTTTGTCTGCTATTACACTTTTCTTTGTTCACACCCGCCAACCTGCGTACAAGTCGAGCGCCAATTTGAAGTGCCTGTTCGGCTTGCTTTGTCTGCTACTGTACTCTTCTTTGTTCACACCCTCCAACCTGCGTACAAGTCGATCGTTATTTTAAAATACGCGTTCGGCTTCCCTTGTCTGCTACTACACTCTCCTTTGTTCACACCCATCAACGGCTTGAAGCCCTACCTTTTCTTTTAGGGATCCTAAACCAGAAGGTGTTCTTTATATATAGTGTGAAACCAATATAACATGCATTTATATTTGACAGTTCCTCGCGTACTTCTGTTATACACTTGTACCCTTCCTTATATATTTTGGCTTCCCCCCCAAAAAAACACGACACTCAAGACGCCTGGAAGAGAACAAAAATATTGATGGTGGTGACACTTGTCTAAGACGTTTGAAATACTGTTCACACTTATCGCGGTTGATGTAGATGCTGATGAGAAAATTAAAAACCTAAACATCGCTTAAACTGCCCGCAGGAATGTACAGTCATGGACAAATGAAGCGTGAATACGAAAAAAACAATAAAAATACACAACTAGCCCCATTTCCTTCCGCGCAAATGAAATTATCGCGTGGCTTTGTTACAGTAACAAACATGAAAAATGTCTCTGTCTACTACACCCCTAGCGAGCCAATATTTTATCTCCAGTATCTATATGCTTTGATTTTGCACGTTTTGGTTCATATTTTGGAGTTCGCATATCATTTGTCTATGACTACGCCCAACAGTTTCGTCTCCAGTATGGCCAAGAGTGTTGTATAAAATTCTTGTTTTAATATGCGTTAACGTGGCAATACAAATAAAAAGCTATCGACTTGAAGACATCCCTCATATGGCTTTTAAATGCGTCAAACTGCTCGATGTACAAGTGACGTGCAAAGTGCCAAACGATGGCGGGGATTGAATAAAAGTGCAGGAGATGGCTGAAAAACATTGCAGTGAAACGGCGAGGTATTCGCTGCAAAGTTATGTCTGGTGCATGTACCCTTGTCGACGTAGCTGAAGATTGCGCTAGTTTATTTGCAAGGTGTGCAATGTGTTTCAGGTTGCCTTTGCAACTAAGCCAAACGTGATACCTTCTAGTGGAATGTAGAAGCTAAGTAGGCACAAGTTAACAGTTCATGGGGACAAATATTGACAGCTTTAAGAACCCCCGGCTTGAGAATTGCCCAGAAGCAACCAGTCAGGCCTTTCTCACTTTCTCAGTTCTTAATACTACAGCTTTTAAAGACAGCAGCTAGAGATACGCTGCTCGATTATCCTAAGTAAATGTTGCTTTTCGTTCCGGTTCACTGCTACTCGTTTTGTGTGCCGTAGGTTCGTTCATATAATCTGAGCCCGGCGATAAATAAACGCTGTGCAATACCAGCCATAGGGTCTCGGATATCGCCTTGCTCACACTGTATGAAAAATACAACCATGGCTGTTATTACCATGCGAAAATATCCTTACAGCTGCAACTTCGACGCACTTTCCGCGCACCACCAACACTCAAGACCAGTGGGAGAGACTGCTGTCCGGCTCCTGTCCCTCCGGCCAGCTCCTACTCCCCACGAGAGTAGGCGATGGTAAGACGGCTCACCGATGCCGGTGAAGGGGAAACCACTCCTAACAATAACGGCATAAATTCTCTCAATAAACTTTCTCTCTCTCTCTCACTCTTCGGCTACTTGCTTAAGCTTTCTTGTTTTAGCGGCATTGGCTGGCAAATAAAAAACAAGGCTTTTAAAGTCCGCATACAAAATAAACGCGAAGCGGCCTCTCGGTCACACTTATTCCCACAAGGAAAACATGACATATAATGTTCTCGTAAAAACATTGTTCGGTTTGCGATAATCCTTGATTCCCGTAACTGCATTACTGCATAACACAATAACCTAATATATTTACAAGCCCCGGCTAACAAACCTAGCACCAATAGATTCACGTTTAGTTAGGCCGAATTCTTTCGGGAGTGGCTTCGCCAACTTTGCCCAATCCCTAACCTGGCTCATTACACTGCAGGATCAATCTGTTGTACATACCAGAGCCATCGGTCTTCGCCAGCACGGCATTGCTTCGAGGTCCACGGCCAGCACCGTTGAAAGCCACCGCGTAGAATGTGTAACTGCGGCCGCAGTGAAGCCCGCGATATGCGTACGACGACCGCTCAGCACCCGTCTTCACTGAAGGCCACGGGGCCATCCCAGGAGATGCTGAGTTGGACCCTACTCTGTCGGACTGCAGCTTGTGGAACAAAAGGTAACCTGAAAAACAACAAAAAAGAAATGATACTTTCCGCGCTTTCTTCGGCTTGCGAATTAATTCTGATTTCTGAGAAGTACCGTTGAGATGTTTTTGAGCGCGTCCTTTAACATCTGAATGACGGCGTAGCTATTCGCATAGCTTAGCGAGAAAGCTGTTTTACACCAGGAGTCTAAGACAAGCTTTCGGGCAATTGCTGATTTTTTTACAATCTGAGTGCTTTGAGCGGAGAGAAAGGTAACATCTATTAAGAAAAAGCTTCCCCTTTTAGGACGGTGGATGCGTGAACCGTACCTTACACTATGAGTAAATGTGTAAACCCAGGGCGCACCCTGCCCGCAGTTTTCTGCCAGGCTCTGCATAAAACCTCACAAGAGCTTGGAAATAAACCGCTTTATATATTATGGCATTTTCCAGCATTGAGGATTTCATGAACCAGTCTTGAAATGTGTAGAGGGAGAAATAAAGCCCGGAATTATTAGGTTGGTGGAAAAAACTAACGGTTCTGTTGTTTTGTAGATAGCCGCCATAGCAGGAGGTTGCGCTTTCTGTTTTCGTCATTTGGGCGCATTGTACGTTTAACAGGTTTTACATTGGTGTTATGGACGTTAACACGGCAAAAGCAAGCAAACGCCCTTTCAATTTTCGACAATATTGTGTTCGTTTCGCTCAAACGGCACATTTTCACCAACCTTCAATTTGAGTTTCAGCTTGTTTGTGATTCCAAAAAAATATACAGTTTTAGTTGAGCGAACGCAGCAGCTCTGCGCGCGCAAGTAACTTGCGGAGGAGCGAGAGCGCATGCGCAGAACGTAAGCGGCAGCCGCGCGCTTTGCGTGCGCCCGCAAGTTTTGGATTCTTGCGTTGCGGGTTTTGCGGGCTTAGCGGGCCGTGCGCGAGGCCGCTCCCGTCTTCTTTCCGGTCGCTCTCGGCCGTGAACGAAAGGACCAAAGGAACGGCGTCTCCCCACAAACTGGTTTACGGCTTCTTCTGGCTAGGTTTACGTCTGGCGCTGGCCGACAACCACATGTTTCGTTCGCTAATCTGGCGTTCAGTGGCGCTGCATGACACGCAAAGCGCGCATTTCGGCGCTACTGGTTCATCTACGCACCAACTTCTGCGTGCAGTCAACTAAAACTGGTTCTTCGCGAGAACTTCGCTGTGCGCGCTGTGCTGCCCCTACGTGCGCGAGCAATTCTGTGCGTACGCTCAACTAAAACTGTCTATTATTACAGTAATATTATTATCCAGACGATGGTTCCAAAGTTAAAAACTGCAACGGGACCCTCGATGAATACTACCGAACAATAAATTAGATCAAGAAAACAAGCAACAGGTAATACGAGTAATTGGCAATCAGTTATACAATATCTTAGGGTGGGTAATCAGTATTAGCTAAATTACACAACAGGCAGCCAAAAGCAACGCAAAGAAAGATGGGAAAAAGATACAAAAGGAAAATAACATTTCCAGTTAACGGCGGACATTTCCATTCAAAATACAATTACCTAGATTATACGACCAAAAAAAAAACAACCTTGTTACAAGTTATCACGTATTGATATTGTTCGCTATTATATTCAAACATGTGCTATTTCAGAGCCAACACGACTTTTTTTCAAGCGATCATGGAACTTGTCCTGCTCCAACTACTAGCAGTGGGTTCTCTAGAGGGCGGAACACGCCGATGAGCCAAGACATCCTCGCCGTCGCCTGAAGCACACCGGTCCTCAGTAGGTTTTTTCACGGGACACAGAGAAGTTAGTTCCTCCTCCTCATTTCTGACGTCACTAAAGTGACTCTAAAGCGCATTGCACCGCATATACTAGCTTTTTCAATGGCAAGCCGCATCGACGTATGTACAAAGCACTTGTGAGCTAGAGCTTCACAAGGAAGCTACTGAACAAGCCAAACTTTCGAAAAAACCATTCTCATCCATTAGACCTCAACACAAGTATGGTTTAAAAAGTAACATCGTAAATATGTGACAGCTTATCTCAGAGTACTAATCCTTCGATTTGAAAAGATGACTTGCCGGTACAGCAACGTCAATGTAATTCTCGGTTACTCAACTTTCTCTTAGTGAATATCTTGCAACCGCGACATAATACATAGCCAAAAGAATGAATCGGTCTACGTTAAACATTATTCTACGTTTAAATTACACTTTAAACACATCCCTAATTGTGAATCATGTCGTAACCAAACCATGCTTGTCCGCCTAACATGAAATTTTTTTATGCGTTCATTGTAGTCTTCACCCTGGAACTAGTATTTTGAACTATTTTGAATTAGTATTTCGAGCTATTTTAAACTAGCATTTCCAACTACTCTTCTGGAACAGAGACGCTGACTAATGTATCTCTCATTCAAATCGATTCGAATTTGTTCGGGACAAACATGCCTACTACCGTCACCATCGTTATACTCCACCTACGCGGAGTGCATTAAAGGAGGAAAAATCAAATACCGCAAAAACGTTTTTCGGCATACCGTACACAGGAACTGAGCCCGCCTGTGTGCTTTTTAGTTTTCTTACGCGCGAATACTTCCTTTTCACATGCCTGTGTTTTATACTCAAGCCTTCACCTTGACAACGCATAATAAGGTGAACTGTAGTCTGAAGAAATTGACGATTACAAAATATTACTTCGTGTAGAACTTCGCCGGGTGGGCGAGTTCGCGGGTAACAAGGCTGCGAAAACACTCGTCCTCGTGTCAAGCTCCAATTTTCTTTACTATAGGGTTTAAAATACGAAAAATAGTTCATTCAGTCTCTGTTTACTGTACACTGATTTTGGTTTTAAACCTTTGTCTGCCTGGTATTTTTAAAAATAAAACCTTTGGGTCCTTTACCATTTTAATTGTATACTGCTCGCCCCGTTGTGCGAAATATATTTTACTTTTATGTAATGCGAGCTTCACCTGCTGGAGTTCCAATGCCAAAATATTATTTTTATAATTGGAGAATAAACATTTTATTTCTTGGTTGAATCAATTCAATAACAAATTTACACGTTTAAGATATGTCAGTTCCTTCAAAATTTGTCACTTCATTTGTTTTTATTGTTATACTTAGGATAAAAAAACATAAACCAAAAAACGCTTACTTTTGTAGGAAGGCAAGCGCCAATATTTATTTTAGAGCGACCATTGCATTTAAAATTTTTTTAATCTCAACATTATAGCACACCAACTTTATCTATGCATTTAGTGTGTATCACTATTGATGCACGATATATGGCGGTCAGCGAGAGCGGTGTGAACGCTAAATCAATGGCGGCGCTTACCGTCGACTGGCTGATCTTTGAACACGTCCCAACTGAGGTTTATTGACGACGACGTCGATGACACAAGCTTCAATCGTGGAGCCGCCGGAGGATCTGCAAATAGATTTAGTGCACATGACGTGATGAAAATAACGTAGGATAAATTCCCTCTTCCCATGATTCAAGATTTAAAGTGATGTAGTTCTGCGGCAGCGGTTTACTGGTCTGTGAAGATTTTAAGCCAATCAAATTACCTACGGCGAGCCTGTTTGTATGCGATTGTTCATCATACAGCTAGATGCCCGTGATTGCTCAACGCCTAATTTCTTGGCGAGCGAGAGATATAATAAATGTTTATTATTTATTTTAATCAATAGAACGTTGTGGTGTCGTTATTTCCGGGTTTCTTATGGTTTGTCCGGTCTGACGATTGCCTGCGCCAACCGCAGCTGATATTCAATGTCTTAGCTACACAGCACTCTTTCCTTTCTCGGGAGAACCCGGGAGAACCTATGTATTGGCTCCAGTGTGCTCCGCACGCCCATGTGCCGTCATCTCACAGAATAAATTGGAGTTTCTGGGGACTACCCGTTACATTTGGGTATCAATGGACAAGTTTCAGAACCTTACGTTTCAGTTTGTACCAGTTTAATCAAACAGCTTTCACCAGATGAAGGTTTTACGACCAGGGTAACCACGTAATCTATTTCCTAACGCTTTATCCTCATGAATTGCTGGTATACATAGCTGCAATCAAGGAGAGCTTTCAGAACCCGTCAGATAGTTTTTGGTTATGCTTAACTGTGACTGCGCGTGTCGTTTATGAAGACGCTTCAGTGCCAAGTGCACATTGAAAAGCCTGAAGTTAACGTTCCGCAACAAAATCCCCATTACTGACAAAAGCAAAGTATCTAAAAAAAGAAACATAGGTATATATTTCTTGTTTCTTCTGCACTTCTCTGCATTCCATATTAGTTGTGCTCCTCACCCAGTGTCCGGCATTCGAACAACTGCAAACGTTATCTTTGACGTAACTAGCAATGCATACCCACGTCGGTATGAACACGATGGAACATCTGGAGCATAAAATAGAGGGCCAGAAAAACGAATAATAAGCGCTTCGCTTTCGTTCCCGGTCTGTTTCCAGTGGTGTTGCAATATACATCATAGTGCATGCAACATCTCTCTAGAAAGAACCCACCGATGTCCAGCGTCTGCACAGCGACTTCTTCCGACGCAGGCCCGGCGCCCTTGGAGTTGAAGGCTTGTACCACGATTCCATAACTCGTGTGACGCCGTAGCTCCGCCAGGCGGCACTGCTGTCGCACGGGTGGCGCCGCAGGCTCGCCGCTGCCGTCGAGGGTCTTGTATGAATAGCGTTGCCCGCTGCCGATTACGCGGTATCCCACGTAGTACCCTTGCACCGTGCCGTGAGACTCTTCGTCCAGTGGCGGCTAAGTAGAACAACGAAACGAGGACATAAGGAGCCATCTAGGTCGATACTTCATTGCCGGAGAATTCTTCGTCAATTGGGCGAAAAAGCCTGTGTCGGTGCCCGAGGCGTCTGTAGCAGTGAAACGGATCCTAAACAAACGTGTTTGCGAGGCCTTTCGTAACACATGCGTTCACAATAATAAAGAGAGAGAGAGAGTAAATGTTTATTGAAAAACGAGAAGAGGTCGGCCAGAGTAATTGATCTTGGGCCTGCTATAAAGTTCAAAAAAGCAGGCTGCAAGGCAAATAATGGCCACGCGCACAGCCTCATGAAACAGCGCTGACTTGGGTAGTAGCTGCGGGGGCCGTTTGGTGGCACAGTCAGGTAATACAGCACACACACGCTGACTAAATCCAAAGGTGCACCAGGCCCCACGAGCAATGTCGCTCTGCGCGGCATCAAACATCGTATCAGCATTGTTCATACCATACGGGACTGTAGCCAACACGCTAACGCATAAACTCTGAAAAATAACCTGGACTGTCTTAATCTCTGAAATTCAGAACACTGTCCGCAGAAAACTGCAGACATATTAGTCGTAGCCCAAAACTCCCAAATAAAAACATGCGGCACAGCTCAATGAGAATTTCGCGCTTTCTCGATTATAACTAACAACAGGTGCTTGGGTGTCCACGCATTTGAAATTAGTGCATCATTACACTTTATATGATTCGACTCTAGACCTCTTGAGTGAGTCCGCCAGCGGAGCTACATTTGTGTGTCGAATGTTGTAGCATGATAACACCTATGTTGTTAGCGTCATTTCACTGCTCCTGCCTGTAGAGCAATGAAATAGGGATGTAATCTTGAGTTAAGCTTCTATATTAAACGGTAATTCCGACTATGCACTATATAACAGGCTGGTGAATTGTTTTGCCTTCGACTTACCGTAGGCAGTTACACTTACGACGCACCAAAGGTCCTCAACTTGTCGTTCAAGCTACATTCTAAGCGACACCCAGTGTTAATATCAATTGCATTTCCTGGTTTGACACAAATACACTATAAATAATTTTCAGGGGTGTGTGCATGTAACATAATTCAGAATACTTTAAATGCAAAAAGTGATGAGAACATTACTCGGGTGAGAAAAAGGAAGGATTTGACTAAACCACTGAGCGAATAAAGAGGGCACAGTTATGACTACCAGTGAGCTCCTTGTGCGAATACCTGAGTGGCAGGCTCGGAGATTTCCTCGATGCTCCTTCTCACTCTTCAGACAGATGGCAACGAATCACAAGAGTTCTGAGATAGTTCGCAGATTCTTAAACGGTTAAGTGGAATAAAAGAAATGTTTTTCTCTGATCAGCCTCAAAATGTGTCAAAAAAGTACAAATTAATCAAGACGTACCACAGAAGGTCGCAAACGCGTGCTTGTGGCTGCTTCATTTTTATTTATTAATATTCTTTTTTCTGTATAAAGATTAAAGGTTGAGAAAAAACGACAACAATACGAAAGAATTTCTAAGGCAATGTTTTTTTTTTTGTTCTTCTGAAAGAACTTTCAACGGCTATGCATGCGGGCACAAAACCTCCGCTTGATTTTTACCAGTTCATTCTGTTTATTGGTTGCTCAGGCATTTGAATTATTACTTTTCACTGTTATTGAAACGTCTGAGGGAAACCGCATATTGAAATCGCCCAAATAAACGTTTCCGACACGGCCGCGTGATCAATAACCTGAACGCCAAAAAAGCCTAAGCATGCAGATGCTTAATACTGCAGTAATCTAATTACATGCGTCGAACTAGTGAGGCATTATTATATGGGAGCGAGATAAGGTAAACGCAGCATCGGCAAAGGCAATCAAACCCGCGAGCCCTCATTCGTGCTTCAAAAGTGCTAGGTGAAAACCGCGTTCAATCAAAACAGCGCTGTGACGTGGTTCGCGAATTGTGAACTAATATGCATAAAAAAGGAAAAGCGCATTGGCGCACAGCACAAATATCACATCCGATAAACTTTCTATACTCCTCCAAGATGGGCCTGTTTGTGTGTCGGGATGTTGCGCGTGCTCAAGTAATAGCAAGACGAATAATTAACGCCTAGACTAATGAGAAGTAAAAGAAAAGAACGTAGAAAATGCTGGCTTGGGAATATCAGGTACAAAGACTCACCTAGTTAATTATAGGGGATGGTGAACAGCACGTACAAGAGAAGAAACAGAAGCTTCCTTGCCCAAACCAGATAAGGTTCCCATGAAAGCCGCTTTCAAAAGCGAGAAAATAGCTCCACACTATTATTATCCCGCGCGCCATCAAGCTGTACACTTCTCGGCAGTGCCGCCATCGCGCTCGTTCCTGAAGCGCACCGCGCTCCGATGGAAAACTAAGGGATTGTCCAGATGTGAATCTCATTCATGCAAGAAAGCGTCAGCTGTCGCTGCCGTGATTTTCTTCATCTTTGGAGTGTGCAGCATACATACATACACACATACATACATACACACATACATACATACATACATACATACATACATACATACATACATACATACATACATACATACATACATACATACATACATACATACATACATACATACATACATACATACATACATACATACATACATACATACATACGTACATACATACATACGTACATACATACATACATACATACATACATACATACATACATACATACATACATACATACATATACATACCTGCATACATACATACATACATACATACATACATACATACATACATACATACATACATACATACATACATATACATACCTGCATACATACATACATACATACATACATACATACATACATACATACATACATAGAAGGTAACGAAGTCCACAAATTTTTAAAGCTTGATAACGCAGATTTATAACCACAAAATTAATTTATAGTAGAACTTTGAGAGTACGTGAGCATCTCGTCCGTCCCTCGAGCGAACTTGAGGCTCGGCGCTATGTGCCCCCCTTGCTCCGGCTTAAAGGGTTCCGCAACTATAGTTCATACCACAAGCTGAATTCAGAACTGTGGAGGTTACGTTGTCGTCAGTAGAGCGCCCACTGAGAGCGCCTAACTCACCGTGAAGGAAATTTTGAAAGGATCTTTGAGTCTCCTCTTTTGGCAGGTGGAACCGCAAGGCCCAGGCGCCTACTCTCGCTTCCCTCCACGTTGAGTTAGGCGCCCTCAGTGGGCGCTCTACTGACAACAATGTAGCCTTTACAGTGCTGCATGCAGCTTCGCGTGTGAACTATAGGCGTTTCTCGCACCTCCCTCGCCCGTGATGCCGACCCTGATTTGCGATTTAGCCGTCTAAAGCCCGTTCTACGTGGGGCGAATTTCGCTTGCGAATTCGCAGCTGCGGCGCCACTCGTCCACCAAAACGATCTATTCTCGTTGCTGTGGCGAATTCCCAAATGTTTGGAAAAGTCCAGCTTCTCTTCTGAACGCGGCTTAGCATTTGGCAATATGTCGCACGAGTGAAAAGAGGAAAATAATTTGTTTTGCCGCACGGCAGGCACCGCAACTGCGAATTCGCAGGCGAAATTCGCCCCATGTAGAAATGGCTTTAGTGATCACGTTCGCTCGCTTCAGCAGTGTCATTGGCCACCAATCCATTTGAGCCGCCAATCCCGTTTCGTCTACCTTTGCCGCCTACTCGGCCCTTCACTCGCAGCGCACTCTATTTGACACTGATACGCCGGGTCACAGGCACGCCATGCAGCCAAGAGCCGCCGTTTCCCGAGCTTAGGCCGACTGCTACGCCAAGAAGCGCTACCGTTTCCCGTTCGGACTGTCGCCTGCTCTCTGCGTGTGCTTCCTGATTTAAGTGCAGAGCACTTTCGGGGCTCGCCATTATGTCGTAGCTCGCTCGCTGGACCCAAGTACAGTCAGACGGCATTCCGTCGTAGCGGCTGTCGTCACGGCCTAAACCAGAGGCTTCGCAAGCCAAGCGGTCTATATAGTCATTAGCGTTCGAAACTCGTGATTCCCTGGCGCTTGTCATACACCTCCTCGTTGGTTAGCGCAAAAAAACTGCAGGTGCATTTGAGGCCAAATATACGTAATTAACCAGCAGCGCCTGCGTTCATTTAGTTAGGAACACTCGTTGGGTTGGTTTTTACTAAGCAAAAAAAATAGCAGTGCAACGCCGGCACGTGCGGGAGGAAAAGCAACCAAAAAAAGAACTGAACTCCCGCTGGCGCAGTTTCAGCAGGGGAGCGCGCGAGCACTGCGAAGGTGTGAAATTTGAATTGCATTGGATGGTAGCAGTTAGTGGATACGGCGCTGCAGCCCATTATGGCGAAACACTGATCTGCGCTTCCGATAGCTTTTACATTGAGTGGAATGGGTTTAATTTTCCTCTGTTCTGTGGCTCTCTCTCTAGGTATTGAAGACGCAAATCTGCGCCGATATAGGTCATGTATTTTTCCCACAAAATTAAAACACGAAGAAAACGAGTGCGCTCCGTTCTTGTCTGAAACACCTGGGCGGAATAAATGGCAAAAAAAAAGGCGTGCGCCTCCAGTTTCGATTGACCGTGCATAAAAACGTGGTACTGTGCATGTGTTGAGGCACTGCAAAGGGGTTTATTCACTCGACAGCTAAATCCGGCCTCAGGCGTTGAGTGGCTTGAACCAAAATCATAAAAACGAATCGCAACAAACGAATCGCCAGTGCCAGCGTTTTATATATGTTTCATTCTCCCAAGTTCAATGCTGCGGGGCTATAGTTCACCTATCGAGAGCATATGCTTAAGGATCCGCTACATTTTCGCTACAGAGACAAGCACTGTAGCTTAGTAATAGCGCTCAGAAGTGTGGGTTTTCCCTGCTTCACTCACAACAAAAATGAAACCAAGTTTACCTTCCACGTTACCAAGACGGTACGAGATCCTGTTGCGGTCGCCTTGATATCCAGTGGCACACCACTCGGAGCTGGGTGTAAAAGAAAGAACATAAAGTTGATCATTTTCCCTGAGCTCTGTGCCATTGGTTCAGTGTTCAGGGTGTAATCAAACGTGATTAGACGTAGCGCACAACTGCAGCGATCGCTCACCGGGTGATTGCGTTGTCTGTGAAATGACTCCTCTCTCCAGACGTAGCTTCCTTCTCCAAGTGGGCGCTTGTACCACCACTTTAACTGCGTATCCTAGTACGTGTTTGTAGCATTTTGGCTGATACGTGTGAAACTAATTTTGTGCTACTTCCGAGACTTTCAAACTGCGATGACAGCAGTTCGTGGGGTCACGCTATTCGACATAAGTGTATACATATAGCAAATCCTTTACTTTCAGATCATGGTCGCGTTAATGCATGTTTCTCACCATCCCATGTAAGCGTAAATTTTGTTTCCACAATAAAATGCGTCTGGTGGAGTATTGCTCCGTATTTCAGCTCTGACTGGCGCGTACGTTCATCTAAAGCACCGACGTTGTAAAACAATGTATCTAGGTAATATATATTCAAAGGTGTGCCCCACTTCATGTGAAAGAAGTGTAACACGCGTATACATTCAACAAGCATTGTGAAAGTAAAGCTCTACAGGGGCAATCTATATATGCCACCATAATAGAAAACGCAGCGTGCATGCATGTCGGAAAAACATGGCCACTTCCCAACCTTTGCGCTATTTTTAGCGTTATTAGTTATTAATTTGCCTATTCAAGATACGGAGATTTTGAGAATGTGATGTAAACTAGGATTTGGAACTCCTCGGGCATTGAGGAACAATCTAGTGGTACGGGCTCTTCTGGTCTTGTACCCTCACACAAAAATTTGCAAAAGGAGGGAAGATTCCTAAAGCAACAGGTGATCTGTTTCTTGCTCACAATCCAGCTATATTATTATTTTCTTGGGTTTTTTCACTGAATCCTCATCCGTGTACCTGCATGACTGCCAAACTGAAATGCCCCTGATCGACTTACTTCAATTCCTTAAAAAACCATTATGCCCGCCCGAATCAATGGCACAAGCCTCTACGCAGAACAGTACCTTCTTGGTCCGTGGTGACTATGAGCGGGTCGCTATGGTCGCTCAGACCGAAGGCGTTACCCGCTCGAATCCTGAACTCGTAACTGGTGGCCGGCCGCAGTCCCGTCACCAGTTGTGACAGCTCCATGGGTTCCTTTACAGCAGATACGTGAGTGTCGTATTCCCAGGAACCTCGGCAGAGAGAGGAGCGTGAAAAATAAAACGGCCAGGTAAAGCACGGTAATAACACCTGCCGAGACATTAAAGCTTGTACTTTAAAGACGACAGTTTTTTTGCGCTACTCAAACGAAAAAAGTTTCGTCTGTCTGTCTGTCTGTCTTTCTTTCTTTCTGTCTGTCTGTCTGTCTGTCTGTCCATCTCTCCGTTTTTCTGCCATCTGTCATCTGTCATGTGCCATCCGTTTTTCTGCCATCTCTCCATCTGTCTGTCCTTCGACAATGCCGCCCGCCCAAGTTGCAAGAATTTTTGAACGAGATTGTTAAATAAGCAAAACATTTTCAACCTAATGAGCCTAGAAAGGTTCTCCACATTTGTCAACATTGTTCAGCAAAAAGAATAAATTATGCTTATTTCAGGAAGAACGTGAATACATCACCGAGATTTGCAATATTTTTTTAAATCAAGATATATGTGTACTCTTTTTTGCGATAGCAGATTAAAAAAACGCGCTGAAAAATATTTTTTAACCACAAAATATCGACAAGGCAAGCGCCTGAGCCCCTCGCTCATGTCCCGAGCGCCAAACCTCAACAGCCTCAATAGATGCCATGCCAGCAGTACGAACGCGGCAAAGTTGAACTCTACAAATGAATGGGTAGCTCAAAACAGAAGGCGAACAGGGTTGAGGTAGGCGGATCAGACAGGGCAGGCAGTTACGAGCTGTGGCGGGAGCAGACTATCGTCTTTTGGCGACACTTACAGGGACCCGAGAAGATGCGCGGCTAATTTTTTTTTTTTATCGCCACCGCTGGGGAGCGCGGGTTCCGGCCGCAACCTGATGAGAAGGAGTTCCACCCTCCCTTCGAAGTAGATCCACATTCAAGTTAATATCTCTCTCTTCGCTGCAAAAAGGCGAAGTTAAGGATGGACTAGGGGGAGAGTTTCTGTTTCGTTAACCATTGTAATAGAATTATAACTGTTCAGTTATTTGCACCGTGTTAATTTCACGCATGCCACGATTTGGATGTGAGTTGGGTAAATACGTCCGCACGTCCTTCTCTTTCTCAAGGCAACATTTCCACCCAGAACGCTGGTGTAGCAAGCTAGGTGCGTTTGCTATAGCAAAGGCACCTATAGCTTGCTACACTAGCGTTGTACGGGCGAACCTCACCAGTACACACTAATCTCTCTCTCTCTCTCTCTCTCTCTCTCTCTCTCTCTCTCTTTCTCTCTCTCTCTCTCTCTCTCTCTCTCTCTCTCTCTCTCTCTCTCTCTCTCTCTCTCTCTCTCTCTCTCTCTCTCTCTACCGGAAATGCGCACACATTTTAAATTGTTTAGCATTTCTTCACCCATACTCTACGATTTTATGTGCATATCTATTCCATTGCATTCCAATTCTCTCAAAGGTAGATCCCCGTTAGATCTCCGGGCGAACAAAACTATCACCCGCTACAGACACGACATGCATTTATTGCGGCTAAAAATATTCAGTCCTTTGAAAAATCACCGATCTGTTTGGGTCCGAGTTACCATAACGAGCAATATTTTTAGGCAACAAAGAAGAAAATAGCGGCGCCTGCTTGCGTTCATTCGGGGCGGCTGCTCTCTACCGCGAAAAGGAGAGGTCGTACCACATACATCAATTATAGGGCAAATACCTCGCTTTTCGTGTTTTTTTGCTTACATATACATTACTGACCTGTTCTCCCAAACGATTTTTTACATATTCTTTGACGACACATACTCAAGAGTTCGTTGGTGAAGTCTATCCTTGGACAGCACACCGTTTATTGGCGTAGCATGAGAGAAAAGACAAAACGCAAGTCACTCACCAAGTCACTGAATAAGTATTGACGTTTCGGGAACACTACGGCCCCCGTGAAGTCAATTTTTATTCTCTCACTTAGTCACTAAGGCTTCCTTGGCTTCGGCTGAGCTATCGAAGCCAATTTGTTGCTCTTTAGAAGGCCCTGGAACACGGCCCATCTTCTACGCATTTCATTTCTGAAGTCTCATTGGTCTCCATGGCCACATGACCAGCGTTCCGAAGTCTCTCTCGGCGCTGTCTCCACTCTGTCGTTCTCCGCTCCGCTAACGCTCCTTCTGGTTAGAGAGCTACGCGAAAACTAACAGACCATCGCGAAGATGTTGCGGAGATGCCCCATTCATTGGTCAGGCAAAACAACAACAGCTTAAGCGGTATCTGTTGCCATTTTGATGCGGCTGCTTTTTCTTGATTGCGCAAAAAGAAAGATATTTCACAGCAATGGCACCAAAATATTTTGAAAAGGAACCGCGTTTCTTTGCTTGGTACAACTGAGACGTATTTTGGTGGCACCTTTTTGCGTTTTGTAAGTTGTTGGCTCACCAGCAAGGTTTTTGTGCTCAAGCACGTACTCAAGCACCGGGCTGTTCCCCGAGTAAGGCGGCAGCCAAGCGAGCGTCACGGATCGGCTTGCCGACTGCGTCACCTCCAGGCCTCGAGGCTTGTCTGGGGCCTCTGTTGAGTACAAGAAGAAAGGATACGCTGAAAGGATACGCTGACGTTGCAACAAGAGCATCTGCGTAAAGATCGGCTTCTTTTACTTCATCTCAAGGAGTATATCATGCGTGTTGCCTCTCCCATGTAATATTATGGAACACTGCAGACATACACTCCATTTGGTTCATTCAGGATCTAATAGCACAAGGACAACAGGACGAAACAGAAAAGGACATGACACGCGCTCCCAATCCACTAAATTGGTGCGGGAAAAGAACAACATACAAGGAGGAGCTCTCGCGCTGTATATTTTAGAACACAAAATCTAGAACCTGCAATGAAGAAAAACAATCATTTGCCTTAACGCACGTTCAAATGCGTAAAATATATCTACATGGTTGGTTCTTACTAGAGGTGTGAAGGACCTCGTGCCGCCCGGCTTAATTATCACCCCGGCCCCAGCCGGACTCGGGCCGAAATGTAAATGCTTCGAACGGGCCGGGCCGTCTTGACGGCCCGGGCTGGCCCGGCAGAGTGATTATCACCGAAACTATATGTTGCTGACGCGGTAAAAGCACGGGTCAGGTTTCCTTTTACATTCCACGGGACTTATCGTTAGGCCCTGAGGAACATGTGGGCGTATGGCAAGCTGGTAAGTGTGAGAGATCTGCAACTGCATGTCCGGGATAAACTGAGCAACGCATGCGTCTCAGCGACACACCGCCTAGGGATGTGCAACGAATGACAAGTCAGCGTGACCAGAATAAACCTCTCAGTTTGGGGGAAAACAAATCTTCACGATGGAACACTTTGAACAGCCAACGCTGGTAGAGAAACCTGCGTCTCCATCTGTTTTCTGTAGCTGTGCCCTATTCGGAGTTGCGCTTCCTTCTCTGAGGCAACAAAAGTGAAGCTGTCAAAGACTGACGTGACAATTCAACTGTCGTTTGGCTCTTTCTTTCTTCGGGATAACATCGTGGCGAGCGTAGCTGGTGGTAGGAAGTTGCCTGTGTCCTCGGATGTCGTGGCCGGCAGACGAAGAAGGAAGGAAAAGCGCAACAGCGGAGTGAGGTGGTGTAAATGCGCCAACAGCCACCTAAACAGTAAGACTTAATATGATTAAAACTTTACAGATAAGCAATATGAGTCGGTATAGAACGTAGTGAAGCGGCAACGATAAAATGTGCATAAATGCATGCGTGTACTTAGCGTCTCAATAAAAAGCATGGACCGAGTCCGACTGCCATATATACTCTTGAGAAATGGAAACGTATACGGACGAAACAACGAAGCAAGTACACACCCTGTTTAAACAAACCTTAACCGGCTGGTCCCCTGGCATACAGGTTTCATTTGTGGATAGCAATCGCAAGAAACAGGTTCAAATGCCCAAGGTGCCATTCTATTTTTAATTGCTTGTTTTATTTCATTATGGCACATTATGAAATTCTACACAAAATGGCGGGTGGTTCTGTTCCCTTTAGGTGAGCTCCAGCTCTTTGTTTTTACTTTTCAGTGGTTTGGGTTATTTCTGTTCCGGCCACTTTTCTTGAATATTTTACAATGTTATCGTGAATTTGGCCGTGGTTTGGGGGGTTTTTGGTTCATCTTTTTTTTTAAGTTGGGCGGTTGGGTCACCTTTATGTCGGTTTCAATTCTTTCCTATGTAGCTGAGCGAAGGACAGCTGTGGTAGGGATATGTGCATGATTGTTATGTTTAATTGGGGTTGTTTTGGCCGTTTAATGTTGGTCTTGCCTGTTATCATTTCCCTTAGGATGCATTTTACCGCCTTTAGGTAGTTTTCGCTTCCAAAAGTGCCCCAATCAGGCGCGGGCCTTACGGTATTCGGGTTGGAAACACGCAGCCGGTCAGGGCCGGGCCCGGGCCATAAGGTTAAGGTGGCCCGGCCCGGCACGTCGGCCTTTTTAGTCGGGTAGAGCCGGGCCTACTGCGATAAGCACAGGGCCCGGGCAGGGCTCGGGCCCAAATTTATGGCCTATGCACAGCTCTAGTTCTTACTGACATGAAATCAGTCTTCGCGTCTTCACACCAGACAACATCCTGTGATCCTGATTCGTTCGTGCATCAAACACTACCGCTATATGACCAGGGTCAGCGTTTGTATGGAACCTAATGTCAGCCGAGGCGACGAGATTTGAGGCGTCCCTATATACGCAGCAACCTGCGAGAGCGCATCCAGAGAAGCAATCTAACCAGCCGATCCCAAAACCATTTATCCATCAAATATTGATTTATCCATCAAATATCGGATATAATGCTTCCTTTATCGACAATGTTTGCACCCCAAGTTTTCTTTATCGCATTTCTCGCCCATTCTGTCATTTCTGCGCACGTGCTCATTCTGAAGCAGAGATCCAACTTATATTTCCCCCTCTTGCGCCCTCTTCGATTTGCCTTGGTACGAGCAACAAGTATCGCGTTTCCGTGACCCTCTCAATGAAACAGACGACCATTGGACGTGATAAAAATCGTTCGGCCCTGCATTGACCCTTTGAAAAGCGATCTGCTCTGAATTTGATATTTTTGAAAGGCACTGAACTTTCGCCAATTTATTGATGTTCGTGCCATTTAGATAGTATCCATGGTCGGTTGCACATAAATGTGGGTTCCGTACCCAACCTGTACCTGTTTTAATTTTGGTAAGACCGATCGGTTGTAAAACAGTTCGCCCGCGTTCTTTCGTTTCCTATCAATACGTTGGTTGATTGTGCTCCTTGTACATTAAAGCAAAAGTCTTGCCTACATTTACTGCGCAGTTATCCTTTAATTTATTCGTTCTTAGTTCTACCCGCCATCCATTTAAATATGGTCATATTTTTTGAAGCATTACCGGGGTGGCATAAATAATGATTCCGACACAGGCTGTAATGACAGCACTACAGTCGCACTTTCCCTGTTTTGTAAAACTGCATGCTACCACCGAACAATCCACAATTTGTCGTTAGGATACCTGTACGTAATGATTAATGCAGTTTTCAGGGAAGCATCCCAAATTTGAGGCGTATCATGACAATATTCATTGACTGATTATGAAATTTAAAGCAGCGAAACAGCATAGGTCATGTGGCACGCCGTGATGAAGGGCTCCGGAATACTTTTGACCGCCCGGGGACCTTTATAGTGCGCCGAAATCTCGAACACACGGTCATTTTTGCTTATCGCCTCCAACAGGACAATGTACTTATACCGACGCCACAAAATTAATGTACGTGTAGGTACATTTGTCGAGCAGTGCAGGTATCCGGAAGAATCCAAAAATGCCGCCAAATCCCGCGTGGCCTGATTTATTTAGCGTGGGAGAGCCGCTCGCCCAAGCTAAAAATCGCCGCTCACAGTGAGTATGACAATGTTTTGCGGGCACCCGTATTTCACACGACAAAAATACTGTAGGGTGTATACACTCTCCAAGTATAGAACCGATGTTTTCCAAAACTACGTAAGCCCCAGTATTACTCGGCTGAACGTTTGCATTTGTCGAAAACTTTCTTTTTTTAGATTCGAGCAATCTTGGTGGCATAAAAGGGCTGATTAAGTCGTGACACAAATGCCGGACATCAATTTTCATGCTATATGTTGGGCTTCTTAACTAAAAAATATAACTTTTCCTGGCCGGCGCCTAGGATCACCAACCTCTCCCAATAAAGATATTTCTCTCTCTTTACGCACCAAAGAGAACAACCAAAAGTATTTGTTACATTGTAAGTCCGTGCCTAATTATTCCGCCAAGAAACCTTGCCTCACATTTATTACGCCTCGCAGCATGACATATGAGCAATACATGCGATATGAGCAATACCACGTTTAAGCCAAAATAAGGTTCGTCTTTCTAAAGCAGTCGCGCGTGTATTCGTTGTAATAGACACTGACTACGGCTTCACTCGCTTCATTACACTTTGAAATGAACTGGTATATGAACTCCCCCAGTAACTCAAAACGGTTAGAGCGCAACGATGCACTATCACTGGCGCACTGAAAGCCACGCCTGTGGTAAAGATAAAACCAAAATTCACTCAGCAGAGCCGTATTAAACCCACCAGCAGTCTTCGTATGGACAACACTGTCAGACCTTCGATTTCGCAGAAATGTTCACGTTAGTTTCGGTATACCACTGAGTAGTTGGTCGTAATGAAACTGCTGAATAGCACAAACCTTGTACGATAACTTGAAAGCTTGTCTCGTCGGTACCGTACGCATTTTGAGCTCGGCAGGTGAACAGCGACGAGTCCTGACGTTCGCAGCCAGTGATGTGGATGAGGGACTCGGACCATCCGCTGCCCGTGCTTTCTTGTACCATGTACCTGCAGCCATGTAAAGCACGAGGGTGTGAGTGCCTCGCGTGACGGGGAGGGTTTCGCATTCGTGGGGGCTATTCTGCGGGTATGTTAACAACAGAGTGGTTGTACAACCGCAAATTAAGTGTTGCACACAAAAATACCAAGAAAATGCACAGCGTCGTGAGCGCGTGCCTCGCGGCGACCGCCGAGCATCGCAGCACGCGTAGTGGCTTTAGCAAAAAAAAACGGCAAAAACCACGGGGAGCGAAAAAAATCCGAGCGCTTGTGAGCGCAGGCCTCGCGGCTACCGCTAAGTCTCCGGCTCGCACAGTGGCTTTAGCAAAAACAAAAGAACTCCAGCGCTGTCGTCAAGTGTTGTCGCACATGTTGTGCTTTGCATGAGGTACACGACGATATCGATGCATAAGACGATTACTACTACAGCACCAAGAAACCCAATGACGGAACATGTAAATAAATAATTTCGAACTTGTAACAATGAGTGGTGATGTGTCCTTCAGTGCTCACGTATAAAAAAATCCTGCAGCTTCGCTATGGTTCAAACCTTGCGTGACTTAGTGGAATCGTCGCACATTGAGCCGGTGGAAGTATACAAAGCTGAGGATGGCTTTGCACCCTCCCCTCACCGCGAACAATACGACGACCTCTTTGATGCATATGAGGACGATTACTTTCGCCACAACTATTTAAATAAACAATAATACTGAAACTTAATCACGTGTCCGGCAGTGCTCACCTACAACAGCGGCGCCATTCAAGTCTACGCGTCAGTGCAGGCTTCCCCGATTTTTTTTTTTTGAAGAGGTGTTCATGGGCAAAACTAGGCGAAGCCTTAAAAGACTTGGGGGTTCTACAAGATATAGTTTTGGCGTGATGCGAAGGAACAGACATGCATACAAACGTCCTGCACTGCTATTTCGGGGTCATTTCTCTACTTTTCGCCCATATCCCTACCGCATACGCCGTACACTTATTTGTGTTTGGATAGCCGCCTGTCCTAGATGGTAATGATCATCTCCGGAAAATAAACACTATCATGCTTTATCTTCTATTAAACCTCTTTTAAGCATTTCCCAACCAACCATCTGCCCCGTACCGTTAGCGCGGAGTACTTCTGGACAATTCTCAATGTTGTGCCTGGAGGATGGAACGAGGACAAAATAAACGTCGATCACCAGCAAGTTTGCGGTAAAGATATTTTAACTCGATCCAGGCGAATAAAACGTGAGAATGAAAATAGAAACATGGCACAGCACTAACTCTCTTTGGGGGTAATAATTTTTTTTGGCAGCACGTATTGATAGAGGACGCATTTCTGGATGCCAGTTTCTCTATACCGTTTCAGGATTACTGCTACGATCCGGCTTCTAATAACCTTCTCTCGGCTGAGTGGCTGGAGCGAGATCTGGTAGCAGTAATTGTTCATTCCGCCTCTTACTTTTCACCTCCTCATCGAAGACAGGTGCGCATCGAATTACTTGAAAATCATCATCATCATCATCATCATCATCATTCACTATTCCCTTCAAAGCCCCTGTCCGGGTATTACATAACGGGGGGGGGTGGCTAAACAATACTCACACAATAAAAGAACGGTCATGTGAAACGATAAGTAGCAGCAACTGAAAAAATACACTAGAAGTAAGCGTATACGAAAAATAAAAGAATGAAAATAACACAAGCAATGGGCTTTTGCACGATAACTAGAGGTTATGGGCAGGTTATAAATTCTGGAAGTTCGAAGGTTCTCGCTCTGCAGGTACAAGAACGAAACAGTAATACTTGCTCCTGAGAAATGGTCGTGTATAAAAGCGACGAACAGTAACAAAAAGCAACACCAACCGAAAATGTCAATAAATGTGAAAGAGTAACACAAGCATTGAAAAAATATCGGGAGTACACTCGCAATCTTTATTCACGCTCCCTACACCAAGGGTCACTCCCGCCTTACGTTGAGTTTTAAATGCAGAGCATTTCTTAGCCTCGCCTGTTCCTGCGTCGGACGGTGTCAACAGTTTCGCGTCCGCAGCAGGTGCGCATCTCCTTCCCTCCTCTCTCTCAACATCAACTGGCGCGCGCATGCGTCGTAGTCAGCCCGTTCGCTCCGTCGCGGTCTCGGCCTAACAGGTGCGTGATAGCAGCGTGGTGGGTCGTGGAAGGGCGCGCGCTGCTTGCGCATGCGCGCTCTCCCCCCCGTACTGCTCTCCCTCTACTGCGCGCGCTGCAAATATAGCGGCTAGCGGTCGCTCGTGTTTCAGTCACTGCGTTGCTCCTTCCTTCCTTGGTTGACGCCCGTGCCCACGTTTACTCGTGTCTGCTACTCCAGCATCACGGAAGAAGCGATGGAAGCAACACTGCCTTCAATCAGTACTGAGGCCCCAATACTCTGCATTTACTCGTGTTCCCCTCGCGGGAAGGCGCGGGAATTTTTTTCTTTCCCACGTCCGTTCAATGACAATCATCTTCGCTATTGGTGTCATCATCATCAGCCTACTTATTTCAACTCCCTCTCTAGCAGACTTCGACCCTCTGCCATTCTGCGTGAACGAAATGCATTGCCAAACCGCGACTTTTCTGATCCCTTCACTGTTTTTTTTTCCTACGCCTAACGCAATGAAGTAAACTAACCATATATATTTCCTCTATTCCTAACGACCCCCTTTTTAGCCATTTTGTTAAAGGATGGTACTCCTGCCCATCGTTCACTACATCGCATGAACCACGCCACTTCACCTCTTTCTTTTAATACAAGCTAAGATGTCATTAGCGCGATTTTGTTTCCTAATTCATGACGCTTACTTCATACGACTGAGCGTTATTTCAGTGTTACATCAGGTCACTGAACTGTTTCCAATTAGGCAATGACAGCCAGCTTCCACGTACGATCTCTGGAAAACACAAGCATGCCCTTCATGCATGACATAGAAATAGAAATAGACCTGCCAAAACATTCTACACGCATTTCTCTGCCATGATTCTGGCTAGGCCAGTATTTTATTCCAGGGCACTTTTTGAAACGTGATCGGCGTTTAAAAGATGTGAACAACGAAGCAGCGCTTATTGCGCGAAAACGTAGAGCGTTGTACCACAGTACCGGTGTCATGTTGTGCTGGCATAAAACCGCCACCCAAATTTTCCATCGAGCAGTTACACTGCTGAAGCACTTCTGCGCTTGCAGGGCGCGCACACTGACCTGGGTTCCTCCAGCGACGGGGCGAAGGGGCGGCCGTCCCTCGTCCATGTGAGCTTGATGGGCGGATCTCCGTCCGCCCTGCAGTTGAGGCTCGCCGAGTCGCCACGCCGCACGGTTAAGGCCTGGAACTTCTGCTCGAAGTGGGCTGCCACTGCGGCGAAACAGGTGAACTGCGCGCTTTCTTTTGCGGTTTACGGTCAGACAAGGGCCGAAACAAGCAACGTTGCCTGGTCACAATTTGGCAAACCTTCGAGCCGGAGCTCTTCAGTGATTCATAGCTGCCTAAATGCTTTCCTGTGAGATTACACGCTTTTCAGTGGCGGCAATAAAAGTTTTCAGGCGAAGCTTGTACTGGCTGACTTGCGACGTCGACGTTGCGTTCACTGAACAGCCTTGCGGCAGAGCCAACTTTATCGACGTATCTAAACGATGATGATGATGCCCTTCAGGTGTTTGTAACCTCCAGGCTTTGGGGGATTGGCCAGGGACAAAGTGTTGACTGAGAAATTTTATCTACCTACTCTTCGGGGGCAGCTCTCGCTATCCGTCGAAGCTGGCGAGGCCTCCGCGCACAAGTTTCGCGCGTTATACCTCGTGGTGAAATGGTGGCGCCACTGAATTTGAACCATTGGCGCCCCCTGTCGCACCGCGCCGCATCTTCTGCTTGTTCTGTGCTACGCCGGTCCCCGTAGCGCATGCGCAGGGCCATTACGACAGTGCGTTGCAGGACGCGCGCAATACTATACTGCGGTTTCGAACAAATAGAAAGCCCTGAGAAATACTAAGAAATACGGGTTGCTTCCCCCTTGGGAAAAAATTTACGCCAGAGCCAGAACTCCTATAAGGTTTACAGTAGACATATATGCTTACAAACTAGTTTTATGATTCCTAAATACCAGAGGGATGGACATTTTAGCTATTATGTTTAAGCGCTACGTACAATGGAGTAGCGGTATTATAGGTACAAAGCGATAGTTGTTACTGCATGCTGCTACTGCGACGAATGCAGTGATTACTCATTGAGAATCAGGCGATTACACGTGCAGAGGTGGGAGTATTTCTAAATCGAATTAAATTCATCAACTCCGCAAGGAAGTGACAGAATCGGGAATATTATACTGCAGCTGAAAGACACAACGGCGTGTGTCATGCAGCTAGACTTTTCACGCGTTGATTCCTGGTTGCGTATGCAACTACCATTTATTCCTGTTTACCTATTTAGAACAAGAACACTGCAAGCTAGACCGCGATTCGCAGCTCTTCCGTGTTCATCCGAGCATTACTTATTTGAGAGGTCATTATGCCATAATTGCAATCATTCAAGATTTTGAGTTCGCCAAAATATCCCTCACAACTCCAA
This sequence comes from Haemaphysalis longicornis, assembly GCF_048455015.1. Taxonomy (NCBI): domain Eukaryota; kingdom Metazoa; phylum Arthropoda; class Arachnida; order Ixodida; family Ixodidae; genus Haemaphysalis; species Haemaphysalis longicornis. Next base: position 150,923,905 of record NW_027526335.1, on the reverse strand, counting down.
GCTGTGCCAAAAAGTGAGCTTTTGAGCCCGGTTGCTTCCTTGAATACACACCATTGACGTCAAGCTTGACGACGGCAGAGGTGCCCGGCCCGACGCCGTTCTGCACCTGGCACAGATAACGCGCTGCGTCGGAGAGTTCGGCGTCGTTGATCACGAGAGAGCCGTTCTCCAACACACGGGCGTGCGCGCTGCTCGTGATTGTCACGAACAGACGACTACCATCGTCGGACACTGCAGGAGGTGTAAATGCATAACGACAAATTAAAAGTGCCAAATGGCAGATGAAGCGGTGACATGCCATTTTTTGACGTGTAGTTAGGCTCAAAAGAGGGAGTTACCGCCAGCCCACACTGTGTATGACAAGCGCTCGGCGTGAAGAACAAACGCTGTCATTATATTCACGGTCTCGTTCTTATTACGATGTTCAAACTTAGCTCAAGGATTATTGGCGCTTCCTGTCGCCAATGACACCCTGCGCACCAGCTGTATTAGTCACTCTTCAGGACTCCTTAGAAAAACAATGAACACCCTTATAGGGCCAACGATTGTTGAGCCTGTTTCTGAGCACCTCAACGACAACGGGCAATTTTACAGGTTTCACTGATACACAGGAAGTGTTGGCTGCTCATCATAGCAGCTGCGACATCATGAATCACTTCCTTTATCATTACGGCTTCATCATCTACACCGATGCGACTGTGAAGGCGTCGACCAAGGGAGCAAACCTATCGCACTGCTCGGTGATAACTACCATGGTAATTTGATGTAGTTGAAATTATAATTTACGCTTATCTCTTACAGAAACAGCACAAACTGAACAACAAGATAAAACTCCATAATGGCGTTACGTTCGTGTTATCGTGGGCCATCTTTTTTATCCCGCGTACATAATCTATACATTGTCTCGTACTCACGCTGCTCCTTCTTCCATCTGATAACAGGAACCGGAAAGCCATCCGCCTGACAATTGAAGACGACCTGCTGGCCCAGGACGGCAGCCTTGTCTGCTGGCTCGTGGCGCCACCGAGGACCCACTGCAGGGAAGGCGGCAGGTTGGGGAAGAATCCTAAGACGCCATGGTTTGGTTTTGATAAGCAAATCTTGACTATCGATCATAAAAATATAAGAAGTAAGGCAAATGACTATATAGTGCGATTAACGCACTACAACGACGAAATAATCAAATAAAAACAGTTGTTTCTGAAAACGTTACACCATTAAAATCGGGTTTTGGCATGAAATAATCCGATTTCTAACTTTTGCTGTAAGGAGTGTGATGCTGTCGGCATATTAGTCTGTTGCGCTATAATGCACATGACACCAAAGCATCGGATCAACGAGACAGCCCCACTTCTAACTCAATTGCTTCGCTTATTGCCGTAACCTATATATACTTCCACAGTATTGTTTTTTTAAATGACTCCGCACATAAAAACACTAGACTCCTTCCGTTTAACCACTTTCGTGTCGGAATTGTAACGCGAACCCCATGCAAATAAACCACATACTAAGGAAAGTACATGAAAGGGTGCAGATCAAACGGTTCGTTTCGCGCTCTCCGTCTATAATGTCACCGCACTAATTTGTGTTGGCCGACAAAATAGCCCCCGCTAACATACATGATTGCACGCTGTAAGCAGTGTGTCTGGACTGTTCTGGACAGCTCTGCAGTGCGTCTAGACTGTTCGTGTGCGGTAATATCTATTCTTACATAATTAATTATTGCGCGGTTGAAATTCCATGCATCGTTACTTCTATGAGAATATGTGCTTGCCAATCGTCGTCCTTTAAGCAGAAATTCCGTCTGTTACCAAGCTCGAGCAAAGGCAAATCAATGATATGAGCTTGTGATCATATTTCTAAACTAACGTCTTAAGCGGTTTCTTGAAGTGCCTAAAAGATTTCCCCTGAACTGTTTTTTGTGTTATGATATTCTTTCTTCATTCCCACCGATTGAATCTGCCAGAAGTCGCCTGTGTGGATCGAAATAAAACTGCAACGTTTTTGCATCAACGAAGTTTACAAACTTAACATGTTAGAACAGCACAAGTCAGGTTCTTTCACCTTCAAGAATGTTAACTGGAAACGTCATCATAGAGTACCTTTTTTTGCAGCAACAATTATATTCGAACAACTCAATTCATAAAAAACTCACTGAATGCATTCACGCGAGTGTTGTTACAATATTACCCTTCTAATAATTTTTTGTTTAAACAGATTGGGTTACGTACGTACTCTAAGTTCAAATTTTGAGAGTTCAGAACCTTCCTGCTGTTAACAACCCCGGTATTTAAGCCCGCTTAAGCACACTGTTTTGCTTAGCGAGTGACGTAAATATTTGTTAATCGACCAGATTTATTTCGTTCAGTCGTAGTGCTTTTTTCTTCCTGCACGTTCATAGCAATCGGAATTGTGGCTGAGCTGGTTACCGCATATGGCATACTGCCGGCAGCATGGCATTGGAAAACAAGTCTTTCACGTGTCGAAATGTCTGTTCGTACTTTTACCATTTCGAATGCGGAAGACGCCAGTCCATTCTGAAATTCCGCGGCTCCAAGTACATGCCCGCACTTAGACTCAATCGACCAGCGCTGCTGATGTGTATGGTAGGGCGTAGCAGGTTTACGAGAGGGTAGACAAACTAGATTATTCTAGCAGGTGTCCCTCCGTAAAAGCATACCAGTGACATAACCGCAACGCACCGCGCACAACCATGGGCGCCGTGAAGTTAGCCGAAGCTGCAGGATTGAAGGCGACGCAGGTGTAAAAGCCAGAGTGGACTCCCTGCCTCACGCCAACCACCGACAGGAAAGATGTGTAGTCATTGGTACGAGACACTGTGGCCCCAAGTGCCTGAGTATCCAGTGGTCGACCGTCCTTGAGCCAGGCGATGGATATGGGAAGGTCACCGTCAGACACGACGCAGGCCGCACCGGCTCGCTTGCCTTCCGTCAAGTCGTCCGGGAAGCTGAACGGACTCACCGCGGGAGGCGCTGAGAGCAAGTCAAAAAGAGAGGAATCAATCAATCAATCAATCAATCAAGCAAGCAAGCAAGCAAGCAAGCAAGCAAGCAAGCAAGCGAGCAAGCAATTTTATTACTTTCTGAAAATTATTTATTCGGTTGCCTACAGAAAGAGGTCCCAAGGTCAGAGACTGCAGCGGGCCCTTCCGTACAGAGTAACTCAGGATACGAAGAATAATTGGAGGAAATAATGTCGAACGAGGATATGTATACGAATGATGTAAAGCATAGTCAACAGGTGAAAGTACATGTTAACAGTATCTATACAGAACAAAATTAGAAAAACGCTGGATAGAGCTTTGGAAAGAATCTTGGTTTTGACTAAGTAGGGACATAAAGTGGCATTTCAGTTCGTTAGTTAATTTGTTTAATGAGTTGGAAGCTTTCATAGCGGCTATTAGATTGCCAAAAAGTGCACTGTCTGTTTGCCGTTGTTCGTCATAGCTTCGGCAACAGAAGGTTGTTCTTTGAAGCAAACCTAGCACCGCTATTGCCAAAGAAGAGAAACTCGGAAACTTATTTTTAAGTAACTAACGAATACATAGGTTCTGGTAGGAAGCAATAAAGGAGAACTCGCAGAATAGGAAGTAGATGAGATTATTTTAATAGCTTAGTAAGAGTAAGGAGTAAGAGTACAAGGTGAGTCGTGTATGTGTTGCCCCAGCATGAGATGCAGTATATGTGATATTTATTATATGAATGAATGAATGAATGAGAAGTATAGGCGTTTAATGACTGAAGTATGGCCTTGCTTTAATAATAATGCGGATGCCATAAGCCATTTTTCTCTTTGTGTTAGTAATGCGATGATGACGATACTTCAATTTGGAGTCGAGTAGGACGCCTAAAAATGTATAATGTTCACCAGCAAGAATCGGTTGGTAGTCTACAACTATAACAAATGGTGTGGAGGCTATTCCCCTTAGATGGGAGTTAAATACAACAAATTTTGTTTTAGAAGCGTTAATTCATACCTTAATTGGTTACAACAGGTTAATGAGTTACTGAGACCGATATTTCCTTTAACAATTACTGACGCAACGGTCCTGTCCTAGTTGTAGAGAATGGTATAATCTGCTTATAATATGTATTTTCAAGAGGACAGAAAATTTGGCAAATTATAAGGTATAACAGAAAAAGGGGTGGTCCCAAAATGGAGACTTCGGGTACGCCAAATTAGTTGTTATTTCCGAGTGGACGTCAGCTCTAGCCTCCTCAGTCCCGGGGTACCCAAATGGGTACCACAACCATAAAGGCAATAGCTTTCCCCCATTCGAAACTAGCGTGTCAGAAGTTGTCTCCCCGCCAAAAGCAGGCCTTGCTTTCACTAAGCCCCTCTAGGTGACGCGATGTGTCCAGGAATCTCTGAAGAGCGAGGCGGCGAAAATGGCTTTCAGCGGCGCGAGTGCTCGAATGCGTCCACCAGGTAAGAAGACCCAGAGTACCCAAATGGGTACCATCAAATTTTATAACTTTCGTTTGCTTTTCTTCTAGTGCAATTTTTTTGCACTTATTTCTATGGACAATGAACCAAATAAAAGTGTGTTGTAGCATTTTTGTAGCACTTTCGAAGCATTGTAGAATTTCGAAAATATTGGCTCTTGCATTCCACATGCACTGAAACCCAGAGTACCCAAATGGGTACCATAAATTCTATTACTTTCGTTTGCTTTTTTGCTACAGTAATTTTTTTGCGTTTATTTCTATGAATATTGAATCGAATAAAAGTGTGTTACGAAAGATTTTTCTATTTCCGCATTCTTGGGTCTGAAGAGGCTAGAGACAACTTGAATTCTAGCACGGAAATAATTTTTGGGAAGCATTAATGGCGTCTAATAAGTCCAAGCATTTCGACATTAATAAAAGAGATATCGTGATTGATTTCAAAGGGTTTGACACATCGATGAAAACTCAACTAACGTGACAGCCTTCCTCAATAAGTGATATTAGCTTATCAGTAAAGAAAATGACGGCTGAATCCGTAGAATAACTGGGACGCAACCCAACCTGGCGTGAATAAATGACATTATTTGATACAACTAGCTCGTTAGACGAACGGCAATTAGTTTTTGAGCCATTTATACTTAAAAATGGCAGTATAAATATAGGCCGGTAGTTGGGAAGAAATTATCGATCACCGGGGGTTAAAGACTCGAATAATTGTACCTCGCTTAAGTTCCTCCGCAAACACACCACTTTTAAACATCAGGCAATATGTGTGCTCCTATGAAATAAGATGGGGCACCATTTTTCACTGAACTCGTATTTTATCGTATATGCACTTTTGTATGGCCCTTCTAGCGTCCGTTATAGCGGTGTTTTTGGACATCAAGGCTGCGTATGACTCTGTCACGCATGACGCTATCCGCTTTCAAATGCACTCATTGGGTATTGGTGGTCGGATGTACGATTGGCTGTCGAATTACCTTACCGACAGAAGCATCTTCATGACCACCTCTGATGGCGACACATCGAAGCACACCGTAACTCGTGGTGTACCGCAAGGAGGAGTACTCAGCCCAGCGCTTTTTAATATTTCCCTCATCGGCATTGAAAAATGTTTGCCACCTCATATCGCGATTTCCTTATATGCCGATGATATTTGCATATGGTGCTCCGGCCGAAATAGGCGTGTGCTTCGTGCGAGGCTTCAGCGGGGAATAGATGCTATCTCAGAATTCCTCGCAGTGCGTGGACTCCAAATCTCGGCAACAAAATCAGCAGCCATCGCTTTTACGAAACGTGATGTCACACGGTACGAGCTCATGGCAATGGGGATACCAATACCTTATGTCACAAATCATAAATTTCTCGGCGTCACATTCGATAGATTGTTGACATAGACACCCCACATTCGCAGTTTGAAAGAAAAGTTCTCGTCATTTTTCAACATCTTCCGAATGCTTTCCAGCAACAGTGGTGGCTGCACAGTTTACTCGCTTCTTCGTCTCTACGACGCTCTCTGCGAAGGGCTTTTACGCTACAGCCTTCCTGCGTTGTTTCCCCTCTCAGCTGGAAATCTCAAGGCTTTGGAAAGCATGCAGGTGCGCATACTCCGAGTGTGTATCGGTGTCCCAAAAACAACATCAACCCTGGGAACGTTCACTGAATGTAGACGATTGACGCCGGTAGCGCTGCGCAAACCGGAACTGCTTCGGGCATGTTTGCGTTTTGTCACGAGGCAATGTCACCATCCATTGGCTGAGACTTCTGCTTCAGATCTGCAAGACCTTTTAACGCAACATGGTATACCGACAGAACAGCACGCGACGAAACGGCACGCGACAGAATAGCACCGACATAACAGCGCGGCGTCAAAAGGGCACGCGTCAAAACAGCACGCGTCAAAACAGCACAGCGACAAGAGCGCACAGCGACAAAACCGCACACGACAGAAGAGCACGGCGCCAAAACAGCACGGCGTCAAAACAGCACGCGACAGAAGAGCACGGCGACAAAACAGCACGGCGACGAAACAGCACGCGACAAAACAGCACACTGCAAGAGATGAGCCCTGTAAAAGTTGGGTGCGGTGGCGTTGCTAGGTAGTATGGCAAAGTGCACTCGCCGGAACGGAATCCAAATTCTGTGGCAAGTAAGGAATAGAAAAGCACATTCATTTGAACTTATTTTTACAAGACTTATCTGTGCAGGAACATATCAGTACATGGACATTTAGGCACCCGCATATTCCAGTGGAGGGCGATTTCGGTACAGGAAGAGATTTAGGTGTGCCTGTGATAGGCTGAAGCAACACAAAATAGTGAGCCGTTGATATCAATTACAGATTTTACTTGTTCGTATTACTTTCTTTTTCACGCATGGTTATATGTGCAATTATTTCTATGAAACGACTACTCCAGTAATTGCCTATTAAAGGTGGTTCCTCGATCCCGTTGTATTGATTGGTTTTTGGTCATGAATTCAGGGATCTATTTTTATGAAGACGGCATCTGTGCCCTTTTCGTGGTAATTTAACGCAGAGCCATGAATCTGCATATTTCGTGAACACTTTTTTCTGTGTTAATTTACTGAGGATTGTTCCTGGATCCTCTATTATTTAATTTCTTATAAATGTTGTTTGAATTATTCATTTGCTCATTGACGCCATTCTTTTGAAAACTTCGATGTATAGTGACGGTCTTTTTCACTAAAGTGAAGAATGTGAGCGGCCGGGTCACCAATGAGCCACGATCCACAGTAGCTCATATTCGCGGACGCTGCTTTGACGCGCAATATTGTTGCGGAAATATTTCTTACCCACAAAGAGCTCCTCTGTGCTGTTAAACAAATTAAACCCCCATGTATAAATTAGAATTAAGTGGTGTAGGACTTCAGCAAGAAGCAAATTATCCGTCAGAATAGTAGCGCTTAAGGATTACACTTCGGCTTTTCGCTTCCATCATATTCCAGGTGATTTGGGTTGCAGCGGCTCATGATAACCTGAGGCATGCCTATTTCAACTGGCACTTGTTCTTTCTTTACAATTTCGATAAAACAGCAGAAAAAGAAAACAGCAGCAAGAGAAGATCTTCTTGTGGGAGCCGAAAGATCCCGGCCGCTGCAAAGCATGCCTCGGTACCGGGTTAAGGTATTTTCTTGCCTTGATGCCGTTTTTCTTTGTATTCGCAGTGCGGACTCAATAAAAGAAGCACACAAAAGCTTTCATTTCTCTCAGCTTTTTTAGGCTTCACAACCAGAACGCTAAATTTGGAATATGGGATGCTCCGCAGTGAAGGACTTCACACTTCTTCGCGTGCATTTAAACGGCGACACTCCGGCGTGTTCGCTCTTCTCCTTCATTTGAAATGCAACCACCATTGCGGGCATCTAACTCGCTTTCTTTGGCTCAGCGGCTCAACGCTATCCGCTCTTTCCAGCCCCTACAGGTGGCGCTGCGGAAAACGGCAATAGGAGAAGCGAGTTTAAAACCGGTAGGCGGAGGGCTAACCCATTAGGGTAATAAAGGGTAGGTTTAATGAGTACAGTAAGACAGGCAAGTTGGTTGGTGGCAACGGACGTCCCGATACAGATGGAGGGCTTCTAATCATCATAATCATAATCATCATTTTAATCATCATGGCGTACCAGACTGTGATCCGGCCTTCATACCAACATGCGCGCCAGCATCAATAGAGGCCCAAAAGCCCGTAGCTCTACTAGAAACAATTACTTTATTAAAGATAAACGCAGGCATATGTTGCTAAATGCGAGAGAACGTTAAATTTGTTTCAGGGTGCCTGGTGCCGCGTAAAAAGAGCCGCGTTATACGCAAACCGCTGTGCATGGCTCCGGCCGCACGGAAGTGGTTCGCGAACACCCGCCTTATTGCGAAAAAAACTGCTATAGGATGTGCAACGCTAATCTCGTGGGGTGTTTGCAGTGTACGTCATCGCAGTGTACGTTAAACTTGAGGCGTGTTTGTTTTTTTCCTGTGTAACTGCTAAGCAGAAGACCATACGCACGATGTGCGGGCGATATGGTCCCGGCACAAATGGTCCCGGAGCTACTGGCCCCGGAACTGATAGTCCCGGAACAAATGGTGCCGGAAAACATGTCCCAACTTCAAAGTAGGAAAAAAATGTCCCACCACTACTTCACCTATGCATGAGCGCCTGTATAAGGGAAGCAGGGAGGGGGTCAGTTTATTTGTCTTTACATGTTTGTATTTGTGCACAATATATTTGCATCGGTCCGTACATAATATATTTGCTAAGGCTGAAATTATTTGAAATAAATGCTGCATGCGAATTTGTCGTCGTACGAGTATGTTCTCCCGTGCTTCCATTGCTGGTATCCTTTCGTTTATTAACGCTTGAGAAGCGATTATCACGATTCAGGCTGTGCAGTGAGCGCTTTTACAGGCAAAATATTATTTAGGTTACATGATGTATCGAAAATGGGAGTGGGCCGGCACCACTGAATATCAGACAACATAAAGCTGTACTAGCGATCACGCTCGCCGATTTCTCGCTATTTAAAAAAACGAACTTTACCCGATGAATGGTTTATTGCGTTACCTAAGCTGCGATACTGTGCTCTTCATCTGAAATGCTTCGATATCTGCAGTTAGAATCAAGCGAAGCGGCACTAAGGTTTTGGACCTTGATACTTTTGCAGCTTGCAGCTTCGATACTTTTGATTTTCCCCGAAAATATGACATATAGCTATTATCTATGACGCCTATTATCTTGCTGCAAGGCTTAGAAGACTGCTGGCTAACATGCTTTGTTCAATTTTCCGGCGTGTTGCGGGAGCCTAACAATTGCTGACGGCAGCAGGTGAGCTCATAAAAACAGGCCACTCACCATAAACAACAAACTCTGTTGTTGGGAACCGCATTTGTGCAGAAACATATGCAGTTCATTCGCTAAAGTACATAAACATGTTCGTGTGCATCTTTCTGACGGCTTTACTTTCTCAGAAATTGCGAGAATCAAAGACTGTCACTTGTCATGGTACAATGAAAAGCCAACGATTGATGCCACGATGGACCTCTCCCGGGGTACGTCACGCGGCGGCCGTGACGTCACGGAAATCGCACGTGCTGGGTGTGGCCGGGAGGGTGGTTGGCAAAACATTCGGACCGGCGCGCGGCGCGTATGCAGCGAGGCTGCATTAGACGCGCGCAAAAGTGGAATTTTTGTTTACGTGTTGGCTTTTCTGATGCCGGTGGGCTGTTGTGCTCTCGGCTACCTAAATTTTGCGAGCAAAATCAGCGGCATCAGACTTTTCGGAGTCCCCACAGAGGTACATTCGGCGTGTATTGTGGATGCGCGTAATGTGCCGAAGAGGCTGGCAGCCAAAGCAGCGACATAGTCTGCTCTTACTCGTAGCAACATTTCGCATTCTCGAACTTCAGCTGTTCTACAAAGCGCAGTCATACCGTCTACATTGGCAGTCCGCGCTGATTCGTGCAATGAAATGATACTGTTTATCAACCATCGATCTGCTATCATGCAGCACCAGCAGAAACTTAATTGCTCAAGTGAAATAGGGGGGGGTGGGGGAGGGGGAGGAGGGGGCAGACGGAAATTTTCTTGCTGCGAAATATTGTCATGTTTTGAGGAGGTAGAGCACTGTATTAAAAACACAATGCATGCCTAACCTGCTTAGGCGACGCGAAATAAATGTTTCGACGAGGGATCCGCGATAGCCGCCTGCCGCCTGATCGACAACGACAAAAAAAGTTTGGTCTTTTGTTATGGGGGGATCTGTTCAAGACGAACGAAATTCATTGCTTGTAAGTACAATAAATGTTTACCTTGATCAATTATATTCTGCCTTGAGGATGCCGGAAAACTGAGGTGCTTGCCGTGCTCACATGTAGCATGTGGCCTTCGGGGCGAGATGGGCCGCTCACGCGACTCGAAAAATGTGTTTGCCTTTAGCGAACAGACTCAGTGAATATTCATTTGTTGCGGCCTCCCGACGCTGGAGTATGCATGCGGGCGTACATGGACACTAACTTTAACTATCATGAAATAATGACTACTGAAAATATTTTAGTGCACTGTCGCAAGATATACGCACTAACCATATGTGGCTGCTATGTTACTCTCACAATGACGATGAACCATTTCGAGATTTAACTGGGGTAAAGGTAAGAAAACAATCGGTGAATCTCGTAGAGAACGACATCATCGCGATATTTTTATTGAAATAATTTTTGCCTTTTGCTCTTCATATTTTTGTTTCGTTGCTGCCTATTTTACTATTTAATCCTTTCATGCTTTACCGTTCTTTTTTCCCCTCGTCATGAAATCGTGTGTACGCCACTGTCTCCGGGCGACGCGAAGAGACCAAGAGTAGGGAGCGTATACGCTGCCTGAGGCACCGCGCTTAGCTTGGCGGACGTCGAAAGCAACAATGAGTTAGCTTTCCTTGGTATGGGTCTGAACACAAAGAATCTTAAAAAAACATTCTTGGAATGCGTCGCAACAGCACCAACCTTCAGAATGACTCGTTTGGCTGTTCTGCCGCGCACTGATTATCCGAAAGCGTCGCCGTTCAGTTGACCAGGGCCGTACCCAGAAATTTTTTTCGGGGAGGGTTATTAATTTTCGGAAGGGGGTAGTTTTGTTGAAAGCAACAGTAAGTATTGTTTACGTGCTGCCTGGAAAAGATTTCGGGAGGGGTTCGAACCCCCAAACCCCCCCTCTGGGTACGGCCCTGCAGTTGACCGTACGGTAAACGAAAGTGTTGCGGAGGTTGTAGATCCGGAAAGCTACATGGAGGTGCGACGGCCACAGCTAGGATAGCTAGACCCCCACCTGCAATGTGGGAAGCCAGTGACGGCCCGAACCAACGGCACATCGCTCCTTCCGGGCACCGGGAACAGGGAGGATTTGCCAGGCCGTGCCGTCGGCGCAGGCGCTTTCTGCCAACCGCCACCTCACTTCGCGGCCGCCAGCAGGCGCCACCCGTCGCGCACGTGCGCTGAGTGACGTCACGTTGTTTACATACAGGGAGAGGTCCATTGATGCAAGAACGGGTGGACCACGGAACAAACCGAACGCGTTTTGCCTGTTTCCAAGTACCGCTCTCAAAATAAACTGGCTCGTGTTCAAAATCCCTCCACTCAATGCGCATGTTAGCAACTGCCCCCTCTTGTTTCCCCTCGACCTCCTCCCTCTCCTCAGCGAAAACGAGGGTTGGGTCGGCTTTTGTTGCCGCCAAGACGAACAAAGGGGCAGTGGCTGCTGCGGAACGCAGAGCGTACAATGCGCACGCGGAGACGTACAATGAGTTGCCCCGAGCGCGAACACAGTCGGCCCCTGGCGGCGGCGGTACGAACCGCTCCTAGTGTGGACGGCTCTCTCGCGTCGTCTGCTTTTTCACGTTGCGTGCGGCGCAACGCGCGTGCTGCACACGACAAAACAACCAATATGTGTGCTCGTTTGGCAGTAAGCAATGACATAGTAACCTCTGCGTGCTCGTTTCCTCTAGAAACGCAATAATCAGCGGCCGTTGCGGGTTTATGCGCTGGTTTAATTCCACGAAACATCTTCGTTGTGGTCACCGCTTGAGTGCGAAACGTGTTATAAACATTGCTTCCACACATTGCACTTTCCTTATTGTTGAGTGCAGTCGTCTGCCGTTTCGGGAACGTCGAAGGGTGCTTTTTGAAGGTGGCGTGGCGATTATTTAAAGGATAAAAGTTTAGTACGCGAAACGGGTAAGAAGCGACAAGACCTGTGCATACGCGTGCAAATTCCACACCCTTGTAAAATTGCGCTGTGTCCTTATAGAAAGACGAAACAAACAAAAACATTTACAGTGCACATGACCCGTGCGCTATCGCCCATACATTACCGGACACGTATTTTACACCCGCAAGCGTCTGTGTGATCGTGTCCTTCCCGTACCTTTTCTAAAATAAATACCATTTTTGGACCGTCGTTGGTTATACTCAGGAGGAGGAATAAACACTTATTCATCTGTATCGAGTTGCTAATTTTACGTATTATTTAAAATACGTTTTTATGGATGCGCAAAAGTATTTAGGGGGAATGTTTCAGTAAAATTAAGCAGTTGTGAGTTTGCGTCAGTCATGTGGCATTTTGTGTGTCATTTTCATATATATCATTTTCAAATCCGGCATGAATCACCTTGTCCAGAAACGTGTCTCACTCAGCATAACCAAATGCCTAATTTGGTCACGTCTTAACCTCTTAAGGTAGAGCTAAGTTTAAAGAAAGAGGAGAAAACGCGTAATATATAATGCACGTTGTTGCCCACATGTGTGTGGGGGTGTGTGCCATGACTCTCTGGTTTTTTTTTTTTTCCCCACAATGCTTGCTTTCAATACAATTTTGAAAAAGGCATCCCACAATTTCTGGACAATATCAGACCAAAGGGGGGTTATACATTTTGGAAAATACGTGTACTGCTTTTTCACCGCTACAGAACACGACGCCTAGTGTAGTTTCGATTGTAAATAATACTGATAACCATAGTTTGGCTTTTCGCGCGCGTTACATGCGTTATCTTCTCGCTGCTCTTGCAACGTTGGCAGGACCCCCCCCCCCTCCCCCTTCCCGAAAAAAAATGAAATGCGCAGAATTTATTTTTTACCAATCCTCAAGAATTAAATGCCAAGACAAAGGCGATATTCAGTTTACAAAACAAAGTAGTTACCGGGAACCCGTTACGCTGATTTGCAACGATAAATAAAAAGGAAATGTTTTACTACATCTGCAACAGCGCAACTTCATTTATTGCCGTCTTTAGGGTTCGTAAGCGACCTTATACGCAAGAATGCAAACACATCTCGCTGTTGCAGGCACCTGTTAGATTCTAAAAGAACGCAAATCTTCAACAGAGCAGCCGTCACAGAAAATTTGTGCTCACTGTGAGGTCCCAGAACCTTGGTTTGCACACTGTAAGCCTGCTTGTCACTTTGCGAAAACCTAGCTAAACATGAGATGTTGATTGTACTGCGTGCGTTGACAATTCAATTCGCAAGTTCACTTGCGACGAAAGCCGTAAATAGGTGATCCGAAACCGTTATTCATGAAACCTTCCTTCAGAGTCGCTAAAATTTCATTTAAAAGACCCGTGTAGAGCGGTTATATTTATATCTCTGCGCTGATCAAAATTCAGTAATTTTATGTTGCCTTTTGAACACACAAAAAATATCGTAAGCTCTTAGAAGGAATTTCGGGGCAGTTAAGTAGTGTTACCATTTCAGAGCATCCCACAAATGCAAGAATGCGTCATGCTACCAGTGAAAGCGATTGAGATTGCCGTTGTAAACTGAAGTTCAGAGATCGAGGCTTCCTGATTTGTTTCTATTTATGCTTTTATTGAAGGCTCAAAGCCATAGTCTGGAAAGATCGAGCTTGCTACGAGCCACAGCGTACAAGTTTATTGTCACAATTACGGCCATTCTGAGATTCCCGATGAGTCGTCGCGTTTTTTGGCGTAATAATTAAAACTGACTGCCGCTTCCATGCTATACATTGAACGTTGAGTAACCGAACCACAGCATACCCCTCTTGTTTGCACCTGTCGTGCGCACATACGGCAAGAAAAAGGCACGAAGCGCGCCCATAGTGTGCATTCTTACGGGCCGCTCAGCGGAACATCCACACTAGCAGCGCGACGCTGTCGCCACCTACATGTCGAGCTCGCGGCGGGGGCGATCAAAGTTCACTGATAAGGCATCCCTGGCTTTCCCTCCATCTTAAGGCGCGGGAACACCGGAAACACAGGCTTCAGAGTGCTGTACAGATGAAGTACAGAAGTGACGAAGCAATTAGGAACAACAGTATCGCAATAAAATTATTCTTCTTATTATTATTATATTATTAATATTATTATTATTATTATCATAAAAATTGTAGGGCTACCTAAAAAGGAACAAAAGTTTTACCAAATGTCGTCCCTGGCTTTTGCTTCTTTCATTTTGGATATCCCACATGCTGTAATAATTAAAGCCGTAGTATTTTTCCCGAGAAAGAGTAACGAAACGTGAAGAGAACCTCAGAGAGAGCAGTTTGCGCCCACTAAAGTGTTTTTATCCACGTTAAAATCAAAATATTTGCCCATTTAGGCGTTCCATAAAATCGTGCCGTTCTGTCGCTGTGCTGTTTTGACGCTGTGCTGTTTTGTCAACGTGCTGTTCCGTCGCGTGCGCTTTTGACGCCGTGCTGTTTTGTCGCGTGCTGTTTTGTCGGGTGCCCTTTTGACGCCGTGCTGTTATGTCGGTGCTCTTCTGTCGCGTGCCCTTTCGTCGTGTGCTGTTTTGACAGCGCCCCCGCAACATTACGAGATCCCATCTCTGCCTTCGTACCCGCTATGGTTGCTCCCCCCCATAAGCATTCACACAGCCGTGCCAGGAGTGACGCGAAGAGCAAATGTTCCCGCTCCAGCTCTTAAGTTTTACACTCTACAACTTCTAGACAGCAAATACATCGGCCATAAACATATATACACTGATGGCTCAGTGACAGAAGGATCTTCCACGATTGGTGTTTAGATACCTGCGTCGGGCACTACGATAACCAAAAAACTCAGTCACAGGACGTCATCAACAGTAACTGAGCTCGCCGCCATCCGTGCAGCTATTGAATACATCACCATGCAGTCACCCAGCCAATGGGCTATCTTTACGGATTCCCGCGCGGCCCTTCAATGCCTCCAGTCTTTCCCTTCTGACCAGCTAGTCGGGGACATTCGGTTTTTACATCACCAAGCCGTGAATGCTTGCCATTTCGTCGAACTACAGTGGATACCGGCACATTGCGGGGTATCGGGTAATTCAACAGCAGACGCTGCAGCTTCCCAAGCTCACAACTGCCAAGTGCCTACTGCGGCAATACCGTTCTCTAGGAAGGATGCGGCCGCACTTGCGTGTCGTGTTGCGCGGCAGGTACAGCTTTCAATATGGGTGGATCCTTCACGTCGCTATACCCCGCTTTATTCTGTCGACCCAGAATGTACTTTCAAGTTACCCTCTAATCTCACCAAACACGACGCAGCCGTAATACATCGCATACGCCTGAACGTCGCCTACACTCGCCTTTTTCGTTTCAAGCTTCAGCAGACCAGCTCACCCTTCTGTCCGGACTGTAACTGTCCCGAATATATTTACCATGTCGTATGTGTGTGTAAACGATATGACGAACCAAGACGCTCCTTGACAGTGACTTTGGGCAGGCTACCCACATCGTGTCTTACGTTGAATGATGTGCTTGGCCCCTGGTCATGCGCAAAGATGGCTTCACGTGCGACGAGGGCCTTCCTAAGCTTCCTTCGCAGTTCAGGCCCAGTTCACGGACTTTAACAGTGCCGAGCATTGACTCGACATGTGCTACAGAACCGTGACCGTCACCTTTGCACTCTCAAGCTCTTAGTGGTGTCCCAGTGAACATTTCGGGGCTGTGATCACCGTGACTACTAGGTTGGTGGTCAAAGTGTTATGATTGCTCGTGGTCGCTCCGCAGTTTCCTGAACTGTGCTTAAATTCAAAGTGAACCTTCAGCCATTGCGTGTTTACCCCGTCTTTTATTTTTAACCTGACCCAGTGATCTCATGACCCCGTGTTGTCGCTCCGCGGTTGCCTGAACTCTGCTAAATTTGAAAGCGAACATTTCCCCAGTGCGTTAGATCAATTCTCTAGTGTGTTTTAACACTTCTTTTACTTTTACTTCGAACTACTGAACTCTGTCTACAGACCGCTTGTCGTTTTTTCTTTCTTTCTTTTTTCTTTTTTTTCATTTGTGTCATTATTCACCTGACGTAGCATGTTAGGCTATCTGCTGGACAGACCTCGTCAGTACCATTAAACTGCGTTCTCTCTCTCTCTCTCCTTCTAGCGTAGCTAGGTAAAAGTACCCGAGGGCAACGAAATTACCCTCCCATGTATCGGAAGAACATTTAATATAAAATTAGCTGTTTGCAGCTTCTTCCGCTCCCGCAAACCATAGGAAAACGAATGAAAAATAAAAGTCGTTTCGTTCATTCAAATTTCTCTAATTTGAAAACTCAGTATTACAGAATATGATGCGCTAATACATATTTGAGAAGTAAAATTCAGGGTTCACCCTCGAGGTTCCACGTCAATGCGATTCCACGTCAATGCGAATCCACGTCAATGCAATGCAACGAAAATATGGTGACGCAGAGTCGGGATTCTCAAGCGGACTTTCACGGCTGCGCATATTCAAGAAGTTTGGGGAATGGTATGTGAGCGATATTTCTCTGGCGTTACACGAAACGTACAAAATAGCTGCCTCAAGTGCCAGCTGGCAAACCTTACATTTCAGACACCATTAAAATTTTTCTTGTTTAAAGGAGCCTGTATTTCATTCATAGGGCTGCTTTGTGAAGCTAGTGATAGAAAAGGAAGTTAAAGTGGGCTAAGTAAAGTGCGCTACACGCAATCTTAAGCTATTTCTGTAAAAATCTGGTGATCTTGAAGGGCCGAAAACAGATTGCAAAAAACCTTTTCCTGGGATATTGATTGACAAAGTGACAGGAGATTGGTTTTAAAGGGAAGAAGTCTTGCAAGATGTTGCTTCCTTAGCCGTCATACAGAATTTCTGGTATACTTGCTGCGTCTTCCGAGCATGCTCCCGACCCTCGACTTCGTCTTCACATTCCAAGTGCATTGAGATCTGCATTGCTGTTGTTGCAAGATGCATTTTTTGCGGCTCATGGTAAGACCATATTATGAACTACAGATTCCCTTCCTGTTACACAGAGTGCGGAGGCTCAAATACCGCTCTCTGGATAGCAGCTGTCGGGTAAAAAAGAACTCGGAAACATGTTTGTCAGCACCCGTTGCCACGTGACTGCCTCTATTTTGGTAAGGGTGCGTTGGCTAGTGGATGTTTACATGAGGCTAACATGATATAACCTATAACGTCTCTGTACTTGAGTAGCCTGTTTTTGCGAGATCTATCAATCTGAGCTCGTTCTTAATTTCCCTGTGCTTCCTGACACAGAGATTATGGGAGAAGTGGCGCCTTCGGCAGTACAGCTCGGTTATGAAAAACTCGAGCTTTGATTTTTTTAAAACCTAATACATCAAAACATTTATATTTCCTCGTCAATAATATGAAACTTTATTCATCTCAATGTCATCTAATTCGGAAAGTGTTTATCTTCAACTCGTTGATATAAGTGTGCTAGTAGATCATATACATATCTGAAGTGTAGTTTAAAGAAACTTTTAGCAGTGAACTTGATGTATACGTTTTCAGTCTATCGAAAAAAGGCACATGAGGCCCGGGAACACCTAATGGCTGATAACGTTCGTTGCAGGGCTACCGATGACGCCAAACTAACTCTGACGAAAAACTTCATTGAAGGTTGTATATCCGGACATTGTATGCCACCAAAGAAACCTTCTGGTCACTAAATGGTTACTTTAAATGATATTCAACTCACTTACTTCTTTTTTATGGTTATAAACATGAACCGTGGTGAATGAAAGGGCTAATTTCCACCTCGACCACAGAACGTTCAAAAACCGCCGTTTTTTTTCAAGGGGCCGTTCCTGAACACGCGTTTATGAATCCGACGCAGCGCCGGCGCGTTACCGTACGTTTGCAAAAATACGGCCTTCTATACACCATTTAATCGACGCCAGCGGCGGGTGCTGACGCGCGCTGGTGGTTTCTGCGCGGAATGGACTTCTACTCCATTCGCACGTTAGAAGCGCGAGCTGACGGCTGCAGCGATATAGGGCAGCTCGAAAGAGGCGAACCCTCCCCGCATACTCCCGAAGGTTCACGCTGACGCGCCTTATACTGCACGGAAAGATCTGTCTTTCAGCTGACGCAGCCATACCGGCGTAATGCCGATGACAGCTAGCAACCGTATCTCCTCGCCGCCGACGCGTGCTATAAACAGGCCTTAATAATTTTTTTACAAATCGACGTACCACCGGCTTTCCAGGGCGAAGTAAGCACACGCGCAGGTGGTTACCGTGCTACCACTCGTTTCTTAGCGGTTCGTGCGGATCGCCAGCACATACTGCAGGAGAAACCAAGGGACGGTTAAAATACTTCAAGGCCCCGACCTTCATCGTTGACATGCATCCGAACAACCTAGGGCAAGACTCCCTGCCGTCACGCTGTTTAGCATTGACTCGTCAAGACTGAATCAAGAAATATAGAGACTTTTTTTCTGCATTGTCCGAAAATAGATCGCTTACAACCTGGAAATTCTGCGTTGTAGTTTGCTCCCGTTACCGGATCAAGGAATTTTTTTAATAGGGTTTTTTATGCGGACAGACAGGTCCCTTCATTGACTCCACTTGGAAGTGCTTCAGCGTTAAAAAACGTTTTAGGGTCCTCACAGATGCCGTTGCACTTGTGGAATGTCGCGTCTTGCCGGTCGCTAATTGCTTTGCGGAATTTCCATTGTGTGGGCAAGTCTTCTTGTACAAAATTAGAGGCCGATTGTGCTTAGCTGTAGGATAGAAATGCATTTTTCTCTTCATTGACCATTACTGTGCAAATGTTGTGGGATATACTGTTATACCACATTGCTCCACGCCTTATGTACCGGCATTCATTGGTGTAGCCAAAACTATTTATTGGGGGTGTTGTAACTTGTAC
This sequence comes from Haemaphysalis longicornis, assembly GCF_048455015.1. NCBI lineage: Eukaryota > Metazoa > Arthropoda > Arachnida > Ixodida > Ixodidae > Haemaphysalis > Haemaphysalis longicornis. The sequence continues at coordinate 150,904,809 of NW_027526335.1, read as the reverse complement.
GCCATCGCAAAAAAATTGAAGAAATCCTGCGCCAGTATAATAGCTTAGCAGTTCTTCTGCTTTATAAACATGGAAGGGCCAGTTGTTTCGTTCGCTCAAATATCTAAATCAAAATACAATTACGCACAGGACTCCGATGACTTGATTTGTAAACAACAATTTTTTTCTCACTTAAAAACCCCTTGAAAAAAACGCAAAAGTACTATCACATTGCTCAGCACGTAATGAAACACGACAATAAGAGCCACTGTTAGAAATGGAACACGGAACTGTGGACGAGAAAATAAAGTACTATTAAAATATGGTCGCGGCAACACACAAAGCTCTCGTGAGCTCCTCTACGAGCTGACCATTACTTAAACTCTTCTGCACACCTCCTTATACCGATGCACAAAAACAAAGAGAGGAGTCACCGCTCATGGTCGGGTTACAGATGGTTCACTCATAGAATTTGGAGTTGTGTTCTGGCAGCAAAATACGTCCCCCCTCTCCCCTCCGTCTAGGCCCCTGCCCGCGTTGCTTTGCATTTGCAATTTTTTTCTACCACACGTTGCAAAGTGCACCAGAAAGAGCGTTTATAAAAGATTCCACGGACTAACAATTCTGTAACCGGAATTCTTCGGTCATTTTCCCACTATGCGCTACACCGACGTCACGTTGTTTCACAGGGCCTCCCTTTCTTTTTATGATTTGATTGGACCTCACAACAGCGAACTTACGGCTTTTTGTTGCTTAAAAATTTCGCAACACTTGCACTACTGCTGTCATATTCCGTGGAAATGATCGCTTACGCTGTTTCTTAGGGCATGCAGGTTGGGAAAGTAGCATCATCTGCCGAGGGCCCACAGCACTAGAAACGTAAAACATGTATCGTCTTTAGGCACACACGCGGGCATTTATCTCAACTTTGGTTCCATTAAAATACATTACCATACTAAAAAGTGTATTTTCTTCTCATAAGCGTGTCGAAGTTTACGAAGTTTACTGTACGTGCTGAAATGTTGGATTGAATTTAGCTGCAAGTAGGGTCTATTTTAAATGTGGTTCTTTGTGAGTTTGTCAGCGAAAATTAATAATAGTAATACACGCTGTCGTCATCATGTCCGCCATTTTGGATTCTCGAAAGCATACTGAACTCTGCGACAGCCGCTTTAACTTATCAGCCGTCTACGTAAGCCATATTCGGATGAAATGAAGTTGGCCTGCTTACGCCTTCTAGGCTAACCGCGCGGCCCGGCCGCAAAATACAGTATAAGTTTTTAGTGGTGCAACGTGAACATTATTTGTCTTTGATTAGTTCCTATATTTTTTATCAAATCATGAAATTATTTGCCAATGAATTAAAAATAAGGGATGGTACTGCAAAAAATGTCTCACGTACGTCCAGAAAGCACGCACCATATAGTTCAGTCTAGTGGCGGAATTGTTTTTTCGCAAGTAGGTATTGCCTAAAACAAGACTTTTCTATGTCGCCAGGTTACATCTAGCGCTTCTAAAACATCGTCTGTGTAACTATGGTCTGCTACGAGTAATATTAACATCTCATTTATTCATCTTATATTTGAGAATTTGTTGGTTCTAAGGAAGCCAAACGATCGCTTATGCCAACGCCGCCTGTATAAACAGTGCCTAACGCGTGAGCGAAAAATGGCCAAACAGCCACTCTCCTGTTGCTCTTTCCTACCCTTCCCCGCTCCGTAGCCTTCCAGCGTGCTTTCGTGTCCGCCAGCCAGCGCCGCTTCTCGGAAACTATGCCAAATAGTGGAAAGTTTGTTTAGCGTTCCCGAGGCGGCGCTCCTACGCCTTCTTGTTTTTCACCATGCCTGTCTGGCTTGGTCTGTCACTGGTAAAACTTCCTTTGTCACGAAGCAAAATCCCTTGCGCTGCCGCAGGCTGATGCCGGCTTTGCGCGCTTATCTACTCTGATCACAGGCCCTGAACTTTTCTGAGTGGGGCATCCCCCCTCTATCCCCTCCGCATTTAGGTATTGTTTTGACCCCTCTGTTCGCACTCCGCATCGGTACGCATTTCTAAAATTGAGGACTGTACTGTAGAAGCGTCCAGACAGCGTGGCGGGATCGCAGCTGCTTATCGTTGTTTCCTATAATTTGCTGAAGTTTACAAGCACGTGATATTATTGGAAAGTAATCGTAGAAGTGAGCGCCTGAACAAAAAACGTGCACGCAATTTTTTCTTCTCTAAATACTCCAGAAAGAAAAATATCAGTAAAATAACGGCTGCCCCATCCGAAAATATCGTTTTTCTGTTAGCTATATGTCTACCCGACAATCAGTATGTTCTTAGACTATTTCAGTCCGCCTCCGTATTTATCTTTGGAAAAATGCAGCAAGTATGAAGCGAGCGACACGTTGAACGAGATCCCCAGTGCGCCACAGAACTAGCGCCCCGTCGCGGCTAAGATGTAAGCGAAACGGCCCTTGAAGCCCAACAGGCAAGCTGACAGACACACGTCGTAGAAGTGGGTGCAGCGTTCGCGACTCGCGAGCATTGACGTAAGGCGAGATGTCCGCCGGCACCCGCCACATAGCGGATCAGTGCCTGAACTAAGCGTCCCTACCCTTCCCATTCAAAAGCGCGCGACGCGTCAGGCAATGTTAATACAGGCGGCGTTGCTTATACACACAGAATCGATAAAACGCAACCTTACTTTAAATTCCGCTTTAAAGTTGGTCACCTTATAACTAAACTGCAGCACCTTACATTTTATATGCGCAGCAGCAACCTCATCTCCATCATATGCAGCAAAAACAGTAACGCTGCCACTGAGAACTGTACGCACCAGCGAATAACAGTAGGCCACGTAACCGCGTCTGGCCAGCTGTGCCTCTTTGCTCATTACAAACCCCGCTTGTTTCTATTTCCATCTTTTTTGGGAACCTGTGACGTGTACCTACGCCAGAACACAATTTTGTGGTGAATTTCTTTTATCGCACAAACTCTTCTCGCAAGCGTTATCAACGCAGCGCAAAGTAAATGGTGTACGATGTCGTTATTCTTTCGGGAAGAATTTTCAGTCAAATTTTGGTTCGGAAATCTAATACATCTTCAAAGTGCGAGCAGCTTCAGCGAAGCATAGCGCGACCTTTCACTTTCACAGCGCGTAGCATAAAAACTTGAAACACAACATTTGCAGAAAAAAACGCGGAGTATAAAATTCATCCTACACACCATGACGGGGAAAAAATGCTCTGGGAAAGCTTTCCAGAAAACGAGAAGGGGACCAGGAAGTAGATTGAAAGCCTGGGTAGTTTTAAAATATTCATCTTCTTTTTACTGAATTTGAGGAATCAACCGAGACGGGCTCTTCTCAAACGAGGCTTCAAAAGAGGAACTTCGGTATTTATAGGGCTTTTGCGTGGGTATCATGAACTACCCGCTTTTAAGGTGAAGTTTGTCATACAGTTTAAGTTTTTTGTTCCAAGGCGGCCAACTACGAGCCAGCGCTAGCCCTGGTGCGGCGTAAAACATGCAATAAAGCCATCTTGTGCGCCCTCCTGCCGGAAACACTTTGATGGAACGGGAGCGCGCTTGCTCTTGGCGTTCAATAAAACCTCGTTACGATATACTCTCTGCAGTAAGTAAATACCACTTGTGGCAAAATCTTCCTCGTGAACATGAAAGTCTTCAGAAAGAGTGTATGGAGCCTAAAATCTAAATACCGGTGCTTTCTTGGCGTTCTTTTTTTTTAACATACGAGCAAACTCATTTTGATTTTTCTTAGAGAGAGAAAGAGAGAGAGAGAGAGAGAGAGAGAGAGAGAGAGAGAGAGAGAGAGAGAGAGAGAGAGAGAGAGAGAGAGAGAGAGAGACGGGGTCATCACCCTGGCCACTAGATCATGCTATTAGTTGCGTTGAATAGAGCGAGTAAGACAGAAGTATAAATGTCCTGCATAATGTCGATTCATCGGTTCCCTCACTATATGTCTACATTCCTAGTAAGCTCTTCCCTTAAGAACAAAACCATCTCTGGTTATGCAAAGGACGTTTTTAGGCTGCGGAAGAATTGTATATTTTTATCTGTTTCCATTACGCCCAGTTCGACTGCCGCTAAAATACTATAGTTTTTTTTTTTTTTGGTAGACGCGGAAAGAAAAAGGCGACTAACCAACTTCGTGAAGCTCAGTGCGCCTATACACGTATGTGAAGGAGCCACAATAGGTTATTTTCTCTGCCATTACCAGAAAATACGACCGTGCTGAAGGAGCTTGAGCATGATGGTGGAAATATTCGATCTTTTTATGGAATAAGCCGTTGACTGCACAATAGCTAAAAGGAACTGCCTGAGCTGGAGAGACTGCAAGCAAACAATTGAACTAGGAAGCCAAGCTGCAAAGCAAGAGAGCTGGCATAATTAGAATGTGCGCGCAGCTCTAATAAGCTGTCGAATCCATCGGCACCATGTGCTGGTTGGTGGGATAATGACAGCGGTTTCGTTTCATTGGGACGGACACATACCAAGTCAGAACATCAGCCATCCACCGTGTTACGAAAAATAAATAATTGATATGGAGCAGGATTTGTTTTCACACGGGCAGAAAATGCGAACCCGTAGAACAACTGATTTGCCTTTTCCAAACCCTCAACGACTCCCCACGTCGATAATGTGCTATGAGTTTGCGCGAAAGTTTTTACGACCCAGCTGCCGCATTTCTGATGGAGGTAAAAGGCAAAAACGCCCGGGTGTTCGAGATTATAGCGGACGTTAAAGATCCCCAAATGGTCAAAGTTAATCGGGAGACCGGCACGCCTCATAGCCTATGTAGCGTCGGTGCGTTAAACCTCATGACTAAATCAAACTTTTTACCACAACCACCACGTAGAAACGATTCGCTTTTCTTAACTCGCCGTTTTTTATTCTATTTTCGACAATGGCGAATTATTCTTCCTATCGGAGCTTTGTCGGAAAGCGTCTCATAAAACCCTTCTGTGCAACCATTTGGGCACTGCTGTTTTTACCGGGTGATTATATACGTACCTGCTTTGAAACCCGCGAAGACTCGGGTCGGTCCCTATCCCAGAGAAGTGCGTTCATTTGGCAACCTCTGGGCTTCACAGGCCCAAGCACATTCTCGAACGCATGCACAAATATTTGAACAGTGGTTGGGTAGAGATAAACTAATCTGAAGCCAAGAAATTCACGTCAAGTTATGTTAAAATTTGCTTTTTTTTTCAATCCAGCATTTTTGTTGCAAACCATGACGTTTGTTACTGGGTTTTTCTCCGGCCGGACAGTTTATTAGAAAAAGTTGGCCTTTCGTACTCGAATCTAGTTGACTATTTAGCAGATCACATCTCACGCGTTACTTGCAGAAATGCGAAATAGCGTCCTCATCGTTTCGTAACGAATAAATATGAACTGTCATAGAGGGGGAACTATGCTGCACCGCACAAATGGTTATGCGCTTTGCAGAGACTTCATGCTGAATATTAGTTGAATAAAAATTCTACTGTATTTCTGGGGTTGTGGGGAAGAGTAAATACGAACAAGTCCTGCCACCTGACGTCTTGACATACCGAAAAATTCACTTCTAAAAAAATAGTGTGTACATGTGAAAATGTACTTCGAATATTTCTTAGCTATTCTCAACTAGGTTACACAAAACAGTTATCCCAATTCGACCAAAACAAAACAATATAGCGAGCTTTCTACTTCGTATAGGGCAGATAAATGCATCTAGTATGCCGTCACCATCAAACGAAGGGAATGTCAAACAATTACCAGTCAAGCTGGCAGCACGATTGGCGCCATCCAGCCTTTTTTTCTCCCTAGTCATTTACCAAATGCGGAAAGCTTGCAGCCACGCACCGTTAGCTTTGGTATCCTTCAGTCGTGCTCTCAGTACTTTCTATGATGTCAATTACAAGGCAACACGAAAACAACATTGCGCATCCCATCAAACACAGGAGACACTCGACCCTCCCAGGGAGGGCAACGACACCGCTTGTCTGTACAGTGCCAGCCGCTAGTGAATGAGCCACTCACTCATGACACGCACGCCGAGCTGTGCTCGCGCCGAATTCCCCTGCTTATCGCGGGCCGTGCAGCCGTACCAGCCGCTGTCCTGGCTACGCTGCACTTGGGTCACCACCAGTGTCCCGTTGGGGAAACTGCGCTGCCGGTGGTTCTGGGGCAGCCAGCGACCTTCTGTTCGTCCGCCGCCGTCCAAGCACAGGATGACCAGCACACAGAGGAGAAAAAGGAGGGGAAGCACAAAGTTTTGCGGGAGCTCCTACATCAATCATACTTCGAGAGCGGAAAGTTACGGTTTGCTGAGTACCGCATCATTATACATTGCGTGAACAACACGTGCAGACCGAGGGGTTGAGCTCAGTAGCCTAGCTTAGTTGTTTAACGGTAGCACTCTGCGCTTGCTAATCACGGTTTCCACAGCCTCGCAGGCTGACAGGCTTTCTATCCTCCTAGCACCGACTTGCCTGTCAACGGGTCAGCGCACTACAAGGGCTGCTATGGCGGTGAATCAAACGTGATTAATAATGGGAAGCGCAGTGCCGGTGCTAACTATAATAGGTATGCAGGATCTCTTTACTGTAAGAGTTAAGGGATGCTGATTGTGAATGTCTGTGAGATAATATCAGGCAATTCTTCCAGATCTAGCAAGGATTCCATTGAACAAAAATGATCGCAAATAAATCATGGCCTTTTTTGTTTCTTTTACTAAAACTGATATAAGGAATTTGCACATTTTATCCGCGATGAATATTTCATGGGCATGGGTAGCCACTTAAGCGGCATGAAGTCACTAATACCGGCCTCAAAACAGCTGGGTTTGGCGAATTTGGCGGTCAGCGCCCGTCATGCTCATAGACAACTTACATTTAATTATTGTAGCGGTTCTGTCGGTGCAGCTAGGGCAAGGTGAAACGTGTCTATTGCTCTTATCTCGGGTGGCGCAGAGAAAGCTCATAGCGCTACACCAGGAAGGGCAGTGGTGACCTCATGGCAAGCCATGTACACGTGCATTTGAACGATGAACGAGCATACTAGGCGGTATTTTTGGAAGTGTCATAATTTCACAGGTGTTTGAAAATACTCACGAGGGGCAGGCACAGCCATCGAGTGGCCTTTTAACACTCTCATTGTTTTTGTTTGTTTACCCTTAAAAATCTCATGGTTGTTTTTATAGATGCCATTACGTTTGACACTAGGTTGACCTGGTCGTGTTATTACGGTTTCATACCTCCAAGTGTGGGGCAAGTTTACATTAGTACATTAGGAAAAATAGAGCGACTGTTATTGAATGAACTTAATTCAGACGACAAACAAGACTGGTTCTTGTTTTACTTCACAATAATCTTTACTTCTCCGCTTCATTGTAAGTACTGGCGCCCGGCGAATGTGTACAGGAGCGCGTAATCGCGCGTTCCACTGGCCTTTCTCCCAGGCAATGCTGTGGATTGGGTGTCCCGCGACGGGACAGCGCAGAGCCATGGACCGGCCGGCGAGAGCCGTGATATTGGCCACTGGCCTTCTCATGACTGGCTTCCCGGGCACCACGAGACGCGCAGAGTGGGACGCCTGCCCCACGCTGTTGCGCGCTGCGCATGCGTAGAGCCCACCGTCCTCCACGCGAACACCGGTCAGGTTCACGTAGCTGTGCACCAGGCTGGAAAGGGACAACGCGCAATGTGACAGTCGTGGTCGTTGGCAATACGAATAATACCACAATGGCCGCCGATGAGAAAAGAAAAAAAAAACACGTTGTGGTTCGAGTGGGGTTCCAGCCCTGGTTCTCAGAACAAGACCCGCGCTCTCACTGAACTAAGTTAGCACCCTGCTTTAAAGAGTTAAATAGTTAAAGGGGCGTTTGTCAACGAACTAATAAGTAATTACACCTGAATAAAGGTAACGACAATTTAATTAATGATTGATTATTTATTGGTAATAATAATTAGTAAGATGTGATTATGAGGGTTAGGATGCCTTAAGTTAGAATACGGTTAGCATTAAGTTTAGCATATGTAATAAGGGAATTCAATGTGGGATTAAGGTTTATAAGAGTAGGTTAAGAGGGGTTATGAACACCGAAATAGCTTTGTTGTTGTGTTCATTAGTAGTCGTGTTAAGGTCCTTGTCGTAATAGTACGGCAGGCTTTTGCCTTCAAACCCACAAGAATTCTTAAATCTACCGACTTTTTTTTTTTTTTTTTTGCAAATCCACCCTGTTCAGCGCACAAGAACCCTGGAGCCGACGACGTCCGCGAAGTCGGCGCCACCTTCGTCATCGGAAGCGCATTTCGGAAACATGATACTTCTGGCGCTATTTACATTCTCCAGACATTTATAACGAATAAATGTCATTTATCATTGTGAATTAAGCGAACTTTATTTCCTCAAAGCGCGGAAAAAATGGTTTTCACAAGGTACTTCCAGCGAAGATACTGCTTTCGCAGAGATTTTCACTATCCCAAATATTTCAAGTTGAGCTCATTTTTTTTCTGGCCCATCGACCTAGATTGTATCGATTCGGTCAGACTTTGTTTACACAACGGCATCTGTAATTAAACGTCGTCAAGCTCATGCTCTGCATTCGCGTTTTAGTCGTTGACAACTTTGCATGCGGCAACGAAAATCTGACTCCATGCCATCGCTTCTGGAATGGCGCACCGTTCACTGCTGACGTAGTCACCAATCCGAATGTGGTAGCCTTCGGGCACTGCGTCGCCATCGAGGGTCCACGTGACCTGTGGCAGGGGATTCCCGGAAGCGGAGCACCTCAGAGATGCGCTGCTGCCAGGAGTCACCTGGAGCTGCTGGAACACGTTCTCGAGTACGGGAGCATCCTCTGCATCGCGCATGCGCGAAGGAATCCATTACTGGAGGACGGATACTTCCTTAGTTTGGTAACGTCGAATTCCGGGTGCGGCAGCATAGAGCATGCTTTGTAAGATTAAAAACGGTCTCTCGGTGTTTGTTTGAACTTATTTCGGTAACAGAATCGACTCGTTTCTTTGGAGCTGATAATAAAACAAGCAATGAAACATAACATGAAAAGTGACGAAATGAAACATCTTCGACGATGTTAGCGCTAGTGCCCCTCCTGCTTGGGTCTCTCTCCTGCAGTATGGCCTTAAATAAAAATAAAGTATAATATCCGCTGCTGGGCATGTTAACTCCTGCCCCCGCCACTGAGTATTTTTTATTGCCTGGAACATATTTTAACAATTTCGTACGTATTTTAAGAGTTGATAAGGAGGTGGGGGGGGGGGGGGTATATGCCAGCCATTGTTTTCTTCGTCTTCACGGCTGCATGCCGGTGCGGGGCAGAACTACTGGCCGCCCGGCCGTCCTACCAGAGAGGAAGAAAATCGCTGTTTTCACTCCAATCACCATAAGTTGGCTAATCAGAAAAGAGAAAACCAGCTTGTTATTGGCCGGAACGCCGAACTTCGCATGAGGGTAACGGGGACAAACACGCTTTTAGCTGCCGCTGTAAAATGCATGAGCCGTCTTTTTTTTTTTATTTTATGTCTTTCACCTACCATCGAGAACCTTGAAGAGGCTGCAACTCGTTATTCCTATTTTACTTACAAATGCTATCACTAGAATCATTTGAGGGGATGATTACCGCTGTTGAAAGTTTGTTCGTTCGTTTTCTTTAACAAAGCCCTTACCAGCCCTTCGTAGTAATGCCCCTGACTCGCCCCATCGATTGTCTTGCGAGAGGTGTAAAGAGCTGATAAAAAGGAAAAAACTCCACAAACGTTTTAACGAGAGGGTTTAAACGTTAATCACTTTGTTTGGCGAGGTGCTTATGATGGTTGGATTTAAGGCTTTATCTTTGAATTATACTCTACCCAATTAATGTTGCAACTGCTCACGCGATAGCACAGCAGAGGAAGACGGAAGAAAAAGACGGAGAGGCTTGGTGAAACTTGTAATCAACCTTGAAGAATACGCCAAACGTTACCGCCTAAAATTAGTCATTGCAATTCGCGAGAAATTTGCCGTTATTGTTTAAAATCACGCACCTATGTTCTCAAATAAGCTCGCACTTCTGTGCCTGGCGTATACAAGATGGTCCCAAAGTAATGCATATGGCATTTTGTTCAGCCTGCAGAAATCCGGACACCCCTCGCCCGCCTCGCCAATGCTGAAAGCTTGCCATAAATATCACACCACCAGAACCCCTCCCCCAATCAACCTTCTCAAGTTATTGGAGAAGACGTGCTTTTTAAGAAACCATGAAGGCAACATAAAATTTTGGTTCATTTATTTTAAATATTGCCATGTTCCGAGGACAACGATTCCAACGAAACTCGAAATCGCGAAGTAGCGTCGGTTCACCAGTAACTTTCTAACTGATCCTCCGTGATGTCAACGGCTTTTTTTTTTTGTGCGACTGTCGACCGAATACCTAGCCCACCACCACTCGACATGGCGGCGCGAGTGTAATGTATGTTCTGGTTCAATGTATCACTTGAACTCTGGCTTGCATTTTAAATGCTGATAACTCTGTTGTAATGTTTCCCCTAGCGTGAATGCTGACAGGGTTACGCGTACTTTACGTTTTTTTAAAAGATTTATTAGTTAAAAAATCAAATTCCCCCTATTTGTAAAATGAACGGGTCTAAATAACCAAATTTCTTCGTATAAAACAAGTTTGGTTTTTTTCCTCACGGTTTTTTTATTCATTCTACGGCATCTATACAGAATACTGCAACTAAACATGCCACGTTCACTGCAAATAAAGATCCATTGCACCCGTAGGAAGGACATTGGCTGCGGATTGTAGCGAATGCAGGCAATACTTGAAATAGGGGCATTTCTGCATGCTTTTCTTCGTCTTCTGAAGTATGTACATTGTGACAACAACAGCACTCGAGCCGCTGAACGCAATTTTCACTTGTTGATGTAATCTCGTCCTAGCTAGGTACTTGTCAACAACTAATGGGAAGAACACACCAACCGCAGCTAACGATGGCGGTACATGGAGCGCGTTAGCTTTATAGCTCCCAAATTTAATTACCCGTGACCCAACCCTAACGAGAGCAGCAAACGGTTTTCATGACTGAAAAATAATGGCACACTTTGCGGGTGAACACGCGTCCTGCGAACCAGCCGGCACAAAAAGGCTCATTGTGCGTACCCTCTGCGTCAAGGTGCTCTCCTGTACGCGTTTGCATACCGACTAAGTAAACAGTCGCTGGAACAGGTCATATTGATCGTCCGGCAAGGAGAATGCGTCACACGCAAGTGTTATGGTTTCAGGTGCGCTGAAGGAATATGTTCCAAATTGTAATTTCGCCAGTGAGCTTCGGTTTCGGTTTCCCTTTTTTACGTGGCTGCAGAAGAGCTACCCCATTGCGTCATAACATTCACATGATTATACAAATCACATGGCATGAGAAGACAAGAGCGGCCTGAAGCGCTTGGTGTAATACAAAACTTCCAGTGGCCACAACACTGCAGCTGCCTGTAAGAACCCAAAACGTGGACACTGCTTAACAACGCTGGTATAACGTAATAAAGCGTCATATGCGCACCGGCTTATGTGCACGACACCGACGGGCTTTACCTTGGCACGGATTCGGAGCAGCCATTGAGTTAACACTCGGCCGGCTGAGCATGCGACAGGCCGCTTTCTCCCATTGTGGAGCCCGCATTTATTCAATAGAACTGAGGACGACAGCCGTCGCTGTGAGTTTGTCGCTCACCTCGAATTATGATCTGCGCGGTCCCCTGAGCCGAGTCGTCCCGATTGTACACGAAGCACTGGTACATGCCACCGTCCTCCCGCTCCACCGAGACGAGTCGCAGCACGTCGTTGGACAGCAGCATCGCCCGTTTCGTAGTGGCCTTGGTCGGGAGTCCCCTGGTGGCACTGCCAAGAATGGTGCTAGGGGCCGACGGAAAGACGGGAATGCCGTTGTGGGTCCACAGGATGCCGCGCACGGGTCGCCCGGCAGCGCGGCAGGTCAGGTTGGCCCCCCGGCCCGTGTCCACCAGTTGCACGCTTGGCTCGATGCGAGCCGTCAGCGGCGCTTGACGAGAAGAATGTAAAGGCAGGACAAAATTCGAATATTGCTCTTAAATCGGCAGAAATGTTACAAAGTCGCCGGAAGGAGCTTCAAGTCGACCCGAAAACGGCCCACAAGTGGCAACAACGAAGTTATTTTCTGGTATCATCTGATAAAATGCTAGTGTTCAAAAGTTATCTCCGTGGGATACAGTAACGCGGTCGATATTACAACAGTTAGGAAAGTTGATTGTTCTGCCGCGAAAACCTAGTTCTGCAGGCAGTACACACAAAAAAAAGGAACCGGACACTAAAAATGAAGCAAGCACACACTAACACGTGAGACTGGAAGGTAGCGAAGCTGTACAATCAATCACGACTATGACGACGGTTTAAGTCCATGATTACAGCCCATTTGCTTCTTCGCTGTCGCAACGACCTTTACTCCATCATAGTTGCTATAAGTGTGAGCGTCCTTCATTTTTTTTTGGAAGTGATAATCATTGGACATCACCCTGGACGGGCGTACGATATGGCGTGTCTTTATGATTCCGAGCAAGTTTTGCCACGATTACGGCAAACGCTGGAGTCTTTCTTATTCCGAAAAATTGGTGTCACGGTTACGACAAATGCGAGGGTTTTTTTTTTTTGGACAATCTTGGCTAACCTCCCTAAGTGACTATGCTTGGCTTGACAAACAAGCGTCGGGGGTGCTGGGCGGTCGCCGAGAGGCACGCACGCATAAGCAGTCGGAATTTCCTTGGCTTTGTTAAAGGAGCCATGAAGAGAAAACACAAGTTTGGTTCATTCGAAAGATTGCCTCGTTAGAACCATACTGACACCACTTTTAACACAAACTTCGCTCAAATAAGCTACATAATTAGGAAAAAAAAGGAATGACCATGCAACCCACGAGCTCATTTCCCGCAACAGAACCTATGATGTCACACGAGAATGCTCTGCGATTGGCGGAGGCCGGCAAAAGCAAACGCAAGTTGCGCAGGGCTTACCAGTTTGCATAGTGAGCTATATTGCCGTTAAACATACTGCAAATTCCTTTTATGACACTAAGAACGGTGGAGTAAACGGTTGAAGTTTCGAATAAACACGCAAGCGTGTACGCCAATGCGTACGAAACTACCGCCAGCCGAACTCGACATCTCGCCGTCGCCACCGCCGCGCAGACGAATTTTCGGGTTCGAGGCTCTTACGGGCCAACGAACCGTCCCAGCACGCTCAGCCGCGACCTTGCTTGGCATAGAGTTTCTCAATATTACCTAGAGCGGAAAGTGTCGCTGCGATCGCACGCCGACATGGGAATTGTGGGTAGTATGCGAATCGGATTGGCAGCAAGTGGCTAGTACAAATGGCTATGGATTAGGCTTCTCGGCTCGGAAGTGCTTGTTAGTTCTGTTTTCGGTATGCTTTACCGTTTTCGGGATGCCACTTTCTGGCATTCAATGGCTATCACAGATAAAAAACAGCGTGATTAGCACTTAACGTATGTGCTCGCGTTAGCGGCGAGTTCCTTAAGATGAAGGGGTGACCCCATGCAGTGACGGCGACAAGCGATGCCGACAACGTAACTCAAAAGGTACAACAGCAGAGTGCACTGGGTGACAGCGACAAGCGAAAAAAAATTAATACACTGCCGCCAATGTACTCTGTCGTCATCGCTCGTCGCTACAGTTCACTGTATCACCGCTGCCGCTCGCTTGTGGGCTGCTTCTGGCCAGCAAAAAGCGGGCGAGGGTCCCAGCGGCCTGTGTTATATACCGCATCATACCGCTTGCCGCTGCCGCCCACACTACAGCCACAATATAAGCTACGCTAGCCCACACTATCCATTTTCTGCACACATTCAGATTGAAACGAAACTTCTTCCATGGCTCGAGATGTTTCTCACTAATCGATCGCAGTTTGTTTCGATTAACAACCAAAATTCTAATAACACTGCTGTCCAATCAGGTGTACCACAAGGTTCTGTTCTCGGCCCTCTGCTTTTTTTAATATACATTAACGATTTGACGTCGTGTGTTTGATCTAACATGAATTTGTTTGCCGACGATTGCGTAGTGTTCCGGGAAATAACTTGTGATGATGACCTAACTAACCTTCAAACTGACCTAAATTCTATTTCAGCTTGGTGCTTAAAGTGGCCGATGGAGCTTAACGTTAATAAGTGTAACTTCATGCGCGTATAGAGGAAAAATAACACATTACCTGTTTACTATCTTGATGGCATCGCCCTAGACTCTGTTTCTTCTTATAAGTATCTCGGTGTTAACATCACTAACAATCTTACCTGGTCCGTTCACATTGAATATATTATTAACAATGCAAATCGCATGCTCGGTTACCTCAGACGTAATTTTTCAAAGGCACCATCATCCCTTAAATTACTGTTGTACAAAACGCTTATCCGGTCTAAATTAGAATACGCCTGTTCAGTTTGGGATCCTTCCTTTCACAATCTCATTAACAGACTTGAAATGGTTCAAAATAATTCTGCGCGTTACATTTTGTCGAACTTTAACCGAACTGCTAGTGTAACTGCAATGAAATCTACCCTTAACCTTCCATCCCTAGCAGTTCGACGTAAAATTTTCCGACTTTCTTTGTTCCATAAAATATTTCATCACCAACACCTGCATGATGAACTCATTTTGCCTCCATTATACGTTTCTTCTCGCATTGACTATACTCACAAGGTCGGCATAGCATCGAGCCGAACGAACGCATTTTCCCAGTCGTTTATTCCCCGGACATCATTAGAATGGAATCGCCTTCCCTCACCAATAGCAACCATTGTTAACCATACGCTTTTCAAAAATGCCATAGTCAACATTGTATGAACCATTTATTGTTGTGTGCATTTATGTTTGCTTGCTGCGTTTTTTTTTTGCTTCTGCCTAATTTTGTGTAAAGATTTTTATTGTATTACCTTTGCTGCTTTTTGTTGTTCTACTCATGATTGTAACCACTCCCCTCTACAATGCCATTGGCCTTGAGGGTATTGCTAATAAATAAATAAATAAATAAATAAATAAATAAATAAATTCAGTTACGATTTTCGCATCGCTCGTCGCCGCCGCTGCGTTTACTTACTCCTTGAAGCATGCACTGCCTTGGCAGGCGCAATGGGGCAACATACATAGCAACTCGACAAGCCAGTATTTATTTGCCATTTGAAGCATTCATGCAATTTCATAATGCTTTGCGCGCGTACTTGAAGACTTACTTGCGGTAACAGGCTTCACTTCTACGTTAATTTTAGACAAAACAAATAAATACAACGGGATTATATCATTCTCGCATCTGTAATGCTGCATCGCCTGCAAAGGCGCGTAGCATACGATAATGAGACTAATGAGAGGGAGCAAGAACACAGTTTTAGACAATATAAATAATTTTTTTCAGCTAAATATTACAAAAAATCCAAGAAAATTTTACCCAGTTTGAAGAATGTAATAACTTAAAAATATATCCGGGACGGCCCGCTGTATCTGGCAGCGTGAGCCAAAGGCAGGACTTCTACTTTTGTCTTTTCTTTGTAACTCTCTAATTTGTTTTGCAGCATAAGACCTCGAACACAGTGCCTCCTTATTTTCTTACGTCCGTTGGGAAATGAAGCCTGCCGATTAGCTCCGTGCTGTTAGTCATTTATTTCTACGAACGAAATACATACGCGGTGTGAATTGATACGAGGTGGAAATGTCGCCGGAAATAGTTACGAATTGCATCTTTCTGCTAAAACTTTGCAAACAATGACTTTGGACCATGATTCAGAGATGAGCTTATACTTTATTTTCATTAAAAGGATGACGGACGGAGGGATATACTTTCCCCTGTTTCCCCCAACGGTCCAGAGTACCTTCCTTTCTACAATAAATCTATTCATTCGTTGAATTTGGTCAAGAAAAACGTGAGGAATGGCGTGTTTTTGGTCACGCAGGGTGGCGGCAACATCGTGTCTTCTGTTGACCTGCAGTGCTCGAAACAGCACTGCAGGTAGTCGAGCAGAGCAAGCAGAAAGGAATGCCCACCTGTGACCACGACGTCTGTGTAGACCTTGTCTTGACCAGCCGAGTTGTTGGCCAAGCAAAAGTAACGACCACCGTCCTCCAGGCGTGCCGAGTGCAGAACTAGCACGGTTCTCCCCCCGAGCAGTGACACCCTTTCCGACGCTCTCACAGGAATGACGTCGCCCGCTCCGCCACTTCCCGACCCCCTGTCCCGTACGTTGTCGGAGAGGCGGAACCAGGTGTGTCGAGGTGGCGGGTGCCCTTGAGCAACGCAGGGCAGCACCGCGTCTCTTCTCTGTTCGACTTCCACAACTCTGCGGGACTCCGTCACGCGTGGTGTCAGCTCGCTGAGGGGCTCTGCGATTGAAGATGTTAAATGTACTTCCTGTCTGGAGCGCTCAGAAAGTGCATGGTAAAATTTCTGTGCAATGTGAAATGACCGGAAAACTCATGGTGGTTGGAATGGGAGCCCCACAAAAAATATTGGGCGGAATCGGTACACGCTATTCCAATGAAACGCAAAGCATTTGTATGTAGACAGCTACTAAGTGCCATGTACTGTTACAAAATGCGGGATGAGGCAGCTGCACAACCCCGTTTCGTCTGAGAACTAATCATTTATTTGTGGCTGTCGCCTGTCAGGCAACAACTCAACTCTGGCAAAGAGGCAGCTGTCAGCCTGTGGTAGTACAGTTCGTTTTTTAAGCGAAGTCTTCCTTGGTGCAACCGATGGCGTTCTGTCAAAAAACTGATGCAATTCCCAATATACTGGTCCCTATAAACTAAAGCATTTCCCCGTCTCTGGATACACGAAGCATGCGCCGTGTGTCTATTGACCCGTGCGTCACACCGGCCTCCCATTGGGTCAAAACGGGTACTTGAAAACCGCGAAAAACGAACAGTTCCAGATAAGTAAGTGCATGCATCGATCATGAACAAGGAGTACAATAATCTACCTTCATCTCATAAACCACGCATCGCTATACATTTAGATCGTTCGTTGATACGTTAACTCATAGCGCGAAAAATAGTCGTATGGATTCGTTCTTCGCTTGCGATTTGAGCCTTTGAAGGTTTGACAAACGATTGGACGTTGGACGTAATTCTACTTTTCGCGCCTCCCTCAAATTCGTTTAGGAAGGAAAGCACATTTTTTTTGCAAGGCCAGGCATGCCACGAAAATCCGGGAAAATAAAAACGTAATACTATCGCATCATAAATTGACCAACTGGTATACCGCAGTAAGAATTCCGAAAGCGAAGTTTCCTTGCTTTATACCTTTGCTTCAAATAAAAATCTGGATAAATGTGCTCGTGCCGATAAAAATTCTTCAGAAATGTCTAGAGACTACAGATTAATTTTCAAAGACACATATGTAGTAACACTTTTTTTCAATAGTTGCGGCCCACAGGTGGTAACGTTTATATAGGTTGCAGGTTAGAAAGAAGAATAGTCCTTTCGCAACAAATATACAGAGGAATAAAACTTGAGGGCCTCCAGAAAGGCTAAGTTTATCGCGACAACATGAGTTTGTCGAAATGCTTGGGACACAACGCCTTCCGGCACTGGATGCGAGAGCCGATTAAAAAGGAGTTCATAGGCCTCTTAAAGGGACACTGTAGTGAATTTGCCAAGCTCCCGTTTTTGCTTGCACTGCGTAGACTGGCTCAAATTAGCACACTCTTCATCGTTTATCCGGTTGATAAGTCCGTAATTATTTTATAAATCCCGGAAGAAGAAAAACTACCATGCGCGATCTGCGGTGGCCGCACGAACTAAAGGCTGTGAGGTCGGGAGGAGGTGCACCGTGATTGGACGATGTCCAAAATTAGCATTCAAACAAGTTTCGCTTGCGGTTCAATAAAACAACAGGCTTGACGATCGCGATATCTCAATAATCGCCATGATATACCGATCTGCCGCGCTTCTGCCGTGTTTCGGCTGTAAAATGCCTCAGGTAAGCCCCCAGGACGGCTTAGAATCGTAGCAATCACTAGTCGAGGCCTACGAACCCCCTCCGCGTCACCGCAGACGCTCAAAGGCCATGCGCTTTTCCCCCATATTTGGAGCTTGCCTCACTAATGCCTGTATCGTAAAAAGAGTGTTCGCACCAGACCAAGGGTATGCTGGTTCTAGCCTGTGCCCACTGACCGCAAGCAGTCGGTGCTTGTAGCAACAGCACGCTAACGAGACCTCGCCAGCGCGCCAGTGTCAGTGTGCGCGCGTTCTGCGAACTGGCTTGAGGAGCAGTAAACGTTACGGTACAAAAACGGTGAACTTAGCATAGAAAACACAGGCCCAAAAGAAAAAAAATCAACATACAAAAAAAGAATGTACGTTCAGGGATTCGAACCTGCGTCCTGCAAAACAATGTACTAAGTGCTCCAGACCACCCATCCACGAGGCAGTGCTGCCCCCATTGGAAATATAAGGTATATAACCATAGCCAGTTTGCACTTTTATTTAGTTTTAGCATTTCAAGCACCTTAGGCGAATATTTATAGTATCCACAAAATATCACATCTAGCAATTGCTTTTCCCAGACGGTAAAGCGTTCGCAGATGTGTGGTCGTGGCGATGGCCGCTATGCATGTTCATTCAGCCGAAAAAAGTGCTTCCTGCTTCCTAGTTTTATGCTGTATGGTAAAAGCTTCAGTTGATTTTATTTCCTTAGTACCTATATTGAATTCGCTGACTCTTCTCCCGATTTCAAGTGGCCTTTGATTTTCCTACTAGCGTACCATGCAGTCAGCGAAGCATCCCATGTGCGCCTGTGCCGCGCTTGTGTGGAGCGACCTGGACTTGGAGTTTGATACAGTGTAAAAACTACCAAACTAAACAAAGGCACTTTCTTCCATTCACAAACGTGTCGTGGCTTAGTTTCAACTGAGCGAACTATTTGCGAAGACCCGTCGGCGACCGGTGGACTAAGGTCTGGGTCGACTGACTCTGTTGGAAGGTCGGCGAGCCGTGCATTAGCGCAGTCAAGCCAAGTTACCTCCTCCTGACGTCACACGAAAGTGCCACAGAAAACGGGCGAGGATGCAGAGTGGAGGACAGCATTTTCGAATTTATTTACTTATAAAAAATTCGCGTAAACGCACTCAGAGTGGTCGAAACATGGCCTATGGCCTCCGGACTACAATGTGCGCTAGTAATCCCGCAATGTTTACAAATCACTTTACTGTCCCTTTAAGCAGACCATGTGCGTGCGCTAGTGCAAGGACCGCAGTGGAACAACGGGCCAAATAATCCAATCGAATACAGCATTCGTGTTCCTTCTCCTCCCCGTCAAGTAAAAGCACGGATAGCTGTACCTTGAAGCTTCAATTTGAAGATAAATTTCGAGAAAATGTCATAATAAAAGGAGGCTAAACAATAATTCGCACTGTTAAAGCGTCTGACCCGAGGAAATAAAAATGCAAGGTGATCTGAACCCAGTCTTCGTGAACACCCTCAAAAAATGCAAGAGAATTCTGCTGCTGGATCTTTTCGGGCCACCCATTTTACTTGTTTCAATTTATCAGAGCTTTTAGCTTGGATGCCTGTTTCCTGACTTTAGAAAAAAGTATTACGCGCTAAACAGATGTAAACAAATTTAAACACAAATGACACGTACAGGTGCCACCAGAAGTAATTGAAACACGGAGCTATTGAAAGCGGAGCTATCACGGATCTGAAGCAACTTTTTTAACCGCTGAGATGTTTAAGCTTCTTTCTTTCCGCGCGCATCGTTAACAGGAAATTTCACTCGGCGAAGTAGAGAGGCGTAAAATTTCAGGGCCAGAAGTGCGAAGGAAACTGTAGAGAAGGCAAGGAGCCCACGAGTAGGTGTTGAGAGTTCCCGCATCAAGAAAAAAAATTAAAGCGATCCCACCCGAACTGAAAGCTGTCAAGTGTGGAGCAGTCATTTTGCCAGTGTGGCCGTTGTTCCCTCTGTTAACTAGTTTCAAGATGAGCCTACTGTTGATACCAAAAGTAATCAAGAGAGGGCGCCGCCTTTCCCATTACTTAGCGCCCAGAAACCTTTGTTCAATTCCTCCAGAGGGGAGTGAGAAAGGGAGGGGAAGAGCTTGAGGGGTGGTAGCAAAGAGCGGAGAATGGTTACACAGCCCCTCTAGTGAATCACTTCTCCATCTTTGACAGCTTTCACCCTGAGTCGAACTGGTTTAACTTTTTTCTCTTTTTGGCGAAGCTTGGAAACACCTTTTGCGTGATTTACCTCGATTATCTTGATATATTGCGGCGAAGTATGGGCTGTAGCACTTAGCTCGTTTACACACGTATTTTGTAGCGTGACCACATTGGCCGAGGTTGAGCAGTTTCGCGTGGCTCCTAGAGAGCCGTGCTGCGCATGCACGAGAAGCAGTGTCGTCTCACGGCGCACAGCTGGCGCACAGCTGGCGCGCCGGAGCCGCCACCGCCGAGATTGGATTGGATTGGTTTGAAATGAATTGGATTGGATTAAATTGCATTGGCTTGGAAATCGTTTTAGCAGCAGTAAGCATGATAATCAGCTAATCCTAGACAACCAGAAAACCTAAGAATAACCAGATGAACGTTATCTCACGCTACGTATCATAGCCGAGCTAAGCCACTGCTATTTTTTTGCATAAGAAAGCGAGCTGAGTAGCTTTATTTTACAAGTTCTTAAGCATAGGTTCAAACATACTCGCTCTATCTACGGCAGTAAGGCCTTTTCTTATGTTGTATTTTTTAATTATGTATTAACAATTTGTACGAATACCTATAGCACCCAATTGCCGGCATTACAGTAGGAGCTTCCATGGACATAACAGATGATACAGGGAATGAATGCGTTTATGGCAGAAAACAAACAGGTGAAGCGCTTGACAGCCTTAGTGTGAACAGTATCCTGCGAACACGCGCAAAACAAGTCACCTACCTTTTATTAACAAAAAATTTCAGGGGAACGAATTAAACAACCAATGAGCGAAAAAGTCGGCGTCGGCGTCAGCGTTGTCTATGGCAGCGAACGTCATGCGACACTGTTGCAACGGCGTAATTGTTGCTAAGTGGCCAGCGCAACTGCTGGCGCCACAGTGGGTGGTCCAGATTCTGGTACCCGCAGCTCGGACGTTAAGCCTAAGGTTATGCGCAATCGCGTCATCCTTGCGAATGAGCCAGCTGAAGTGTAGGCGGCGTTGCGGAAAGAGGAACCGAGTAAACGATACCCTCACCTGCCGGTGCAGCATGAACCAGGGATTTGGTGTCCTCTCTACGGTGCACTTTTACTCTGACTGCCAGCGCTGCAGCCGCTGCTTCGCCAAGCCGGTGACCACAATGCCGGCATGGTACTTTGGCCCCTGGTCATTTCGTTAACGTTTAGTTTAAATGAATAATTTGGCATTCAGATATTATAGGAAGAGATTAAGCGGCCTCAGAAGCTGCCTCAGAAGAAACAGCAGAGCTGTGTAAGCCAGAGCTCTGGCCGTGCCGAACGTTAACAGGAAATTCCGCTCGATGAAGTGGACAGGGGAAAAGCTAAGCTAAGCGGAGAGGGGGAGGACTAAGCTATTTCGTTCAAGGGAAGCAATATCTCCATGATGTATGGCGATTGGGAGGAGTGACACGCAACGAATGACGTATAAGGCATGGCCGGGGCCAGGGGGGAAGAGGGACACCTGTGTATGAGTGCGCGGCGCGGTGCAGCTACCGTGCAAAGGAGACGCATAGTATGAAACTGGCTGAACCTGGTGATGCCGTAAGTTCTGATGTGCAGGTGCTCGTGTGCCTGGAAGAGAGGCGAATATGATTTTAGGCAGCGCCAGTATCGGGTCTACTGTCGAGATGGGCAGACCAAAGAAGAGGCCTCTCCCAAAATGATTGATTGATTGATTGATTGATTGATTGATTGATTGATTGATTGATTGATTGATTGATTGATTGATTGATTGATTGATTGATTGATTGATTGATTGATTGATTGATTGATTGATTGATTGATTGATTGATTGATTGATTGATTGATTGATTGATTGATTGTAGGGTTTAACGCACCGACGCAACGCAGGAGAGATGAGGAGCGCCGCAGTGGAGGGTTCCGGATTAATTTTGACCACCTGGGGATCTTTTACGTGCGCCGAAATCTCGTACACATGGGCATTATCGCTTTTCGCCTCCATCAGAAATGCGCCCGCCGCGGCCGAGAATCGAACCGCGTCCTCGTGCGCAGCAGCACAACGCCTTAGCCACTGAGCCAACGTGGCGGGGTCTCCGAAAGCGAATCCGACCCAAAGAGAAAGGCAAATGTCGCTTCTGAGTGTATGAGGCGTAAGCTGAAAGACCGTGAATATATGGTTAGTGCTGCCGAAGCTAAGCGCCGAAAGATGAGTAACGATCCCAAACTATGGACCAGACAACAGCTCTGCTGTTTCGTCAATCGTCGCGATGTTTAGTCAGTGATCCGTGAAGCTGGCCCAATTTTTCATCATTTTCTCTAATTAAATCCTGAAGATCATTTCATAACGAAGCATAGACGTACAGTACATATCGTCTGGGACCGCATGCGTCCCTGATTAAAACACGTCTATTGTGCCGGAAACGAGCGCGACTACCTGACCGGACCCAAGCGTGCAAACACGCAAGCGAAGTCAAGCACGCAGGCGATCATGGTTCTGGCCATTTTTAAAACACTTTTCTTAAAAGTATGCGCACGTGAACAGGTGCACACTCTGAAGTTTGAAGATTGCTCTTGAGAGTAATATTATGTGATCAGCATTTGATGATACAAGGGATCTGGAATCGAACTGCTGGTGGCGTATAGCAGCAGCCCTTAAGAGGTAAAAAAAAAGAAACGTGCCAACCTTCAACTAAGTCATTCTCAAACCATATGCCGAGTTTTGCTATCAGCCGGTATACAATCGTTGGAGGAGCTTATATATTATCCACTTTCTGGGTTCTCCCTGGTGCAAGTGATGAAAATATGTGAAGAGAAATAAGCACGAAAAAATTAAAATAAACCCCTAAATTCCCCATTTTCACCGCGCGGATGTGAAACAGTAATCCATCTGTTGCATTTTAACAATATGCAAGTGCAACCACCAAACGTCGTAAAATTTCTCGAAGGTGACCTCATTTTGATTCCGTCGTTAGCATATATACTTTCGTGTTTTATTTCTTTCGCAAGTTTGCGGCACCTTTTTCGACATCGAAAACAACTGCACCATAGAAAGTTGGATTCTGATGGCACGAATTACTAGGAAAATAAAAAGGAAAACAATAGCAGAACCGCAACGAACAGGCCAAACGTTTTTTTTTTTTTTCATTTCTTTTCTTTCAAGAGAAGTTTGTCTATTAGGAGCGTGCTGCGAATATCATCTCATCAAACCCCATTCGACACGTCATTTTTAATAACGACCCATTGCTGCTTTTATATGAAGTTTCTGAAACTACCTTATTATTTACATTGAGATACCGGAGTCACCCGTAGCCCCTTCAGAATAGTCGCCTCACTCTAACTGTTCCTTTAAAACGGCCATTTCCGAAATTACGCTCCAACTGAAGGCTATTTACGGTGATGTCCATGTCTTGAGGAGTTTGCTTTGTTCTACTTCGTCGTTATTCTCAATTCATGACAAAAACCTTCAGCAGCGATAGCCCGCCCCGGCTTCATTACTCGAAAT
The DNA here is from genome assembly GCF_048455015.1 of Haemaphysalis longicornis. NCBI lineage: Eukaryota > Metazoa > Arthropoda > Arachnida > Ixodida > Ixodidae > Haemaphysalis > Haemaphysalis longicornis. The sequence continues at coordinate 150,881,140 of NW_027526335.1, read as the reverse complement.
CGGCGCTTAAGCGGGCCATTTGCGCAGAGGAGATGGCATTACGAGCGCATATCTGCAGCACGCCTTTTATATTGCCCTTCATTGCGATACACGTCAGAAATGTAAACACCAAAAAGGAATCCAATCGCCAGAGCAATTACACTCACCGAAATGACGAAATTTTGCAACAGGCCTTTATTTCGGCATCGAGCTGTACAAAAAAAATTGGTAGCTTCCGCAAAATGCTTCCGAGTGGTGGGAATCTAACTTCAAAACCTAAAATAATCCCAACATTGTTCCGCGGCAAAGTTGAAAATTGGAATAGACAGTTATGCCTTTGTGTGTTAACCTTTAGTGTACTAAAAGACAAGCCGAATATTCCGAACACTTCACAACACAACGCTAACTACACGCACATCAAACAATGTAAGGGGAGCTTTGACCACGTTTTTCTCGTAGTGACTTTCCTGCACATGTAATGACCGATCCTTCAATTGGACTGGAGTGAAAGATCATTTTACGCGTTGAAAAAAGATAGAAAAAGGAAAGAAATTTCACTAGATCTTGTTTTATTCTCACAAACCGAGTTAAAGACATATATACAATGCAAGATTACAACTCTCAGGTAAAACTCAAAGTTATCCTTCTGTGGGATCTATCGCATTTACAAGCTCAATCGTAACCATTTATCGATGTGTGATAAAGGACTTCTGATGCCTGAGAAGTAATTAACTGCTTCTGAGAAGCCGGCATCATTCAAATAGCCCAATTCCCCTGTGTGGGTTGAGTGCTTGTGAATTTGATAGGGGTCAATTCACCAAGAACCGTTCACGAAGGGTCATTACTTCGACATCTGATGACAACCGCCATCACCATCAGATAAGAAAAACCTCATATCACTCACAATTTGTCATCTTAGCTCAGCCTACACTTAAGGAATTCATCGCCTCGTTAACACAAGCACGTTCGCTCGCAAGCGAAGAAGTAACCAGTACCCAGATTTGAAGTAACCAGATGTTCAAGTGTATTCTCAAGGCAGAATGGCTCACTAAATGATCTCGTACACAATAATAATGCCATCATCACCTGATCCAGATAAAACGTCGTCATCACACTATTCGCGAATATCAGGTCGCATTACGGAGTGCAAACTGTCAAAATTTCTGTCAAGACGTCGGACATGATTCTGACCTTTCTAATCCTTGGGGACTCCCATATGGACTGCATGCAAGTGGACGATACCGTTCTTCACACGTAATTTTTTCACGCTGTTACGAATCCTTCAACCCTCCTACTTTTACCAAACATCACCATTGATCAACCCCTTCATCTTGGGCCAACTGCAAGTAGCCATTTCTAAAGGCAAACGCAAATGTACTCCTGGCCACGATCAACTGCATGACCTCCGAAGCCTTCCCCTGCCCGGCCTTGATGCTATACTATATTCGGCCAATTACTCTTGGGACTCGGGCAGCGTACCTGACCCCCTGAGGGTAACGATCAATCACCTGATACTTAAGCCCGGTAAAGATACTCGTAATTCTCAGGATCTCTCTTTCATAGCTTTAAACACCGTAATATGGTATCGCATCGAGCGTATGCTCACCAACAGGCTCGTCCACCCCTTTGGAGAGTACAAACTGGTTTCACGCCACCCTCCCGGGTTTCCGTCCCCATTTGCTAAACCCGATTATCTATGGCTGCTCCGGAGATTTATTAATCTGATCTAGCGCAAAGTCTTGAGTAACTACGTAATCGCCTTAGACATGCACAAAGCATATGGCAATGCCAGCCAATCAGGTATGCTTCAACAATTTGCCCTCGCCTTCCTTGAAAAAGCTCAAGTCTGGATACGCCGCTTTCTTTAGCATCGTCCGATCCGTCTTAACCCTCAGGCATACCAGCATACTACGTTCTATCTCGATAGAGAAGTACCACAGGGCTCTATTTTGGCGCCTCTCCTCTTTAATCTGGCAATAAACGTCGGGTCCTACCTCTGAAGCGGGACGCTGCCGCCTGACTCGCGCTTTATGCGGACGGCATTGTGGAATGCAGAAGAGGCCCGAATATTACTCGAAAGAAGCTATAAAAAAACTTTCCAAGCAACAATCCTAAGCTTAGAACATACTCTTCCTCACTTCCATTTACAGTTGCCCTAGTCAAAGACGAACTGCTCAGCGTTGACGGTAAAGGAGGCACAAATAAGCAACAATAAATCTCCCTTTGAGCGGGGGACACGCTACTGGAATCTTACAATGGACTTTTTAGACTGCTGGGCGTCCTCGCCAGCAGTTGCGATCACTTAAAACAGTGCATCTTATTATTATGCCGGGCACCACCAAACAGCCTGCATCATTCACGCCTGTGCCCGGGCACATGGTCGCTTCACCTACGGCTTTCCGGTTTATGAGTACGATAGTCAGATGTAAATTCTCTCCACAAGATGAATCGGCCCCTACTTCTTGAGATGAGCAGCTTTCCCACGTTCCCCCGGGTAGATATTCTTCACGAAGCAGTTACTCTTGCGCCTCTCACTAATCACATTGAAAAGATCAACAATGCTTCTAATATCATCTGGACCATTCGCCACAAAAAAAGAGAGTCGATAAATTGGACCACATAAATAGTGACAGCACCAATTCTCCGAAAGCAATCCTTGCGTGTGAGCGCCCCTCTGTCGGAATTCCACGTCGGCGCCAGATCCAGAGCTATAAACAAAAAGTATTTGGACAATACGTTCAACCTCCTGCAGATGACAAGGCAGGCCACGAAGCTGTCATCTATGCCGACGCTTCCCTGAATAGAACGCGCGGCGCAGACATCCACGCACCGTCCGGGATTTAATGAATCCCGGCATATTTATTCAATGACAACATACTGCGGTCTTGAGAAGGCCAAGCAGAACCGGCACAAAACGTTCTTGAGGTAAACCTACGTGAACGTGGTAAATTATAATGAAAACACGCGTACACAAAATAGAAGAAAAATTCGCAAACTGTACAGAGCTGTATGGAGTTCCTTAAGCATGGCTTAACACGACGTTCAGGACAGTACAAAACAGATCTAGCACCCTACTACAGACGAACAATATGCTACAAATAATAGGGCATAACCAACAAACAAAAAAATTCTGCACAGATAATATTGCATGTGCAAAATCGCTGCAGGATTGATGTGACGGCAGCTGCAGGTAATACATTTCACTCCATTACTGATTGTTGTAACACATTTCTAGCACATTTGTCCTAGTAAAATAGGCAGAACGTATAGAAATTCTGGGAGCCCCAGGGCAGGTTTGTGCTCATTTATGATGGTGGTCAAATATTGCCCCTGTGTTCAATATTTCGGCGTGCGTTAATGATCCCCAGGTGGTCAAAATTAATCCGGAGCCCTCCACTTCGGCGCGCCTCGTCGCCTTTGGAGCGTAGGCGAAATAAACCTCATAATCAATCAATTATTCAATCAAGCAATGTTGTATTTTAAAGGATACAGTTACTTCTAACATTTCAGGGGGTTCCGTTGTGTCGCCCCTGTCGCAGTTTTCCGTGTGATAAATAGATTTTGCCCCACCTTCTTGCCGTCCAAGAAGTGGACCGAACAAACCATGAAGTTGGTCGTTGGTACAAAGTTGTTGCGCTTTATCAACGGCGTATATCTCAACTCCGGGTCCGTTGGGAAGCGATGCAGTAAAAACTCGTCGAAACCGCACTTCATTTTCTCCAGGCAGTGTCGTGCAGATGAGTGCTGTCGGCGACTTTTTCTAGCTTTGTCTAGTGTGGAACAGTGCTATTGTATAAATTGCAACCTCCCCTTTCTCCGTCACCCTTACTGTTCTTCCAGGGTATCATGACCTCTCGTTTTATTAAAGTGTTTTACTCACTCAGCAGTCATTGCTCCTGCCCAATCCTTTTGACGAGTATATGGGATTGAGTTAGAGCGTGCTGTTCCCGCTGCACACGTCGGGTAAATCGGAATTTACGCCCCAGAGCTTGAATATCTCGTGACCGTCTCGACTTCGAGAGAAAATAAGTTCACACTTTGTCAGGTTCTAACCTCACATGAATAAGGCAAAGGAGAACCTGACGATGAATTGCTTCCGAACAGTCATTACCGTTTGCGGGAACGTGTTACCGTCTTCGGCCAATTTCTTTCAGTGGATGTGTGCGGATTGTGGAGGATGTTTTGAAAACGCGACATTTTGTTGCGAAGTCAGTGCAGCCCGTTACAGCTGCTACACTTAGCGCCGGGCACTGACTAGGCTTGAACACTGGCGCACATGTCATAACAGCTATAAAAGGCATGCTATTCGTCGTCTTAGGCCCAATGGTTACGGCATCGCGGTCTTTACCGCTAGAATTCCGGCTTAGGTCCGGAGAGCAGCCCATAACTACGTTTATTTGAAGTTCTGCATCGTAATGGAAGGGATCGGCTTGCACATACTTAAACCTGAATGTCCCTTCGAAAACGGATCTGGTCTCATCAAAGAGCCCTGTGAAAGTGGCACTAAGATCTTCCTCTAAAACTTTGTTCAGATGTTGTAGCGGTATATAAGCCATTCTCCAAGCAAAAGTGATATCTTTTGAAGCAATCACATATTGACAACAATATCTACAAACAACCCATGCCATCTGCCCATTTTTTGGCTCCGTTAACTCAACCTGGCTAAAAATATTGCCATACAAATTTTTACACGAAACGTGCAACCATTTAAAAGGCAAAACTGTAAAATTCCGAAACCGAACTCAAAAAAAGGGGTAGGGTCCTTTAATGATACGAAAAAAGCAAATTATCTACAATACTGAGCTGGCTATTAGAGAATATATTTCAAAATAAAATGAGGACTGAATACACGGGAAAAATTTTAAAAATGTACACGCGAAATATGTCGTGAAATAAAATATGTGAAGAAAGTACAGTGCCCCTACTGCAGAACTTGTATTTCCGTGTGTTGAAGGACACCGAAGAATGACAAAACTAAGAAAATTCAAAAGAAATGCACTCGCCAATGAACGCAAAATTTATTTCTAATTTTCCCAACCCCTTCTCAAAGTCTAGAATACAGCTGTTACGCAACTGTAACAAAGGGATCTGTACGAGGAAATTTGTGTAACGCGTGATAAGAATTTAGCAGTAATAATGTTTTTCCAGTGGATTTTTAACACATTGCTTTGCAGACCTACCTACTCAATAGGTACATTTGTCCATTTCTCTTGAACGTCCAGAAGCTGATTCTGATTAGCAAAGCTTATCGTAGTCAGCATACTTTCTTCCATCAAAGGCGCGACTTCATTGTAACGGTAAGTTACCCAGTCTCTTGCACAATTGATTTTATGAGAGATAAAAATGTCAACTGTGGCGTGTTTCCCAACGTTTCGCAACGTTTCCCACTTGCCTCTCTCAAGGGAACCTTCACGTTTTTTGGAAATCTTCTTGTCATGTTTATATGACGCCAGCAGGAAGGAATAAAGTATGTCTTTATGCATTGCAGGTACTCGAGGCAAACAGCTACTGACACCTTCCCACTATTAGTGGGATCCTGCGCTAAATGTATGGTTACTATTATACACTCGACCACTCTTATCATCAAGTAGGGTTGGCAGTTCGATCAAGCAATGTATAGTACCGCTTTATGTTTTGCCTGTTTGAAATAAAAATGGATTATTGCTGTAAACCATTCCCTGGGTTTTTTTTTCTCGATCTACACCCATATGTTTTCATTCCGCAAGCATTCTCGGTAGGTTTTAATCATTCGGATGCAATTTACAGAATTATGCTTACAGATATCGCACAGAAGACTCGATGGCTCACATATCTATCTAGCCGTACACTGCATGTTTATCTGAACGTTCATACCTGTCTTTTTCCTCACGATTCTACAACACTGCTGGCCCGGGGAAGACGTTGGCTAAGATGGCAACTCCAGTCACGCGTATGAGGCTTTAAAGCTTTCATGTATATTTTTTAAGGAAAGAGGGGAACGTCAGGCTGAAGCCCCCAACGAAAATCACGAACTTAAAAGCAAAACTAATGTATCAGTGGGGTAGCAAACGCCTGGCCCCAAGAGCCTTATGCCTGGCTAAAAAACGCACAAAGACCGTAAGACAAAAATGGCGAGGTATGGCCGGGTCCTTTTACAGGAACGGATCCGCGAAAGCCAGCCGCTCTCAAGCCTTGGGGGCACGATTGATCAAGATGAAGCGCAGCTTTCCTGGAGCTGCCTTTCGTTGTCAAGGAACAAAAGTGCTCCATCTGGCATGACAATCGATCCTGGGAGTTCCAAGATAAAACAAAGCAAAGGACCTTGCAGCGTGAAAGACTTAAACCATCGGTGCCTGTCCACTCGAATCACAGGGGAAAAGAGGCCGGCGAAAATTCTCAAGAATCTGGGAGGAATGGTACCAGTACTCGAGTGATTTGTCATTCTCCTCTTACTAGTAATAGCGATTTTTTAACCTCGCCATCTTCGTTCCTTTGCAAAGTGATAACAAAAGCTATTTCCAAGGCCTGCCCGTCCTGCTTGCATATGTCTACACTAACGAGCTGCAAGAGCATTGGATCTCTGCGCAGAAGGCCTCTCGACCTTAATAAGCCATTGAAATGCCTCCCTGAATTTAAAAATGACAAGTGTTCAAGAAGACCAGCAGCGATGAATCGTTACAGCTTGTGTAACTGGACCCATTCGACTCGTAACACAGTGATAAGTGTTTGTGCTAACTGGGGTGTCCAGCCACTGCAGCTATCTCATAGTTATTTATATTCAAATTTAATAATCAGTACTTAGGCGCAATGCCTGAGTATATAGTTCCTGTATGGCTTTCATTCGGGTTCGCTTTACAGCGCGGGCGGGACATTTACTTCTTCGTACCGATTTTTTCAATGCGCTAAATTCTGTACGCAGAGCTCAGACAAACGCGCACACACTGACAAACCAGCGCGCGCACGTACGCACACACCCGCACGCGCCGGCGCACGCGCCATGCCCATTTACAACAGATGCAAACGCTGAAGACCATCTCGGCGATTTATCAACTCCCAGAAGGCACTAAACATCGACGACTGCGGCCCCCAGCGCGGTGTTGCTTTAAAGGAGCCATGAAGACAAAATACAAGTTGGTTTTATTAGAAAGACTGCTTAGTCCCTATAACAATGATACCCATATCATCGCAATCTTCGAACAAATAACGGAGGTATTAAAGGAAACGTGTGAAGCAGTCGCGACCCCCTAGCCAATTTCCCGCAACTTTTCTATGACGTCACAGAACCTTGTTTGTGCGATTGGCGGCCGCCTAACTGACCTGTCGCGACGACACATGATTGGAAGTCTGTAATGGGGCCTCTAGTTCCATTTGACCGCATCACTTGAATGCTAACGTGCAGTTAACGCACTGAAAAGTATGTTTTATTGTTGGCCCGTAGGACGTCATTCTTTCTCATAACACGTCACTGTGGCGCAAAATTTGAAAGTTTTTAAATACTTTTTGCTTTTTTTTTCGTTTAAAAACATCTTTTGTGGCTGTAATGGAGCTGAGTGAGATACTGAATCCTAGTTCTTTCAAATTAAACGAAGTCGTATTTTCTCTTCATGGCTCCTTTAAGAACGCTGCTCGAAAACGAAGGCATTTAAACCATCACGATGTTAACCGTTGCCAGGACTTAGGAAACTAAAGACGGCAATCAAGTGTGCAGCACCTATTATTGCTTCATTTACACTTTGCTTGGTAACAATTATACCAAAGGGCACACAACGCTAATACAAAACGCTCGTCTTATTGATCCTCGCTCGGGCTCTCATGGCGCACTTTATCGACAATGCCGGCAGGAAGCGTAAGGCGAAGAACCATAAGTAGAAGAAAAAATCAATACTCCTGTTGGAAGGAAGATGGGTCTCCAGAAGAGGGCCCGTTAAATAATTTCCGGCGAGGAGAGCCGCAGGAGTACAAACGGAAACACCGCGGTTCTTCTTAAAGAACTTTGAAGAGAAACTAACATGGGATGCCTTCCAAAGTGTTCAGCGATTCGGCTTCTATGCGGCCGGAGGCGGTGTTTCAGACAAGTTTAATGACACGACGCGAATGTTTGCCACTCTTCCAACTGCGACCCTAGAGGGGGGAAGGAGTAAGGGGGAAGATAGCGCAATGCCTCACACGTTTTTGTAGACAATCGCTACCGTGTTCCTCAAAGGTTCAGAAGGACAGCAGTGTTGGCGACACTTAGTGATGTCCTCCCCTCTCATTTTGAAACGTGCTGCTCGGGCGAATCAAACGCCTGCACGCCTTGCAAGCCCTTAGTCCTTCTCTGCCGCAACTACTCTCTGTCGCTATTTTTAAGTGGGAAGAACTCGGGGGGTCTGGCTTGTCGTCGTAGCTCGTACTGGGTCATGGCGCCACGCACCCTAACAGAGGCTTAAAAAAGACAACCGTTTCCTCTGGTACGGATAGAACATGGTTACCTCGCGTTATGAAGCTAATGTCTATCTAATTGCGCCTCATAGGCGCACGTTACTCATATGCAAAGTGCTGGGGGTGCTAGGCCTGAAATAAGTACGGAATACTAAAAACTAAGGAAAACGCCATAAATAAACAGATTAATTACCCCACATTAAAGAAAAACCCACCTGTGTCTTTTTATAGGCCTCTTCAGGCGCTGCGGTGCCCTACCTTGACCAGTTTTGTTACCAACGCCAGACTGTTACTGAAACCGGCCAACAAAGGTTTCCACAGCCCCTCTAGGCGGGAGAGTAGAGGCAACTCCGCCTGTATCAGGTAATGTCATACAGGTGGCATTGCCAAAAGCAACATAAACACACGGGACTCACAACATCAAGATAACCATAATTTTCATGATCATCATCATCGATACTCTTGAACCCCCAATCCCAATCGAAAGACTTCTGAAGCCTCTGGTTTTTTATTTGTATTTCTTACCCCGAATCCAATCAGGAGGTCCTTTGTTGATTGGGGTACATCCCATACTGGCAGAAAAAGATAGCCAATAGGGAATAGTGTTAAGGTACCCACAAGTTACCAGCCTCCTCGTTATGCCTCACTTAAGATTTCGATCCCATCCACAAATCACCCACCTTCTAACGCAAACTTCTTTTCGCAGGATATCTGTTTGGTATCCACTAACCCATAGACTGCTCGATTCTGTCCCTATCTTTCTCGCGAATATAGTTTCCGCTTTGGGATGGAAGCCTATTCATATCCTTACGACCACCCCACGTGCGATAAAAAAGACAAAACATTCATCCCAAAGGCGAAACAAAGGGAGGGCTCGCTGGCTCAACGACATTCTTTTCTCGGTGCCTATGCCGGCTCTTCCTCGACAACGCATCAGGAGAAAAACTATAGTGAGCACCTTTGTTCGGTGCTCGCCCGGGGCCGTTCTTATTTTGCGAGAACGTCTGGTGGAAGCTGGGAACGATAAGAAATCTTTGCTTGTGGTATGGAGCCCTATATAAGGAGCAGGTGCGTACCGCTGTGCGCCAATATTTCCTCCCGAGGCACAATGTAGTGGTTCTGTAGATGAATGCCATGGGAGAATTAGCCGGATAAATGGGTGCCGAGAGAAGCCCTGTGTTCCTCACCAGCAGAAAAAGAAAAGAGAAAGACTTATGCGGTCTTTGGAGACGTAGAGGGGAGATGCTCCATAAGGTAAAGCGGTGCATGTTAGAACGAGGCAGAAAGGCTCTATCCCAGAAAGAAAAATGTCTTCCCTTGAATGTCTCTAAACTTTGAGAACAAATAATTTCGTATCAGGAATATGTTTTTATTGTAAAACACGTTTTACGGGGATTTACCATCAGATTTGGGTAGTCGCCCGTGGTTGTTCGACATAGCTGAAGTGCGCAGCATCTCACCAATCTTTTAATTCCCCTACGGACCCTTTCTTCGGCCAGAAAAGCAAGTCCCCGCGCTCTTAAGCGGGTATGATCCTATCGCCTTTTCGGCATCCTGTGTGTGTGTGTGTGCGTGTGTTTTATGGAACAAGCTGTCACGGCCGTGATGGCCGCGCTGGTAATATCTTTGATATTCGCGGGAAGTACATGTCTGTGTTTTAGTTCCCGACATCTAAAACAAAACATACCGCCGGAACGCCTTTGCCTATAGGTGTATTTGTATTGGCAAAAGGTTATTAAGGGGATAATCGAAGTTTCCGAGCAGTTGCGAAATGTGTGTCTATTTCCTCGAGGTTATTTTCGGCTGGTCTTTTGCAAATGTCTAGAAGCCCGAAAAAGCAACCAGCCGTCGAGAATACCGGATGATAGTGGGCGTTTTCTGCCTCGTAAGCGTTGTCCATTCAGCACATCCTGTTGTCTGCTTAGTAAACAATGGACGCCTTTGTTTAGTCATAGTGAGTGTTACTGAAAGTGTTATCGAGATCAATTCAACGCATTCATCTTCAAATACGTGGTCTGGCATCTTTAGGCTACACTATATGAAGGATGCTACCCATCATTTTGTTTAACCGACGCTCCGCGCCGCGCAGGAACTGCCGCTTATGAACAGTACTGGAAGCGGAATGTCGCGGTCCGTGTAGGTGACAACCGCGCATGCTGCGTGCTGCCTCCTAGCAATGATGATGTAGCTGTGGAAACCATCTTTAACTTTGACATTAAATGCGCAAAAAAATCATGACACGCCCCTATGAAGAGGTCACTACGGGTACCGCTGAAACGTATCCACAGCCTACGTACGAAGTTAACCAAGTCCACACACTAAGCCCCGCTTCCGACAAATGGTCCTGGACTCTTGCAGTGATGACTGTGTAGGAGCGGATGGTGCAAAGGATGCTGGAGTACTCGTTTGGGGCTACGACGGGTTAACCGCTTCTGGAAAGGCCGACCACGCCACTGCATCGATGGGCTCACTGAGGAACCGGCTAGGAAGCCCATTGTTGAGATGAACTCATAGCAGCCATAGAAAATCCAATATCAGGTGAGCTCCCTAAGCAAGCCTACCTGGATTATATATAGTTAGGATGGCTCACAGAGTCATGCTAGGCTTCCCGTAACGGATGGCGGTAGCAGATAAACCACCACGATGATTGGCGACGGGGAACTCCGGGAAGGCTAATTACGTCCGGAAGGGTTAGTTTTGACATGATGTCGTCTGGGTATATGGGCACACGTAATTATTGTTCGTAGCCACGTGATGCGGAGCTGTGTGAAGTTAAAGGCAGAGCGATGAAGGCAAGCCGCGGTTTCATGAATCGTGTATTATTCCCCGTGAGATTTTGCTCCGTAGTCCGAGGGATCCAGGTATATTGGCCGTGAAACGTCTAAAGGGGTCAGCTTTGTCGTGGTCGCTGGAAGCGTGGCACCTCTGAATGCAGGCTACGGCGAAAGTGGAATCAAAGCACGCACCCGCTGCATCGATAGGTGACTAGACCTCACTGTACACACGCTGAACTTGCAAGCACGCTCATAGGAACGTTGAACACTCCAAAACTATGAGAAGTGGAGAACTGCTGATGCCGTCCTATTTTTATTCAGATGATTTCGGAAAACATCAGGGTCTGTGCAGCCGTCAAGACATCGTGACCTCGTTGGCATACAATTCCTTGTTAGCTGCAACCCTGCGGATGCGCGGACGATACGGTCGAATGTGAGGCTTTGCGAGCATCAAGCATCGCAACAAGACTAGGGGAAAGTGGAGTACCTTAAACGCTTCAAGAATTGCGGCAAGGATGTTTTAGAGAGTGACCTGCAAGAGACAGGTTGCAAGGTGTACGCAACGAGATGTTTGAGGTTAAGGAGCTAGGGTGCGCAGCTGTCTACCGTGGAGTACGGTGCAGAGGTCAAGACCAGAGCATTAGAATAGGATCAGGGCAGCACATTTAGCACTGGTTCTGCGTATTGAGGCAATGACGCATGGCAAGTAGGTGTCAGCGGCCCTGGTAGCTACTTGTTAGGAATCAGAACCTGCTTTAGAGGTTAAACTCCGGAGCCCCTCCCACCTACCGCCACCGAGAAAGCTGATGGGAAGGTGCTTACGATAACCGGATGTGGTACTTTCAGAGATAACGGGGACGCTACAATTTTAGAAAGCGCATCGTTCCATATGCCACGGTACAGTAGTCACGTGGACGGCCAGGTGATACTAAGTGTAAGTCGCAATTTTGAGCTTGGTGGGAACATTGTGCACATAAGAAGACTGCAGGGTGTTCTTGTCAAATTGAGCTCTCAAGGGCTCGAAGAGTAGCACTTCGCAAAGGAAGCCCTAACGATGGCGGAAGCAGTCAATGTGACTGGCATACAAGTGCCATAAGAACCGCTGGAACGGTAGCGATTTACGCACCTGGGAGGCAATGGGCAGGGTCTAGAAAGCAGTGGCGATCCCACAAAACGTGGACGAGCTTTTCGAAGTGTAGATCTGCTACTAATTGTCGAAAATGTCCCCACAACCTAAATGTAGGTAAAGCCCTTGTAGCGCCGGGTAAATGGAGAGTGGAAGCCTGTCTTCTATGACTTTGGTGAAGACGAAAGGGAAGAAGAGTAGCCTGGCACAGGCAGCCCCAGAATGTATACACGACGCAGCCGTAAGAAATTGATTCCCGGCGTCCAGGGAAGATGAAAGTCTGGGAAAGTCTTTGTCCGCATGAAACCGCCGACGATGGTTAAAAAATGCGTTGTTTTTAACAAGGGCCAGGCTGCGCTGTTCAGCGAAAAAATCTAAATGGCCGATAGAATTGCTAAGTGTCGATGGCCCTGAGTGAAGATCGTGCGAGTGCATTTGATGTGAATATACCGCACAGAGGTGGGCGTCACGTAATCAGTACGCTGGTTCCCAGTGTGAGGTGTTCATGGCGCTGCCAAGGGAACGCGTCCAGCAGGCCGGCCTTGGGAATTACAACTAAGAGAACACAAGAAGCTACTGAAATCAATTTTTGTGCAATGAACAACAAATATTGATCAATGAACCAATCAACCAAGGAAATGCTCGATAAATAGAGTTCAATTAGCTGATACTTCCTGTCGATAGTAACTTCGGCGTCACTGAAGTGAGCTCTCCCCTAACCTTGTTGGGTGGTTTATAATATTTTGTTTTTTGCAGGCGCCTTAAAGAGAAAGCAGACCTGATTTGATTCATCGTGAAGTCACACTCATATCAGGCCTCTTTAGTATTTTGATCTTCATGCGTCTATTTCGAGTATGGCGCCTTTGTAACGTATTAACGCACGTGCACAGCGTTGTGTGGCACTTCTGAGCCCGACAGTAAGAAGTCAACCACGTTTTAATAACGGTGGATTCGTGCCAGTACGGACGCCCGTTTTTGAGAAAAATAATGACGTAACTATCTCCCTTCAACTTCCATCACTACAACAGCAAGCACTCACCTGTCACAACTATTTTCCCCGCTGTGGCACTGATGTGGCTCTGCGCAGTGAGAGAGTTCCGTACTTGGCAGCGGTAGCTGCGGAACGCCTCCGAAGGCGACATGTCTCGCACCACCAGCTCACCAGTCGGCAGCATAAAGTAGCGGCTGTCCCTGTCTGCAAAACATAGAAAATAAGTAACAGAAGATTTTTGAGCAATCAATAACCCCACAGACACGTCGCAGCAGCTCTTCATGGCACTGACATAAACAAGGTGTTGCAAAAATAAATTAGTGCCTTTAAACTAATTCCTGAACAGACCTCTTTTCGGACCCTGCCCAAGATGAACACAAACACCGCATTTATTGATTTATTTTTTTGCAGCAGCGCAGGTTAAGGCTCTGTGTTTAATTTATATGTTTATTTTATTCTATGTGTTATTCCATCTCATTGAAAAAATAGAATAAGGCAATTATTTGTCGATAGGAACCGCGGCCATGATCAAAAATATTCAGCCACAGCTGGCGTTGCTTTGTGTATGTAAAACGATATACAGGATGTAACGGCGGGAAAGGGCACACTGTTTTATTAGTTCGGAGCGACGGAAGGATCGAGAAGAAAAATTTGAGTTTTTATTTGAACCCTCAAGCCGGCCTCAAGCTTGTGCGCGTGCTCTGAATCCAGAGTGGACGGGAATTCCGCATGCAAAGGAGTGTACGAGAGGCTGAGATGGCCACACACTTTCAAAAGAACGATCACCTCATGAGGGCTAAGTGTACCGTTAATGTAAATTCTCCTTTTTAATTGAGCTCTTCATTATCTGTGCTTCCCAGTCCTTTGCCGGCATGATCAAGCTTGCTTCAAAATGTATGCTCCTAAACGTTCTACATTTGTTCTTTCTATAGTGCCTGATTTTTATTGCTTGAAGCAATCCTGGACTCCTTGACCAATAAACTGTTGTCCGCATCTAAGTAATAATATTTCCTTTATTTTCCATCCTTGGAGATGGGGAGGCAAGGAAAAAAAGCTGTGCAATCATTCACGGCCGGGCCAGAGCGGCGGCGCACGCTGTGTTGATACCAACGCACGCGCGCACGCCTCCGCTCCAGCCAAGCCGTGAATCAGCTTGACTTGCTCCCCCCCTCCCTTCCCCCCCCCCCCAACATAAAATACAACTAACATGTTCAATTTTTCACCAGTGTACAGCGTACAATAAACACGCCGACAAAAGAAAGGAGGAAACAAAAAGGAAAAAATTCCCCCGCATTTCCCCGAGGGGGAGAATGTGAAAGTGCGAATGCACGGTTGTCGGCCCGCTTGCGGCGCTTGCGCTCGGCCCCCGCAGCCCACCGCCTCGCCGCCTTCTCTTCCATCTCTTCCATCGGGTTTGTAGTATCACGTGTACACCACGCAGTTATCAAGCCGCTATAACGCCGCTGAGTCGCCAACGCACGCCGCTGACGACGTAGTTTGAATGCGTTAAAGATATAAGGCGCGTCACTAACACTGACATCAGCGTCGCGTCCGTGGCTTGGTCGGTATAGCGTCGCGCTGCGGCCGCAAAGTCCTCGGATCGAAACCTGGCGCCGGATGCTGTTTCTTTTTTTTAAATATAGAGGAACACTGCGGACGCCGACGCCGCCGCCGCCGCCGCCGGCGGTGGATGGTTTGGGGTCGCTTATAAAGTGCATTCGCACTTAAAAAAGGTGAAACAAACAAGCAGCAGTCTTTGCAATAACATAAATCGCGCCTGTCGCTTCGCAATGTCCCCAGTCCCGTATACTAGAAGTGGTGGCCCTGACAGCGTAGCGGCAAGTACAAATTCGCGTTAGCCTGTTGGGGATGCATAAACCATCATTTAACGCTACACAGTCTGAATTGTGACAAAACCTTTTAGAAGCCACTTGGTCTTCAATAAGACAGCGCGCGATATGCGGATGTTATGCTACTTCAGATGATTGTACAAGGACAGGTATTTTCACAAGTTCCTGATAACATGCTGATCTGTTGCTACATAAACAATCGCATAAAAAAGAAAAAAACTGCGCCAAAACCCACCGTTCAGTTCATATGCGCTTTCATCTGTCAGCTGAGATCAGCTCACGTCGATTTCAGTAAACGAGGGCCGCTTTTCATTAACGCATACATAAATACAAAGGCCGTAGAATTATCTATCGCCGACTCAGCTGATTTCTCTTTTTCCTCACCCGTCTCGGTATGTTCATTTTCCTGCTATCCTCTGTCGCTCTTCCAAACGAAACGGGAGTTGGGTTAAAATTTCGCGGTTACGTGCATCTTCGTATTTTTGGAATCACTGGCAGACTAAAGGGTGCGTGCACTCCTGTGCAGTGGGTTTGATTACTAAATTATGAAATTCTATCTTCATTTTCTATTATACATGACACGAGTCGGCAAACCACAAGTTTCTTTTCGTAACTCTTTGTTTCCAAACTCCCGCGGGGGAGTTTTTTTTAAAAAGCTGTTCTTGAAGATACCTATCTAAACTTTGATTAAATGAGAATCTATCTAAAGATAATTGGTTGTTTAGATAGTCATTGCTTCAGATGTAGACGCAGTTCTGTCGCTCCGGTCAAAATTATGGGGCTCTGTTTCCGGTGCAGAATTATAAGCCATGCAAAAATATTAAACCATTCACACACATGAACAAAACAAGGGAAATCAACAAAGCTAAGTTAAGTTCATAACCTTCAACAACGCCTGTAACGAACACAAACTTGGTGAATCCCGGCGGGAGGAAGCTCTGGGTATCATCGGAAGCCTCTCTGTTCTCCCATCTATATAGCAAAAATAGGCCACCGGCTTCTCTGGTCCTCGTCGAGCGTAAAAGCTCCTGGTAGCTGACATTCTTTTGAACCAACTTCATACCTATTTGATTCATTATTTCTGTCACTTATTTATAGCTCTTCTCCTCCAGGTACACAACACAGCCCACGCATCTGGCTGCCATTTTGAGCCCTGCAGCTTCAGCGCGGGTGTTTTCGGCTTCTCGAGTGGTCGCTTTTATTAGCGAAAACTTTCGTGTCCCGACGAAACGGACGGCGACGGCTGTAAAACGAATTGCCCGTCTTAGTCGGAATGACCCCGGGCCGTCGACGTTAGACAGGAAATGCCTTTGCCATCTTGAGAAGGCCGTATGGAGTAGCAGTAATGTTCTGTCTCTCAGAAACATGTACGTACTTTAATACGCCGGGGCCGGATGTAAGTAGTTCCATTCGGACGCTGGCGGCTGCAGAAACGTCTGCTGCTCTTCACAACTCGATACTGCACTGGCGCCCTTCGCTCTCTTCGGTTTGAATTACCCACTTAAACTGATTACATTTACGGAACGCCCATCTGAGGCGTCTGGGAGGCAATGCTGTCCATTTCTTCCACTTCTGCACTGCTCCCAAGAGGAATTTGGAAACCGTAGACGGACTGCACTTTGGGCTATAGTTTAGTTTCTGTTTATATACAAGAACCATCGTATGGGGACTGCTTTTACTCGTCCGGGGGACCGTGTTGCACCAAACGGCATGAGTTGCCTTCATGGAATTTTCTGCTCTTGTGCTCACTGTACGATACACATAATTGTTTTTTACTTCTTGAAAAGCTGGTCCGCAAGGACGGTACTACTACCAATGCGTTTGGTACATGAACCGGCCAAGCACATTTATAAAAATGGGTATTCTGCGTGCGGAGCCGCGAAGGCATTCTGCCAAGGTATTTGGCTTTGAGTGAAGCATTACTGTAAATATTAGATTTGTTTTGATTTTGGAGAAAAATGGAAGCATTTCAAAGAGCGACCGAATAGAAAACGTGGCAGACCTCCGCGTCGCTGTGAGCAGTACGGTTATAGAGAACTCGAGGCATTACACGATATTTCGCTACCCCGACGCAATGATGCCCACACGCAGCACGTGCTTATTCCAGAATTTCTCTCCACCGGAGCAGTATTTATCCCAGCATTACGCAAACAAACATTGTGAGCTTGAAAATGCGTTATCTATGCTCCTACTCCTCTGGTTAGCCTTCAAGGCTAACTGAACTTAACACTATCTTAAGAATTATTTGGAAGTGCAGTCTCTGGGGCATTTATGTAAGCACAGCGTGATTTGTGTGTGCACTCAAAAATATCCGCACAAGTTATTTTCACGGTTAGAAAGTGCGGTCGTAGATAAAAAACACTAGTTTAAAGTTTTTGTAAGGTTTAGCACGTTTATCATAAAAGTTTTCCGTAAACACGTTTTAAAAAACAGAAATAAACGTTTTTCACCTGTGCACTGCTATAATTGTAGGATACGAAAACCATGCTCAACCACCCTGACCACTAGCTTCTAGAAAGTTAGTACAATTTGTAAAAGTCATATTTTATGCATATTTTTCAATGTACGCACCTATCTGGCCTTAAACAATTGCCGACGGCGGTCAAAGATAAAATGCTTGAAAAATCCTTCGGTGGATATCCCAAAACGACCAGCTAATTTACGTCTCCGATTCCTACATTATTGCAGTCGTTTGTAAGGTTGAACGTCGTGGGACACTGCACTTCATGAAACAAATGCACTAAAGTATGGCAGAACCTCGCTAGTTCGGCCACCGCTAATTCGGAATTCTGATAACTCGTCATTCCATCACTCTCCCTTCAAAACAAAAATTCGCTAATTAGACGCAAACTTTTACGGGCAACAGTTAATTCGGAATGGACGCAAGTCAAGGACGGTGCAACTGAAACGAGTTTTCGCAGCGCGAATCGTAAGCGTCTCAACCACCTTCATGCCATTTTAGTACGACAGCGACCGGCGACCCGTTTCGCCTTCTCGCAGGTCCATCCGTCGCCATCGCTCGCCATCCGTCGACAGCAACGGTGCACTATCTAAGGTGCTCGGTCACCGGCCAGTTTACCGATGACGAGATCATCGCCGCTGCCCTCGGATTGGCGATGAGGCATCCGACGAAGAAGACACCGGCGATGTGCTACATCCGGTGGATCGTAACCAAAAAGAAGCCGCAAACGCTCTCATGGTTCTAAACGAGTTTTGCTACGATGTTCAAGGCAATAAGCTTGCGCTAGAGGGATTGTCGCATACCCGGAAACCAGTCCTTTCCGTTTAGCTGTACGCAAAAATACAAACAAGCATCAGGGACTTCTGAATGTAAAGGTATGGAATAAAAGAATTGAAAATGTGCGTTTTTGTTATTCATTCGATAATTCGAGATTAAAAAAAACTCGGGCATTTTTTTTTCACTCCCTTGAGATCCGAATTAACGAGGTTTCAGTTATATTAAAAGCGAAGTGTCAGCCAGGATTCATCGTTATTTATAAATAGAAGTGCTCATCAGAGGCATGCATTTGAAAGAGTCAGTAATTGTCGAAGACTTTAAATGCCTCTTTAGAAACCTGGACACTGCGTACTTCCAGCGGTGTCACGAGTAGCTGGCCTCTACAGAGAATGTCGTCTATGAGACTTGGATGTAAGAAAAAACTTCCCCGGCTTTCATAGTCCGTAGTGGTGGCCCACATCCGTGTACGCCACATGCATCGCTGCCTGTGTGCTTGATCTGCATTTTACTGTCAGAGGTACCGCATATACTTCTGGAGTAAGTGCCCCATGGTTACTTTACGTACTTTTTCACTAAAAATATGAATTTTTGAACAGCATACTAGAGCCCAAGGTGCTACCCGGAAGTTCAGGTGTGTTTCGCTCGTAACTCACCACATTCAATCTTTATAGTTCTAATAACGTTCTTTCAGTCATCGCTAAGCCTGTGGCATCAGGATACGTGCGATGAAGTTTCCATGTGGCGATTCATTTGCGAGATTCATTTTTACGGCATCCGCCTCACATCGGCGTGCGTTCCTGAGCAAGACGTACACCAACATATCGTTGCACAATACCTGGAAGAACATATAGTAATTTTGTTTTGGTTAACCTTACGATAACCTATCGCTGAAATAATTAAAAAAGCATAACTACTACCATTCTGGCTGAAACCGAATATGCTAAAAATCTCGTTTCAATTTCACTGACACCCCCCTCTCGTGTGCCGGTTGGCGTAACAAACCAACTGGCGACCTGTGTTTGGTGGCTGTTTCAAAGGATCGCCAATACCATTCAGCCTGAATTTGTCTCCGTCTTGCTCTCATAATGGAGTATTTTGTGGCGATCTTAGCCGAATAGATTTTGAAAATCTTTCGAATATCCAGTTAGCCCGGCAACTCACCACAGCGCGGCATATGCGCTCTGTCATCTTTACGCACGATGTCACGGCACGCTCGACTCACGTGCAAGAGCATACAAGTTGAATATATGGCACTGCGAGATGCCCTAGAAGTAAACCAGGCGTTTTGGGATAAGGTATGTCACTCTTCGTCCACCGAGAAGACAACGTGCATAGCAGTTGCTCACAAAGCTGGTCGGCTCTCAAACTACCATATCTTTTCCTAGTCATACATCAGACCATAGGAGCAACAGAGTTACGTATACTTGGCCTGCGTACTTGCCACTTAAGTGCTGCCGGACCATATCTCGAGGCAGATAGACAATCTACGAAAAATACCATCCGCCTATTCAACCGTATTGCACCGAACGCTGCTGGAGCAATAACCAAGGTCTCTCGATGGTCGGTGATACATCCATGCGACATCCTTGGTATGTGAAGCCAAGTTTCAGTCTCACAGTTTGACAACATGTCAAACTGGAAGTCTTAAAGTTTCGAGCCATGCAAGAAATCACAGGTTCCCTGTCGGTAAGCCGTTACAGATGCTGCGAAAAGGAGTTCTGGTCAATACAGTTGACGAGCTCATCACGCAAAGCTGAGTGGCGCAAAAATCAAAATAGGAATGTTTTTAAAACATTGACGTACTGAATAATCACTTGAATCCTGACATCCTGGCTTCTCTGGAAACTCGGCATGTTTCTAAAACATGTACGCACTGAAAGATGACTACCATCAGCAAAACAACACATCCGCAAAAAAGGTGGACGGTGTACGAAGCCGCATCTTCCTATTCCTAGACAAATAACCTTGTTCCAGAAGATTTATGCATCTTATAACCAACACCGCATGCATCGGATCATTTATTGTCACTGAGTGAACCATTCCTACTTACCAAAGCTACACTTCTGCATAAAGTGCCTTGATCAAAGCTATTCTCGACGCCTTGCCGTGTGGTTGTATCCCATCTACCTTTTTCAAGTTACTTGTTCGCACCGACTCCACAAGATTGATTTAATTGTTTAAACCGATTTCTCCGACTCCACTCACCTGCCAAAACGCATACGCCAGCTCCATAGCCAGGCAAAATTAAAAGCAGTTGTGTTCGGGGGCGCCTGGCCATCCGACTATTCCAGGCAATCGACTGGTTGACTTCCTGGTGCATAATATTGTGACCCCGTCATACCCCACCCGGCTTCAAAGAAGCCAATTGGCCACCGGAAGACCTCCGAATGGATGACCACCAACCCCAGACGAGAATTTTCGTACCACCTTTTCTGTCCTCCCACCTCGACCTAACCAGGACGGTAAAGCTTGTCCCACTTAAAAATCGCCTGGGGTGCCTCTTTCCCCGACCCGCATGTGTGGATGTAAAGGGGATTTACTGCGGACCTAAAAAGTTCCCGACGTTCTTCGCTGCCACGACTCCGCCAGATATTTACCATTCATTACGGACATCCCTTGGAAACCAGGGCCTCCGAAGAAAGCGCGTGACAGTGGCAGGCCTGCAAATACTACAAACAATGGATCCGCGATTGTACCCACAACTTATCTCTGTAGGACACCATGGATACTAACCTAGCCTAATAGATGTGACCGCTCATACACTAAGCTCTCAGCTTATGGAATAAATCACTATATTATGGCAGTTTAAATACTGATGCTTAATTTCTCGTAGAAGCCAGCCTTTCTTTCGTTCACAGACCGTCACCATCTATTTTAATTTATTTAGTTGATTGATGGATTGATTGTAGGGTTTAACACACCGACGCAACTCAGGCGATAAGGCGCGCCGTAGTCGATGGCTCCGGATGAATTTTGACCATCTGAGGATCTTTAACCTGCGCCGAAATCTCGTACACACGGGTGTTTTTGCTTTTCGCCTCTATCAGAAACTCGGCCGCCGTGGCCAGAAATCGAACCCGCGACCTCGTACTCAGCAGCACAACGCCTTAGCCACTGAGCCACCGCTGCGGGTATGTTTCAATTTCTGGCTCACTCTCCTATAGTAGTAAGGCAACGGCGAAGGTGTAGAGAAGGCACCAATGGCGAGTTGACTCAAGGCAAGGACAGGATGGTACAGGATATCTGTACAGCCTATAACCTTGCTGCGTTGAAAACTCCGGTTTAAAGCAAAGATTTGGTTATTCTTCAGGTTTAATGGGGGCCGTGGCGACTGCTTTATCTCCGGGTGCGCCGCTGGGTTTTAGCTTACACCGGATAACACCAGCGTTACGCCAACGATACGCGAAACTCGTGTTGGTTTCCTGGCCCCGATGCGGGTATATGCGTATCGACTCGCGGGAAGGGGATTACAATATGCTAGTTCACTCTACAGCTGGCGTTCCCGCACCGTTCAAGACACGTCGGCCAAGGTCGTGACTGGCGGAGGCGGGGGGCACGCGTGTGGTAGCTCCATTGAAACCTGCACCACGTTCTGTACGCTGGGAGTTGGTGGCATCTTCGCCACGGGGATTGAGACTGTGAATGTTTCTCGTACCGTCTGGTCACGGTGTAAAAATGCGTCTGGTATTCCTCAACGCACTCGCTAATGCTCATCGTTCTGAAAAATCATCAACTATGCCAAACACGATAACATTCTAAAAATACCTAATGCAAGTTTGTTTGCAAATTAGTCCCGCTTGCAAACTCTGCAATCAGTTTCTAAGGGATTTTTTTGCAAGCACCCTTGCATTGTGTTCAGTTTAGTCTGTCGCACTCTGCTGCGTCGGGTTATTTCCCATTTGATTTTCATAGTGGTATGAATTATGTCATTTAGATTATTATATTTTATGGGCATTCAGCTAAGACTATAATAAATGTGTATACTAGTGGTGTTTTCCGTAACCACGTTTTAAATATCTTTCGCTAGAGATTCGGGGGTTCTTACTTCTTGGCTGATACAGATGATGGCTGGTGGTCTCATCAATCCCTTTGCTCCTACTTATCCGCGCACAACTCATAACCCCTGCTGATACATCCGAGCGAGGTGACCTACACCTGCAAAGAATTTTGCTTAGCGTTGGTGTCCTTTGTGTCCTAGGTGTGTAGCAGCTCCCAGAACAAATCCACTATTTGTTTAATACATTTCTTATCTTGTTTTTCCGCGCTTTCGTTTGTGTTTTGAAGAATGCCTGTTCTAGCGAGTTTTTATATTATTAACACCCTGATGCACTACTGCTGGAGCGTTAACGATACCATATATTAGGCTTCCTTCTCCAGCAAGAGTCAATGGTCCCTAGCCCTAGATCTCTTGGTCAGCAGATATCCGATCACAAGCTACACGCAGTAGAACTAACAAGTCACCGCACGCATCAGCAGCAATTCTCGCAACTAAAGAAGTACATAGCAAGGTGACACGCGGTATAAAGAGGCCCCCATTGGCTGTCTACGAATCCATTCTTAACAACCCAACTGGAAACTGCGCTGACGTCAGCAAGCATCCCAGGGCAAGACGACACCCAGAAAACACGTCAGCGCTGCTCAAGAAGGGGCCAAAGCAAGTCCGAAAAAAACTCGCACGTAGTGCAGAGCTTACAAACAAAGCCGGCGGTGCAGTAAATACTGGTTTGTTGGCTTGTTTGTTTGTTTGTTCGTTTGTTTGCTTACTTCCTTGTTTGTGTATTTGATCGTTTACTTTTGCTTTTAATGTTGTCGCTAGTACTTCCTATCAGCATGCTGCACAAGGATTTCTGGTTTCGTCGGGCCTATACCGATCGTCGGTGGAAAATAAAAGCCCGCGCTCCTTACAAAAACGCACGCTCCATAAAGCCCGAGCATCTCGCCTGAGTGGCACAGCAAAAGATAAATTTTATGGGCTTGGTCTAGCAAAAGGGGCGGCTACAAGACGGCGGCCTTCCCAATGTACGTTGCAATTTTAGAGAGGGTTGGAAGATTGGATTCAATGACGCTGAATATTATGAAGGCCTAGAAAATTGTGTCTACCACACGAATCCTAGATATACGCAGTGAGTGGCAGGTAAATACGTAGAGCTTCTCGGCCTAATTCGGGGCGAAATACGATGACACTCTTCTGAGTGTTAGAATAACGTTGCTTTTTCCGCGTTTTCTTTTTTTTTTTTTTGCTGTTGTATGAAACTCTTATTTTGTTAAGTCTTAGAATCAGACTCACTCTGGTTCTCTTGCAAATGTTATAAATGACGTTTGTTAAAAAGAAACTTGAGTTCGCCTTGTTGCGTTCTGTCCGTTTCCGTCTTCGTACTTTTTGTCGTTCGTGACTTTTTTACGGCACTTCCTCCCGTAAAAGTACAGCGCGCACCACTTTTTGTGTACTTCAAAGCGCAAAATATAAGCGTGATGCAAGGTCGAGCGGATGTTCGCCCTGGACGACCCACCAACCAATTGACCGACGTAACACCAAAGTGCGCACTACCATGCACGGGAGAAGTAACGGATGGGCGGCTCAAGTATACGGACAACGATCAGTCATTCATTTTCGTTGTGCTCCTGGAGAAAGACAAAAGTGACGAAACCAGCGAGCCTCTTATGTAGAGTACGTTTACTGTGTATTTTTATGATGTATTTTTATTTTGAATTGATTTTTATTCTTGTTGTTCTCTTTATTCTCTCTCTCCGTGTCATGTTCGATTTCTTATCTTTTTATTGAAACCACCTATTACCACCCACCATCCACTGACCCAAAGAAGCGTCTTGCAGAACCCGTCAGATTTTCAGGTATAATGCCGCTATTTTGCAGGCCATCAACGGTACAATTACTACGCCAGGCACTATGGCAGTAAACCACCATAGCGCATTACGGCTCCGCATTTTACACATTGCATGCTACAATAACCGCTTATGTGAGTTGGGCTAATGAATATTTCTTCCTCGTTTCTATAGGGAAGGTGTACTCCCTTACCGCTAATAACAGAACTCCCAGCGCGTTCCATGTAAATGTGATCGTGGTATAATGCAATCGAGCAGGCGAGTTTACCTTTCCAATTTAGAAAAAAAACTCAAGTCTACTTTTTATCTCTTTATACCATAGAGCTTACATAGAAAGCATATCATCACCATCATAATGATCATCATCGTTGTCATCGTCCAACATGTTCACTGCAGGACAAAGGCCTCTCCGAAATGCAGGGGGCTCAGTCGAACAGCGCACCAGAGAGGCCAATCTTATTCTGATGAGAGAAGGCTGTTTGGGTACCAGCATTCCTGCAGCATATAAGGAGCTAAAAAGCATTGGCAATGTTAAAACCTGCAGAGACATGCAGCAACTTGGGGAAGTAATGGAAGCTCGAGGACAGCTGTCGTACCTTTCCCTAGACTTTGCGGACACCCGACGGTATCCTGGAAAACCCTTCCAAGCCCCTGGCCCGCCATCACGCCAACTGCCAACAGTCGGGCACGCTTGCAAGCCGGCACGGTTGAGGAACGAATGTCCGTTGTATTTACGGCTATAACTCTGACGCTAGTGTTAGAGCAGCTAAGTTCATGCTTGTACAGCGTTGTTGTTACTTAGAGTAATGGTATTTTGTGGTACCGGACGGAACCTGTCACCTTAGCCGCTGAATATGAGGGGATAGATTCGATTCCGTGGCGAGAACACTGCTTTTATGGTCAGGAGATAAGCTTTTGGCGCATACTACAGATTTTCTGACGGTCTAAGTATTCCACAAAACACAACCGCTGCAATGCGTGACTTCGTTCCTGCCGCACGTTTTCGCGCTGTTTTCTTCGAAGTGATATGTGGCTACTGGCCTGTGGCAAACCGTACTAGCAACTTCAATCGCTGTGCTCTCCATTACTGCGCATGCGCGTCGCGCAGCTTAACCGTCTGAAACGCAGCAGCCTGAAGGTAAGGAAAACCGTGCCTTCACTCGTGTTTGGGGTAAAAAATGTTCAAGTGGGTGCGGTTCCCCTGATTGAAGCGTAATCAGCAGAGTCGAACGCTGTAATGTGGTGTACACCCATGGCGTTGCCAGCAAGAACGAGCGGGAAGTACCCGGATAGCACACCATATATTGTTGCGCTCTCTCACACGGACATGTGCAGCATTGGTGTGGACTCTGGGTGTATGTATGTACAGTTGGCCGCAAAATTTTGCGGGATCTGTAGTGCGTGGCGGAGCGACGCAAATCTCCATTGCTGTGCGATCTCCCGCCACAGCCGGCCAGGTCGAGGCTCACGAAACGTGCTCGCCAGGCGCGCTTTGCGCATGCCTGTCTTTCCTTTGTTATCAGGCATCTCTGGTCATTCGCTTCAAGGTGGCATGCTTTCAATATCCGCTGCAGCTGCTGTGGCGCCGCGTGACCGTCACCGCGGGTCTGCCTTACGGGTGCATAACATCGCCTAGCTCGCACCTGCTTTTTACGCGGGAATCAAAGTTGCCAAAATATATGCTATCTCCAAAGTGATGTGCTGGTGCAACATTGAAGTTATAGAGTGAATTTATAAGGTAAGCTCTGGCGAGAAGTACGTGCGTTGCCAAGGTTAGCATAAAAAGGTGGCGTCAACAAAATTCATTATTGCAGCAAAGTCAGCTTTGTGGTGAATGCTCTGTGGCTCAAAATCTCTTGTCGCTATCTGGGAAAAAGTCAGACTAAAATTGGCCGCTGGGACGAGCAAATGGCAATACATTACGGACTGAAATCCCTTCAGACTACTTCTACCAGCCTCCGCATAATTGAAGGGAATCTGCGAACTCGTACATGTATAGGAAATATCCGAGTTCGCACGCAAGGTTTTTCTTTGATAACGAGAGTGCGCACCGCTTGTAAATGGAGAAACACACATTTGAGCTTACTTGAAAACAAATAAACAAAATCAGTGCCCTTGCTCACTGCGAAAAAGGACAACCACCGGAGATGGGCGAAGTCCAAGAAGTGCACAAAACAAACAAGTGTTGTTTTTTTTACTTGCGGTGGAGCATACTTTCTGGATAATTAACTGAATAAAACTTTGACAGACTAGAGTTTCATTTCAGTGAACAAAACTTGGGCTGTCTGTTTCCCTCCCAGACAATTCCATGTATGACGGCAGGCCGGAATCACACAATATTTGCTACTACACCGGGAACTGCGTAATTATATTAAAAGTCAAGGAAACCCGGCGTGATGTTAGAGTTGCTTAACGGCTAATTGTCAGTTTGAACTACCTAATCATGAAAAAGAACTAAGTAAAACATGGCGTAATGTTCCAGTCGTTTTTGTGGTTAAATGTGATATAATTTGTTTTTGATAGTTACGATAAAACAATGGTTACAGCCGTTTTCTGCAACCATACACCCTCCGCGGATTGTCGTGTATCGACAGCAGGCGAGGACTCTGTATCTTCTATATCCTCACTGTGAACTAACGGATTGTGATAAGTAGTTGAAACTCGGCGTAATAACAGAGTCACCCAAATGGCCAATTTTAGTGGGACTCTTTTACAATATAGCGGCATTAGATTTTGAGCCACACAGCATTCACCATAAAGTTGGCTTTGTCGCAAAATGAATTTTGTCAACGCGACGTTTTTCTGCACATCTAGTTGGCAACGCGCGTAGTTCTTGCCAGAGCTTACCTTATAAGTTCAGTCTATAACTTCAATGTTCGACTGGCGCATCACTTGGGAGATAGCCTATATCTTGACAATGTTGATCCCCGCGTAAAAAGAAGGTGCGAGCTACGCGATGTGTTGCACCAGTACGGAAGACCCGCGGCGATGATCACGTGGCGCCGCAGCGGCTGTCACCGATATTGAAAGCCTGCCACCTGCAAGCGAGTGACCAGAGGCGCCTGATAACAAAGAAAGGACAGGCATGCGCAAAGCGCACCTGGCGAGCAAGTTTCGTGAGCCTCGACCCGGCCGTCTGTGGCTAAAGATGGTGCAGCAATGCATTTTTGCGCCGCTTCGCCACGCACTCCAGATCCCGCAAAATTTTGCGGCAGACTGTACGTGGTGTAAATGAATTTCGTGACTACAAGCTTATGCTTGGGGTGGCATCACGAAGAAGACCGATGTTCACTGTGCTTGCATTAGTGGAAAGTGTTGCTTCCTGCGTACCATTTTGTTAAGCCTGTATAACGCGGGCCGTATATAACAGAACAAATTGTGTCGAGTATGGTAGCACACCTACAGGAGCAATAATGGGGTCTTCAATGATGGCGACTTTGCTGTGCTACGGTCTGTGTAGGTCTTTTCGTCTCGAGAAAAAATCACGTCCCTGGAATAACCCTTCACAAAGCAACAAAATTACACTCCCTACGCGTACCGCAACATTTGTATGGTTCTCGCAATCATTAAGAACACTAACCATTAGGCTACTTTTGCTGAAGTAACGTAGGAAAAAAATGACAGCAGCAGAATAGTAGTAGTCCGATTAAGGAAGAACTGGTAGCAGCACACCACCATTACTTCGGTTATGAGCGTGTGATAAGTGTTCTGTGCACCGACAAAAATCCCCCTAATGACTCGAAACACCAAACTCACGCCTTTCACGCTCAAAATCCGCTGTACCACGGGTGCTGTTAGCAATTGTAATTTCAAAAAGAAAAGCCGAACTTTACTGCGTCGACATTATATTCAGAACCAAAGTCCCACTGACGGAAAAATATATAAAATAAAAAAACCAACATGTTCCCGCAAAGGCTGACATACAACATTTACTTTGGTATCACACAGCGTAAGGAATAAACACTCTTTTGACTCTGAGTAAAACCGTTCGCTGCACCTCCAAGAACGATATGTGAGTGAATCCCATCACTGTAATAGATACCTGTTTCTAGCGATAGTGCCTACTGAATCGCACGCTGCACTTTCCACTCGGTATGTACTCGGCTACCCGTTGATGAAATAAATGTGCGAAAATTGAACATGATGTCGGAACAGAAACTATGAGCCTACAAACTTGAAATCAAACCCAACAGAATGACTCTATTCTGCAAGCCATTCGGTACTCCAGGTCAAAACGCCGTAGCTAGAGTTGCTTCTAGATGAAACTATACCTACACATAGACTTCTCCAAAAAAGGAGCGACAGCAACCACAAAAGCTTCATTGAAAACTGCCTTGCGTAACGGCGTAGAAAACCTCGAGCCAAACCAAGTATGGTGGACTGTTTTTACAACCTAACAAATATAACCCAACCCTATCCATACCAATAGTGTACTATCACAACAGTAACATAATTACATTAGCGTGTAATAGACGCCGCCCTCCACAGGCATTTCCCTGCTGCTATTTTGGCGCTGGATCTTACCAAAGCATTCGACCGGATTACCCACGCCGCCATCCTGCGTGGCGTAGAATTAATATCTCCTGGATAGCGTATGTACACCTACGTGCGAAACTTCCTAACATCTCATCCAGCGTTCGTTCAAATAGGGGACCTTCAATCTGATACACTAGCTCTTCCTTCCATACGGACTCCACAAGGAGCCGTTTTATCGCCTCTATTATTCAATTTGGCTCTCCTCAATATCCCAAAGAAACTTGAGACCATTCCGCACCTTCACTTTAGCTTATACGCGGACGATATTTCGCTGTGGGTCACTGGTTGTAGCGATGCACACATTGAAGACACATTTCAGCAAGGTGCACGTGTCGTGAATGAGGAAGCACATTTGGCGGGCCTCCAGTGCTCTCCCACAAAATCGGAGCTCCTCCTCTTACCAGCCAAATCAACCTCTCAAAATTCTCCTGACATCAGAACTTACCTGAGCGAACATTTGATCCCAGAGGTGCGCAACCTCAAAGTCCTAGGTCTCGTCATTCAGCATATTCGTAGAAACACTAAATACATCTCGCAGTTAAGCTCACAAGTTAATCAAACAATTGGACTCATCCGACCAGTTATCGGACGCCACCATGGTATTAAGTATAAGAAGAGAATCAGGCTTATCTAGGCCACCATCAGTCGTGTAACATATTCTCGCCCATACCTTCATGTTTCGAACGCAGAGATGGAAAAAATAACTGTCTCATGATAAAGGCCTACAAAGCTGCGCTACAAATTCCTCTTAGTACATCCACTGCCAGATTTGAGCACCTCGGTGTTCATAATAGCGCCCAAGAATTGGTCGAGGCGCATCATAGCAATCAGCTCCGTCGTCTCTCAACTACTCCCACTGGCCAACATATACTGATGCGTCTTGGTATCGAGGGCCCAGTCGGTTCTAAATTAGCTATCCCCATTCCCCGGCCTATCCGCGACTGCCTCCGTGTGCGTCCTATTCCTTGGAACATGCACCCCACCTACCACAAAGGTAGAAGGGAGCAACGGGCGCGGGCGCTCATCAAGAAACTACCCATCAAACCCGACATCCTATATGTAGTTGCGGCAGAATAGCGCCACCTCGACGCCTTCCCCCCGCAGTTGTTAACAGCCTGAATAACCCCCCTGCGAACTCTCTAACTGTCCGCACCAGCATCCCGGCAGCGGCGGTGGAGGCGGCAATAGCGCTTGCACTAACGACTCGGCCGTCACCCACAATTATAATCACGGATTCGAAAGCGGCCATTCAAAACTTCGCCCATGGGTACATATCGCCCATGGCGTCCAAAATTCTCTTTCAAAATCCCCCGACCTCCCTGGTAGACATCGTCTGGACCCTGGCGCACACCGGCTTGGGGGGAAATGAGGCATCACACAACGCAGCACGAGGACTTACTATCCGTGCCGGTGCCAGCCTCGTTCCCTACCAAGGCGCCAGGTCAGCCAGGGATCACTTAATCACGTACCATGAGATCACTGCCCATCACCGCCTCGTTCGCCGTCAATACCCTCCTGCCCACCATGAGCTAACCAACGATCAGGAGCGCTTATGGCGACTCCGCCAGACGCACTCCTTGGCTTACCGAGGACTTCTGCACCGAATTCAGCCCTCGCAATTTTCCTCGCCAAATTGCCCACTCTGCGGGGACCCAGCCACGCTGATCCACTCCATGTGGACCTGTCCCTAAGACCCCTTTCCACCCGTAGTTAATGAAGAGCAGTGGGAGGGAGCGCTGGGGAGCTCAGACCCAGACGTCCAGATACTTCTGGTCACCCGTGCTGCCAACGTCGCTGCCGACCCCAAACCGGCGGCCACACCGCTCCGTAAACCAACCTAAGGCTCAATAAAGAGACTCCTCCTCGTACTCTCTTTGGTTTAAAATGCGAGGTGCGAGAACTCGTTGAGCGAATACCTCCCCCAGATAAAAGTGCGGGACAGATAGGGGAGGACAAGATATAAGCAGGGTGGTTAATCAGACGCTGTTGTCCTTTCGTCTATGCAACGTTGGCAGGAGGAAACGTAAAAGAAAAGAAAATAGTAAACAACCAGTATGAAATCCTACACAGACAAATGCTGCCTGTGTTGCCATGGCTTCTAAAAGTGGTCACAGCGCCAATGCACTTTAAAGTATTCTATATATACACCAGCTATAAAAACAACGCCGATGGAGGGTGCTTAATTTTCGAGTTCGTGTGGATAGTTTTTCCTGCTTGAACGCAAATGTACATTCGGGAAACCTGAAGTGAACAAAACCTGCCGTGGAACATTGTGCCAGGATAAACCTTTCACTCATTGAAACCAGCTGGTCATTCTAACGCTGCAAGTCATACGGGCGAAAAACTAAAAAAAAAGGGAGAATCTAACGGACACTATCAGTTTTCGGGCTATCTGCCGGAGGTCCCAACGTCATTTTCCGTTTCCGCTTGGACGTTTCGCGTTTGAATGGAGTATAAACGAGTTTCCCGCAGCTTCCGCCCGCTGTCCTCCGGTACTTATTTTTACTATCCGCATCTTCCGGTGGCCAAATTACTGTCGTTATCTCCGGAAGGTGGCGTGTGGATTTCAAAAGAACGGATTTGTTCGCCGAACGCGAGTACGGCCTCTCCGTGCGCGCCAATTATTTTCAGCGTAGAGATTTATTTTTTAAACATCGAACTTAAAAATCTCACAGACCGTCCGGTTCTCGGGGAATGGTTCTTCATTTAGTTAACTTCGAGCAGCGATCGTCTCCAGCTGTTTGTGAAGGACTGATAAATATTCCGGAATCTACGTTAGCTTTATTTAGACCAGTAACTGAGCGTTTTCGTGCGCATACGCAAAGGCACGATTACACTTGTGCAAAATTCAGGGTAGAATTCGCACTGTGCGTTTCGAATTGACTTAGCAAAAGAAAACCGGCCGCTAAAATGTTGCGTAGCCGGCTCTGTGAAGTCACCTAAAGAAACAACCTTTTCAGATGAAGAAGGGTTTCCCGGAGGAAGATGCCTTTTATCGATCAAATTTTTCTCTCAAAAAAACTTGTTGCCGTATTGTACTACAGACATTTTCGCTATTACTCCCTAATTAAAAGATAAGCAGTGGCTTAGCTTGGCTATGCCAGGATATACGTAGCGTGAGCTAAGGTTCAGCTGGTTGTTGTTAGGTTTCCCAATCCACTCCAATCCAATCCAGTCGCGGCGGCGGCTTCGGCGCCCCAGCTGTGCGCCGTGAGACGGCACTGCTCCTCGCACACGCGCAGCACGGCTCTCCAGGAGCCACGCAAAACTGCTCAACATCGGCCAGTGTAGCTCACACTGCAAAAGACACGAGGCCGATGGCAGAAGCTACGCTGGAGGCAAAAAAAGGGTTGCGCCAGGACAAAAGGACATTGCAAAGCGATTGTTCGCATTTTCATCTCGTCGCACAAATGGAAGAAAGAAAAGGTAGGAATGTTAACAAGGCTGTGGCCTAGTTTGCTATTCTACAGGTGACAAAGGGGGGAAATGAGGCAAAAAAGAAAGGGACAGAAGAGGACAGAGTGTAAAGAGATGTGCCCAGCCTTACGAGATAACAGATGTTACTGTCGATAGAGTCGTACTTAACTTTTGCAATAGGCGTAAGCGTATACGAATAACAGATGCCGCTAAGGTCTATGAAAATAACAGTAATTAGGTAAAATCTTAGAAGATTATAAGTCGTACAAATCACTCATAATAGAGCTCTTCGTGGCAAAACGAGTTCTTGTTTTTTTCTTAAGCGTAACTGCAGCACCAAGGGGGATACCGCGTTTGCAAGTCTGAGCCGCATTCTAGCCACATACGACTCTAGCCACATTCAGTAAACACTGTTACCACTGCGTAGCATATTGTTGCGAGATGGATTTAGTTAGTGAGGGTGGAAAGTGTAGATTCTAGAGCGGTCCGTGGATGATGGTCACTTGGTTGGTTATTGGAGCCATAATAACAATGACGCGTATGGATTGGTTTGTTGGTGCCAAGCCGAAGCACACTAGCGTTCTGTTCTTCTTCCGCCCAGCCTGTTAAGCGTATTTCCTGCTGAAATGTTACAGACGCTTCGGCGCAATATATGCGCCTAATGTCTGCTTAACAATAGAAACAAGCGTGCCCGAAATATCGTTTACTTTAGAGGCTTTTAGCCGAATTTTTTACTTGCGAATAAAGAGTAAGTACGATGTAATGAGAGCCAGATTAAAAAAAATAATTATTGTGTCCTATGCGTCGGAGGTGCACCGTCAATGTTTGTCCTCCAATAGCCTGGACAGCACATGGGCTCCTGGACTGAGGAACCACTAGCACATTACTACGTAATAAAGTTGTCTCTGTCTTCTAGCTCACCTCACGCATCTAAAGGCCTAAGGAGTATTTGAATCGCACAACTGACTCATCTCACAACTATGCAAACCAGGCTCTGTCCAAGTTAACATTTCTGCCTGCCTTCTGCGTTCTTCCTCCCCTCATGCCCTAGCAATAGACGGCAAAGTCCCCTGAGCTCAACCGGCGTTGCCGACCATACTGCTTGATGCAAGAAAAACTTTCATCAGTGCGCTTCCGTACCACAGTATGACCAATGTGTGCATGCTGGCCTTAAATGAGAACCGCGGCGTTGGCACATTATAGTCCGCAACCTTAAGCAGGCAAGCATTTTTCGTGCGTGGGATGCAAATTTTAATGACGGGGGATTTGTTAAAGCGACGGTTTCGGTCCCTAACTGATGGCATGGGTCGTCTGCGTGGAAACGCACTGCACGAAAGCCAATTTTACGCAATGGGTTTCACGCAACGGTGATGGGGATAAGTGAATACACATCAAGTGCATCAAGAAAAAGAACGTTTCTGGTGGTCGGAATCAAACCTGGATTCCCTTCGTTGTGAAGCCGATGTCTAGCCGAGTGCGCCATTCTGACACGGCTGAAGTAGTGTGGATTTCGGACTTTGACTAATGTTGCAGAGAAGAAAGCTTCGCGTTTTAACCACTGTCGTCTTATAAAGGGCGCTTTCACCTTTAAAGCGAAGCTCTACCAGCCAACGGTTCTTTCGTGGCGTGCGGGACCACGAACTCCCAACGCGGCGGAGGCGGCGGCGGCGGGGAGAGGGAGGCAGGGTGGGGCGGCTGGTGTCCTTCACGGAGCACACTTCAGATGGCGCAGCGAATTTACCCAGCGTTCCCCGCGCGAAAGTGCCTGCTCAATTGTGGCAGCGTCGGCGGTACGGCTTGTCGTCGCTTTAGCGATGGTTGTTTTGCGCCCGTTTTGGAGCAGCTCCGCGTCCATTGCGCACTGCCTTCGCACGGCTTGATTAATTTGTTGGACATCCCCTCCAGGGCAACGCGCACCAGACGGAATTCAGTGGTCGTGCGGCAAACATACGTTAAGGATTGGTTTGCAGGGAGGGAAAACAATGTAGAGACCACATACAGACATCTGGCCGCTAAACAAACGTTACCTTTTGCGCACTGCTTGCTACCAATGGGACTCCGTTTTCTAAATTAGTGAATACCCATTCGGTTGTGTTTTAAGAGGTATTAGAAAAGGGGAAAGTAGCAACTGGTTCTGATTAATAGCGATTATCAGGGTTCCCTCAGCTTTCTCGCAATTCTCAAACTTAATACTAAACTAACTAGTTTAAATCGGTATAAGTGGGAATCCCTAAGCTTACATCCCGAATTGTTTCGGTGTCTGCGCTTGTGTCGCGCGGTGGTGTAGCCCCAAGCTAGCACATCAGTATTGCTAGGTTCCGTTGTCTCACCCTTCGAAAGGCGCTCCTCGCCATTTTCTTTCCGCCGACGCATGGCCGTGCTACAGCAGCGGCGTCCGCCGCTCTAGCCCGGCCATGGCCGACGCTGGGCCTGCGTTCGGGACGCCACCCCCGCGAATTACAGGTAATGGCTGGCACAATCTCTGGTTTCATTCTTTGTAGGGCCGCGTGTGTCAATTCAAGTGACGTCGCAGGGACAGTTGTTGTCGGTGTCGTATAAACCTTTGCTTTCCAACCACCTTCACAGCGTGGATTGGAGCCAATTTTTTTTGTTTCCACCGCGTCTCTAAGCGGTAATACCATGGCATATAAGCGTGTTCTTCTCTAATTCAGTGTTCAATAAGAATGTGCGGCACGACTCAGCAGTCTAATAACTGCGAATTCGCTTCTATGACCCCGTGATTTGCAAATTATACTCTAGGAAAGTTACCTGTGCGTGATTTTTCACGTGCCATAGTCTACGCAGTTGTACGGTTTCCGCGGGATTTACGGACGGTGCTCTTTTAGTGTCTTTCCGTGTGTTTTTTGTACGCCGAAGATAACCGAAAAAAAAAATTGAAGTTCGCGCAAGGCGCGAAAACCAAACTTAGAATATTAAGGCCAATCACAATTCGCAAATATGAGAAGCAAAAAAAACGCCCAAAAATGCAAAAAAAAGGCGTCAATTCATCGTACGCCAAAGCATCAAGCATCGATCATAAATCTTATCTAGCGCCGCGCGAGGTCGATGGTTCGTATTGATCCCCCCGGCAGGCTGTCTACGCGTAGGAACATTTGTGCTCGCGCACTTTTTTTCTCTCAGCTGCACGGCTCGACACACCGAAATGAGCGGAAGCAGCCGAGCGAATGGGCATCAGCGCTGCCTGGCTCGCGAACCCCGCCGCCCGGCACAGCTGGAGTCTGAACGGCTGCGCGCCAGCCGTTGTTACGAGTAAATCATTGAGGAAGGGAAGGGAGGCGAAAAAAAAAACGCGGGAAAAACGCAGCGAACGAACGATCGGCAGCGCGGAATCTAAGCTGGCGCAGACCCCTAATCAGGTCGCTTTTTTGACGTGCTGTCAAAGCGGGCAAGCGCGAGAAAATTGATGTTTGTACACGGCACGAAGAGGTATTAGCGACAGTTGTGGAACGCCCCCGTTTTAGGGCTCCCGCTACGGCAGCCAACATTTAATCGCTCTTTTTGTGTGAGCGTTTAGCTCTGACACGCGTACCAGCGCGAGTGGGGTTGGAAGCACGTCGCAACTCGACTATGATTGCCCGAAGAGCGTGTAAACGTTTTGCAGCGGAAGGCAAGTGAAGAAGAAGCGCGGAAGGAGTGTTTCGCAGCTGTTAGCTACGACGATGATGTTCGGGGCTAATGGGAGGGCTTGTGTAGACCATTCTGTCGGCGTGCCTTCTCTTGGCGCGAAGTGTGAAAAGAAGCGCAATACTTTGTACGGGCCTGTAAGCACCAAGAGCTGCTTGAACATTTTACTTCGTGGCGAGCGTATTTTCTGAAAACCATCCTTTGCACAATTAACTTGCGTTGTGGAAATGAAGAACGTTGCCACTTCGCGACTGGAAACCACTGGCGGAGTCGATCGAGTGTTCGTTTGGATCAATGATAAGTCCACATAAATGAAGGCCGTCACTCGGGTTTCGAATTTTTGTTTTTAGAATTTATCTAAAGAATTTCTGGCCATTAGGGCCGTTTTTTTTTTTTCATGTCTAACTGAGGTACGATGTATGGGTACATCCCCAGAGAAATACGTCACAGAGATGAAAGCGTGTTCCTTGCTAAAGAAATACTTGTTTCCAAGGGTATTATCAATTACTCATTGCTTTAATCATTGAACTGCATAAAGATATTCTCTTCGTTTAGAGCATTCTTTTCAAGATGAGTGGCCACACGCCACTGAAGACGGCCGCCCAATCCTCGTGGGTGAAATGCCTCACGTGGAGGGAAGCTAAAGAAAGTGAAAGGACGGCCTTCCTCAAAGCAATTGACTTGCCCTACATTACATACTGTACATTGCCAAAAACTTGATCTGAGGCACGCTTACACTAAACTGGACCCAACGTCTGCTGCAAGGGCACGATGGGAAGGATGCCAGTCATGATGCGCCTGAAAGTCGGGCAAATAAACGGCTCCGCTATGGAGGAAAACTTTCTCATAAACGGCGCTGCAATTCCCCCGGTGTACATAAGCACTTGTAACGGTTTTCACCTCGGGTAAACTAAAGCCTCAACGCGTTCGACAGACAGGAATGAACTCAGGAAAAGAAAGACGTATAGTATGAGCTAGCACATATAAACTCCGGAAGCAACATTTATTCTTGATTCCGTGGTGCACTTCTGCGGCCGTGCACGAGCAAGAAATGCAAGTGGCGTCACTTGCACCTGGGAAAGCAGGAAGCGGTACAGCGACGCTACTTGCAACGATCCTTGTAGACAGCCCTTGCAGAACGGTCGTTGTAGAAAGCTCCTTGTAGAAGTGTGCAACGATCCTTGTAATCAGCCCGCCGCTAAAGCTCACCATAACCCCTCGCCTTCACTGGGTGGGTCGAGCCGACGCTGTATTACTGGCATGGTGACAACACCCAATAGCCCGCTTGTCCATTCGCCTACCGGCTTCACAGATTTTTGACTTCCTGACGGCCCTTATAAGCATACAGTGTAAGTGCAAATGCATTGTAAATACCGTTTATTCGTGTATGGCAAACCGCCCCGGAGAAGGCGTTGTATCTTGGCCATTAGCGCATATATGCATAGTTTTGTTTCACGGATCTCACTTTATGTTACTCCCCGAAATTCACTGTGCCTTCGGAAAGATTCTTTTATAGGGGAGTGGTCTCTGAGCGAAGTGACCTGAATATTTTATAACCATGTTACAACGGCGAAAGTATTTCGTAGCATATAATCTGTACTTTAAAAATGCTTCGAAGGAATTAGGCTTTGCAAACGAGAAATCATCGTAGTTACCGGCGTCGTACACGCTACAAAGTGTATTACACTGCCCTGACTGCATTACATGATTGGAATGCCTCACTTAAAGTGTATTTTTTCTTCCCTTGCTGAGTTCTACATCAAAAGCTGTATGCGGCACAGGACTTGATCTGTGGGTGAAGGAGCCGGGAGGGGCTTCATGATAATCAGTTATGCTATTGGGCAGGTCGCGTCTCCCAAAGAATTAGCGGAGGTGATTTTCGTAAAGTCGCGCTGAAGCATTCGACATGTGGTGGCTTTCCGCATACTGTATTTGTTAGGGGACTCCATCGAAAACAAAAAGAAAAATGACTTGCATCGATAGAATCGCAAAAAACAGGATGTTCAGATCATAAGAGGCAATACCAGTATCCCTTATCCACCCTATGAAGTAAAAAACACAAAAAGCCGCTATTCTTCCCACAAGGGATGAAGCGGCCGAGTACACAGTAGGTTAGACCAATACCACATGTATAGCACTACAACTGCATAGGCGCGACATTCTTCGCCAATCACACTAATGGACGGCGCCTTGCGTGCGCATTAGCCCGGGCCATGCAGTTTCGTTGCCTTACACTAGACTAGTGGTTTCCGCATATTTCTCCGCGAGGGCAATTCAGGCGTCCGTGAAGCCCTTTCTAAGATCCCCCCTCCTCCACCATTATTTGTCCTTTTTTGCCGAACCTTGTTGGCAATTAAAAACGGTGGCTTTCCTGCACGACTTGTACATTTAAAGAGAATCTGCAACACTGCCGATAAAAGTATACTCTTTGCTTCGTGCTTGAAAGCCTTGCCCAAGCTGTAGTTATCCACAGCGCACAGCAGTACCGTGTTCTTTGCTCGTCGCAGCGGATGCGTTTTCAAGTTCCCGCTTTGCTTTTGTTGCGATTTTATTTAAAGTGGCTACCGAGTGCCTTCATTGCTTCAAATGAAAAGAAGCCGGCCAATAGATGGGACACCGCTCGAAAGACGTAATTAGCTGACGAACAACGCTAAGTCCGGGAAAAAGAGAAAAAATCTTTCGAGCAAGTTTTTGAGTTGTCTGTTCGGCATAGGGGAGTGATTGTGGCTGAGATACTTTGTGTCCCTCAGTTCTAAATACTAGATACGTGTTCTTGCTACGTTCCGAGAGCATTTAGGATTTAGAAAAAAATTGAAAGCAGTGTGGCAGGCTTCCTTTAATTTCTCCTCGCGGGTTTTAAGGCTGGCTTTATTGCACAACAGGCTAGCTATGCAAGAAAGTCAGACACAGCTGAGGCAGCATGGAGGTGTTTGAGTGACGCCTAGTTGCAACAGCAAATTGTTTGACAGTGAGACACGCTTCAGCACACATACCACACACAAATGGCGGGCATTGAAAAGCTATGTGGGGGCTTTACTTGTGACTGCAAATTGCTTGACGTTTAGACAGTAATCGACACAGTTCATCGTTGCGTCCCCCATCACTTTTGCAAGTCCGAAGGTATTCTCGCACACTCAGGGTTGAGAGCCAAAGCACTACATATACCTTCCGAGTGCATATGCATGGCAACACTTTGTATTTCTCTCTTTGTTTTGCCGTTGAGTTAATCTTAGGTGAGTTGAGATAAGCCGCGCTAAATTATTCTTCCACCCTCTGCCTGCGTAGCAGCTCATAAAGCGTCGGAATGAAAGAGCCAAAATTTACTTGCGTAACAGTACCAGAGTTCCGCCGTTAGAACCGCGAGCCAGTGGTTAACTTGCACTGCTGACAAGTGCACATTTTTTTTCAGATCTGCGTTAAGGAACCACGCGTTTACTCACGCATCAAGATTTGAAGATAAGTTCCACTCTGCAAAATACACTTGATACTGAAGAAAGCTCATGCGCCGGCAAGTTGCAGAACTTCAAGTCGACTAATACTCGATGAGACGCTAAGCCTGTTATGCCGGAGGCTGTTACCTTGCATTAAACCTGACGTTCAATTTCTCCCTAATCATCCGCATCGTGTGTTTCGACTTTTCTTTTCACCGGAGACTAAGCGCTACAAACGCTTGCGAGCAACAGCCACCCCTCTACACCCTGTCCCGCTGCTTGCCACTCGAGCAAAAGCGCTCGGATCACCCGGCTTCCGCGCTTCGGTGCGCCTTAAGTTTCTAACCGGCGGCTCGCGAGTAATTAATTCTAAATTATTTACCCCTGGGTGTTTCCGAACTCTGCAGCGGCGTCGCCGCACCTAATTGCTGGGCTCGCGCCGTTGAGACGATATCCCGTCTTTCATTACCACCCCCAACCCCCCCACCTATGTTTCGCCTAAATTTGGGAGCTAACATTTCCCTCAGTTCTCATTTTGATCCTGTTGTTTGGAATCAGCCCTGTTGCTACAAAAAATTTCAAGACTTTCACGCTTTGGGAGAAAACTCATCTCAGTTGAAAGGGACACTGAAGGCATCCAGCAAGTTGGTTTAACACTAAAGTCTGACCTTCCCAAAGCCATTTTAGCGTTGATTCGCTATACCGAAATGTGACTTATTTACTGAGAAATCGCTAATCAAACGCTGACCAAACGTGAAGCAAACAGCGACTGTAGTAACTGTTTGCGTCGCGATAAACCGGAGGCAAGCGAGGCAGTGGTGATACAATACAACGTCAAAAGGGTGTACTGAAGGGCTTGTTGGTACATCATATCGTTTAAAAACAGCGCGGAAGACGGGACTAAGGGAGGAACAGACGACACAAGTGCTTGTGTCCTCTGTTCCTTCCTCAGTCCTGTCTTTTTGGCTTTTTTTGAAACACTACAACGTCACCACGTTTCGAGCTTTTTGGCACGCGTTTCGCTCAAATCAGTTGTGCTCTCTCGAACTCCCACGTTTTTTCAGCTCCGGAGAACTAAGCGAAGCGTTCCTTTATGGAATTACGCACAGTATTGACGCCTTGTTGAAGAAAAACATATTGTCCTTTTGATGAGCTGCGAATTCATTGGCATCGAATCAACCGCTCGTGCGTGGACCGCACGATTCCTCGGAAAGTGGTCCTAAACGGTACCGCTAACCAAAGCATGGACGAGTACCGCCATCCAGCGGACTCCAGGAAAGACGCTGCGCACGCACACTATTCGAGCAATTCCGCTGCAAGTTACGCGCTATAGACAGTGGCGACATCTGTCTTCATGTTTTCTTTTTTTTCTACCTTATTTTTAAAAAGCTACCAGTAAGTGCGGTGTATTCGTGTTTTCGATAAGCTAATATATTGATCAACAGCAACTCGTATTTTGACTTCACTGTCCCTTTAAGGCAGCTGTGTTGGGAACCCACTTTAGTGACGTCGTGCAAGAAAAAGGTAGATCACAGTTAGGTATATTCTTAACCGTATATTGCAACA
Source organism: Haemaphysalis longicornis (assembly GCF_048455015.1). NCBI lineage: Eukaryota > Metazoa > Arthropoda > Arachnida > Ixodida > Ixodidae > Haemaphysalis > Haemaphysalis longicornis. The sequence continues at coordinate 150,840,346 of NW_027526335.1, read as the reverse complement.
TTGCCTGCGAAATTCTCTTGTAGGGCTGCTTGCACGTGTAGCAGGTCTGCACACGACATCTTTAAGGTAACTGACAAAATAAGTACGCTTTTCTTCTGTCACTTTACCTCTTCAAGCTCAAAAACCTGTCTGTGCGCCTGTATTGTGACGATGGCGGATAGCGCACAACATGAATAACATAAAAGCATGTATGGCAAGCTGACATCCATATTTATGCGGATATTATGCTCGAGTTGGGTAGCTCTGAGAGAATCAAGTAAAGTAGGATTTTCTTATCTTTTTTCTTGGTTCAAACAATGCCTGAAAAATATAAGGCTTCAATTGAAAGCTTCTTCCGCCACATATTTTGGAGCAGCGGAAACTGAGACGGCTTACTGCGCCGCTGAATACTGGAGTTCGTTCTCTTCCATAAATGCGACACTGAGGTAAAACTCCGGGAATAACACTGGTGCTCTTTCACAGCAAACGTGGTAGCCACGAGCTTATTTATTTATTTATTGTTTAATTTTTATTTATTCTTTTTATTTATTTTTTTATTTATTTTATTTTTTATTTTTTTTTATTTATTTATGTATTTATTTATTTATTTATTTATTTATTTATTTATTTATTTATTTATTTATTTATTTATTTATTTATTCTGCAAAGGTACCATGAGGACATTATAGGAGGCGTCGTCATGACACGGCACATGAAAATAGGGCAACAGCGACATTATAGAGAGTTATACCAAAGCGGAGAACGGGCCCGGCAAGTACCCGGCAGGAGACCGGCTCTTCTGCGCATGCGCAGAGGCGAAAAATCTTGCGCATGCGCAGATTTGCTGGACACCGTTGCGGGACCGGTTCTCCGCTCTGTATAACTCTCTAATAAGAGATTTGCGAATTTATTCGCTTACCTTGCGGTCTGCTTCCGCTCATGGGGCCCACGGTGACTCCGTCGTCCCGAATCCACGCCGTTACGGACACAAACTCCTTGACTGCGACCGGAAGGTGGCAGCGCAGGATTGCTGCGTTGCCTCGTATGACGTACACGTCCTGGACTCCGGCTACGAAATTCTCGGGCACCACTGCAACAACAAACACGAAAACAGCAAATACGAAGTTCAATCGAAAATAGTACGAATAGGCCAAGCCAAGCCAACGAGCCAACTTTCAAAAAAGCAGCAACGAAAAGCTGCTGAGTACAAAGGATGATGAGTACAAAAGGATGCGTACAAAACACTATCGCATTCCCAATTAAATGTACTCGAAATGCAAATAACAGGGAGCCTACTTTAAAGATTTCCACCCTGTTTCTCACGGGTATTTGGTTAAAATAGCGTAACTGCGAATACTTTAGCACACGTCGGCCTAGTTCGCCTTAGCACAACGAAAGACGCCGGTTCATCAACCGACTCAGCGAAACGTAAATCAGTAAACTAAAGGAAGCACAAAGCAAGGACGCCAGTATGGACAAGTAGCCAGCCGTATGTGCACTTTTTTATTCCCAGCAGTCAATTTTTTTTGTACTTCAAAAGGCGTTTCCGGGAGATAACATTTTTTCTGTATTTCAGACCTTTCTTATGTGTTCTTCGCAATAAAGAAATCTATCGTTTCAAATGTGTAATAATACTTATTTTAGACTCGCGTAGCACAACATAAATGCGCCAAATACACAGCAATTACAATAACCTTGTGTAATACAACTGTTGCATTTTGTTGAGCTGGCCATAGACCAACAACCCCGATGAAGAAGAGGACGTCTCATGGAGCTGCCTTGGGCGGAAAGAAACGCAGAGAAAGAAGACGAGGAACTCTGGAACACCATCTTCATAGTTGCAAGCAATGCAGCCTGATGAAAATACGGGGTTGTTTTTGTTGTTGTTTTGCTTCAGACTGCTTTCTCCTATAACTTATGGCGTCTGAAAACCCGAGAAGGAAGACGTCGGGGCTAGCCAGCTGGCGGAACGGGTACCAATCTAAGTTAAAGCGGCTGCGTCGGTGTCCCTAAGGTGGTAAAGATATCTGTAAAGTTTTCATATGATTCGAAGACATACGACCTTCGGTCTCTTGAGGGACACCGACGATGCGGACGGCGGACTGTTACAAGTGGCAGAGCCATGGTAAGGCTGCCCAAAGTTAACCGACGGGGTGTAGAGGTGAGAGCGCGACGGCAATGCATCCTCGCCTCTCACGATTTCCCTCGGCGGGTCGAGACAGTGGTTCTGAGAACGGAGCGGTGCACGTCGCAGCTCGTCGCGGAAGCAAAGAGACACTACCTCGACAGCACGACACACGTTTTAATCGGTCTGCGATGCTTCGTGAAGAACTAAAGGAAATAAGAAACAGAGAAATGATAATCGCTCGGAGACTGTGCAGCGATGGAAGGGCAACATTAGGCTTTATCGTAAGGACCACCGATGTGCGGATTATGTTGAGTTTTCTGCGCGACTTACGAAAAACTGAAGTGGTGTTAAGACAGTTAAATGAAGAAACTGAATAGTTTACCGATACCGATTGTTTGAATGAGGAATTTACTACCAACATTGAATATGAAGACCAGGTGATCGGCATTATGAGCTGATTGTACGATCAATTAAGAGATGACAACGCTGGCACCAGTGAACAGTGCAAAATCATTAAAACATTGAATGGATCGGCAAACTACACTGAGTTCGTGCACTAGCTAAAGTGTGCCCCGAGCATCCCGATTTTGAATACGCTGCTGAATGAGTTCACTTGCCAAAAACTTCGCTTCCACCACGTTTTTTACAGCAAACAAACAGGGAGACTATGTCACGTTCGCTTGCTACGCTGATATCCAAATTGCTGGGAAGTTCTTCATTGCTTTCGTGAGTTCCCTAGCACAGTTAATATTGAAGGTAAAACCTCCTTTTATGTTGAATATGCCACTATAGAAACTTAATAGTATCCAGGGAGGTTTAAAGGGCCCCTGAGTTGGGTTTTTTTTTGGGGGGTGGGGGGGGGGGGTATCGGTATGGTATCGGGGTATGGTATCGGAGCGGGGGTATGGTATCGGAGCGCAACGGGTATTTCTTGAACTAATCGTGACGTGCTAGAGCGCCCTTGATTTAAGCCATTTTTTTACTAGCGTAAAAAGATCAGAAAGCTGCAAAAAACATCTTTTCTGTGTGTGTGCGTTTGTACAGTTGCACATATTTGTTTTATACCTGAGTGTAAATCACTTACACACCGGGCCAAACCGGGCTTGACGCTCCTCCGTTCTCGGCGGAAGGATACACGATACAGTTGATACAGTGAGCGCAGGTGTAGTGATAGCGCAGGAGCAACGCTGGCCGTAGCGTTATCGCTCAGCGCTCCGTGTCTGGTGTAAGAGTTTCATCAGTTGCATTTGTTTTCTTGGATGCTGTACCCAAAGGAGTCTGTGCACCATCTGTGTTTCGAGCGTAGCCTCGACGTTGTTTCAGTTATGAGGCTGTAACAAACGGCGCGCGCGCCGCGCCAACGACGAAGACGGGAGCTCCTCACACAGCGCTTGGACGACGCCGGGCACTGCTCGTGATCACGAGGCGCACGCTCCAGTGCGCTCACGCGGGCTGAATAAATCAGTTCAATCCCAAACGCTGTCGCAGCTGATCCTCTGAGCCGGTCGCGACAAGGGGAAGTGCATGCGCGTCTCTAAACGACAACTCCTGCAAAAGAGTTTCATTTCATTGCTTCCAATGAAGTCATGATCGCAGGAAAGTGTGGTTTGGTGCGCCCGGCCTTCTGATTGAACCGTGTTGCCTAGTGTTCTTAGCGCGCTTTACCGTTTACCGCGTTAATTGATGCAAGAGTAGCCGTTTGCCGCTGAAAACGAAAGGATTGCACTCAGCGGTTTCTGCATTCCGGCTTACCGGCTGGCAAGTAGCGACATCTGGGGAATTCGTCTCAAAGAAAATCACAAAAACGTTTGTTGCCCTGAACTGTTCGCTTACGCTTGAAATAGCTTGAATCTTGTACGTTTTAGATCAAACTCTCACAATACAATAATTTTCTTTTAAAAGAGTTCTATACTTTTGCTGTAGAGCTTTAAAAATAGAAAACATGACGTTGACGCCCCCATTTAGTGGGAACAATTAGCACCAAGTATTGCATTAACCAGAATTCACGCATCTGCTAAATATCTCGATGTAAAATGAGTAAGATATATTGTAATAATTCAGCAGTTACCTATATTACCTTGCCAACCACGACTTTAAAAGCATAAAAGAGCTATATATCTAGTTCATAAACGCATATGAACCATTGGAAGCGTGGTAGGCTGGAGTGGGGGCGGAGATTTCGCTCGCTCTTCTGAAAAAAATTCTCATTTTGATCATCCTTTAGCAAGAATGTAATAAACATCAACTAATATTACTTGTATGAAGCGCCGAGCGCAGTGCATTTGCTGTACCGTAAAGTTCCGAAAGAACGCCAACTCAAAGTACAGTGCTCACGGATTGAAACGCGCCACTGCGAGCGCGTGGCCTGCGTAGGGTGCCTCGATGCGCGCCCGCTCCGCGGAGGGTGGTGCCACTCTTTGAAGGGGTCGCCGCCGCCAAGACCGGTTCTCGGGAGGCGCCGCCGCCATTTTCTTGCATCCCGCCCCCGCAGACTCCCACGCTAGGCGCACAAAAAGCGGCGCTCTTCACAAAATCTCTTTGCAGAATGCCTGGGTGCTGCGTTCCCTTGTGTTCTAGCAGCGCTAAAAATCTCTGGAGCATGTTTCGTTTCCTAGAGACCCAAAAAGGCGGCTTCTGTGGACGGTGAAGATCAAGCGGGACAAGTGGCAGCCGACGAAGTACTCCTGCATATGCAGTGCAAGTACCCGGCTTCTCAGCAGTGCCAAATCCATTTGGGGTTATTGTAAGCTTGTCTGTGTAGCTGCTTCTTGATACCAGACGCACGGTTTTGCGTGTTTATGTTGGAGGTTTCATCATGCTTTTGCGGGCTTTTTATATTTTGATTAATGCAAACGGACGTGGCCTCTTAAAGCGGGGGGCCGATATAAAACGTGTGGCGCTTTGCATCTTCAGTCATTTCACTTTGTATCACGAAATAAGGCGCTCGTTGTAAAAAGGTGTGCGAACTTTCTCAGTCCCTAAGCGTCACCCCGGCGCATCACGCTTACTTCACCAAAAGCCCATTTTTTGGCAGTGTGAATGATATATCCCAAAGCGTAAAACTGCATGCGACGCGTTATGCTCGTGTTTCTCCGTGTTGTCTCAACTTAAGGTCTGTTATAAATCTTGTTGTGCGCAAAAATTATAATATTTAAGACATTTATTGTCGCTTATCATGCCATAAAAGTAGCGCATGGAGGTGAAAAGAAATATGTCAATTACACCTCTATTTTGTGAATCATGCGCGGATGTGAGCCGATACGCGTGGATGCCGGTTTGTTCGATTTGCTTGATTTCACGTCATTTATTCTTATTTCTCGGGAGAAAAAGGCACCTATATTGACAATTTATCGTGCAGGCTCACTTTGAAGGACCCTGTTTTGAACAAAACCGTGCATATGGATGGAAGGAGCTGAAGCCAAATGCTGTGCGAACGCCTTTCCCAATCAGAGGTCGGCATTTACCATTTCATTCACTGCGTGTTTTCGTGTAAGTGCGTACATTACTTAAGAAATCGGTCCAAAGCAGCGAAAGCCACCCGGAGACAGAACGCAGCCTGAGCCCACATCCAATAATGAAGAGGTGGACAACCCCGCTGAAGAACTTCACGCACCATCAGACAGCAGAAATCCTGCCCGAATCAACTCACAAGAGACGTCATCGGTATCACAAGAGACGGTATCACAAGAGACGTCATCGAAAAACCTCCAACTAAACTGCCCAGGTGTCGAAGCTTTGAATGTCAGAATTCCAAACTCGGCAAATGAAACTCTCACAGCTAGTGAGACACAAAGGGATTGGGCTGAGTTGAAAAAGCAGTTGGCAGACCTGGAAAGAAGATACACCGTACTTCAAGAACATCAAACACATGCTAAGAACACAATTCAAAACCTCAAAAAGCAAGTTCGAAAACATTCGAGTGTAATCATCATTACCTGTATTATAACTGCAGTGAAGTGTGTTTGTATCATTTTGTACATAATGTATTATGTATCAGCGCGCGTGGAGGATGTCGTTCATCACTTTGTACATAGTGTATTTTTTGCTTCAAGGTATTAAATGATTATTCCTACATCCGTGTAAGCCGTGTAATCCGCGGAGCCGTGTTTAGATTGCAGCCCAAGGACGCTGGTTCGATTCTCGGCCGTGGCGGCCGCTTTTCCGATGGAGACGAAAATACAAATCGCCCGTTTGTTCGAGATTTCGGCGCATGTTAAAGATTCCTAGGTGGTCAAAATTAATCTGTAGCCCTCCGCTACGGTGCCTCATCGCCTATGTAGCGTAGGCGCTTTAAACCTCACCAATCAATCAATCACGCACAGGGCATGCATGACACACTTTGCCGCCAGGCAATCCTATATATGTAAGTACCGAATAATAGTTTCAGTGGCTGTAAGCGTGCCGGACATTCGCACTTGAATATGCAGCAGTTTCCTTCCTTCGTGTACTCCGCCTACTTTCTGCTATGTTTATATGTAAACGCAACGACACAAAGTTCACGGCGCCGGTATGACACGACGGCGAGAAGTTTCCCGCCGTGTCACCTATCGTAAAAAAAGAAAGGCATTCACCATACCTTCGCTAATCACCTCAAAATAGAGAATCCTTCACCAAAACCTTACTCATCTGTTCATCTACCCTAGAAAAAGAATGTAGATCAAAAGTAAAGCCAAATCAAACCCACACTGTTAGCGAGACCAGCACTATCAAGGCGCGTCACGCAGCAAACGCGCGCCCCGCGCCTAGCGGATGCAAGAAAATGGCGGTCGCGCTAGCAGACGACGCGGTTGTCCTCACCCTCAGCGGAGCGGGCGCGCATCGAGGCACCCTAGGCCTGCGGTACATGCAGCGCCGCCCGTGGACGGCCGTGGAAGCTAAGTGTTGCATTGTGGTATACCACGAGGATGAGAGCGTTTTAACCGTACGCTTGCTGCTTCCGGTTGCCAATAAGCGGGCTGTGGTTCCTCGCAGCGACAGCGGTGCGCTGTGAGCCTGGAGCGCGTTTGTGCGCCGGTGGTAACCGCCCGGAAGTCCGCGCAGCCAATTTCCCGACATCGTCTGCTCGCGCGCTCTTCTTACGCGTGCCCTTCCGATACGACACAGATATTGTGCATGTAAGGCACGGTCGCGCATATCTGAATAAAACGAGCGTCTGCACGAAGGAACAGCCAACTTTATTTCATGATATCAATTAAAAAAAGAGGAGAGCCGACGAAGTACTAATGCATCGCCCCACACGCGAACGGGCCTGCAAAAGCGTCTTTCCTTTTTTTTAGTTTACATCCTGGAATAAAAATTGCTGTTCCTTCGCACAGAAGTTTCGTTTATTTAGATGGGCGTGACTGTGCATTACATGAACATTACTGTGCCGCGTTGGAAGGGCACGCGTAACAAGAGGGCGCGCACACGATGTCACGAAATCGGGTGCGCGCACAGCCGGGCTACTACCGTCGGCGCACAAGCGCGTTCCAGCGCTCAAGGCTCGCAGCGCCCCGCTGTCGCTGCGGGGAACCACAGTCCCGCTCAATAGCAACCGGAAGCAGTAAGCCTACGGCCAACACGCTCTCATCCTCGCAGTATACCACAATGCCACACGTAGCTTCCACGGGCGTCCACGGGCGGCGCTGTATGTACTGCAGGCCACGCGCTCGCAGTGTCGCGTTTCAATCCGTGAGCACTGTACATACGTGATATCAAGTGAAAAATATGAGATGGGCGAACTTTCGGGTCAGGTGCGCAAAATTACGAAAAGGTGGCCGCACCGCCAACCAAAACTGCGGAGATATCAAGAAAAAATTTCAGACGGGCGAACTTTCGGGTCAAGCGCGGAAAGGACGAATAAATGACCGCATCTACACATGAAGATATGATTCGGGTATATTTTGTTCACTCATCGGCGCTAAAGCCATCGATTTTACGGGGTGGGTGCGTCTTTCAGTAAATTGAATATTTTACCCGTAAAAGGAGGCGGGTGATGTTTCGGGGGAGGGCGTTCTCTGGGAATTTTACGGTAATATAATCAAGACGCCAGCGTACATTTCGCCGGCGCAGGGAGCTCGCTATTAATTACAGTCGCTAGAAATTCTAGCCACTGTATGGCTATGTAGCGACGGTAAAAATAAGTTACCGTTCACGGAAACTCTCGCGCATGCAAAGTCGACTTCCGAAATCACCAGTACCCCCTACTCAAAGTCCGTAAGGACTGAAAAGGTAGCTTAAAAAAAGGGGGGTGGGGGTGGGGGAAGGGGGGGGGCGTCGTCGTCTCATGCGTGACCCACTCGCTGAAGTAACCATGGTAACGATGACGCTGTAAACCAACGCGGGTAGAAACACCGCCGTCAAAAATCGTGTACATAGAAGAGAATTCCGGCGGCCAACCACGAAATGAGTGCTTCGCCTCGGACGAGGTCGGACTTCTACGTCATCGCAAGCCGCCGAGCCAACAAATAGTTCTGTCTCGTCGGAGTAACAACTTTTGTTAGCGTGAGCAAATATGCTTACTATTTTTGGACTTGCTTCTACAAGAACTATAGAGTAGATTTCTTGCACACAAAAAAAAACACTTTGAAATCCATCTCAGGGCCTCTTTAAGCCTCAAAGCATAGCACTACAGGCAGCAACTATTGATTACTAATGGCTGATAACCCCTTCGGGTTAATACAAACTTGTCTTGAAAAAGTATTTCGGGGGCAGAAATGGTACACAAGATATAACTCCGTTTTAAGTGGCTCTGGAGCAATTCCTAAAAATAGCAGTAAATGTCAGGGGAAGCTCAGTGCGTTTTATTTCAGTCACTTTGGCACATTTGCAGTTAAACACGAGAACGTCCTCTCGTATACCGCTCTGGGTGTGGTAAAGTTCATTATTTGCTGTGAAAAGCGCACGAGAAATAACATCACGAAATACTCTGAGAGCGTGGCAAAAGTTGCCGCATGTGTGACTCATACTCTTTGTTTGGTGTACCCTATTGGTTGCCCTTGACGCCTACAAATACGCCGTGACCCCATGAACGGCACTGCCAAAGTATTGATGGCATCATCCTTGAGGTCGCCCTGCTTTCGCCAAGCCGACTGACAAGGTCGGCTTTAAGGGGTTAGCAACAATGTACACGCACAAATACTAGCCCCACTTTTCAAGCGAAAGGTTTGTTAGTGCGACCGATGACTTCCTGTCAAAAGTAAAAAAATGTAGGGCATTTCCCAATATACCGGTGGGTCGACCGAAAATCTCTGAAAAAGGTCTCTGGACACAAGGCGCATGTGGGAAACTGGGTTTGCATTGTATCTCAACGGTTACTTGAAAATCGCTAAAAGGAACTGTTCTAGATAACACTCATAGTTCAAAAGGAAGAAGCAAAATAGTATTCTTTTATCTCATCAACTACGTATCGGTGTACATTTATATCGTCCGTACATACGTGTACTTAGTGCCCGAAAAATCGTCCCATGGGTTCGTTGTCTGTTTGCAATTTGGGTCTTTGAAGTTTGACGACCTATTGAACGTCTTTTCAGAGATGTCTGGCCGGACTTTTAGCCAAGGTTTTGACGCACTTTTGATGCCGTTGAAATGTGAGAAACCTTTCGCGCTTTTATCAACTTCCTTCAGGAAGGCATGGTAAAGCGCATTGTGCGCTTGTTTCAAACAAAGTATAACCATAAGAATGTCACTCCTGGCAATACACATTACTGGTGCGCATTACATTTCGATGTACATTACGCCCACACACGCGTACTCACACATGCACCAAATATATCCGTCTGGTTCTCGTTCCAGAGCCGTGCGGTGTATTCTTATATGTAGACACAACTCCCGTACCTACACAGGCACGCATGATAATTTAAGGGGCGTATTGTTATGTTATGTCTCGGCCGACCCTCGCGAGTCGGCCGAGAACTCGTTGGCGAGATGATCTACCAAAATTTGGGGGAAAAACATGGACTCAGCTGGCACTCGATAGGCGTGGCTGGAAATCTTTGGGAGAGGCTTTCGTCCGCAGTGGACAGAACCAGGGTTATGATGATGATGATGGTGGTGGTGGTGGTAGTGATGATGATGGTGGCTATGTTGTGCAATTCCAATTGTTGATGCCGGTAGTATGCCGTATAGCACAAATACTCATTACAAATATACGTTAACTCCCGTTTCACGGAGGTACGCAAGAAGGTGGGGTCGCCATGTCCACAGATGGATTTAGCGCTCGGTTTTGTTGCAATTCAATGTGGGCCCTGTGCCGAAAACCATAGACGTCTTAGTTTAGCGTCATACGGTTGAGCGATCATGGTGATGAAAGCATTCTCTAATACTCTAGTTACACGGCAGAAGTAACCGCAGTTACGGTGAACCATGGTAACTAAACTTTTACCACGGTTATCGCAAACTGCAGTTTTGGCTGTTACACGCGAAATTCCAATTCTGGCGACAGCAGTCACGTGGTTGTGAGCGTAACAAAATTAAATTAACAGACTTTTAACCTTAGGATAAAAAAGAACAAAAGACAAGCAGTGTAGAAAAAAAGTCAATATCGTTAAGAGAGTTGCTTCAGACCAAAACGCAACGCACTTGTGCGGAGCAAGTTTAAGGAAAGGGGGCTTCCACAACAGCTCGCCACCGGCTTGCTTTTATCGGGTCGGAACTTTATCGGTTTTCGGAACTTTAGCCTTAGCGTGCCGGTGGATATTTGGCATCCGCTATCTCTACCACTGCGAATTACAATCCATAGCACAATTTTTCACCACACTAACATCCACTTTCTGGCATGTGGAACTTCTTTTACGGGATCCGGTTGATTTCGAAGAGCGCCTTCTGTTGCTGCGGTGGACTCAGCCAGGTTCGAGCTGCTACGTGGTCCCTGAGGGCAGGCGCGCCTGCGTGTTCGCAGGCACGGCCGCCGGGCGCGCAAATGCGGTTATACCCAGGTGGTCAAAATTAATCCGGAGCCCTCCATTAAGGCACACCCCATCGCCTGTGTAGTGCCGGTCAATAAATCAATAAATCAATCAATAAAATATTAACACTGCGCGCGGAAATACGCAGTTTATTATTATCTCAACGACAGTTAGTTCGCGCTAAAGGACAAATAAGCGCCGGATAACTTTTGCTGAGAATGTCTTGTGATGTATGAAATGTGACAATGAACGCTCTAACTAAGCGAGCTGACGTTCAAACCTACCCCGCCGCAATAAACCATGTATCGGCGCAAGATTATGCACCTCGAAAAAATTTCCTGACAGCTGATAAACCTCCAGTCATATCTGCCAAGGCAGTGAACGATCAATTTTAAGCTAATGTCTCGCTTGTGGGCCTGTGTGATTTGTGGTTATGTGAGTATCGTCCTGGGGCTGTATCTTTAAACCTAGCCATTATGCCTAATAAAAATATACCCTACGGTTATTCCTATTTCGGTAAAATCGGCATGCCATGGTGAATTGTTCGTTTGCCTCCTGGACGCAAAAGTGTACGCCTCCTGGACATCCCAGAAAACTGTATATATGAAGTATCGTCGTAAAAACAACACAGCCTGGCAAAGCGGTTGTGATTCACGTTTGCAATGGTGTAAGTTATGGTGGCAGTCCTCAGCGCTGGTTGGAAGATTTTCATTTCTCGACTCAGCCCTTAATGTGGCCCAGCACTCACACACGCATTGAACTTTAAAGATGGATAGACCAGTGCCACAGGCGCTGCATACCTTCAAAAAGAAACGTTCGGAATTATAGTGCGATGACGTTCCAAATCATCTCACAAACTCAGGGACTTGTCTTAAAACGCCGATAAAAGCGGACTGCGATAAATGGCTCGCGAGAGAGGAGTAAACGAGCCGGAATCCCTTACTTCCAATGTGTTAGTACAAGTACAAACAAATTCTGGACTCAGCGAGGTATTTTTTTTCTTTAATTTCCGCTTTTTCCGATCACATTTTCACCCCTTGCATGGTGTTGGCCCAGTGTCCTTGCCTTTTTAAATATGAAATAAGCGCAGTGCAAGCCCCCGGGAAATGCTAAAGCCATTTCCCCGCGAGTTGTTGTACACCCTACAAGTGTCATTTCTTTTGCAGTCTGAAGTCAAGAACAAATGAAATGAAACTCGAAAATAATGACTAAAACACACAAATAGCGCAGTTTATTCACCTGCAATTCGTATTTGTGCATCGCTTCATAACAGGAACGAAGTTTTTGGAAATGTGGCTGCTCGAATATATCACAACAGCATGATTGCGTTATCTCAACGAATTATATTGCGGCGATTCGCGTTCCCTGATTTACATTTTCGTGTTCACTTTTGTTCATGACTGTAAAATACAAATGCAAGCAATGTTACTGACGCCACCAAAACAAGCCTACTACACGCCTGTTTCTCAGATAATATATTTTTCCTTCTTGCAGTATCCATAAATAGAGAAACTCACCTACGTAAGCCATGACAGTCGCATACCACCGCCCATTAGGGTGCATGGCACTCTATCTCTACACAATTAATGCAGCATTGCATCATTTTTCTGTTATATTGGCTCAGGTTTGTTCCATAACGCTTACGCACCTGGGCTAAACTTACGAGGGTTGGGTTTATTTTGAACAATTGAGCACGTCCGGAACACAGTGATTTACATCAGAAAGTCAGGTGCCAAGAGCTCTGTAAGAGCCGATAGGAGGCTTCCAGTTACCCTTCAGTATAGGAAACACCCAGCCACTCATGATGCATGAGAAAAAAACAGGACAACAAGAGGACACGAGGGTACTTCGAAAGCTTTGCAACTTAGGCAAGCCCTATGAATAAACATTGATTTCTCCCTCCTCGCACTCTTTCCCTCTTCCTGTTCTTCACCCGCATACACCACCCTCTTTTTCGCCATATCCAGATTTTGTGTTCTTTCTATATGATTGGAATACCACCCTCCTGGTGGTATTATCCCCCACGTGAATTCCCCTCGTCCAAAAGAAAGCTGCTTTCCATGCGTGTCCGTCTTCAGGTCTTCCATTAGAAAACTTCCCTCGACTTTTGATGCACCGCAAGACAACGCACCTCTGCTACACGCGCAGGGGCCAAAAAGGCCTGCGTTGTAAACTGGCGCGGTCGTTCCTGCGCCGCATCGTCTATCAAGACGGTCTTTATCAGCCTCGTGCCAGACGCGGCGCCTGCCTCCCCGGTACAGCGCGGAACGATGCGCACGGCATAGGCGGCGGCAAGGAGAAGAAGTAACCCGGGGCTGAGTCGATCCAAGCCAAGCCAAGTCGTCCTGCCTTCAGCCCCGTTTCGCGCTCTCCGGCAGAGAACGCTCGGCTGGAGAAGCACTATCACCTCACCTTCAGTGGGCGGCACCTCCCACACACCCTTCTCCCTTCTCGACGCACGACGCCATCGCTCGCAGTCGCCATTCCCATCCAATGGTTCCCCCACGCAGCGTTTACGTCGCCATCGAACATCTTTTTTTCCCGCCCCGAAGCTTCCTTGGATAAAAGTTTTTTTCCCACCGAAAGCTTGGAAGAAACCGTCCCCGTGACTTCACCGAGAAGCGAGTCTGGATGAGCTTTGATTGCCTCTTCTTTTTGGATGGGAAGGCGGTGAGACGGATTTTATTTTTAAGCCGTCATTCCAAACCTTCTGGAGCCGAACACTGTGGAAGCTTCATCGACACTTCTTTCGCTCGAAAGCCACCATCTATATTGATTCCCGTCTTTAAGTGGAGGAAAATGCCACGCTTGCGCTTTTTGCAGCGACGAAATGCTTTCGGAAGCTTTTAAGAATTAACCGCCGGCGGGACGAACTCGACGTTGTGTTGAGAAGCCAACTTGTGGGTTTCCCTTTTGTACGCGTTTACTTCTATAATATCCGTTTTCTTCGAGGGATATTTTGTTGGGACTCCACGTCGGCCAAACTGAATCACCTCTGGAAGTATGTGCGACAAAAAGCTAGCATTAAGACATGTAGAAGAATTTCGTACAATGCAGCCTGTCCGTTTTTATAAACCCCACTTTCATTGATATTTGCAGAAAACAAATTGAAGTTGGCTTAGTGCCATTCATAAGTCGTTTTGTTTTTTGCCGTCAAGATTTTGGGGTCTTTTTTTAAAAGCATTGTTGCGAGATGCTGACAGGTGATTTGTAACCACCTAGTAGGAAGTACAAATTAAAAAATAATATAGCGATTCAGCGATATGATGTGATAGTGATTTTTTTTTTCTCTTTTACTTTATTCGCCTCAAAATGCCGCTCCGATAACACGTATTTTATCTCCATGATTTAGGCTTTAATAAGAAACTTTAAAGGTGTCTTTTTTACAACACTTATGAATTTTTTTGCCCCTAAAAGGTCGCCCGCCTGTGCCCCTTTGAAATTTTTTTCTGCGAGAAACTACTTTCACTGATTAGCCACCACTGTTTAAAGATTGGTATTATTATTGTCCGTTGCATAGGGACGTTTGACGTGACTACGTGGTGAGCTGCTCTTCTAGCCGCTGCTGTCGATAGATGTGCCGCAGCCGGTCGCGTACCTGCCCGCACACCCGTATATCTACGACACTTCGGTTGCCGCGTGGATGTTTTTTTTTGCTTCCTGCATTATATCCAGCCACCTGTGAAAGGGGTCGTACAGGGATTTAGGAAGTATTGCTACAACAAAGCAAACAATCTTGCCATCGGCACTTCTCGAGGCGTAGAGAGTACAGCCACAAGCTGACGGCGTACACATGTTATCTGATTGCTAGGACACCGAGATTGGCATGGGACATAGGCGCCGTGATCGACTTCACTGTCGAAGGAACGAAGGCTGTAAGTATTTTTCTTGCAAACACGTCCACCGCTTCTTGGGTGAGGGAGAGAATTTATGTAATGACCCCACTGACGTGCAGGTCGGATCGCATACGCTGTGCATCGTCGTGGGATAGAAACTCCCTTGGATAATCGTTTCCTTACGTACTTATACGCAGTTTACGTCGTAGTACTTATACAACGACGCCCCTTATTCTTATAGGGAAGAAGCCTTATTGCCTTCATTCCGCTGTGTGCTTTCTCTAGACGCTGCCACATGGGAGGAGCACCGGGGAAACTGATGGCGCAGTAGTTGGAGAGGTCACTGCCGTTAATTGCTTGAGGTTTCGCTTAGATCTACTGTATTCTGGGACTAAAATACTACCCATAATGTTCGCTATGGCAAAAGGCCTCATGGGGAATTCAACCCAATATTCTGTGAATCCCAGTGCAGGTAAAACATGCAGCTTATGAACCGATTGTCATACCTCCCTTGAAACATGCATACTTTATATCGGGAAAACTTCTAAAATTGTATGTACAGCTGTGGTGATAAGCCGGTTTATATGCAGCCAGTAGATAAAAAGAGACGACGTGAGTAGATATATGACAACGCTCGGCCTTGAGCACTGCTATCACGTCGCACTGAAATCGGGGCATAGCTCATGTGTGGAAAGTACATGTTGGTACTAGATTATCTCCACGCTTTATTCCACATGACATATACGTCCACAAAGTCTTCCAAACTGGTTTCCAAAGTGCTCGTGGGTTCACTGCTTTGATATCTGGGACGTGGTGTTGAACCAAACCCCTATCATGTGTTTCTCTCATCCTGAAACTTGTGAAAGATCAATTGAATGTAGCGAAGATTTTTTCCAATGCTTGTCTTTTTAATGACATGTGTACGTGCGAATTGCGGATTTTTTTCTCCACCTGATAATTTGTTTATAAAGACCAATTTAGGAAAACAATCCAGGAGGATAAATATGATAAAGATGCGTTTTCCCTTTTGCTCATAAAATTTATTTAGTTACTTATTGAGGAAAACGGTGCGAGCTTTACCTTTCATCCTTAAAATAGACTTCCGGATGCGAGTTGATAAGGTATCGAGGTATGATCATCCAACAATTGTTGCCTGTTTGTCCGCGCGAAGGAATGGTCTCGTGGAGTCACATGTCTAAAGGGGAAGAACTTCTCTTCCCCTTAGTATTATCCTCATCCGTTTCCTTTTGCGTCTTTTTTGTCTTTTCACCGTGTCCATGATTCGGCACATACCCGCGCTCAATCGCTAACCAATGAGATCATTTATAACAACATGCTTTGTTCCTCGCCTAACCGTTACTTCTGTAATTAGCGCATTCAAATTTATCATGTATGCCTAAGCACACGCCTTTAACACGTGTTTTCTGGTACAACCTCGTGACAAATATATTACATCCACACAGAGCCAGCTAGATCTATGGAGCTGATCGTGTTAGGAATGCGTCCACGGCTCGCATTTCAGATGTCGGGCCTCAATACTTACACCCACATTTAGCTAACATTTCTATTTAGCTGAATTGCGTTGCTTTTGTTATTTATAGAACCTTCACCGAGATATTTTGTGGAACTCCGATAATTCCTTTTCCCGTTTTGTTAAGCTCCTTCCGGTGCCGGCCATTTTGCGTGCTTGGTTCACAAAACGGTCACACAATATGGTCGACAAAATGGTTAGGCTAAGTCGGTAGGTGAAAAATCCTGCCACAAGAATGTGTGCTGAAAAAATTACGTAGAGCATGTGTACGAACGGTTGTTTCTGATTAGAGAGAAAGCTTCCCTCCGCCTTGTTACCCAAGGTCATTCAAAACGTCTCAGTGACCTTGAGCCACCAGAGCGCAAGTGTGGCTGGTGTTACGTCACGCCACGTGAACACCTGCCGAGAGGCGTCGCAGATGCGCTCGCTGGGAACATCGCCGCTGCTGTACCACGTGACTAGGCGAGGTGTTAGCGGCTGCTTGGCCGGTTATTGATCTTTCAGTCTCACCATAAATGGCGTACCCCCACCTGAGCGCAAGTGTGTCAGGCATGACCTAACTTTTGTGCATGCATGTTATGCAAGAGTAGAGGGGCTTCTGTGGAAGGGAGCTCCCACGGGTTCAACTTCCCTGCTATCTCTTTTCTTACTTTCATGACCGCGAGTGATGACGCGATGAAAAAAAAAACAGTAATACGTTTTAGAGAAGAATACCTCGAAAAGGGGATGACGAAACAACGCGAAACAAAGCGACGGACGTTGTGCCGCTTTTCCGGATGGGCTCGCATTTCGAGAGCTATATTGAATTTGAATGTCGAACTCCTCGAAGCTCTTTTCCCGTCAATACCACGAGCCGATGCTACATTTCTTCTAGTATTCAATAGCTACAAAAAAGTCCTAAATACCGGTAACATGCTCCATAAAGGATTTTCTAGCTACAAAAACGCTCGAAACAGAAGCAACAACCTCCGGAAAATGATTTTCTTTGCTCCATTGTCATGCAGTAAAAGATTCAAAAGTCCTCAGCGCTGGAGAGGCTGCTGCAGATAAGAAAACACAAAGTAATTTCATAACAGTTGTGCTCCACCTAATACCTCGCAGTCGATTCAGTGCGCGCGGGCTTTCTGCAATGCACCCCGCAGCGATGAAGCATAGTTCTTTCTGTCTCCCATTGTGTGGGTCACGCGGAGCCAATACTAGCGTGGTAGGTCCTTTCATCGCGAGTCTCCAGCGAGCTGGCAAAAGTTCGATTGCTTCCGGGTTCCGTTAGGCTTCGGTCTATGCGACATGGACCGTAGGAATGAGCGCCAAAATACAAGAAAAATAAAGCCCATTTTTCTGAAAGCGAAAGAAATCAGCTCCAGGTTTTTAAAGAACAACTTTTTGTCGCTTCAGATTTTACAGTATTTTTTATTCTCTAAAGCTCTTTTGTTGCACTTCAGGTGAAGCTGTTGATAAATCGTTGTACTTTTGAGATTGAGGAAGGATCCGCCGTTCGATGCTGCGACTCTGTACAAGACAACGGAACTACGGTAGTGCAGTCAGCAATGGGAAGTAGCAAAAAGTTCACGAACGCGATACTGAGCATTATGAGCACGACATTCGTCGTACGCCCATCTATGCGCACACTTCGAACAGATAGTTGCGACATGTTGTGAAGTGACAATTTCTTCCCAAATTTACAGTTGAAGGGATAAGCCAGCTTAGTTCTCCAGAAGCAAGAGCGACATGCGTAGGACTTTAGATACACATTCTTTGGAGGCTTTATGCGTGAGATTATTCGGTATTTTGCTTCCACTTAGCTTGCAAATATAGGGCCGATGATGCTGTACAGCCACAACTACGCTTTCATCGTCGTCATTTTTTTTTTGCGAGGACGGCAAGAAAACGCTGTACAGAGGAACTTTTTGAATCTAATTGAAGCTCTATAATCTCGGCTTCTGCAAATGCTGGCCTCAGCATTGTGTTCGGAGAATGCTGTTCGCAGCCAAGTGGAAGCCAGCATCAGCATTTGTTTTTTAAACATACGGAAATTTTCAGTTTTTTTGGGATAAAGCTAATGAATGGCAAACGAACGCTAAAATATATTTTCACACATACGTGCTTCGGTTTACAACTTCATGAGGTTACTATTTATTGTCGTGAGAGCTGCTGATGAAAGTGTCTCGTGCGTCTTCGATGTTCGGGAGAACTTGTTGCTGGGTCTTTTGGTTACGGTCTAAGAACATACTGAGTAACGCACAAAAACAACACTCGAGAAAAGCGGACACTGACAGGCACTACATTTCCAACTGTTTTTTAGTAAACTCGCCGTGGTGGCTCAGTGGCTGAGGCGTTGTGCTGCTGAGCACAAGGACGCGTGTTCGATTCCCGGCTGCGGCGGCCGCTGTTCTCGTGGAGGCGAAAAGCAGAAATGTTCGTGTGTTCGAGATTTCGGCGCACGTTAAAGATCCCCAGGTGGTCAAAATCAATGCGGAGCCCTCTACTACGGCGCGCCTCATCACTTGTGAAGCGTCGGCGCGTTAAACCCCACAATCAATCAATCAGTGTTTATTAGCAAAGGCTAGCATCGCGCATTTGTAGAAACGTCCAAACATGCACAGTGGTTGCGCCAACATGCGTCAGCGAAATAATTTATCTAGAAAACGCACCTCCGCATTGAACAACATCATCGAAGTTACACTAATACAACGCTCCCCTTCAATCATTTGCTATGTGCCTACAGCAGTTCTCCGGCCTGCCATAGCATAAGGTTGGAGCGAAGCGATAGTATTAGTGAAACTTTGTGATGTTGTTCAACGCTGAGGTGCGGTTTCTCGATAAATTCTTTCGCTGACGCGTGTTGGCGCAGCTACTGCGCATGTCCGGACGTTTCTACAAATACACGATGTTAGTCTTTGCTAACAAACAGTTGGAAGTGTAGCGTGTAGCGCCTGTCTGTGTCCCCTTTTCGCGTATGTTGTTTTCTTGCACTATTCAGTATGTTCTTAGCCTTCGATGTTCCCGTCACTCACAAACGCTAGTCGTTGCGATTGAAATAAGACGGAGTGAGCGGCTTCTGCTGGAGCACTGGCAAACAATAAGGCCGTGTTCATACTGTTGCCGCAACTGTCGTAATAACTATAAAGAATGACGTCATTTCCCGTCTCAGCCAACCTAACTGCGTGACATGCCGTTTTTCTGCGCCCATAGATCGCGATATGGCTTTTGCTTCGCCAGTCTGAACATGGTATGCAGTGTAAATAGCAGGCCCATTGGTATTGCCCTTGTTTTACAGGCATGGAGCGAGATAGGCTTACTGAGCATGAAACATTGCCTCCTCTATTTTACAATGCCAAACGCATCGCGCGCTTCTCTATGGGAGTGAGTGCTACGTCTGAAGTGCCCGCATGTCGTACGGTGGGGCCCCGATCTGAACAGGGATCACCCAACCGTAACTGAATTCAACATAGGCTTGTGCCTGGTTGCCAAGGCAACCAATGTTTGAGGTTTCCGGGTAACGGCGCTATCGCCAGCGTTAGAAAACTCAGAGCCGCGGCGGAGCACGTTTCGCCAACGTTGCCGCTTTCCACCACGCGTCGCCCAAGATGAACCGGTCGCGTGACTAAAGCGCTGGGAACGCTAGCAACTGGGTGAGAGTGGCCGGAGTAGAAGGAGAGGGCTTGGTCGGCCGCTCCGGGCTGGTGCGTTTGGCTTTGTAAAAATACAGTAGGCGAGGCATTAAATCATGGGCATAATACACAGTGTGATATCCATGAATACCCAAGTTACAGCTCTACCTAGTGGTACATTGCGTAACTATGCCCAGCGGACAGCTCTCGCCGCCTTCCCTATCTAGCGGAGTAGCTCAGGTGTCTTAAGTTGTTATTTCAACGTAGCGCCTCTTTGTCGCTAAATTCAAATAACGAACTACACGGTAATCTGAGCAACCATGCTGTGGCTGAACGGGCGTGTTTTCTAAAAAACGAATGTCTCAGGCTATTACAAAGTGTCGCTTAATATTGGGTATGTATACATGTGGCCTATTTCTCATCTGTAGACAGTGCTGTTGTGAGCCACCTAAAGCTCTCGTCCATAAAAAAAAACAGAGCCCAGGGGCACATGTTGAGGCCGTCTATACTCGGCAAGCGGCGTGGTTGGCCGGGAGATACGAAGCGTGGGCCGTTTGACGGTCAGGAAAGAGACGCAAGTACCAAGTGGTAATGTTCTCGCTTCAATATTTTCGATGTGTAACGCAGGAGGAATCTGGCATGTACGCTACTATCTGACCTTACATTTTTGGCAGCTCCACAAGTGTTGCGTCTTTATTATTTCGCTATCCTAAATGACCTTCTTTCAATTTCATCCGATTTCGTCAAGCGAATCTTATGTCTCAATCCTCTGCTATCCACGGGGCACAATGGAGCGGAGCCTTTTGCGAATTGTTTACATAAGTTTTTCTGATGAGCAGTGGGAGGAGACGGTGGGGAGTTCGGACCTATAGGGGTACAAACCACCTTGGTCACCATAGCTGACGATGTCGCCGCCCAGTCCAAGCCGCCACAACTGCCCCTGAGCCGCACAAAGCTCAATAAATATGTCCCTCTATCTCTCCCTCTCTCTCTATCTCGCTCTTTCTCTCTTTCTCCCTCTCTCTCTCTCTCTCTCTCTCTCTCTCTCTCTCTCGCTGTCTCGCTCCTTACCCTCAAAATACTTTCAGACGAAGTTCTTTTTGGGTGAACGGGGGACATTTCGTTCCCTTCTAAGCAAACAAGGGGTGCCCGATCATATTCGCTGCCAGAAGCTGCTACTTGGAAAACAACCCTTAACTCCAGACCCGTTCTTTTCAGTAGTGGCGAAATGCTGAAACGGCGGTGCGCGCGAGCACGTATCGTGTCTGTTGAAGGATCGGAGGTTTTATTTTTAATTTCTCATCCTCCTGTCTCACAGCCCTTCTGTTAGATCCAGAGCACCGAAGTAACGTTAAAGAACTTCTCGTTTTTATTTGAAGAGGTACAAGACAACCGCGTTCCTAGCACGGATAACTTCCGTACCACATGGCAACGCTGAATTCTCGGGCCATTAGGCACACACGGAGTACTATTTCTCACTGCGGAATGTCTGTTTTTCAATGCTAAGTCAAGACAGCGCTTTTTAAAGTTTAAGCGAAGCCTAAGGTACTGAACGACCGCGTTGTGTACATACCGCACTCGTAACGACCATCCATTATACATGACATGACATCAAAGGAAATTTAGTCCAATAGGTGCGCGCTGCTTGAATTTTGTCATAGCAGTTTTGTATATTACTTCTTTCACAGTTGCGGTGTATTAGTTCATATGCAACCATCTAACTTGACGTTTTCGCGCATGCTCTGTAGGTTCTGTTTCAAGCGGGCAACTAGTGCTGCTATATCAGTGTCGAACCGTTGTTGCAATTCTTCTCCAAATGAACCGGTTTTTTTCGAATGAACCAATTTTAACACTGTTGTCGCCCCCCCCCCCCCCCCCCGCTGAGGTTAGGGTAACGGCAGGAGAGTTGTAAATTCATCGTTATCAAACGCTAAATTCAAGCGTAGTTTAATGCATCAACATCCCGATAATGTTAACGGGGCCGTGTTGGGCATTAATGACTTGGTCTGCTCCCACAGGAATACAATCTGCTTCTCCTTAGCAGAGTGCAGAAAAGTACTCGTCGCATGATCCCGGGTAAAAGCTGCTTGCTTGGCGTACCCCTACCAGCTGAAACTACGCATGCACCACGACTTGTGCCGTAGTGGGAAACCACGAAATAATTTAGTCTACCTCGGGAAAATTTATCAGCGTCCAAAAACTTGTTAACGTAGCTTTACTGTGCTTCTGTTGGGTCCAAATACTAGGCTCGCATTTAAACGTGGAATCACAACCTTCAGTAAAATGTGCTGTTGGGATATTCGGTGCATATTGCTTCAAGAAAAAGAGCGCTACGAACCACGACAGAAAAAAAAACGAAGAAGAAGGACGAGACAGATAGCGCATACGTCTCGTCCTTCGTTTTTCTTTTTTTTTTTTTGTCGTGGTTTATAGCGCTCTTTTTCCTTTAATCACAGCCTTGTTTGCCGCTCAGAAGGACGAGCAGGATGTTGCGGCGGACAGGCATTGGCAATATAAGTCGGCTCCTTCTTCTGACATCGCACCCGGTATATCTGGCGCTTATTGTTTTTTCAGAAAAGTAAGAAGAAAAAAACTAAACGTAGCACCCCCTTTTACTTTAAATCTACAGTCACACAACGTACTCATAGCCTCCTACAAAAGTGCGCTAAATGTTCTTCACTATTATATTTCTCTGAAAAAAGCGGCTATTAAGCCTTGCTTTCCTTACGACGCACATGACTACCTTTTCTGTTTTGGTTGACATGGTTCGAACCATCAGCTATCCAGCCGTTCTAGGAGGACATCTCAAAGATACCAAAATAACAGTTTTACAATATTAAGCTCGAGCTCGTGGGCAAATACTGTGAATCCTCCCTCATGTTTACTCTATCGGCTGGCATCCCATCCAAAACCGAGCATTTTCGTAGTAAAGGTTTGGTGATCGCTCACTCCCGTGATTACGTCGAGCGCCGTTTCATCAGCACACGTACATCTTTTCAGAGAAGCCTCGTACGGGAGCTTTTCGGGCAGACGCCAGTAGATTCCGCTTTCGTTATTTTTTTGTCGCGGCACGTTGGCAGCAGGCGAAATCAGTCGAGGCGTTAACGAGCTGCTGCTGCTGCGTCTTTCTGTCGCCCGCCTCCTTGTGTGCTGTAAGCATTACCAACGACGCCGCCGCCGCGCCGGCGCCACCCCGCTCACACGTTCGCTGACGCATGGCCCGACGGAATCCTTTCCCGCGATGCACCGGGCACTCGTGCGACCGGGTCAGTTCGCGCTCTGATTACAGATATTAGTTGAGCAAGCGGACTGCGACAAACGCCGCTTCCCTGCTGGAAATAAAGCTCCCGCTGAACGAGGCTTCGTCTCCTTTCTGTCTTTTTGGGTGAGTGTGTGTGTGTGTGTGTGTGTGTGTGTGCGAGGTAGTCCTTGATGGAACAAATATGTTGTCGTCCCGGAAATCGCTGATGCATTCCCGTCGGGCCAAAAGGAGGGATCGGGTGCATTAGTTCGCGAGCCGAGCTCGTTGGGTACTTGACGAGCATTGAATGCTGATTTCTCGCCTCCCCGAGACGCCGTGTGTCGCTCTATGCACCCGTCTGCTGGGGCAGTGCTAACAGAAGGCGTAGCCAAGGGGAATGTTCTGATTGTCCCGATGCAATGTAATATCGCGGTTTTTAGGGAATAATGGTTATTTTAAACTGAGGAAAGCGTTAACACTATAGGAACATGTTTATGGTTAAATAGGATATCATTAAAAATCTCCAGGAATTCGAAGATTGTCTTCTAATGCTTCAGTAAAATATGCTGTTGGGTTAGTTGATGCATCATGAATTAAGAAAATTGCGCTGAATAGACAAACTTTCTTCCTCTGTTTTTCTATTCAGCGTAATTTTCGTAAGTCTTCTAATGCGTAGTATTTTGATACCTCTTGTCTTGAGTGTGAGTTTTTTACAGCCAAATTTATTTGTTTTCTAAATCGTGTCCGACCAACTATCCCCGTTTACGCTATTATAACGACTACAAATGTTACTCGCGCAAAATCTGCTTTTTTCATAAATGAAGGTCGTTACGATGTCCTTACCGCACGTGGTAGAGCCAATAAACATATGCCCACCGCATCAGAAATGTTTGGGTGTTATTAACAATTTGTTTGAAAAAGAAAAAAAAACCTGTGCGTTGTTTGGAGATGAATGTCTTTTAGTTAACGGATGCCCGTTCGTGGAAAAGCATCATCATCCAGCACGACGATCCGCGTTGTTTGCAAAGTAAATGACGAACATCCTCGACGTTCTCGTTTTGCCAATGTTCCTCGTTCATAAAGCTTTTGGGATTCTTCGTTCAGTTTGCAGTATTTTATCAATGTTTGCTCATAAGTATTTTCTATAGCCTACAAATGATTTTTTGAGTATTGCATTCTGTAGCCCCACACATACTAGTGCACCTTCTCAAGAAATTCTTACGATGTTCGTCAATTACTTCTCCCTATGATACAAAATCTGCGCATCATGTAGCTCCATTTAAACTCTGAAGAGCACTTCCTTTGCAGGCGTATTGTAGTCTCACCACTCCACACCATACATGAAAAAAATTAAGCAAAATAAATACACATGGAACTCCTTAATTATATGAATATCCATAGGGGGCCTTTAAATGTACGTTAAATATTTAAGTTATTTTTGTTTGGCGCTCTTTGCCCCAGCTGGCCTTGCGCCAAAAAACTCCAACCATCATCAAATATTTAAGTAGTGATGTTACTCATTTAGGTCGCTCAAGCTTTCGAACCCACATTGTGTCTAAATAAGCCGCGTAACTCAAGACCTGCGCATAGTATGAACCTATGGCATTCGTAATATTACGCTCCTTGAAGTGGCGTATGAAGTATTCAAGGATTCCTCTTCCCCGGTTCACGTTCCTGAAAGGGAAGTAGGTCATATATTCGCAGCCTTGATTTCAGAGGGTTTATCAGGTTTTGCCAATAAAATTCAGAGCTGCGCTTGGCATTTCGCTTCGTTCCGCTATATATTCGCACCCTTTAGAATTTCTCGCAAGGAGCAGCAATCGGCCAAAATGAAACTTTCTCCACTCAACGCACTCAGTGGCTGTTTTCAAAGAGTTTCCTTCTCCGCATGTCTGCAGCCAGAACTTGGGCATTGCATATTCGTGCGCGTACGCTTTGCAAGACATCTTTGCCAACCCTTTCCTCGCGGGCCCGTTCCTTCAAGGCCTGAAAAAAGTTTCGAAACGCGGAGAAATGAAGCACAAAAACAGGCAAAGAGTTGCCTGTAGTTTCTTACTTATGCATTTGTAGAACTTGGAATGGCTCTACTTTGGGTTGCGGTCTGCATTCAAATGGATCAGGCTGTATCCCGCGAGGAGCCCAAAATACAATCTAGCCACTCGATGGCCGCATGAAAAGAGCTGTTTCACCACGTAGTGCATGTTGCTATTACTGTTGGAGAACGCGCGCCTTTGCAGTTCTGTAAGTAAATGTAACAAATCTGATCTTATCAGTTGCAAAATTCATACGCGAAAGCCTACCTTGCCTAGACTGTGTTGTTATTATGGAATTTAGAATTTGGAATTTTGAAACAATTATTAGGGCCAGCAAATCATTTTGGGTTAATGACTGCAGCATGCATAGCATCTGAATCACGAATTTGATACGCGCTATGCAGAACGTCGTACTTTCATTGCGCGATGCCACTGCACAGACCGAACACGTCAGATCCTATGCTCAACATCTGCCATCCCCCGAAATTTGATAGTTGGCTGCATGTATTGGTCAACCGGGTGCATTTCCGTGAAGCCGAACCACACGACTGTCTTGGAGTGTATCTACCAGTGTGTCGAAACGAAAACGATACCGGTTCGATTACGGTTCGGCTACAGGTAAATTTTTAAAGCAAAGCTTTCTACCTCTACACCCCAAGGGGTTTTTCGCGACCATTGGTGTCAACAGAAAACTCCTGCGAACAAATAAAATAAGTTACTTGCACCGCCAGGAATCGAACCTGGAATTAATACAGTAACAGTAAGTGAGCCCGTTTTCTTGCCGATTGAGCTACGGGCCGACATCGAAATGGGGACGACCGGTGGTGCACTCACCAAGCACATCTACGGGTGCCCCCTGCGTTCTCACTGAATGCCACACGATAGCGTCACGTGACCTCTCGCGCCGCTGTGCGCTCCCCCCGCGGCACGCGTAGTGGCTGTGTCCGCACCTTGAGCATGCGCTAGAACTTACAAAGATAACAGGAAGCTCACACCAACGCATGAAATATAACTTCTAGTTCACCAGTATGCTAAAGCCTGTGGCCTCAAGTGTTCACCTAAAAAAATCACAGCTCCTTGTCGTCAGCCCTCACGCCAAATGACACATCAACGAAGACAATAAAATACTCCTTGACGGCCAGGCCATCACCCCAAGCCCCAGCATCAGATCCTGGGCCTACATCTCCAGTCCAACACCGAGAGTGACGATCCTTACAGCGCCTTAAACATAACATCAATCAAATCATACACATAATCAGGCGAGTTGCAACCAAGACGCGAGGCCTGCAGGAGGCCAATACCCTTCGATGATTAATTCAAACTTTTGTCCTCTGGAGAATCACTTACGTCACCCCCTATTTTCTTCTCGCTGAGGAGAACATAAACATGCTTGATATAATGATTATAAATATGGTTAAGCGGGCCATTGGTCTTCCCATGAGTGCGTCCACAGAAAGGCTGCTTAGGATGGGACTGCACTACGCCGTGGAAGAGCTGATAGAGGGCCATCTTTCTAACCAGAAGCTCCGCTTGAGCAGAACTGTACTGGGTCGCCGCATCCTTCACCAGATTGGCTGGGAAGGACACAATGTCACTCCGCGGGATGTATTCCCGGACTCATGGCGACAAAAACTAAGATGCTCCCCCTTTACCTAGAAATATGAACCCCTTACACCACGACGGTCACCGGCAAGCACGGGCACAACTCAGCACCACCCCCGGCATGGATCATGCAGTTATCTACCCAGACGCCTCCCAAAATCGATGGCAGCAGTACGCCATTATCGCGGCTACCACCAGAACCAACCTCCTTGCGTGTGCCTCACTCTAGACTCTAGAAATGACGGCAGCCGAAGAGGCAGCCATTGCCTTGGCCTTCACTCAACCATGGGTTCGGATGGTATAGTCAGCGATTCCCAACAAACCTAGCAGAAATATCAGCCAGGGAGGGTGTCCCGAGCTGCACTGCGTGTGCTAAAAAAGAATGCCCAAACGGTTCCATTCAGCTCATCTAGATTCCTGCTCACGCTTCCATGGAGGGAATCAAATACGCCCATCAACAAGCCTGCGCCTAACCCCCCCCCCCCCCCCCTGCTACGGAGCTGCACGAGGACAGTCACCCGCTTGTCTCGTTCAGGGATATAACCAAGCATTATCGCCTTCTGAGACAGACCCTACCTTCGCCTTACCCTGACCTTTCCATAGAACAACAAACTACCTTACGGCTTATACAATCCGGCTCCTTCCCACACCCTACGCGTCTTCACTTAATGCACCCGAATCGCTACGACGCCGAGTGTAGATTTTGCTCAGAAGTAGGAACACTCTGCCACATAATCGGGGTGTGCGACTTTATCCCTGAGCAACCACCTCTCTCCTGGTCAACTACCCAACAACAGCAATGGGAGATGTTGCTGTCCAGCTCTCTCTGCCTACCCAGCTTCAGCTGGTGGACAAAGAACAGGCGGTGCGGGATGCATATGGGCTCCACTGAAGAAGGAACCACTCCCCTAGCCCGCCCTCTGGGTCGTTCAGAAATCTGAATAAAAGCATTTCCTCCTCCTTCTCCGCCTTCTCCTCCTCCTCCTCCATCTCTCACCGATTTAGTCGCCTTTGTCTGCGGCGGCAGAGACGGAGAAGGGAGGTCGTCTAACACCGGGGCCGAGCTTCCTTTAATTTTAGCAAAAAAAAGTTTCCACTCACGTGCTACACCAGTACAACTCAACCAACCACCATTCATGCATCATAAATTTATTTAACATGAGCAAAGGATATCTCTTTGAAGTAATAAAGGATGTGGTTAAGTGCATTTCACATGTCTCTGTTTTCACTTTTTATAGAGCCACGTCAGTGAATTTAAGTGATGTCGCATGGGTAATAGTTGTGGGTGCCGCTTACAGCTTTGCTTTCCAAGCACATTCACAGAGTGGATTGGCGCGCATTTTTTTTTGTTCCGGTTCACTTCCGGTTCGACTAAATCACACAGAGAACCGGTTCGCGAACCGGTTCAAAGAAGAAAATAATGGCGATATGCCAAAACGTTTTTCTACTTTCAGTCACGACAAAAAATAAATACAATATTTCTTTGTTCAAAATACTGCTTCTTCAATAAAAATGGTTCAATTTTGAAGTAAAGGTTAATCAGTTCGGACAGATATTAATGAAAACGTACTAGCCACTTTCTCGCCCCAACCTTATGGCGTCCATATACAACCACCGCCCAGAGGCATGACTGTGGGATTTGTTGATGCCTCTCGTCCCATTTTGTTGATTCATTTGAAGGGGAACCAGGAGTTAACGCACCGCTAATTCTGTTTTGATTATGTTACTAATACGTCACTGCTGACGCTTATGTAACAAGAAATTTGAATGTTTTTCTGTTTCATATTTTTTCTGATGAAAACCACGTCCTCGAAGCCATAACGAAGTTGATTTTGTTACTTAAGGCTAGTTCTTGCAATAAGGCAAGGTGTGCTTTGTCTTTATCTCCCACCACTGGCATCAGCGCCTTCACTATCGGGCTTGCTACCACGTCAAACAAACCGGAACGCTGCTTGTATTCCCACATCAAAACAATCTACTAAAAACTTCCGCATAAAGCGCAGCCATGTGCGCACGCACGCACAACAAAACTTAGTCTTCCTGTGCAGAGCAGCTTTTCCTGTACAAGAGACTTTAGTACGAAAAGCTCTAGCTGCAATCAGTGAGCTCGAACGTGTAGTGCCCAATGATGGGTACATCACGCAATTCAAAATATTACAATCTCTCGAATTTCGGATTTACACTCGAAAGTTTCCATTAGCACGTGTCTGCCAGTTTGTCCCCTATTGTATGTTTTGAAACTATTTTTGCGGCCCCTTTCCGCTTTTTTTCTTCCTCTTTTTCTTTGCATGAGTTTCCCCTCGCTTCTATAAAGCAGATTCCCCAAGCCGGTATAAAAATACGGTTTCTATCAAGTGTGCGCCTCTTTTCGTGTCCTGTCCGTCGAGCTGTTTACAGTTTAACGATTACGTTCCAACCTGTCGAAATTTTGGCACTTTTGAGGTGCTTCAAGTAGGCACAACTATCGCTTGAGCCGTGGCCGGTGCGCAGTGCAGCCATCTTGCGGCCTGATAGCCCCTGCACAGTCCCAGCAAGGGAAGGGCGGTGTCAGTGTCACAAACGTCGGGCACGCTGCACCGAAAGTGTGACGTTTCTTCTTCCCAACCTTGCCCCCTTCTTGAGCGACCAGAAGCAAAATGCCACCTAAAATATTGATGCAAAATAATTTTCAATGTTGCACCACGAAGAGAGCGTTCTGACTCATCTGAAGGCGTGAAGTGCGCCAGCCATTGCCAAACTTTTGACGGTGCCGTAAAGAAAAAATCCCTAAATGACGTTGGTCCCCCGTTGTCAACACCGGACGGTCCAACCGTAACGTCGTGAACCGGTAACCCTTATGTATATTATCGGTTCAGTTCCCGTTCAGGTTCAGCCCGGCAAAAATACCGGTTTGGTTCCAGTTTTCGGTTCGGTTCGATTCCGGTTCGACACCCTCGTATCTACATATATACATACATACAGAAATAAGCGTTGGCAGTCAAGAAAACCTCGGAAAGCAAAGGGGAGAATGTGGTAGTTCATTGAAACAGATAAGAATTTGGAAAGACAGAACGAAAATGCCCGCCAGCTGGGATGCGAACCCACGACCTCCAAATACGCGTCTGGTGCGATAACCACTACGCTACCGACGCGGCTATTTTCCCCTCCAGTTTCTGGGGTAATAATGTTAAGGTATTTTTGTTTCCTGCGCTTGGGGGTGGTAGCCAGCGCCACTCGGACTACTCGGGGTGAAGGGGGCCTTCTTTTTAACCCCCGGGCCAGGACTCGAGTGTCTACGATATGTCGAGAGTGGTTGACCAGCGTTGAACTCTCTTAAAAGAAGGTCCCGTTCACCCCGAGTAGTCCGAGTGGCGCTGGCTACCACCCCCAACGGCAGCAACAAAAATTCCTTAACATAAATACCCCAGAAAGTGGACAGGAAAATAGCCCCGCCGATAGCACAGTGGTCATAGCAGCAGACGCGTATTCTGGAGGTCATGAGTTCGGATCCCAGCCGGCGGGCATATTTTCTCCAACAAGGTCGAGAACTGGGCCAGTTGGTATACATTCATTCTGAGGGAGCAGCGCAAACTGACAGGACAAAGGGAGGACACAACACGAGCGCTCGTGTTGTGTCCTCCCTTTGTCCTGTCAGTTTGCGCTGCTCCCTCAGAATGAATATTTTCTCCAATTTGTTCTGTCTTTCCAAATTCTTATCTGTTTCAATGACCCACCACATTCTCCCCTTTGCTTTCCGAGGCCTTCTTGACTGCGAACACTTATTTCTCTGTTAATTCAACGAGCCACTCATTTCCCATTCTGATTCGCCACATACATACATACATACATACATACATACATACATACATACATACATACATACATACATACACACACACATACATACATACATACATACATACATACATACATACATACATACATACATACATACATACATACGCACACACATACGTGCGCACGTGCGTGCGTGCGTGCATACAAACACACATACATACGCACTTACGTGCGTACGTACGTACGTATAGAAAAGGGCAGAAAACGCGGGGCCCGGAAAGAACAGCATTCCTCACCAAATTTTGGCCCTGAAAATTTCTTCACTATCAACCTAGAGTTTTTTCACTGGCTTCGGTATCATGACTATTTTAGCCGTTTTCCATTGGTGTGGTATGCAGTTAGTGTCTGAAGTGCGTGGTCTACGTTGTCGCAGCCGAATATTGTGCCCGCGACGCCATGATGGTAGCGATAGTCGATCGTCACGGACATTTACTCACGACCGCATCGCTTGCCATGATACGACCTACGCAAGGTGAGGAGGTGGCCATTGCTATGGCCATATCCAAGACAGCGCAAACATAATCCTTAGCGACTAGAAATCGGTAGCCGGACATTTTGAAAAAGGTAGGGTATCCCTTAGAACCTTGAGCATACTCGCAGATGCAAAAGAAGCACAAACAATTTAAGACATGTGTGCACTCTCGGGTCTGACAGAAAACGAGTGGGCCCACGGTGCCACCCTACGCTTTAATCGACCGGGCAGACGTCAACAACACCTCACCACGCCTCGTTAAATCGGAAAGAGGTCGCATGGAATTAAGGAAAAAGAAATCATAGATTATTCATGATTGACAAGACGAAACTGTCCCGCCGCGCACCGCAGCTTTACGAAAAGGGTCTTGCTATCGTACAGGCTGTTACAGACGAACACGTTTCGAAACCCAGTTACAGTTAGTCCGTGCTACCCCGACATATACTCAGGAGGCTGTAGGCTATGCGCGGGACCGACTGACCTGTACCCCATGTTATGGTCGTGTCCTGTAAGACAGAATCAAAATCCAGCAGCAAATTCTAGGACCATCTCATTTAATGTAAGTTATATGGAGCGATGGAAGAACTTTTTGCTCAGCCTCGACTCGGAAGTGGAATTTCGGGTCATCTGGATGGCCGAGGTTACAGCCAGAACCCACAGATGTTTGGCTGATGACTCAGGAAGGAGCAGATGACGAGTAAAAGACACCACCTTCCCTTCGTCCCTTTCCTTATAAATCCCCATTACGGGTTAAATGAAAGTTACTACTACTACTACTACTACTACGAAACCTTTTTTTGTCGAAATTTTGGTGCGGTACTCAGGCTTCCTCTTCTTCAAAATACTTTTCCCTATATCTAAATGCGTCTGTGTGTGAACTTGCATGTCCGTGTGTGCATGTGTGTGTGCACGTCTGTACCAACTTATCCGAAGGTGATCCTGGAAGTTGCCAGATGACTCTAACCACAAACAACTTATTACCCACGTGAGCTTGTGCGCACATACACATTGGCGGATTTTAGCCACTAAGTCTAGTTTTCTGATTCCGCATAATTGTACTTTCGTATGTTTAAGCAACTTCTATGCTTAACACGTAACTAACTTTGTCCACTTGTTCATGTGGTCACATGAACATCAGTAAACCAGCCGCTTATGTGTTCAACTGTTTGAAAGCCACTCAAAAAATCCTGGAAATGTCGTTTATAAAACGTTGGTTATATATTGCGTACCATTTCCTCGTCCCAGTTCCAGGCAGCAGACACCTTCGGGCCTGAATCATCATTTTGCGTGATGATTTTTAGCTGAATCAACATAAAACTAATTTGACTGAAATGTCTGATGGAAAACCTTTCTGGGAGCCGTAATAAGACGTGATGCTAAGGAAACCTGCTTAATTCGAGGTAAAGGAGATTAAGCTAAATTTCTCGGGAGATGAGAGGGCACTTAACTCTCGAGGTTCTCCCGGGCAAAGCCGAGCCGTCGCTCCGGCATTATGCTGCCTCATTAGGCCCAACTGCTGCCTGAATTCCGCGCTAAGACGCTTAAGCGAACAGCGTGTCATTAAGCTCTCGCGGTCATTAGCACGCAAGTCACCAAAGGTTCTCGCCGTTTCTTGATAGTGTTTCGTTTTTCTGTGTGCGTGGAGAAAGCCAGGTCCTTTCGGAATGCTAAAGCGATCTGAAATTCTGGCGACAGAAGGGTGGAATCAGTGCTTAAAGGCTTCTTTTATTTTGCACTATCGGCATCTGAACGCTGTGGGCTGCCTACAACATTGGAAAGGTTTAGGGAATTCAATATCGGGCATTCAGAGAGTGTTAAAACTACGCAGTCTTTCATTAAGCTGCTTCCATTTATTTCAATTTACTGTGCCTTCCAATATACTAATATTTTGCAGATTTAAATATATGGACCTCAGTTTCCCACACGCTACCTTCCCCGTAAACTAACACAACTTCGTTAGAGGTAAGCTCGCCATGTACATGGCGAGCTGTATGTGGCTTTTTCTCTACTGCCATTTATGTAATAACTGCGTTCCATTCAGCAGATGTAGCAAAATATCAGTTCCGTTCAAAAGATCAGTTCTGTTCATGGGTTGGATATCCTGCATGGTGACTGTAATAACTTGTGCACAGTTTTAACCACAGATCAACATTTCTCTTGTGGCCGGTATATTAAAACTATTTTGATTCAAATCATGCATGTGTTATGCAGAAAATTGTTTGCGTTTTTCACGTTGGCATTAAGAATTACATGAGCTGTTCCAAATAAAATAGCTGTCACAATAAACTCTCTCGGTTAAAATACCACTTGTAAAGTTACGCCGCAATCGAAGAACCGTTCTTGTTAATAATATAATACAAGGGCATAGAAGCTGGAATACATTACCTATTTGATTGAGATTGCAAAATGGATGTGGCTGGTATGCTTGAAAATTAATTTGAGCATTTAAAAGTAGGATGGGTGCAGACCAATGATTTATTCCATCGTGTTTGCGCAGCCTCAGAAATCACATTGAGCATTCCCGTCTTCTGTCGCTTCGTGCGACTTGAAGCTGGCTATCGCCAATTTATTTAGGTCGGTGACTTTGTCGGGCCAATAAAGTGTGTATTGATTTATTTTTATGTTTCAGAGAATAAGCATTACGAAGCCCTGCCACGGTTGACTGTTAGCAGGTGCACAGATGCTCATTCCATTATACCATTCAAAGTGTCTTACACGGTTCCCTGATGCACTTTCCACAAACTCTTATTTTCTGCAAATATAAAAAGTAGTGAGGAGCACTCTAATTGTTGGCGGTTTGAGAAGAGAACAAGGCAATGTTTTTCTAGTGTATCTGAAAGACACGAAGCTTTCCTAGCGGATTGCGTCGACAGCTCTCTGACTGACTGCCCTCTTTTGCAGTGCTCCTTTGTATATTTTAGTTTGTTTTCAATCTCCAAAATCGCTAAACGTAATGAGCCGTTTGGTGACACGCTAACCTGAACCCCAAATGCTAGATCGTTCATACAGCCAGCTTTTTAGCCATTTGGCGCTGTGTGCAGGCCGTTCAGAGAATAATATAGTTCTGGTATGTCCTGAAGCTTCATTCGACTGTCTATCGTATTATTCAAAAATACGCCTGGAATGATACACGCAAGTATCACGTTGCGAATGTAAAACTGACCGCCTGGCTTTGATACGGAACAAGATACATGGCTATCGATCCTTAAACGTTCCTTTTCTCGCGTTTAACCCTCCTGTATTACGACCGCTGGACTCGGAATTCCTGCTTTGCATAAACGCTGGCACTGTAATTCTGACCTTCCAGTTCCGCGTTCAACTATCTAATTAAACCCTAGCTCTGCGGAACTTCTTTCTCCCTTTCAGGTGATAGTATATCTTCCAGCCACAGAAATGTCATCTTTTTTAAGCATTCAAGTTTTGTAAATTACTGTTTCGTGTTC
Organism: Haemaphysalis longicornis; assembly: GCF_048455015.1. Classification (NCBI taxonomy): domain Eukaryota; kingdom Metazoa; phylum Arthropoda; class Arachnida; order Ixodida; family Ixodidae; genus Haemaphysalis; species Haemaphysalis longicornis. The sequence goes on along the minus strand of NW_027526335.1, from coordinate 150,805,748 downwards.
AGGCTGCAGGGCACTTAGAACCTCTGCTTTTTAGGTGGCGATAGTTGCAACCGTTCACTCTCTTTGCTTGCATTTGCAGAGTAAAACTTCGTTGTCATTTAACTAAGACGTAAGTCTCGTCATTGCAGCGGACGTGATTTATTTTTCTGTAGTAGTGGTTGGCCTGGCGTTTTGGTGTTTGTATCGCATGCTGTACACGTTGAGGATGCTAGCAGGCACATTACACGTCCTTCTGTGGTGACTGAGTAAAGGTTCTAATTGATCTCTTTAATGGAACTTATTCTTTATCTCATATACCGACAGTTTCCTTTGTGTTCAATTGCACGCAATGTGTACGGTGTCTATGTACGGAGTTGTAGTTTTTCTCCTCGTTTTTATTTGTTCGCAAGTACAATGACTCATCGGCTGCCTTTGGGAATACCAATAAAATATTGGTTGATTCATTGATTCTGACAATAAAGACGATGACGGAGGTTGCTGTGGCAAAGAGAAGAGCTCCGTTGGGTTCTAATACAGTTTGTCCAAGATCGGTCATGTAAGGTTGGAAGCAGGGGAAATGACGCCAAGAAACTCTAAATATTACGTCCGCATAAGCCACACTAAACTGGGCGAAGTAAAAGCTTTCACCAGGTCTTAAAGCCGTCGTCTGACATAAAACAAACTTTCTGTGCGCAGACACATTGAATGCCTTAAAAAATTCTGCAGAAATTCAGAGAATTATCTACTAATGCGTAGCATTTTTATGCCGCTTGTCTTCAGTGTGAGTTTTTACAGTCATTTTTTTTTATTTTTCTAAATCCTGCCGACCAATTACCTCCATTTACGCTATTATAACTATTCGAATGGGAACATTCGCAAAATCTACATTATTGGGCAAATGTAGGGCGTTATACGGTTTGCCATTTTCTGTAATTCCTTAACTTTTTTTCAAAATTTTGTTTGCCCAGTCTTCATTAACGCTGTTATAACTATTACATTTGGAACTTTAGTGAAATCTGCATTATTGCGGCAACGCAGGTCGTTATACCGCCTGCCATTTTTTCTTTTTTCATACTTTCCTTATATATTGTTTTTTCAAGATTTACGGTATGTTGCGACCATGGGGGCGCACCCGAGCCCAGCTCCGTCGCCTCCGACATGCGTGTGGTAGCGTGGTGAAGCGAACGGCCAGCCGCTGTTGCAGCCGTGAAGAAGTCCAGAAGCCGTGGGCTAACGTAACTCTTTACTTCATAGTGAGAGGTGAGCCGAATCCAAAGAACAACGCCCTGACGGGCGAGGTAACATAACAGGACTCGAGCTGAGTGACAGCAATGATTCACTGCTCAAACAGGAATGATTTCAAAACAGGGCGGCTCGTATTTATACCCAAAAGCGCAACGGTCAAAACAGCGTTCCCTCTAGATTTGTGCACACGCTACGAACGTCACAGACACACACAACGCTCTTTCCAGAGTTAGTGAGCAGTCGGTAGCATCGGCGCACGTTGAGTCCGAGAGAGGGGAGAGAGGAGGACTCCACTGCGATCGCGGGGCCTCTGTGTCCTTGAAGCGCGCTGAGACATGCCTCGCCGGCCCGACAACCGTCGAAGTTTGAAACACGCCGAAAGCGAAGCGTCTGAACCGGGCTTTGTCGAGACGTGAAAACATGAGTCACCGACCTGGTGTGGCGTGTTTGAAAGCGCACGTAGTGGCTTCGCCGCACAGCCGAGGGGTGATGAGACGAAGCCCAGCGACGGGCTCAGTCGTAACAGCTATTATAACGACTACAGGTGGAGCTTTCGCGAAATCTCCATTATAGTGGAAATGCACGGCATTACACAGTTCACCATTTTTCATGAATAAGTTATATTTCTTTTTTTTTCCAGATTTAGTTCGACCAATTATCTCCATTTAGGCAATTGTAGCGATTGCAGGTGGAACTTCCGCGGTATCTGCATTTCTGTGGAAATGCAGGGCGTTGCACAGTCTTGGCAGTGGGCGTACTCGGCAAAGAATGCTACTCATTAATAACTCTGGTTCTTGCAATTGTGATGCACGTTGTTGTTAATGATGCGCCAGCTAATATAGTTTGGCTACAAATGTATCACAAGAACCGTTTACTCAATCACCTTCTTTGCCACTGACATGGTGCTATATCAATAAACGTCCCGAGTTCCGTGTCCAGAGGAAAGGCGAGCATAACAGTGAGCCACGTGCTTGACAAAGACAGTCCACCACATTAGTGGTACGGAGTTTCTCTGTACTACAGGGAAGCCAACAGGCTATTGAGCTTTCTTGTGTAAGTGATTGTCAGGCAGGGTAACTACACAAACTGAATGGCGAAGCTGGCGAAGCTGGCGTCTTTGAGAAACTTGTTGGTATCCTGTAGAGCAGGGAGCTTTCCTCTCTTTTGAAATACTTTGTTCAACAGTCTTGGTTATGAGGACAACACAATGGCGTAAACTGGTCAGGAAGGGTTCACTTATATGAGCACTCGCGATCGCGACAAACACTGGACGTCTCATGAATGGCGGCGGAGCCCATGCCAGCTGGCCACTGGTTTGTCCCCCTCAGCTCAAACATTAAACTAAAACAGCAGAAATACTAGCTGAGCCCCTCGCTACAAATATGTCCAACACGCGAAACAACCATTGGTACATTTTTATCTTAAGGTAAATATGTTGCAATTGCTGCAAGGCTTATTTGACTACATTACAATATCAAGGCGCAGGATCAAGCAAATTTTAACCTTTCGCAGCGCATTTGTAATAGCATCGCACACCATAGGTTTGTGTGAAAGAATGCAATCCGCCGCCACTCAACTTTTAAGACGCAAACCAGTGCACTGGCACCTTGATGAGTTATCGGCAAAACTTTCAGTCAGTTTGGGTCCACTCATTCAAGGTGATCGACAGCGTTTTCAACCGAAGTACGGAGCTTGGCTTGAATATGAAGGCCTTCTGGTATATATCACGAGATGCAGTGAGGTCATATGATATCCAATGCCACTTTTCTGCTGGCATCATCACCACAAAACACGCCGTGTTCATATTAGGACATTCTCAGTAGATCCGGCATACCCCTTCAGATGATGACCTCAATTATGAGAGATAATCGAAGCCTTTTGATCTAGGAACACGGTAAAAAAATGCGTTATTGAACCCTCCAATGTAATCACTGAAAAGAAATAGCTCTTCCTAGCGGAGTGCAACACGTGTGAGATCGGTACTGTGCTTTGCATTGCCTCCTGTATGCGAAGGGCGTGGAAAAATATGTGACTGCACAAAAAAAAAATTGTATTTAGTTAGGGGAGTATTGTTTCCATAAATCAGTTGTAAGACCCGCACCGTCCGCGTGTGTCTTCCCCTCTCTTGTGTATCATCTTACCACTAGTTTCCACTTCAAAAACCTTGAACCAACTTGTACAGCTTACTGACTTAGTAGATCTCAATTCTGGATAATGCATACCGGCCCCAACGAGGGTGAACACAAGGTGTGTTACGCAATTTCTTTTTTCACACTGAACCCCCAGAAAGGCTGTATTTTCGCGCATGCTTTATTATTTTATTATTTGCTCATATTCCGCTATTCGTATTTAACCTCACGGTTACCGCTAAATGAAAGCACAAGTTAGTATTCGCAGATTTTAATTAAGACAACTCCATAATATAAAACCCTTCTTTAAGTTAAATACTGTGCAACCAAAGAAGTCCCACCCGCGTTCAACCGACACTCATAGCTTGAAATATTTTTTTGTTATGTACGGCTTTAGATTACTTTTCCAATTGATTTTTGCTAATGCGCCCGCAACACAAAACTGTTAATTGGAAACTTAGCATCTGAATGAAGAAAGGACATATAATAACAAGGGAGAAATGGTTGCGCCGTCAATGACCTCAAACGCGAGCGCCGCCTGTCGTGTGCTCCTGACAACACATGCCACGCAAATAACGCCGAGAGTTCCCTAGTTGTTACCGCCGCCAAGCGGATCTCTCCGTCACGAGCGGCTTGGCCTGCTTAACTGTGGGCTTCTTCTCCCTTCTGGTTCTTCTACATGCAGCTTCGCTTTTAAAGAAGCTACTTCAACCAAGGATACGCCTCTTTCTCGTGACATTTAGCGGCGATAGAACTGCCTACGGCGCTGTGCCGCGCACATGGGGGATAGGGTGACCGAAGCTGACTGACCGGCGTGCCCGAAAAAGGGGCGCCTTATGAGGAAGCGTGCCGCGCAGCAAGGTAAGACTAAAATGGGCGACGGCGAGCCAAGGTCCCCGAACGGGTGCGTGCAAGTGTGCGTTCGAGCAGACAGTGTCGCCGACAAAACGACCCCGCCTACTGAGTCACGGAAAACTTTCAGCGTCAGGTCCGTCGATCCCTGGCGATGCAAACTGCCACTTTGAGAGAGAATTTCTGGACATCGAGGTCGGGAAAAGCTGCCGCGTTTGCCGCCGTCTTTGGTTTGACGTGAACCTGTCTACCGTGAGCTCCTTGCGCAACACTGAGCAGAAGGTGGCCTTACAAATTTTACCCAAAGCCTTCCCGTCTGTTGAGAATCACGGAAATGTGAACGGGTGCAAGACGTGCCGGGACTCACTACTGGAAGGTAACCTGCGCCAGTTCAGTACCACAAACGGTTTCATGTACCCTCCCATGCCCGTTTCTCTGCCGCGTCTAAACGAGGTCCAAGAGCGGATGGTCTCTGCCGCATCCCATTCATCCCGCATCCCATTCACATCCCACGCATCCCGCATCCCATTCAGCCGCCTCACCCACGGAGTAGGGAAATAAGGCATACGTAGCCAAGTACTCAACGTGCGGACGATAAAGTACACGAGGAGTGAAGAGGGCACTATACAAATAAAGCACTTAGGCATACACTTTACTTTGCGTTTGATATGATCTTCTGCTGACGACTGCCGTATGTATATTTACAGGATAAATGGTTCTGACTGACTTACATGGCGCTCGTCGAGATGATCCACTACTATGTCAACTATCTTGTCATGAGAAATAACCTCCTATGCAACATTCCATTCTAGCTTCGAAGGCGCTTTTAAAGCGAAGCTTTAGTGTTCTTACTCATACGTCTGTAACGCGAAAACGACCTGCAGAAAAGCCAACTTTCTCTGACGATGATGATGACTTGTCTTGGGTGAGGCGCAAGGAAAAAGAACGCCTGCGCTCGCCCGCATCGAACCTCGGCCTCTTGGTGGTGGTTGTGGTTTGCGACGGGAAAATGAAAGGAAATTCACTGGGGATAGTTTGAGCTCGGCAGGGAGCTCACCTGCATACAACCCGGTGCAGGGGAAGGGAAGTAGAGGGGGAGTGATAGGATAAAGTAGAACGAGAGAGAGAGAGAGAGAGAGCGTTAAGAAGCCGGCGCCTGTCCGATGGCTCCATTTCGACATGGTCGAAACGGGTTGGAAAACTCCGACGACAACCAAATAATCTGCCACCACAAAACTTCGCGTTCAACCATTCTCGTCGTTAGACGGAGGGGTGCATGATTTTTTTTACTTTAGAAAGTATGAAATAGCTGTAGAAAGTGCAATGCTTGATATATGGGTTTTTACCAGCGAAACAAATTACCGTTGAGCGCCTCAACTTATACTCTCTTCCACCTTATCGCATCATTAATACCAATTAACTGGGTTCTCGCAGCCCCTCGAGTTGCCGCTGTACGCAATTTGTTGTTGAGTGTTCAAAAAAGTTACCCGTATACTTCGAATTATGCCTTATATATCTTCTACGAGTCTTTTTTGCTGTCTGCGTGAGAAATAGTTGCTCCGCTACTATTCTTTCCTGTAATTGTATTATTAATTTGTTGGGTTGCTGGGTTCAGCTCGGTTTCCGTTCCTCTCGACCTTTCCTTGTTTTTTCAACTTTGTTTTTGCACATTATATCTTTTGCTCTTCTATATCAGGTTACCTGCCCTTTGCAGTGCTATGAGACCTTTTAGTTCCGCCGAAATCTATGAATGCGTAACAGAACCCGGTGGCCTGCATTGTTTCTCAGCAGCACGTGGCACAGCTTTTTGTTATAAAGACCACTCTGCCCCGTTTCTCGCGTTTGAACCCGCCAAGAACGTTTTGAGTCTAGCCACCATGAAATAAAATCTCATTTTATTAACTCATGGAAGTTTAACGAAACAGAAGCGGGAACACAATGCGGGTTTTTATTTAAGTACGCGCCTGTACATTTTGATTGCTATACAAAATGACTGCGGTTGCTCATTTTGGTATTCTTTTTGTTACTCATCGAGGTAGCCGCACCCTCACACTTTACCTTCTCAGTTTCCAAGGCTCAATGAATTGTGTGTTCTAGAGTTAATAGGGTGCGTTTCTCCCCAGCACCATGAATTCTGAAAAGGAAAGCGATACTACCAACAGGCTGGTTGGCTTCTTGCAGTTTTTTCCCCACGCGTGCCAAAATGCATTGATTTTTAGCTCCGTGGGCGCTTGAACGGTGGTTGCGGCATGTAATTTCCTACCATTAGAAAGGAGCAGTTACGTGCTCCTGCGCTGCCTGAAATATTAGGCGTTCAAGATTCCTGAATGAACGTTATCACGAGCATATATAACCTTGAACAACAACAAATCAAAGAACATGACAAGGCACTTTCTTTGATAATTTTGAACGGTAGCAAAACCTTTTAGGCTGTAAATGTCTCTCAACTGCATCTGCTAAGTTCAGACGTCAGCCTGCAATATGTCTCTTGCAAGTGCTAGCTCTAAAACGAGGTCTTGTTTTATTTTACCTGTAGGAAGTACTTTAACTTTCATTAAGAATTCCCCAGCAGGCGCATTCCTGCATTTGGTGCAAGACAAAGGCAGCCCCAAACGATTGGGTATCCTTCTGCGTGGCCTAATGGTCAACACCAGAACCCGTTAACCGTAACGTTAACTTGGAAACCGCCAGCTGTGCGCCAAATGCGCGGGACGCTGCCGATGTGGCCTATTTTAAGCGGTCATTAGTGATCGCCGCGTGCGGCTTGCGAGTAATTAAGGCCCCCGGAAAGAAACGTTCAACACTCACCTCCGCGCACGTGCGCCAAGCGGCTCTTCACCAGCCCCAGCCTGCTGGAGGCAACGCAGCGGTACGTGGCCGCGTGCACTTCGGGCAGGAACTGCGACGGCCCGATCGGCAGCAGCACGAGCGAACCGTCCGGCCGGGTCTCTCGGAGGCCGGCAACCTGTCAGGACATTTCCGCGCCTCGTTTAGAAAAAGTTGGGGAGCCCAGTGTTCTTGTTTCGCTTTCTTGCGAAGTAACTACATCGAAAAGCCTGAATAACAATTCTACCCCTAAGCACTTCACCGGATCGCTTTGAATACGGGCCACTTAACGCATGTGAAGCAAAATAACTTCACACTTTTTTAAGTTTTGTTTTTCTGGAAGCAGTCGCGTCGGACTGTGCGCGCGCGCTTGTGTGGATTTGCGTGTGTGTGCGTGTGTGGATGTGCGTGTGCATGTGCGCGTGTGCGTGAAAAGGTATGAAGGGTCGTTCAATCCACAGCGTCCAGGATTAATAAGGTAAAGGGTACTTTAATTTCAGATGTGGAAGGGCTTGACGGAAGCATTTAACCGCATTGACTTTGAATTTGCGTGTTTCGCTTGGAAAACGCCTTTCGTGGTGGCAACATGTATATGTGTCGTCAGGGGGTTGGAAAGGGGGGAGGGGGGCTTTTGTAGTATATAAACGGTTCGGCTTGGCTTGCTAGCCCTAATTCCCGCAAAACTAAATCCACCAACATAACCGTACTCTTGCTGAATTTGTGGTGGAGGAAGAGTAGGTGCCCTTTTATTTATATAACATGCGTGCGTGTCTATGTAGGCCCCCAAAAAGACGGATTTTTTAAGCGCGCTCCCAGAACGTCGAAACAGAAGACCCAATACGCAGAACTAATTGCATTTCAATCCCGCGAAGCCTCAGAATAACGTTGAGGGCACCGGAATTGTCAACATCGTCCAGTTGCACCACACGTACAGCTATTCATCAGAGGTGGGACCTTCGGGCATTGGCCCGCCCTGACTGCACCATTAAAGGTTTGCAAAAAATTTAGAACAATCCCTTCATTAGAAGACACGGCAGCCGCTGCGTTTAAACAATCCTTTTTCTTTATCATGCCATGTACATGCAAAATTTCTTGGCTACACACGGCCTCATTATCGGCCCCAGATGCTTATTTAGGAATAAAAAAACAAATAGCAAGACCCGCGATGTCACTAGGATAGCGAATCAGTGGGCCGCCTAGAGAATTTCGCTTCAGGCGCCGGATTGAGTGAGGCATCTCTATACACTTCTACAGCTCGTACTTGGAACAGCGATCACTACCGGCTTCCGCATCCATTTCTTCTTGCTTTACATACGAACGCATGACGTCAGGAGAAATAGCGGTACGTCGCTATTTTCTACCTAAACACGTATCATTTGGTCAACAAAATAAATAGGAAACGTTGGCGGTTGTTTTAACGTCCGTTGCTTCACTTTTACCAACGTTGAGATATCATTAGCAATGTTTCGCCTCTTCAGTGCCGTTACTTTACATTCCATGCATTGTACTACTCGGGAATTTCAACTCTGTTTTATTGTTTTCCTCACTAATGTGCAAGATATAGTTTCTCAGCAGTCTCTGGCACCCCATACCAGGGCGCTCGTCTATGCACGCGGAGGCGCGGTCACATCTGTGTAACTCGCGATGCTACTGGCCTTCACATTTCATTCAAGGCGCAGAGCAACCGTGACGTATCAGAAGTCACTTGTTCTGTTCGGAGTGGAACGTATAGTGCTCACCGCGTGCGCTGGGCTTCCGTCGGCCATTTCCCAGGCGATGCTCGGGGCGGGCCTCCCCTGAGCCGAGCATGGTAGCACCGCTCCCATGTCGGTGGAGAAGTGGACCATGCTTGGCGGCTCTACAACAAGCCGAGGCCCGTCAACGCCATCTTCTCTGTTGCCAGGAGGCTGAGCGCGGGCTGCGGAAACAAAGAATTGCGGAAACCCCGCCCTATTAGTTGAGTGATGACCACTTAACAACGACAAACATGAGCGCTTGTGTTTGTCCTCTTTATGTCGTCCTCGTTAAATCGCGCTCTATGTTTCACCGAACAGTTATCGGTTCGAACCACCAATCGCTACTACAAAGAATCAGTGAAACACTCAATTAGTCAGTTAGCTAACAATTTAGCTGGTAACAGTGAATCGACAAGGTGTTCTTGAAACAGAAAGTAGTTAACGTATAAAACATTGGTAGTTGAATCCGTAAATCTCTGCATAGCATATACATCTTGCAAACAAATTTATTTCAAGCTTCGGTGGCTTGAAATGATGCAGCCGATCAGAACATCTCCTACGCATTCGCCCATGTTTGTGTGTGCGTTAAATTTTCCCCGCACTTCATGGTAAAAAATAATGAAAAACATTTCCTGATTTTACGCAGAGGTGAGAACCGGCGTAACGCAAAGCTGTCGTCGTGGCGTATATCGGTCGAAACGCAAGCGTTTGGCATTTTCTTAGTTATACTGTGCTTCGCGTAGTTGCTGATTTTTTGGAAAAGTGAGCCGCGGGCAATGTGTCAAGAAATGCGAGACGTAGAAAGAAATGTGCAAAGTTTCGAACTCTCTGGCTAAGACGCCATTATCTCCAAGCGCAGATAACGCGATAACGCGATATAAGCTGGAAGTGGGCGTCCCCAAGCCACCCCCCCTTAACCCCACCTCCCCACCCCCCCTCCCCTCCAGCCGAGACTTCGTGCGTGGTCTGAAGAAGAAAGCGTATTTCCTTGTAACTCGCCATGCTTCACACCCCTTATATCGTCAGTCAGTTACGCGCCCTGTCGGAGCGATAAGCTGAGGATACCTAGCTTTGTCGGCTGGGAGATCAAATCACGCACAGCGCAATATCAGAAAGGAGCAGCAGTCAGCCCCTTCAACACCTGGCTGAAGACGCAAAGAAAGCGTCACTTTAAATGCAGGTGGAGAATTTCACGAGGTTGGGCTGGTACCCGCCGCAGTGCCTCACTGGCTAAGGCGTTGCGCATCTGAGGACGAGGTCGCGGGTTCGATTCCCGGCCGCAGCGGCCGCTTTTCGGATGGAGGCGAAAAGCAAAAATGGCCGTGTGTTCGACATTGCGGCGCACGTTAAACACCCCCAGGTGGTCAAAATTATTCCGTAGCCCTCCACTGGGGCGCGCCTCATCGCCTGCGTTGCGTCGGCGCGTTAAGCTCTACAATCAATTGAGTTTGGGGTGGTGATGACGCTAAGTAGAAGAAGAAATTACAATTGATTATAATCTTACTATAAAGTTGTCATGAAACTCCGCAGGCAAGGAAAAAAGTAAAATATAACAAGGGAACTAGTCTTGTAGCAGGCAATATGTTTACTAGCCATGTACATTGACTAGTGCAGTAGTTAAGGAATTGCACAGTATTCCTATTTCTGGTCCGATGGACATCGAAGAATGTGGTAGGAAATCTTCTAAATGGCGTCTGCAGTTTGTAGAACGTAACAAACTTTAATTTTTATTTTGCAGTGCGATATACGACTCCCTTTTATCCGGCTCAGCGTCTCTAAAACTGGCATGGTATCTACACTGGCCTCTCGTTATCTAAAATATCCCGGGCCATCTCCACTAACGTTAAGCCTGGGCAGGGGTGAGGCATTCATGGCGCCTTGGCGTTTTTGCCCACGGCGATGAAAGCGTTGGGGGTATACGTAACACAACATTGCTGTAAGTCTCGTGTCTTTGAAGCACGAAGCGTTTCAGCGCGAGGCGTTGGAAAAAGTGTCCCGGTGTTTTAGTACCGCCACTACATGATGATACGATGGCACGAGACGACGAGGACATGAGACGCCGACAGCCGGAGCCCCTAATGAGCTTCACCCCAAAAATGGATGATGTTATAGCTAAGCAATATTCTCAGCGAGAGTCGCTTCGTCAGAAGCAAGAGCGGAACTGTACGCTACAAAGGTGATGGTTCGCCCTATTAGGTTTTGGAAGCTGCGATCGATTGTATCCCCTCTATTGCATCCTATGGAGCCACATTGTTCGTCTACAGGCACAAAGCGCAGCAGGCTTACGAGTCATCCTTGGATGCTGCTCAACCGCGCCCCGAATCGTGGTGAAAGCACACGGCAATTTAAAATCCGTCTCTTATCGGAAACATCTCAGCGAATGGCAGCCTCATTTCCCGCCGAACAAGAAGCGGGTGAGGTATGAAAGGCCAAACAGATCGAACAACGCACAGTTCATGGTCCCCGTGAGTTCCTCTAGGCGGGCGTGGCTTCATCGTCTAAAAACGCCAATTTCATTCCCTTTTTTTTTTGTAAAAACGATCCCCTTTTCCATACCGTCATAATTGTAGTTAATGCACAAGTCTAGATTGTGTGGCCATTGTGAGGCGAAGTTGGCAAATATAAATTTCCCCGTAACAACGTCTGGTCTTATGCATACACATTATGACACGCAGGAATTCTCTGTTGCGTGTATCAGACATAGTGCTGTTCGTCTCAGCTTGACATTTCTGAGGAATACTGCACCTCTTACTTATTTCACTTCCGAACTGGATTAAACTTACTGACGTATTGATTCTCTACAAATCTGGTTCAAAAGACATCGCGAGCTGCAAGCGTGTAGCTTCAACCTAATCAACTATAACGAACAAGGAGGAAAATATTCATTTCCGGATGTGCGAGGTTAAAGCTCCATTAAGTTTCCAAGATAGCGCGTGACATCGGTATTGCTAAAAAAACACGTTAATACCTTTCTTGATGCCCCAATCATAACCATGCCGCCACAGGAAATTAAGATATTCATGTTAACGGAAAGTCGCATAGGTGCCGGTCACGATAGCGATGTGGAGGACTAGCATTTCTCCCGTAACAAAATGAACAACCAAAGGTGTGTAGGTCATGAACTACAACACCTCCACGGCTATAGTTCCTGCGTTGTTACAGCGGTAGCCGCACATACTAAACTCTGCCGAGAAGTCATGTCATTGCAGAATGTTTTAGAACGGGTCCTGCACAGGCCTCGGCTTTCATCGCACTCAAGTGAAAGATCGGCAACCCGGAAAGGTCATCACAGTGGCCAGTGCCAAGTGCCTCGATGTGCCATTCAACGACTTGTCTACCGGCGTTCGTGGAAGGTGCTCCTTAAAGGGAAGGTGAAGCGGTTTTAGAATTAAAAGAAAAGTTGACTAGCAGCAAGTACACATTGAATAGTTCATGAGTACGAAACATTTTCGCAATACATTCAATAGAAGCGGCGCAATGAGCAAACATTAAGTGGCCCGATGCCCCGCCCCCATCTCGCCGCGCGAGGCCGGAAGACCGAAGAGCGCGGGCGAAAACCGGCTGAAAAACGTCATACCTGGACTTCCGGCCGGATCGGCCGCCTCGGCCATGCTCTTTTCGCAGTGTTTCCTTGTGAATGATACTTGTTGTTGTGGTTGATAGCACTCATTTGTAAATTTTTCGTGTTCAAAAAGTATGCACGAACGCCAAACGAGGCATACGTTATCATGCCGTATTCCTAAGCAGAATAATGCCACGCCGGGATGCTTGATAACATACAGAAGCAACAGCCGAGGTGGCTGTGCTTGATGACAGAGAATATACTACACTACGTTAAATACTTTGTAAACCGCTACAATGCGTTTTCTTTCTTTTTTTTTTTTGATGCGACGGACGTGAATGTTCACATTAGATTCTAGATTTAGGAAGAATGGGGAATACTGCTGTACTTTGGCCGGGGATGTTTCGTTCTATTCCAGAAACCAAGTCACATTTGTTGAGAAAATACTTGTTTCGTTAAACGCGTCGGTTTTCTTTCCCTATGGGCTCAGGACAGAGTTCAAAAAAACAATTTTTTGGCGAAACTAAAACAAGGGGCCAATCCTGATAGAAGTTTTCTCCCGGCTAAGGGGTAAACAGTATTCCTACAAAGTAAAAGAACCAAGACGACCAGATTACTTATTTTGCAAGTATACATGTCACGATAAGGTGATGTTTGTCTGGAATTAAAAAGAAACACCACTCCGAACCACCATATGCACAGTGCCATAATTTGTGTTGACTGCGGGGGCCTAATTTTTTGCCCAAGATTCCGTGTGGCTGCACATTATAACCTGGCAAGCACTTGTTGTCACTGAACCTCAAGTGTGCTCCAGTGATAGTCGGTGATATATATATATAATGATGATACTAAAAAAATTAGGAGCGAAGAGTAAATATACGGCCTGTGTCCGACTAGCGCGGTAAATGCTTAAATCTAGAAACGCTGAAACAGGCCAACGATTCATTATCACAAACGTTTGGCGATTGTTACATAAAGTAACGTAACTACAACGTAACTGCCTTGTCCGACTGGTCTGTTAATTATAACGAGGTGGCCGTAATATTGTAGCAGAATGCGCAACGCACAAGCGAAAATCAAGTCCTACTACAGCCAATAATGCTGAGCAGGCACTAGTATGCTGCAGTGTTTTCAGAATAAATGCATGTGAAGCAGTAAGACGCCACTCATCGAAGTGCAGCTAGCAATCGCGGAGGTGCCGTAGCGCCGCTGCCGAAATGGCGCGCGCGTGTGGGTCTGTGTACGGGGATGAGTAACGTGGCTGGGGTGGGCGACAACGAACAAAGGAAATGCGGAGGCAGAGTCTGCTTGTTGGTTTATGCGTGTACCGGCAAGATGTGTCTCGCATATACGTTTACAGCGCATGAACGCTATTTTTTCGCGCAGTGCACGTACGTGCTTTTTGCTGGTAGATTGTTTATAAAACGCCCATTATTCTTCTGCATAAATGGTTTTGTGTATAATAAGAAATAGTTAAGGCAGTACCTAATATTAAAATAAGGTATAAAATCCCCCTATGCTGGTTGACTAATTCAAAAATATTTTGATGGAACCCACTAGTCGACGTCACAGTCACTTCTTTGGGGTTCTCTGTCGTGCAAAGCAAATTTAAGCTCCAAGATAATTGAACCAACAGCACGGGAAATTATAAAACAAACTTCCAGTCATGTGCGAAAATTAAACTGCAAGCCAAATTGCCGCAAAGGCAACCGTGCGATCGTTCGCAATGCTTCCGACAAGCCGCGCGGCCGAAGGGTGTCCTCCTTTGACGTCATGACGGGCGCAACCAATCAGGGGCGTCAAAAGATGAAAAGCGCGCGTCTTTCAAACGGGGCCGCGCTTTTTGCAAGATAAATGCCACTTGGACTCATGTACGATAAATTTCAATGTGATGTTCGGAATCAGCGCACAAGATACTATATAACTGTTAATTTAACTCAAATTTTTTGGAAAGCGCTTCAGCTTCCCTTTAAGATTCAAGTGGGGCTTATAAAAAATGCGCACAAAATATACATTCCCCACGCCAGTGTTTCGCAACCATGGGTGTTCCGGGGGCCCGTTCTGGACTTCTAACGACCCCACACATTGTTTTATGTCCACCACCCGTGTGTTTGGCTTCGTCGCATTGTCGTAGTGTCGTGAAAAGAGCCAACTTTAGGACTCCTGGTACATGGGGGGAGGGGGGGGGGGGGGGGAGTCAAACGTTGGTGTCATGCGGAAAAGCCAACCCTGTTACGTGTTGGCGGCAAGCTTTGGAGCTTTGAGGAGAAAGGGAGGACTTTGGCAGAGGGACTCTCGGACCCCTTCATATCCGCGGACCCGCTTTAGGAAGCCACTTCCCTACGTGATTACTGCAACAAGGGTAACCGCTTCTGCGCCCAGCGTATCTTCCCGTAACCATCAGGCTGCTTCGTGTTAGAAGCACAAGGCCTAAGGGCCTTATACCATTAAACTAAAGCAGAAAGAGGCTGCAAACAGTTAATGAAGTGTGCAAGAGATCTTATGAAAGCACAACCCTTTATGCCCTTCCCTTCGAGTAGAATGAGAACGCGAAACGCTTAAAATCAGAGTAAGCGCGGGTTTGCGTAATGGCAGAGGGGACGTGTTATTGCGGCAAGCCGGCTGACGCCTGCCGGGAAGCTGATTACTAATGAGTGCTATTCGTCAGGGCTTAGAAAGTTTGGTGCAGACCTTTGGACAGTCCGATAAGCGAAAAGACCTCGGAGGCTGGAGTTCATTACTCCGAGTGCAACGGATTAGGGTGGCGCCACTGAACTGTTCCGCAAATAGGAACCGAGCTTCCCTCGCAATCTCAACTACAGGTATCTTGCTGGCAAAAGAATGGCTTCAGCCTTTCACGGCGTCATCCGCAGCCTCGTTACACACGCCAGAAATTTAGATTTAAAAACAATTTTAACCTCATCTAACTACAACCGTATCAGCTACAGAAAAACATAAAACTGAGCAAGGAGACTCTTTTAGGGGCAAAGCACCTTAAGGCCGAGGCTTGTCCGTCCGGCGTCCGGCGTCCGTGCTCACGGCACAGCAACGTGTAAATCAAAACATTTGTGAACAAAAGGCTCACAAAAGGTTAACAAAAACAAAATAAAAGATTCACAAAAAGTTAGAAAGAGAGTGTGTGTTTTTTGTGTTTGTGTGTGTGTGTGTGTGTGTGAGAAAGAGAGAGAGAGAGAGAGAGAGAGAGAGAGAGAGAGAGAGTGCTCCAAAAAAGCCGTGCTGCGCATGCGCGAGGAGCATTCGACTGGATCGAATTGAATTTGATTCGGATTTAGATTGAATTGGATTGGATTGGATTAAATTGAATTGTATTGGATTGAATTGGATTGGACTGGAAATCGTTTTAGCAGCAGTAAGCACTCTCACGGGTGATTTACGGTAGGAACGATCCCCAGTGCTTCGCCCATTCGTCATGATTCACTTCGTGAAGATGAGTGAATTTTTTGTTTCAATGAAGAAACGTTCACTTTATGCTGAATGATTATTCTTGTTCCGGTCTGATGCATTCTCGAAATCAAAGCCCGAAATTCGAACGCTGTACAAGTGTAGTGTGCGATGATCAATCATTTTTTACACATTAACGCGGCCATATTTCTTCGCGTGCAGTTGCTTGCGACCGGAAGGAACTATTTCGACGTCAGCATTTTTATTTCCACACGGCTTGAACTGCTTAAACAAAAATAAAACACCAAGAATAGCTCGTGGTGGGTAATCAGATATCACAAAAGTAAAATAAGCAAGAATTGCCCTACAAACGACGTTCGTGGGGTCCCACCGCAGATACGGCGCGGTAAAGAACTCTCCCGCCGTTTCAGTTTCGGCGCTGTCTGCGTGCGCGTTATGTCGCACTCGGCCGTAATCTAGCAGCGTAGGTAGAAGAAGAAAAGGGGGAGAAGAGCGAAAAGGAGCAACACGGAGCAAAAACGCAGCCGGCCAGTTCGGCGGAATGGGCGCAGGTAGATTGATAGCACAATCAGCGAAAGTACGTCAGGCGCGAAACGCTCTCCGCTTGTGAACTGCTGGGGAATTCGATCTGGCTTTTGCTTGCCATCGCGGTATTTCCGTGGAGGAATTCGCTGCGCTATTCTTCGACGCTGCCGCTTTATCGCCAAAGTTTATTTCGGGCGTTTCTTTTTTTTTTTTTACCCCAACTTGTGAGGGAGGTGGCATTCCGCCTCCCGCCCTACGTTTCAAAGAGAGTCAGAAAGCGTTTAACTGTTTGGGTAGTTTTCCTCGCTTTTTTTGTGTGTGAACGGTGAGTCGTAGCAGATGCACTTACACGTAGCAAATTACCCCTTCTCAGTCTCCCATTTCCTGGAGATATAATCATTGCAATTTAAACGCCTTTTCTAGCGCGTAGCGACTGTTCACGTACGCATTGTTTCTTTTCCCCCCATTTCGTTCTTGGTTTTCGGCTCGCAAAAAAAATACTGTGCATTCTCTTTCTTGTGATGCCAGTTCCTCCTTGAAGCCACCTTAAAGAAAAAAATCTACGAGGGAAGTAAGGGAGTCATGGGTATGCTGGAGTCAAATCTACTGTACGTTTCTGTGCGAGATTCGTAGCGGTGACTGCCCGCCGAAACACTACTTTTGTTGTTGTTTTTAGTGGAGGCAAAGTGTGTCGTTCTCGTGAAAACGATAATTTACGTTGTTTTGTTTTATATAGTTGCAGGTGTGCTGAAGGTATAACTAGCCACCCATGATATCAGGAGCATTAAAAGGACGCTGAAGGATGAATAACATATATGTGTAACTTAAAAAGTCATATGATTCATATCTCTTCCAAATTTTGTTCTACATTTAAGTAATGCCTTACCTGCTTCGAAATAACTAATTAAAGATTGAATTTCTGTATACCCTTTATTCTTCGTATGCTGGTAGCCTACGATAGGATGTCTAGAAAGCCTGGCCTGCTGCTTAGGTCGATACCTCCGCTGTTCAGCCGTTCGGTGTTAACTGGTTTTTACTGGTGTTTATTCCTCGTGTTTACTAGTGTTTACATAAATAAACCATTTCGCCGCAGTTAACGAAACAAAAAGAATATGGAGGCGCTTGCGATACCGAGCGCCTTTCTCTCTGTTTCAAAATGTTTACTGGCTGTAGTTTGTGTCTCAGCAGAAGAAGGTATTCTCAACAAAAGTTTGCATGCCCATTGTTAGCTTGCATATGCTTGCGGTGCTTTCCTGGTAAGAACGCATAAAGAGGCATCGCCAACCGCATTTTGTCGTTTACGGTTCCAGACGCCACAAATCCTACTGCGGAAGAATGTATGCTTTCGCCTTTGCCAGAGACTAACGTCAGCATTTGTGGATTAACGCTGATAGTAAAACCATTTTTTTGAAGTCCTGCGGCTAGCTGATCAACAGTTATGATGTCAAATCTGAGGCAAAAAGCAAGCAACTGTTTGTGTGTCCCGCTTATCCCCACGTGTCTCCTAACCGGGCTTGGATGCTACTAGAAGTGCTTGGTTGTGCAAACTCTTATTTCCCAAGCAATTTTGCAACTAATTCAAAAACAACTTTCTCAAGGCAATTGCTTACATTGCATTTAATCATTTTCCTAAATTAAACAACGCGTTGAATATCTCAAGATATACATAGCTTCACAACAAAACAACAAATGATTCTGATTTGTCCACCACTTCTAATGGTCTGTGTCTCACGCGTACGAGGATAAAATATGCCGGTACGCTGCTTGATTCCTACATACATCACACAGATCTCGAAGGCCTACCTGAAAAGAGAGGTATTACTTGAGATATCCCTATTTTGCTGGCCTGTACCTTCAGAAACGCTTGGATAGATGCAATATTGTTTGAATACCATAACGTAGTGTGCATTTGAAGGACGAATGCTTCGCTGCAACCAGTCTTAAAGAGTGTTTATAATTACATTATTGTACAAAAGCGATGTTTTAATATAACTGAAAGTGAAAATTTAACAGAGTTCCATTTTCTTTGTGTTTCCAAATCAGTCATGGCAGCAAAAAAGTAGTACTGTCCTACAACGCTCTTTTTATTTATACCACTCATCCACTTTGCTTCGCGGAAGCACCTTTCCCTTTTTACCCCTCTTGGTATAAGACGCGTTGCTATATGTGGGGCTAAAACAGGCTTCTTGACGACGCTGTTTTAAGACGGCATAGTTGTAACAAGTTGTTATTGACCGAAGAAGATAAAATGCGAGAGATACGGCAAGAGACCTGTCTGGTGAAATTAAACAAGAATAACTTGCCGGAAAAACAAAACCAGTAGTGGCCTGTTTCAAACTGGAAGGTGACAACGACATGTGAACCCTGTCTCCCGCTGTGGGAGATTGCTATGACCCGGGGGCAGCAGCAGAAAAGCCCTAGCACCTCTGTCTCACTCTGAAAGGGCCCGCGCTGCCTTTGTCGCTTAGATGGGAGAGCTTTTATCCGCGCCTCTTCCTCCCCAAGGTCCCGTCCGATGTGCTGACAGCAGCCTGTCCATTCCGCTGAAGAAATGTTCACCGGTGTCAGCGCGGAGACGCATGGGTCACGGAAGTAGCCAGCAGCATTCACTATTGGCCAACAAATTCTTTTTGTAAGCACGGCGTGTACACGGCTGTTGTGGTCGCTTATAAATTAAACCCAAATAGAAAATGTAAAAAACTCTTAAACGTAAAAACTGCGCAGTTTAATTGCACAAATAAGAACGAAATGGCAGCTCACAGTTTTACATGAAGCTCCGCCATCACGCCACTAATTTGACCCCACGAACCTAACTCTTCAAATATGCATGTGATGTATTCACATTTTTACCTTCTAGTTTCGTTCCTATCTGGCTGAAACGATGGTCGTCTATTGGAATATATTGTTTTCTTGCATACTGCGCCGTACTTCAATCATACCAACAGCCCAAAAACTTCAAAATACAATAAAAGGCAACACTGGAGAGGGTTTAAAAAAACTATATTTTTTAATGCAAAGCTATCTAACATGTGTATTAGGTCTTTTAATCGGTTGCGTGATGAGCTGCCAATGAGAAATGTCAAAAAGTGAAGAAACGTGTGGTGAACGGAGCTGTTATTGCATATTTAGGGTGAGCAGTCGGATGAAGCCCTGGGCCTAATCCATTACAATAAGTAATAAGCCACAGAACACTATAAAATTCTTTTTCTCAATTTTTATACAAGGCAGCTTATTCGCAGCAAGAAGCATTGTTCGTTCACCTGGGACATACGCATCTAAATAAACTCAAATGACACAGAAAGCTCGGCTTTCTATTGTTAAATAGAGTACGCAAGTGGCCTGTCTCACCTGTGCCTTTGTCAAAGAGAACTTTGACAACTGTGCCTTTGTCAAAGAGAACCTGTGCCAAAGAGAACTGAGAGGCCTGTGCCTCTCGGCAGACTAAGAGGTGAAAATAAATTTTCTGGCTTCCACTAATGCGGCAAGCTCCGCGACTTAGTAGGTGATTAGTGAAGGTACCCTTTTAAGTGCAGAGCTGTTTAGGCCGACACAAATCCGTCCGGCGTAGTCAGAAAACCCCGTGCACTCGTTACGACGTGCCCGGCGTCAATGCTGGAGGCTTGCGCGTAGGCTTAGTAGAAATGAGGAGCTCCCGCCTTCGTCGGCGTCATCGTGCAGCGACCGATGCACCACGGGTCCGCCGCGCCGAAGACTATGGCGACGAATGTGTAAAGCCATGCCTTCACTATCTACATGTGTAGACGGCCATTGGACCAGCTTACAAAAAAGTGGAGGTCTACCGGGGCGAGGACGTGCTACAAGAGGATTCGCCCTTCGCGGCTGTGAAGACGAGGACGAAATGGATGACGACGATCGCTACTAAATAGAACACTCTACATACTTTAAAAATAATTGCTTTACAGTTCCGTACAAAAGAGCCTTGCACTGTTGGGGTCCGGCTGCTGCCTCTCTCCTGGCATCCGCTGTCCGTGTGGGGAGAAGCTAGGTCGATCCCCAGCTATGCTCTTTCTCCCGCCTACCACCACTAGGGCAAGCTGCACTAATTTTTAATTGCCATTTTATGATAAGAAACAAGGTTCACAAAAAACACGCGTACAGAGTGGGGACCGAACCCACGCCTTCCGATGGCAATTCGGATGCCTTAAGGCATTACCAAATTAAAAAAAAGAACCGTCAAAACTATTCTCCTATGCTTTCCTTGGCGCTATGTACTCTTAGCTTTCCTTCCTGTATTTATCGTCATATTAAGCTATAGGTATATGGATGGGTTTGTGTGTGTGTTACCGTAAACTTCCGTTAAATAGATATCGAAGAGGGTGTGAAAATTTGGAGGTTGTAAGCCCGCTGCGGAATTCTCGTTTTGTTTACCGGCGGGACGCGAAGTTGGAAGCCGCGAGTGCATGCCTCGCGTTCCTTCCTTTTGTGCTTTCCCGATGACCTTTGTTGCGCTGGTATGCGGTCAGCTCTCCCCGCGGGTCGGGCGGCGGCCGTCCTTGGCTTCGGGAGGGGATTAGTCCCGACTCCCTCATTGTGCCGGCGAGCGCCCGTAGACGAAGGCGAGGCGGCGAGACGTTAAGACGTTACTGTAAGGCGTTAGTCTAGACCGCTCTAAGCCGTCCGGGGTTGGCTTTTGAACAAGATACCGCCCGTTCAACCTAGTGGGGTGGCCGCTCCTCACGGTATGCGACTTTAGGTAGCCGAGGCCTTGCCTTGGCTTAGCGGTGGCAATAGCGTTCGCGGAAAGCTGACTAGGAGTGGCGTGAGAGAGATTATCGGGTCATGTGACCGCGGGGGTGACATGTTTACGATTGGTTAGTTCTTTTTTTGTGTGTGTGTTTTATTTGTTTGTAGTGGACCAATCGGGGCTTTGAGAGCTGATGTCACCCTGATGTCAGCCCGGATATCTGCCTGACATCATGTGCACTCTCGCACCAGCAGGGGCGCTGCCCAAATCCTATAAATGCTAGGAACCCCATTACCGGGGGGCGGATTTCACTTCTTACAGGCGCTTCGCGCCATCGGCTATGCCGAGCGTTCTTCTAAGATCCACCACTTGGGTCCATTCTCGTTTGTAGGTACCCTGTACCTTCGGCTATGCCGAGAGTTGTAACGAGTTACCCCATTTTATGTAAACATTGTAAATTTCTCTTGTAAATAGTACTGCCTATAAACTCCAAGTTATATCGTACCCAAGCCTGCGTCTAATGGCTACCGGAATCCAGCAACCACCGAACCCATCGACTCCTCGACGGCCGCCTCCGGCGGCTTAACAGATCGTCGGCCGCACCGGCGAACATCTCGTCTAGTCCTCATCGGCCGCACCGGCGAACATCGCGTCTGGTCCTCACCGGCTGACGGCGGTACGAGCGGAGCCACCTTTGGGGGAGGAGTGCGAAGGAAAACTTTACTGGCGCAGTCGGACAGGCTGGTATCCGGAAGCAACGGTACGACACCTGCATCGCCTCTGGCGATTCGCCTCGGGCGAAACAACTTGGCAGAACTTCACCGCGGCGAGATCTCGGATCGTCGCCCCTGGCTGCGGAGCAGCCGAACGTCGACAGAGCCACAACCACCCTGGGCGGAGTCACCGATCGACAGCATCACCAGGAAGCCTGGCGTGAACGCCGAACTCCGGAAACCTCGAGCGACCACAGGCCGCTGGCCACACTTGACGCAGCTAAAGTGGGTGAGTCTCCTCATTTCTTTCCCCGCTGCCACTGTTGTGTCAGAGCTGTGTGTGGGCCAGAGATAGCGGGTTAAAGGGCTAACATGTCTGGCGACGAGGATAACGAGAGTGTGAGTGGCGGTAGCGACGTACAAAGTGAGGTGCTCTCAGAGTGCCAGATGGAGTACAACTTGAAAATGGCAAGGGAGCGCCGAAAAACGCTAAAACTGGAACTTGCTCTTGCGAATAGTGCCTCTCGATCGCGTGGGCCCAGCCCAGCTGGCAGTGCGTCTCCGCGCGGTAGGAACAATGGTTTGCGGTACTATGCGAAAATGCTGGCAGGCGCATTCCCAAAATTCCCTACGGACGCGGAAGTACCGATTTGGTTTGAATCGGTTGAAAGCACCCTCTTGGCATACGAAGTCCCTAAGGAGTTCTGGGGGCAGATAGTGTTTCCCATTATCGCCGAGAGGGTCGAGTACCTTTCAACGAGACTAACTCCCGCTCAGCACCGCGACTACGAATCGGTCAAGGAGGTGATACTTGAGGAGCTGAGGCTTTCGCCCTTAGAGTACCAAAAGCGGTTCCTCGGGGCCCGCAAGCGTAAGTCGGAGACGTGGAAAAGCTTCACCACCCGCCTTCGCAGCTACCTAAATTTCTACGTGGAAGCGAGAGGTGTGTCAACCTTCGAAAAGCTGTTGGACCTGCTCGTGGCCGATCAGCTGAAGACGGGGCTGACCGAGGAGGCTTTGAAATACGTGAGGCTGCGTGAGGGGGCCAGCTGGTTTGACGCATCAGAGTCCGCGAAGCTGCTGCAGACCTTTGAGGGTGCCGCAGGAAACAAAGACGCTAGCGCTGAGGCTAACGTGACCAACGGGGAAAAACCGGCGACTAAGCCGAGCGGTGACAACCCGAAGGGGGCACGGAAACTTCCGCAGGGGCCCAAGACAAGGTTTAACCAACAGAACAAGGGGAAACCTAACGCATGCTTCGAATGCGGCGCGGAGGGTCACTTGCGCCCGAACTGCCCACGTGTCCGGGAGCGACAGACAGCCGCGACAAACGCGCCAGCGCGCACAGAAAGGCTAATCGCGCGGGTCGCCACCGAGGGACCTACAGGTGTGGGGGATCGCTTAACGAGCGTAACCATGCACTGTGGGAACCAAGAGATAAGCGCTATAGTGGATACCGGGGCAGAAATCACTGTCGTGCGGGAGAGCATCGTGCCCGACGCGCTAACGGAGTCTCACGGCACCGTGAAGCTTGCGTCCGCGTTTGGGGAACAAGTCGAGGCTAAGCTAGTAGTCCTCCCGCTTGCACTAAGGGCGGGCCAGGCGATTTTCTCCAACGTCGTGGAAGGGACTCCAGTGCTTTGTGCACTCACAGACAAGCTAACATCGCGTACAGACTGTTTGCTATGCGCGGAGGATTGGGGCGTTCTGCAGGAAAACAGAGATCAGGAGCAGGAGGCAACCGGGATGGTCGCGCCACCGACGAAGCGCGATGAGCTGGTAGCCGCGCTTGAGCTGAACGAAGCAGACGCTCCCCAATAAACCTTGGAACAGGCTGAGGAAAACGCGAACGAAGCGGTGACCGGTGAGGTTGACGGCGACGCGGGTGATGGCGTTCACGAGCGAGAGCCTGCCGCGAGTGACACCCAAGTGCTTAGAGCAGAGCAAAAGGGCGACGCAACCCTCGAAAAAGCGTGGCGCGATGCAGCCGACGGGAAGGGAGGCATGCTGGTTATCGACGGCTTGCTCTACCACCGAGACAAGGTGCTGGGGGAGCCGATCAAGCAGTTGGTTTTGCCAGTGGCGCGTCGCCGCCAAGTACTCAGACTGGCTCACGAATCGCCCTGGGGTGGTCACCTAGGTTGTCGAAAAACCAGCGCTAGAATAAAGTACAGCTTTTATTGGCCAGGCATGGAGAAGGACATCCAGGAGTGTTGCAACAGCTGTCACGGTTGTCAGGTGAGGCCAGACCGGCGACTAACCGACCGCATGCCGATAGCTCCGCTAAGCCGACCAAAATACCCATTCCAAAAAGTGAACATCGATGTGGTAGGGCCGATAGACCCACCTTCGAGACGCGGATACCGATACGCGTTATGCGTCGTGGACTTGTGTACTCGTTGGCCGGAGGTGGTCTGCCTAAGATCGTTGACCGCGAAGGCTACCTGCGACGCGCTGCTGACGGTGTTCGCTAGGACGGGAGTCCCGGAAGTAGTTAGCTCGGACTGCGGGACGAACTTTACCGCGCAGCTCACCACCGAGTTTCTGGCGCGGCTCGGGTGTTCCCCGCGGTTCTCTACACCCGACCACCCTGAGAGCAACGGAGCGGTAGAGCGTTGGAACCGGGTGTTCAAAAATATGCTTTTCCATGTGGTAGGCGAACACGCGGGCGAATGGGATAAGTTCGTCCCATTTTTGCTCTGGGCTTACCGCGAGGTGCCACATGACACAACCTGGGTGTCCCCATTTCGGTTGTTGTATGGTAGGGACCCGGTCGGCCCGCTAGCTATTCTCCAACGCTCGTGGACAGGAGAACAGGAGCTCCCGATCGCCCTAGCTGAGAGTCCCGAGCAATACTTGCTAAAATTGAGGCGAAAACTTCAACAAGCGGCCGAAGCTGCAGATGGGACTAGCGCTAAGCGCCAGCGCGAATACGCTACCCACTACAACCTACGCACTACCCCGAAGTCCTTCGACCCCGGGGACCAGGTGCTAGTGTTCGATGATAAGCGACCCGGAAAGTTATACCCTAAGTGGTTGGGTCCGTATACAGTCAGGGAGAAATACAGGCAGCATTCCTACTATGTAGAGAAGCCGGAGGGAGCACGTATGCTGGTCCACGGTAACCGACTGCGACCCTACACCTGCCGAGTGCAGAACATTGGCGTCATATTTCATGACGACCAGGACTTCGGAGAAGTCGAATACGTGCCCAGGAAAATCGCTGCGGCTGAGGTTGCCCCAGTGCTCCCTGAGGAGAAAACCTTGCACCTACGACCGGAGGATAGGGTCAGCATAAGCGAATTGTTTCAGCACTACGCCCCCCTGTTTTCCGGAAACTTAAGAATCGCTAGGGTGGGAGAGCACAGGATTAAACTCATCGAGGGCGCGGAACTGAAGCGGAACCGTCCGTACCGCATGCCGGAGGCATTGAAGGGAGAGGTGACGAAGCAGGTGAACGAACTGCTAGAGCTAGGCCTTATATACAGGTGCGAAAGTCCTTCCGCCCACCAGTTGGTGTGCGTTTCGAAGAAGGATGGCACGATAAGAATGTGCGTCGATTATCGGAACCTCAACGCGATCACCGAGCTCGATGCTTTTCCTATGGGTTGCCCTCAGGAGTTGGTTTTGAAGGTAGGCAAGGCACATTTCATCACCTTGATCGACCTACGACGCGGGTATTGGCAGGTACCACTGGCGGAGAGTTCTCAACTGGCCACCGCGTTCGTGTCGCACATGGGACAGTTCGCGTGGCGGGTGATGCCTTTTGGTCTGCGAAATGCCGCCGCCAGCTTTCAGCGAATCATGAACCAGCTGCTCGCACCTCATGAGGGTTATGCTTGCGCGTACCTCGACGACATTGCCGTTTTTAGCGAGTCACTGCCCGAGCACCTGAGACACTTAGACGCCGTGTTTGCGACGCTCGCCTCGGTGGGCCTCTCGGCGAACTTAGAGAAGTGTCAGATCGCGCAGTCTTCCATCCGCTACCTGGGTCACGTGGTGGGTTCCGGGAAGCATGGCCCCGACCCGGCAAAGCTGGAGGCGATCAAAGGGCTTAAGGTACCCCAGACTAAGAAAGAGCTCAGGAGCGCGCTGGGCCTGTGCGGATATTACAGGGACTATGTACCTAACTTTGCCGCCATCGCGAAGCCTCTGACTCAGTTGACGGCTAAAGGCACTCCCTCTCGCATCCCATGGTCTACTGAAGCCGATCATTCCTTCAAAATGATAAAACGTGCTCTCTGTGATGCCACCTCCTTGACAACACCCGATATCACCAAACCCTTTTGGCTGTTTACCGACGCGTCAGCCATTGCCGCGGGAGCCTGTTTGGCTCAACTGACCGACGACGGCAAGGAGCTGCCGATAGCATTTGCCAGCCACCGCTTCACGCCCACGCAATCGAGGTGGTCCACCATTGAACGCGAGGCATTCGCGGTGATTTGGGGTCTGAGGAAGTTCGATACTTGGGTATTTGGCGCCCAAGTCATAGTCGTGTCCGACCACAACCCACTCAGTTACCTCACCCAGACAGTACCGCAAGGGGCCAAGCTCACGCGTTGGGCCTTGGCATTGCAGCGGTATAACATTGTGGTAAAACACCGGAAAGGCGAGGCACACGCCAACGCGGATACCCTGTCCCGCCTTCCGAACGAGTGCTGGAATGAGGTGCAGTAACGGCTCTGACATACGCACTGGCCGGGGAACAGCGTGGGGAGGCCACCGGTGCCGGTGTGTGTGCGAGTGTGTGCGCGTAGACGAAAACGGAACACTGAAGAAGTGGCCGTACGAACAATCGTCTAGCCAGCGGCAACCAGTGTACCTCTGGTGTTTCTATGTGTTTTTTTTTCTGTTCCTTTTGTCTAGCATTGCGGTATTGTTGTTTCAGGGTGTAGCGTGTCTCACGTTATATTGTGTCATTTTTAGTTTCAGTTCTAAGCCCTGAACTGCGTGAAAAACAATAGCTACATGCAGCTGACTTTTATTATTTTTTTTGCTCTGCTAATACTGAGTTCAAGTTATTGCAGAATCTTGGCATGGGGGTGTAAGCCCGCTGCGGAATTCTCGTTTTGTTTACCGGCGGGACGCGAAGTTGGAAGCCGCGAGTGCATGCCTCGCGTTCCTTCCTTTTGTGCTTTCCCGATGACCTTTGTTGCGCTGGTATGCGGTCAGCTCTCCCCGCGGGTCGGGCGGCGGCCGTCCTTGGCTTCGGGAGGGGATTAGTCCCGACTCCCTCATTGTGCCGGCGAGCGCCCGTAGACGAAGGCGAGGCGGCGAGACGTTAAGACGTTACTGTAAGGCGTTAGTCTAGACCGCTCTAAGCCGTCCGGGGTTGGCTTTTGAACAAGATACCGCCCGTTCAACCTAGTGGGGTGGCCGCTCCTCACGGTATGCGACTTTAGGTAGCCGAGGCCTTGCCTTGGCTTAGCGGTGGCAATAGCGTTCGCGGAAAGCTGACTAGGAGTGGCGTGAGAGAGATTATCGGGTCATGTGACCGCGGGGGTGACATGTTTACGATTGGTTAGTTCTTTTTTTGTGTGTGTGTTTTATTTGTTTGTAGTGGACCAATCGGGGCTTTGAGAGCTGATGTCACCCTGATGTCAGCCCGGATATCTGCCTGACATCATGTGCACTCTCGCACCAGCAGGGGCGCTGCCCAAATCCTATAAATGCTAGGAACCCCATTACCGGGGGGCGGATTTCACTTCTTACAGGCGCTTCGCGCCATCGGCTATGCCGAGCGTTCTTCTAAGATCCACCACTTGGGTCCATTCTCGTTTGTAGGTACCCTGTACCTTCGGCTATGCCGATAGTTGTAACGAGTTACCCCATTTTATGTAAACATTGTAAATTTCTCTTGTAAATAGTACTGCCTATAAACTCCAAGTTATATCGTACCCAAGCCTGCGTCTAATGGCTACCGGAATCCAGCAACCACCGAACCCATCGACTCCTCGACGGCCGCCTCCGGCGGCTTAACAGATCGTCGGCCGCACCGGCGAACGTCTCGTCTAGTCCTCATCGGCCGCACCGGCGAACATCGCGTCTGGTCCTCACCGGCTGACGGCGGTACGAGCGGAGCCACCTTTGGGGGAGGAGTGCGAAGGAAAACTTTACTGAGGTCTTATCAGATGTTCGGCTTATCAAGAGTGCCTTTTAATAGCAATTGGCAGCATGCTGAGGTGTACGACCCAGATAGCTTAATAAAAAATGGAGAAAAAGTTAAACGTATAGCAGTTAATCTGACAAAAAGGAATTGTCGGGCTCACCATAATAAAAATCCTCTTCAACCACTGTTGCTTGCTTCCGACATGATCGTGACGGGCAATTGTCCATGCTCCTCGAATCACCGTTCTGTCATGAACCACGCCATCTTACCTAATTAGCTTAACTGACCTGCGGTACTATTGTGCTGCTGAAAAAATGAAGCCAGCTCACACTGGCACGTAAGACTTGGAGGCAGCGAAGCTGTGCGCAACCTTCACGACGATCACGAACGTTTAAGTCCACAATTGCGGCCGATAAACTTGTTCTTCGCTGCCGCAACGAAATTTACTCCATTCCTTTTGCTATAGGTGTGAGCTTCTTTTATTGTTTTGGAAGTGTTAACCATTAACCATCACATTGGGAAGGGGAGGAGAGGCGTTCGCTAAGACATTGTTATCCTTTCGAGCAAATGCTGCCACGATTACGGTGAACGCTGAAGTCTACAATTCTGGGCAAGTGTTGCCACGTTTATGGCGAACGCTGAAGGTTTTTTTTGGGCGAATCTCCCCATGTGGATATGCTTGTCTTGACAAACATGCGCCAGTGACCATGACTGGTCGCCGTGAGGCACGAACACACGAGCGCTCGGAATTTTCTTGTTTTTTATAACTGCTGGGCGGTCTCCGCAATCTTGGCTAATCCCCTTAAGTAGGTATGCTTGGTTTGACAAACCTGCGCAGTGGACGCTGGGCGGTCGTCGCGTGGCACACACACACAAGCGCTAGGCATCCTCATGGTTTTGTTAACTACCGGGTGGTCCCCGCAAGGCCCGCGCTCACGTGCGCACGTTCTGTAATTTCTTGCTACTTTTAACTGCGGAGGCAAAAAATTACGATTCGCTAAACATGTTCGTGTTAAAAAAAGTTGAAGAAACTGAAGCCGGCGTCTTTTTCGTCGTCGGAAGCATTCCTAAAGGTTCCTCAAGGACCTCTACGCCAAGTCAACAATGACAAAAGCCCGCAAGCTGCATTCTGGTAGTCCCTAATAGAAGCAGCGGCATTCCATTTCGCCAAAAACTATTTTCAGGAGTTATAACCAAATGGGAGTCTAGCAGTTTGCTCTTTCTTGCCGGATCCTGTAAGGAGAGCAAACTTTCATCATCATTCACTGCATGCTCACGTTGGCGGGACGTACAAAACAGCCGACGAGCCACACATGGCGCTTTCTGCTTGCATGCGGATAGCTACTCTTACTCCTTTTCTTCCGGGTCCGCTGTTTGCCTCCATCAATCGTGCGTTGTGCTTGCGTTGGCAGTGACGTGTAACCCCGAAGTGTCAGAAGCATACGGTGCGAGTAGATAAATAGGACAGGCCAGCGAACGGCACGTGTACAAAAAGGACGCTGAGCAGCACGTAACTATACCAGCCAGGAACAAAGCCCGCGTCATGCGTGCCGCCGGACGCTGATCTGTTTCCACGCTTTTTCTCGATTTCATTTTTTTCATCCACCAGAAAATATACACCTCGGTCCGAGGAAGACACAAATATTCAAGTAAAACGAGGTCACAAAAAGCCAAGGAACCAGAAGTGGCAAGCTCGGCCGAGAGAAACGTGCCATTGAGCGATGAGTTCATGGAAGCCGAAGCGACGTCTGGCGAGGCATTGAGTGCGGTTGTGCGGAGGAAAAAGAACGCACGAGTGCTTCAGCCTCTGATTGATTTTAGCAATAACAGAGTGGCGAGGTCTATACGAAGAGAGGACTGCAGTCAACTCTGAAGCTATACATTTCGGATGGCGCAAGGCTCGCGGCGAACAACACGTAACCATTGGTCAAGGGGGTCGGGAGCGAAATCCTTTTTCCGGCTGTCAAGCCGCTTTCTATCTAGCCAGGATTCCATAGACGGAAAGCGCTGATAAAAACGTTGGGCGACAGAGGCAGTCTTTGAACGGTATTTCTGCACAGAGAAGGAATTTCTCTTATCTACCTGCGATTCAGGAATCCGGCTGGCCTTTCGCGCGATTTATTTACGACCGAGTTGGGAAGTCATGATAGGAGCATCTGCGAATGTCCTATTCCTGCCAAAATTACCGTTGTACTGTGGAAAAAATGTGGAAGCACTAACAAAAACGTAAAAAAATATTGCGTAGTCTGGACTGTGATGTTATTCAAATTGAAGCCAACTGAGTGACTTAGGGAACCAGAAGCGGTTAAAGACGGCAAAACTCGAAATTGGTACAATAAACAACATAAAAAAATTGAAACCATAAAAGGATGCAACCGTCGACGTGTGCGTTTCCCGGACCCCACAGGCATAAACTCTTGACAAAAGGGAGAGTCTAACTTGGAACTGACAAAAAATATAAAGGAATGCTGCTAGGAGTTGACTGCTATTGCATTTTTTTTTTTTTAAATCACAGCGGTGGTAGAGGAGGACTGAGTACCTGCTACTTCACATTCGCAACCACCTCCTAGTCTTTCCACGTGCTTTAGCATTGACGTTTTTTCAAGCCGTCAAGCCCGAAGAGTTTTTCAAAAAAGGAACACTTGTTTTTCGGTGATTCGAGCATGGCGCTTCCATCGCTCACACTGACGTCACTTCGATAACGTACCACTATAAAACGTTCATGCAGTATACCTGTATTCATCTTTGTTGAGAGTCAATGTCCTAGATGGCTCGTACGAGAATTACGACCAAAAATAAAGCTACATTTGCGAAAAAAAATTGGAATGGGTCACATGATGATGGCTTTGCTTGCAGATTACAGTGCTGTGAATAACTAAGAAATATTCTTCGGTAAAGTGTACTGGGCTTCCCGTCACATTTAAAAAGCTGCGGATGGCTCCTAGTTGCGACCGCTTGTTTTAAATCATAACCTCGCCTGAAATAAGGTTAGGGCGCGAAAGCTTTTCTCAATACACAAGCTTTAAATTCGTTTTTTCAGAAGCGCTTGTTGAACACATTCTATCTCTAATTAGTAGTATTGACGTCATTAGAAACGTTAGAACTAAAATATTATACATTAGAAAATGAGAGAAGCACCATTTTCTACCCATCTGTGTACTCATGGCTGGAATACTAGCCAGGGTGCAATCCGAACGACCATAGTTTACGTCTTACTAACGTTAACATGTAGTCAACATCATCATCAACAGCCTATTTAGGTCCCCTGCGGGACGAAGGCCTCTCCCATTCACCTGAAATGGCTGCCTACAATTCCAGTTTTTATTCTGCTGAAATTAAGGTTTCACAAATAGATAAGAGCACCAAGATTTTCCGCATTTGTTCTTACATGTAAGGCACCACAATAATCGGCACCACTTCACACATTGCGCCATGGAAATACTTGAGCAAGGCCTTCATATAAGATAACGCTTCGTTTCTTTTTTGACAGCGAACGAACTGAGTTTATTTTATTTTGTAGAATTTTCAACTGAAAGAACTTCTAGTGAACTTTTTCGAGTTGTTTTTTCGGCTAAATGTTATTGCGTCTCCATCTGAGAGCAGGAATATTGTTTGAACGCTATTTTTTTAGTCAAGCCTTCGCCCCTTCTCAACCACCTTCGCTATTAGGCCCAAAGTTCTAAATTAGCTATTCTGTCCCGATACTAGTGTGAGGAGCCGCCGTGCGGTTTTCCGTTCGTTATGTAATTTTACTCTTGTCCTTGTGTAGCCTTTCAGATGCAATCGCAAAAACAGGATGCGACACACTGGCGGCAGGACAAAAAGAAATGACTGCCGCAGGCACGTCAGCCGTATTAGTGTTTATTGCTCCCGGCACTCGTAAAGTACATTTCGGAGAGGGCTTACTTACAATCGAGAGAATACTGAAAGCGATAAATTCCTTACGCTGACGGTAAACCCCTGTTCTGGTTTCAGCTGAAGCAATGTACGGGTGGCAACATTCCAGACTTCCTCCTGCACTGGCGGCATGGTTACGGCGCCGGAGAAAGTCTTACATGTTTGCACAGCGCAGCTTCAGTTTTGCTTCATTCTGAGATGGAGCGTGGCACAGCGCAGGCTGTCAGGAGCCGCCCGATATTGCGCTCGCGCTTTGCACGAAACAAATTATTATCGCCCGTATTTTTTAATTTTTTTTTTCACTTTTAAAGAGCCAAGAGAGATGGGACGGCGCGCGCTCAAGACATGAGCGTTTAGTCTGGCGTTCCAGTCGTGAGCTTCATTACGAAATTCCCCGCTGTGTGCCTTGGTGTTTCATGCATTTTTGTTGCGCGAGAGGCAAGAAAAGCCTGAAGGCGCATCTGTTTCCTTTCAAAGCCTTGTCGGCCTAATTGCTCTTGAAAGGCCGCGGAGTTTAGGAGAAATAAAGTGCAGTGTCAACTAAAAATGCGCCCCACACTATTTAACACAACGTGTGTTTAAGGGCTCGTCTCGCGGTCGCTAGGGACACTTTTATTAAACAGTTACTAGGGCAATCTAGAATGGGCACAACATACAGTGAACATAAAAACAAAGAGTGAAGCATTCCTTGCCGCCTCGGGCTAGGCAAGTAGTGACTCCGTGAACACCAGTAATTTAAGGTAGCACTAAAGCACAAGACGCTGATGCTGTTATGAACCGTAGTGTAATGTAACACAAAAGTTGAAAATGAACTCAGCCTGTGTTGGCAAATGGGCCCAGCCGGGAATACAAATATACTGCTGGAAACACCGACAGTTATTTATTCACACCGAAAATTTCAAAACCAGAAAAAAGGGTATTGCCGCGCCATAACGTTTTCCTCCCTTAAACCTGCGACAGTGTCAAATCGCTAACGATTAAACGGCGTAGAACGCATTGTAAAGTTTTCTTCATAAAAGTAATGAACATGCCAGTTTTAAAAAAACGCACCAGAAAACACTTGTCAAACGCATGTTTTGCCGTTAAAAACACGCAAACTTCAGCTTTGAAAAACCGGAACTGAACCGGTATTTTTGCTGGAAATGAACCCGAACCCGAAACGTTATTTTGTGAGAACGCTGAACCCGAACCGGAACTTAACCGAAAAAAGAAACAACGGTTACCGGTTCATGCCGAAACGGTTCGACCCTCCGTTGTTGATATTGCAGAGTCAATGCGATTCAGGCCTTTTTTTCTTTCATGTACCAACAACTTCGTACCCGCTCGGGCAATTTCACCTCCAGACAACTGAACACTATGTAACAACAGAGGAAATGAATGAGCACCAATGTAGCAATGGTCTGTTGCTGCTGGAAGCGCGAGCGTAGTGCAAGTTGACCAGACGAAATGTCGTTCTTGGCAGCTTGCAGGCGATATAAAACGACTTAGCCCTTCCCTAGCTGCGATTTTATTGGAGCAATCAGGCTGCAGGAGTGCTCCACTGCGCAACAGCGAAAGCCCACACCCGATGTGTGCAAACTTCTTGCATTTCGTAATTTTTTTGAAAGGTCCGACACCTGCAAATTAATACTTGACAAGTGTGACTGCAGGAGCTGCTCAGTAGCTAAGCCGTTTGCTGCTGATGCAGTTCTGTCTCTTTCAGATCTGCTTTTTTTTGAAGGTGCACTTGTACTGACTCACCAACTCACTCCATACTTCTACTGCTAGTCGTTTCGGCGGGTATTACCGCTGTGGACGAATTAAAGAGCATCTACCCAAACAAAAGTTCCATCTCATGTTCCGCGCGTAAAATTTTCCTTTCATTTTGTAACAGCATAATCGGTTATAAGATTCCGCAATGTAGCACACGTAACGATAGCCGGGGGTCAGGCGGTACGATGACATACTGATTGTAATGCACATATCCGGTATTGCTATCGCAAAAGGAATTGCAGTAGTCAGAACAATAATGCAGTGACTCAACGCTAAGGCTTACTTTTAACAAAAGTGTGGCTAACATATTCGACAAGGTTGCAGCTAAGAAATTATTCAGGGTGACCAAATAATATAATTCATTGGTAGTGTTCATGTGCCTGTTGTAGAATTTTTGTTTTGTTACAAATACAAAAAATGTGCGCAATTTGTATTAGCGCTGGTATTTGGACGCGCCAGTACGTGGGCCTAACTTTAAGGCTTCAAGGTTAGCGTGATGGGCGATTCCATAGCGACGATTGCGATTTCAACAAAAAAGAAAAGAGCAAAAAATATATCCCACCGTTATATCTCTTGGGGGTGGCTCTTGGGGGAGGACAACATAAAGTCTGGGCGAGAATGTAGGTGGGAAATCGTCGCCACTTCATCTGTTTTTCTAATATCGCGTAATTGTTTTAAGTTTGCATTGCAATATGGCACTCCCCTTGGGGAACAGCTGTATTTTGAATTTTTGTTTGTATTTTGATTTGACTGTTTGCAACTACTAAATAATGTTTTTTTTTATTTCCAGTGATAATTCAACTGATCGAACTATTTTTCTCGGTTCGACACACCGATATATCTATATATATATATATATGTATATATATATATATATATATATATATATATATATATATATATATATATATATATATATATATATATATATATATATATATATATATATATATATATATATATATATATATATATATATATATATATATATATATAGGGTTTGGAAATGAGGGGCTCGTTAGGAAATACAGAAAGAAATGCCGGCAGTCTACAACGACAAAGAAGGCATAGGGGAAGGTTAGACTATTTTTTTACCGTTAGTAACGTTACATTATTAATTTTTTATTAATTACATGAGAAAGAAAGAAAGAAAAACACGCGCACAGAGTGGGGACCGAACCCACGCCTTTCGATTAGATCTCGAATGCCTTACCAATTCGGGATCTAATCCCGAATACCAATTCGGGTACCAATTCGGCATTCGAGATCTAATCGAAACGCGTAGGTTCGGTCCCCACTCTGGGCGCGTGTTTTTCTTTCTTTCTTTCTCATGTAATTAATAAAAATTAATAATAATGTAACGTTACTAACGGTAAAAACATAGTCTAACCTTCCCCTATGCCTTCTTTGGCGTTGTAGACTGCCGGCAGTTCTTTCTGTATATATATATATATATATATATATATATATATATATATATATATATATATATATATATATATATATCAGGGTGTCGAACCGGAACCGAACCGAACCGAAAACCGGAACCTAACCGAAATTTTTGGCGGAACTGAACCCGAACCCGAACCGTTATTTTTTGAGCATGCTGAACCCGAACCGGAACTGAACCGAAAAAGAAATAACGGTTACCGGTTCATGCCGAAACGGTTCGACCCTCTGTTGTTGATATTGCACAGTCAATGCAATTCAAACCTTTTTTTCTTTCACGTACCATCAACTTCGTACTTGCTCGCGCGCTTTCCCCTCCAGACAATTGAACACTATCACGCTCTATGTAACAACAGGGGAAATGAATGAGCACCAATGTAGCAATGGTTTGTTGCTGCTGGAGGTGCGAGCGTAGTGCAAGCTGACCAAACGAAGTGTCATTCTCGGCAGCTTGCAGGGGATATAAAACGACTTTGCCCTTCCCTAGTTGCGACTTCATTGGAGCAATCAGGCTGCAGGAGTGCTCCACTGCGCAACAGCGAAAGCTCACACCCGATGTGTGCAAACTTTTTGCATTTCATAATTTCTTTAATAGGTCCAACACCTGAAAATTATTAATACTTGACAAGTGTGACCGCAGAAACTGCTCAGTGGCTAAGCCGTTTGCTAAGCCGTTTGCCCAACTCGCTACATTGCTTCTACTGAGACTCGTTCCGGTGGGGAGTACTGCTGTGGACGAATTAAAGAGCGTCTACCCAAAAAGTCCCATCTCATGCTCCGCGTGTCAAATTTCCCTTTCATTTTGTAACCGTATATCTGTTATAAGATTCCGCAATGTAGCACACGGAACGATGGTAGGTGTTCAGGCGGTACGATGACATACTGATTGTAATGCACACTTTCGGTATCGCAAAAGGTATTGCAGTGGTCAGAGCAATAATGCAGTGACTGAGCGTTAACTAAAGTTTACTTTTAACAAAAGTGTGGCTAATGAATGTGTTATAACACATTCGATAAGGTGATAGCTAAAAATTATTCAGGGTTACCAAATATTCTAATTCATTGGTAGTATTTATGTGCCGGTTGTAGGATTTTTCTGTTTTGTTACACATATAAAAATTGTGCGCCATTGGTATTAAGCGCTGGTATTTGAACGCGGCAGTACGCAGGACTAAATTTAAGGCTTCAATGTTAGCGTGATGGGTGATTGCATAGCGACGATTGCGATTTCAACAAAAAAAGAAAGGACAGAAAATATATCCCACCGTCATATCTCTTGGCGGTGGCTTTATGAATAGTGGCTGAGACAACATAAAGTCTGAGCGAGAAAGAAGGTGGTAAATCGTCGCCACTTCATCTGTTTTTCTAATATCTCGTGATTGTTTAAAGTTTGCTTTGCAATTGCGCCACTGCCCTTGGGGAACAGCAGAATTTTGAATTTTTGTTTGTGTTTTGACTTGACGGTCGTTTTAAACTAGTAAACGTTTTTTTCTAATTTCAGTGATAATTCAACTCATCGAACCGGTTCGCGAACCGGTTCAAGATCCCGAACCGGTTCGCGAACCGGTTCGGTACGTGATTTTGTCGAACCGGAACTGAGCCGGAACGAAATTATTTCACCCGAACCCGAACCGTAACCGAACCGGTATTTCTTTCGGTTCGACACCCTGATATATATATATATATATATATATATATATATATATATATATATATATATATATATATAGCGAATCAGAATAGGAAATGAGGGGCTCGTTGAAATAAGACAGGAATAAGAATTGGCAGTCAAGAAAACCTCGGACAGCAAAGGGGAGGTTGTAGTTGGCCAAGATATAGAATTTGGAAAATAAGAAAGGGGAGAAGAAATGCCCGCCAGGTGGGATCTGAACCCCCGACCTCCAGAATACCGGTCTGGTGCGATAACCACTACGCTACCGGCGGGGCGACTTTAGCCTCCACTTTCTGAGGTATTTATGTTCAGGTGTTTTTGTTTCCTGCGCTTGGGGGTGGTAGCCAGCGCCACTCGACTACTCGGGGTGAAGGGGACCTTCTTTTTAGCGTAGTGGTTATCGCACCAGACCGGTATTCTGGAGGTCGTGGGTTCGGATCCCACCTGGCGGGCATTTTTTCTCTACTTTCCTATTTTCCAAATTCTGTATCTTGAGTAACTACAACCTCCCCTTTGCGGTTTTCTTGACTGCCAATTCTTATTTCTGTCTTATATATATATATATATATAAATCTAGAGAAAGATAAACTCACAAAGCGCGCAGAAATAGTATAAGTAAAGAGTCGGATACACAGCAAGAACAATAACAAACAATGTTTACTTACGTAGCGGCAATGGGACTTGCCTTCATCAGAGTAAAGTTACATGATTATGGTGTCGCAAACATTGAACACATTTCTTATATAGGTTTGCATAAAACTGTAAGAAGGAATGGAAAATGTTTCGCAAATGGAGAGTGTGCATACAGTCAGGCTACGCCTACGTTACAACATCAACCAAAAAAAAAAAAAAAAAAGGGGGGGGGGGCGCAAGAGAGAGAAAAAGGGGTCGTGTTAACAATGCAGCGTTCAAGGTTGCACCATGACGGGTCAACGTATGCCGCGCGGGTTGCAAGTTCAGACAATGGGGGAAAAATGCCATTTGTCCGGGAGAAGGAGGCCTCGTTCCCACCACCACTTAAGAATGTGTAACTCTTTGTGATCTATTCATGTATAACCTTTTGTGACCCTACCTATTTCCTGTTCGATTGCTAGCTTCTGTGAAATGCTCTTTTGTGTCCCCTATCTATTCTCTTCATCCGCGGGGGGCACACCCATCTTCGCTTTCCCTAGAACCAGTCTCCCCAGCCACTGAATACCTTGCTGTATACTCTTCCCTTTCTTTACAAACCGCGGTTGACCATTTTCCCCCATTGTCTGAACTTGCAACCCGCGCGGCATACGTTGACCCGTCATGGTGCAACCTTGAACGCTGCATTGTTAACACGACCCCTTTTTCTCTCTCTTGCGCCCCCCCCCCCTTTTTTTTTTTTTTTTTTTTGGTTGATGTTGTAACGTAGGCGTAGCCTGACTGTATGCACACTCTCCATTTGCGAAACATTTTCCATTCCTTCTTACAGTTTTATGCAAACCTATATAAGAAATGTGTTCAATGTTTGCGACACCATAATCATGTAACTTTACTCTGATGAAGGCAAGTCCCATTGCCGCTACGTAAGTAAACATTGTTTGTTATTGTTCTTGCTGTGTATCCGACTCTTTACTTATACTATATATATATATATATATATATATATATATATATATATATATATATATGACAAATCTCAAACAAAGCAAAAGTGCATTCATTTCGGCAAGCGGACTTTCCATCATCAGTAGAGTACAGACTAGCTGAATTGACATTGTT
The DNA here is from genome assembly GCF_048455015.1 of Haemaphysalis longicornis. Lineage (NCBI taxonomy): Eukaryota > Metazoa > Arthropoda > Arachnida > Ixodida > Ixodidae > Haemaphysalis > Haemaphysalis longicornis. Next base: position 150,767,425 of record NW_027526335.1, on the reverse strand, counting down.
ATATATGCCCTAGACAGCACGCAAGAGGCATGAGCGAGGGTAAGGGCTTTGTGCATACATTCGGGTCGGGATTAGGGGGAAGCAACCGTAAACCGCAAAAGAAACCGTAAAATTTTAAAAAAGGGAATAATTGCGCAAAAAATACGCAAAGAAAGCGGCTCAGAAATACAGGTGGCTCGCAGCTTCCCGCAACAAGGCGGCTTAGCTTTACACTTGGGTTGTGGTGGCGGGACGAAAGAGAGAGGAACATAAATATAGTGAGAGGCGAAGTTTCATTGACACCATGCGAATATCCTAATACAATGGAGCAGCATTGTATTAAATATTTATTTTTACGGTTTCTTGCTGGCCATCGACCACGACCCGATAGTGCGGACAGGTCCATTCGCACGCGTTGCACTCTTTCTCTGTCTGTATCGGGCGTATATAACAATGTGAATTCCGTCTATACTCTAGTGGGAAAAATGCAGTGCAGAAAAAACACACGGGACGGAAAGAATACAAACGTAGGAGCCCTAACTTCCAACTGATCCTTTCTTCACGTGGCTGCTAATATTCTGTATTTACTCGTATAATGATCGCACTCGCGTAATGATCGCACCCCGAACTTGCTGGAGCGATAGGTCGTACGTGTACCAAGTCTAGCCAAGTTCCGTCACCTCTTTTTTTTTTTCTGCGCTCGTTCTGTCACTTTTTTTTCTATCCCGTCTGTGTGCACAGTTTGAAGTTTCAAAATGAGGTGTGATTGAATGAGAAATAAATAATAAATATTCCTGTGTGCTGTTCATATAATGTGTGCGTTTATCACAAAGGTAAGCCGTATTTACCCTTTATTTGAGATTGTGTTCATGACACCCGTCATAAAATTATTGACCCGCAACTTGTTGCGTTTCCTGTGCTCAAATATTTTACGCAAAAAGTTTACGCCGCGTAATGATCGCACCCCTAAATTTGCATCAATATTTTTGGAAAAAAAAAAGTGCAATTATTACGCGAGTAAATACGGTATATGCTTTGCTTTTGCAGTAACAATAAAAACAGGAAACGAGAAAATACTGACAAAGAAAGAGCGAATGCACCCCACACGCGCAAAAAAAAATTTGACAATCATAGTGGCCTCTCGCGTGTGGCAACACATTGCAAGGAATGTAGTTCACGGACAGATAGCGCAAGCTAGTGTGAACTCTGTCCGTCCCGTGTGTTTTTGGGGCGCTACATTTTCACCACTATGAATTGATTGATTGATTGATTGATTGATTGATTGATTGATTGATTGATTGATTGATTGATTGATTGATTGATTGATTGATTGATTGATTGATTGATTGATTGATTGATTGATTGATTGATTGATTGATTGATTGTAGGGTTTAACGTGCCGACGCAACGCAGGCGATGAGGCGCGCCGTAGTGGAGGGCTCCGGGTTAATTTTGACCACCTGGGGAACTTTAACGTGCGCCGAAATCTCGTACACACGGGCGTTTTTGCTTTTCGCCTCCATCAGAAAAGCGGCCGCCGCGGCCGGGAATCGAACCCGCGACCTCGTGCTCAGCAGCGCAACGCCTTAGCACCACTATGAATTACCAACTAGCCCAGTCTACAGCTTTACAAAGTCTGTGCTCTACTCTATGCGCGTTCATCGCAATATCCCGGCGCGAAAACCAAGCCTTCGCTCGAAAAACTTGGTTTAACCACGTTCAACCTTTTTATGTTGTAGGCCGAGGCTCTTCGTCCGTCTCGTAGCGTCATGCAGGGTAGAAGCAGGTTCTCAGACCCGCCGCCGGCCTCGCTGAAACCGCTTCCCAGAATTACCGAGAGAGGGCGCACTGGTCTCGCAAAGCGGGTTGCTCTTCCTCCTACTAAGGAACGTAGATGAGAGGTAGCATCCCGCCACTGACGTTTACCTGCCGATTGCTTTGCGCGAATCGTGAAATTTGCGCGGCGACGGTGCTGCCGTTCTCCGGCCAGCGCGCGTTGAAATTCTGACCGACACAAGAGAATCACGGCTCTTCTCTTTCAGTAGGTTTCACACTGGGTAGAGCTGGGTTTAGTTTTTTTTTTTTTTTTTTTGTAACCAGAAAGTCGAAAATCCGTATATACCTACTATTCTTCGTTCTCCTTCTATAAGATAGCAAGTCCGGTAAAATCGGCTCTGATGAACACCGCTATAAATGTTTGAGCAGCATACGAACGGCAAGAGAGAAAAGTTTTGCTTTGCTGTCCGCTAACCCTCAACGCTTTTTGTACGACCATGCCTATTGTATTCGGGTATCATCGCCTAGCTACGCCCGTACAAAGCAAACGCAAAGAATATAAATGCATGCCATTTGGTTTTTCGGCTTGGGTCTGTATTATTCGGCCCCCTGCGACTGTCTGCCGAGGGGAGAAATCCAACCGGTGAGATTACTACTCATAAAATTGGTCCTACTCCTAACACCTCGAGAAAAATGATTCCATGGACACGAAGGCAGAGCCCTGCTTACGTAAGGGCAAGGCTGGACGAGATCTAGTTCAGGCCCCGGAGTAGTGGCCGCAACCGGAACAAAAAGAGGAGAAGCATAACAACAGGCTAAAGAAAGATGTGCGCTGGGGGTGCATACGGGCTCTTGCATAAACTATGCATGTTCCTTCCCGCCTCTCACGTCGTCTACGCGAAAGCTCTGGCCGCGGCATCCGCCGTATAACGTATGCGGTCGTTGGAGACGCCGGTGGAGACGCTGAAAGAGTATTCAGCCAGCAGCGAGAGCCGCGTTGCTTGGTATACGGCCCCTGAAAGCAGGGTAGGCTGTATACTAGAGTTACTGTATACGGTCCGACAGAGCCGACTGGCGGTGTTTTGGTCTGCGAGCACGTCCGGGTGGCCAACAGAAAAGCGGAGTTTGCGCGGGAAGAGAACTATTAGGGTTTGGCTGTGGGAGTAGCGGGCGTAGAAAACAAAGCCGTATCTGTGCCGGGTATTATTCCAAAGCACTGTTTTACTTATTAGCAACTAGGACAAAACCAGATTAAGGTGTTTTGATGACTTGATACGGTTGCGAAACCTACTCTATTGCAATAATCAAAACTTCTCTAGGCTCAGAAAATCCGAACATTCACCGGGACAAAGAACCTTTTCACAAGTTACAACGTTCCGGTGCAGTAAATTGTATGTGTTGGACAATCAGAGCGTACGATGAATAAAAAAGAAAATTACTCCCTAAAAACACCTACTGCGCTCACAAAACTGTTTATTTTTCCTGTTTTGCTATGGTGGACCAATCCCTTCTTTTGCTTGCAACCTCAAAATATATGTGTTAAGATCCTACATACACCAGTTCAATTTGGACAGCCTCTTGCAGAGCCCGGCTCTGTCCCTTGCGTTGGGCAAACCGGTATATGCCCATTGATATTCAAGAGTACAAATAATACACAAGTTCCTATATCGCCACGTAGTCAAGTAGAAATCAAGGCTCTTGAGGTGAAATTGACTATAGCGAGCTTGTGCTTCGCCAACTGCCCGGTAAAACACAAACATCGCCAAAGCAGTCAAGCGGATAAGCGAATCGTGGCTGAACGTAATGTCGAGCCATTACGTCTGCATGCGTTTATCTCTGAGCGCGCTTCTTTCTAGCTAGATTCTTTCAGTCCAAGAACACTGCCTATCAAAGCAGAAAAGTCTTGGTTAGGGACGAACGGGTTACACCCTTTCGCAATGAACCAAGATTGCCGAGCACGGCATAAGGACACAGTGAGCAAACGGTCGCTCCTTTCGAAGCGAATTAAGGACACGATGGCAAGACGCGGCCCCGTGCTGGCAGCGTAACATCATCGAACGGTTCCCGGAACACAATTATTAGTATCCCTAGTATAAAAGTGCATATCTACCCGATGCCGAAACAAAAATGTTCCTTAAAAACTAGAAAGTTCGTTGTCTAGTGCAGCGTGGCTTGATGCGAACCACATCAGCGACCTGGGTGCCGCACTTACCTGTTATGTGCAGCGCTGACCGTCAGGAACTAAATACCTATTAAGCAAACTGCCAAACATGCCGTTGAATAAAGCAGAATTCTGGGCCTCTTGGTTCATGATGCTCCGAAAAAAATAGTGAAAACATGCTACTCAAAAGTAGAGCCAACGCACAAGGACAGTCCCTGGAATTACCTGTCCAGTGACTGTCCGTGTGCGTTGTCTCTCTTCTTGTGTAGTGTGTTTTCGCTGGTTTTTTCCTCTATTTCGCTAAATTCTTTATTGTCTCAAATATCGTCGCACAAGCTTCTCGCCTCGGGCTGCATCGTTGAAACAGGGTTTAAACCCACACTCGGCCTCGGCATGATACTGGGTGCCCCGGCTTCGAAGATTGTACCGTGCAAAGCACAGCAGCGAATAATTCATGGTACCGATGTGAGCGGGTCTGCGGCCCGCTTCCGCACATTTTAGGTATCCTGGTTACATCGGCGTTGAGACCGTTCTGTGCTACGCACGGCTTCCCGGCATGCTGTCTTCTGTAGACAAGCTCGAATTCAGTCAACTGATTACTAGATCGCTGTATTGTACGCGAACTTTACATAAGGGAAGCTTTCGTCCAACACCTGAAGCTCAGCTACAGCGTTCATAGACAGCATGTCCGCCACGCTATATTGTCAGTCTGAATATTTTTCATACAAAACCACGTGAAGGAGTAAGAATGACAAATGTTAGCAGGCAGTTTGAAAAACAAAAGGGACTACAAAATAATCTTTGCATTTGCCACTGAGAACTAGAGCTGGATAAGAATGGAACGCACGACAACGAATTTTTAGTTTGTAATTTCTTTTCTATTCTTGGTATTGTTTCCTTAACCGAGCAATTCGGAGGCGAGACGGCGCAGGCAGATCGATAGCACATCAGAGGACATAGAACGAGAGGTAGAACACGGAATCTGCTTGGCGACCGGTGAAGGATTTTACTCAAGGTTGGTTGCTTTTGCGTATAGCCTTCCTTACAAACGTAATCGATTATTATTTATTCGTATTCCTCGCTTTCTTTTATTTTAAGGCGGTAGATAATGTTTTATTTAAGGAATATTTTAAAGCCGCGGTGGAAGGCAAAGAACAAAGAGAGCATTGTTATGTTGGCTTATATTTGTATTCAGATATTTTCCCTCAAAGTATTTCCAAAGGAAGTGCAATACCATCAGTTCTGCGTCACTTTGTTGGAAAACCGACGCGCGCGTTGCGAGCCTTCAGCGATTGTTTAACAGCGGGGTGGAGCTGGTGTAACCTGCCAATGAAGGTGATGATATTTGTAGAAGAGGTCACCTCCGCTTCCTAAATAATATTTAAACATTCTCCTGGCCAGTGAGGGAAGAGAGACTTTATTCAGCAAGAATAAATTGTTGGGTGGCTTCCTAGTCCGGAAGTCCATCGGTAGGCCGTTGTTAATGCCCATGGTGAAGAAACGGCGTGGCAAGACGAAAAACACGGGGCAAAGAACAAGACAGGACGCGCACTCGCCCTGTTAGCTTCTTTTTCTCGTGTTTTTGGTCTTGCCGCGCCGTTTCTTCACTATGTCGCAACATCAACTCGCCCAACTTTCCATCCTGCTGTTAATGCCCATTTCTTCATCGCTAAAGTTTAACATCCTTTCGGCCGCGATATAAATGGAAGAAGGTGCGAAACGAAGTCCCAATAACCTCCCTACCGGTCATCCAGCACCCCTGCCTTTCATGTAACCTAGACGTACAGCACTTTTTTCATTGATGTACGCGGTTCATTCATGATACATATCAATGTTTATGATGTTCGCTGCACCACAGTAGCCCAAATGTTTGTTCCCATCGATGCTTCCCGTATTTGTGGTGCATGCGCTTTGTGGAACTGGACCAAGGTAAGTGGCTCGTCTGGACCATCCTCTCTCCTGGATAAGGTAAAAGGCCTTGCATGCTGGAACTTTACGTGGTGTGGTCTAGTGTCACTAGATAAGATACAGAGTAATGTCACTGAAGAACGCAAGTGAGACACGGTGTTCATATCAGTTTATCAGTGTTGCCAGATTGCCGCTTCTGCGGCCTGTCGCTAACTTGGACGAAGTCATTTGTAAACAACACTTCCGAAGACGCTGCAACGCGGCATCTTTGGACACACTTCTGCAGCTGAAATGCTGCGAAGCACGTTATCGTTTATTCGCATTCGTAACGATATCAGTCGCTCGCAGCCGCAGAGCATGGATGACAACCTGAGACTACCACAGTTGACCGACACAAAACGCATAAACAAAAAAAAATGGCGGCGCCCATGAACCATCGCAGTGTAAACAAGTGTCATGTGATGCGAACTCACCAATGATCACAGCGGCGGCACGGAAAAACGGGGGAAAAGAGTGCCGTACTCTGCAACCTTATCTAGTGACCCTAGTAAGAGCGTCGGATCTCTTGTCGTATGTTTGATGGATGCGTGAATTGGCTGGCTCTTTGTATGCGCCCAACAATACCCCTTCGTGGGCATTTTCCTTTTTCTGTATCTTCCCAACCAGTCGGCAGTTGGCCATCTGTTTCGGTGAAGCCTTGTTTGAGATACTTGTACATCCTTGTCGTAAAGTCATAAGGCTTGGTTCTTTCCACAGCATTCGTCTTAGCGTTGGGGCTTTCAAACCCCTACGTTTTGGCTGCGCCAACACAATCACGCCTGAATGTGTGCACCCGCGATGGTGACATGTATCTGAAGATTCCGCTGCTGACTCTGGAGTTCGGTCGATGTGTCCACGCTACAGCAGTGGTTGTTGGTTCACCTTCAGTTCTTGCAGCCCTGCATAAGGCTGCTTGTTCCGTGCTGAACTTTTTAAAGTCTCCTATAAACCATGAAAACCAGGCGACTCCTCACGTCCACTCACAGCTTTGCGTTTCTCTGATCACTAGTTATCTTTGTTGGGAGCAATCGAGGCTGTCCATCGAGCGGTTGTCAACAAACAGCTGCCTCCTCTCTGTGATCATCATTATCATCGTCATCGTCATCGTCATTTATTCTGTTTGTATTAGAATGCTGGTGGACAAAAAGCAGAGAGGGGAATATTGCCTAGGACAGTTACCACCTGTAACAGAAAAAAAAAAAGTATTTTGTGCCTAATAAGCTTTTTGTGCCTGCCCTAAGCAGCGCTAGTATTGAACCAAAAGTGTAAAACATATGTATATTAGTCCTTTTTGGTAAGATGACATGTCATCACCCCGATACAAAGTGGAAACCAATAGAAATCATCATCATCATCATCATTCCCTGCCCGACGAAGGCCTCTCCCTCAGTTCTGCCAACCGTACTTGCCGTGCGATGCCACAGTCCATTTTTTGCAACCGAATATTCCGATTGCATCTCTCATATGACCGTCTTCTTCACTGCTATTGCTCATTGCGTCTTAAAATATTCTAGATAAGGTCTGCTATAAAATCGGCACACTCCAATGGCGGTAGAGGGGGTGGGGGCAAAAATGTGTTTAAATATTGCACCGTGGTTCCGCGTTATGACTACCCATTTAAATCGGCAAAACCGAAAGCCCATTGGTCGAGATGCCACAAATCCGCGTTGCCAGCGATATCTAACAAAAAGCAACCCGCAGAAATAGGCGAGATTGGGCGCGTTAGCCCGCCCAGTGGCAGGCGGCCATTTCCCTCGGCTTCGCGCGCTTTAGAATAGATAAAAATATGCGTATACGCTACTCCGGGAAGCACTTTCACCATCCTTGCAATGGTTCTAAAGTTTTTGCGTTCGGTAACTGTGAACCCTTAAATATGTGGCGATGTTTCCCGCGGTTCTCTTCCTGGACACGATGACGGAGCTCGTTTCTTGGGCGGCGAAGAATGTTTAATACCGAAACTTCATGAAGAGTTCGAACATATACTGCAGTGCTTGTTTCCATGCCTTGCACGCACGAGCGATAGTCGTCAAGCCTGTCTCGAGCAACCCATGCTCCGCTATGGTGACGACCGCGATGTGACGATGAAGACCAAAAAAAAATCCAACTTTACAGCCTTATCATAAGGCGGGGGTGCGGGAAAAGGAGATTATGTATTCAGGATGGGCTGTAAATTTTATATAAACGTTGTGGTTGCGAAAACGTTTTTATTTGGCGCAGCTGTAATTTTTTTTCCCTCGCGTTAGCGACGCATTTTGTCTGAGCAAAAAAATATGAATCAAAAGTTTCTACTCGAGCGATAACCCCAAACACTGCTTCTTTTTTGTCATTTAAAATTGGATTCTGCGAGAAGTCTCCTACGTGCGGGAACTTTCAATCGCGAGCGACGCTTCAAAGTTGAACCTACAGAGAACATTTTTCGCGCACACAGTATATTGATATGTGAGGCCACAAGAGGCCTACTGACGTTTCGTTTTTTGCTGGTTTTGCGTTTTTGTACGCATTTTTTCTTCACAAGCGTCAACATTTCCCATGCAGCTGTATTTAGGTCGCGTACAGGGGCGAGGCAAGGCGGATGGCCGAATTTGTTCGAGCATGTTAAGTATTCCGGGACTAAATTAGGTCATTATTCTGTTTTCTCCGCCTTCAAAGGCTTGTAACAAAATCGACTGCACAAAACAAGGGTGTTCAAGAGGGTTACTGCCTGCGTATTTTCATTCGCGCAGGCAAATCTTGAAATCTGTATTCCTTCGATAGCACAGCGTCCTGCATTTGTATTCTTAGTGGGAGGAAAAGACAGAGAAAAAATACACGATGAACTAGAACACACGTCATAACGTGTGTGTGTTTTTTTTTGTTCCTAGTGGTATGCAGACCATTTAGAAACAGCGTCGAACAATTCTGTAGGCACCGACGATGTAAACAAAACCGCACCACAACACTCCCGTGGTGGCCGAGGGCTTACATCCTGCACGCCCCCGGCTGCTTTTCTTGGCTTTGTATTCACTGCCTTGCTTGCATTAATGCAGGTTGAGAATCCCGCAGTGCCGATTTTATAAAAGGCGCATTTCTTTGTTTTTGTTTTGTTTTTCGCAAAATTCCGCGCACAGGGGTGATTTAATTAGCAGGCAGAGTAAACTGCTCAGACAGGTGCTTGCCCACCATAGCTTGATCTGCAACCAAGTGCTCGAAACGTTTAATGACCAATGACAAATAAGAAATCCGGGTAAAATTAGAATCAAATCCACCGCAGACGCTAGAAGCCCCGATGGTATAGTAGCGAGATCCACACTTTTCTTTTTTCAAAGCGCCTTCTCCGTGAACAAGGTCGAGAAGATGCTTCATTTCACCACGTTGTCGAATTGTTGTATTCTTACAACACGACGCTGGGTGCCATGAAACAAAATCATGTTGCCTTCGCTCGTAGCTGTAGCGTCGAAAGAGCATGGTTGTTTTTAATGTGAGAAATAGGGTCTTGTTGCGACCATTGCATTCAACAAAGAGGGGTACTTCCACTGGGGAAGCAACAAGCTGCAAGGTGTGCAAGGTAATTAAACTCTGAATAAATCTTTCACGGCCTTTGGTTGCACCAAATTGAATTTGTACGAGATTTTTTTGTGCAAAATTGACCGATCTCACAAATGCAGCTATAGCGGCCAACCGTTAGTCTACGAATATTCGTCAGCATCTGGCAGTGTCGCAGGTGGTCAATCAGGCTAGATGGGAGAGAGAGAGATAAAAACTTTTATTGACGCCACTGGCCTAAGGGGCCGCCATGGCGCCCCTACCACGGCTTGTGCTCGGGTGACCAGTGGGCGCTGGGAGTCTTCGTCCGAGCGGCCCAGGGCCTCCGTCCAGTGGTCAGGGGAAGTTATGGTGGGGTAGGGGTCAGAGGGGCAGGCCCACATGTGGTGTTGCACTGTGGATTAAGCGCCACAATGCGGGCAGAGCGGAGAGGGGTAGGCGGATGGGTAAATGTGATGAAGGAGGGCTCGGTTGGGGAGTGATTCCGTTTGGAGGAGGCGCCAAAGCCGTTCCTCCGAGGGGGTTAGGGATGGGTGAGCCGGGGGCAGCGTGTTGCGGGAGAGGCGGTAGTAATCTGTAACCTCCCTGTAAGTGGTGAGGGAGTCTCTGGCGGAGTAAACTCCTTGACGGGAAGTGGTCTCGTCAGGCGCACGGGTGACGAGTGCTCGTGCCGCCTTATGAGCCCACTCCGCGCCGTCTAGTCCCGTGTGTGCCGGTAACCAGAGGAGCTCCGTGGATGCTGGGGGGCTGAATTTTGGAGCAGAATTTTGCAGGCTAGCGTGGAGATACAACCGCTAGCAAAATTTTTGATGGCCGTTTTTGAATCAGATAATATTAGATCAGGGGGAGGCCGGTGTGCGATAGCCAGGGCTATGGCTACCTCTTCCGCAACATGTGGGGTTGTGGTGGGAATAGTGAGAGACGTCAGAGGAGTAGTAGTCGGCGAGGAGACGAAAGCCACAGTGAAGGCCGGCTTGTGCCTGTGTGCTGCAGCGTCTACGTAGAAGGTGTTTGACGAGGGGGGGGGGGGGGGGAGTGGAAACGAGGGCACGCGCTCGAGCAGCTCGTCGGGCAGTATGATGAATAGGGTTCATATTGCGGGGGAGTGGCCGGATTGTGATGTTATCTCTATAATCGGGTGGAATGCGAGCCGTGGGGGTTGATGTAAGAGGAGTATGCACTTGTGCCTTCTTAAGTAAGAGTTGGCCAGGTGTGTGTTTAGCCAGGCGATGTATCTGACCCGTACGATGCGCTTCGATTAATTTGCCCAGGGAGTTGTAGGTGCCGGTGGCCCATAGTTTGGCAGTGGATGCGTGAGGAGGCAAGCCGAGAGCAGCCCTGTACGCCTTACGGATGAGTCCATCTACTTTGGTGACCTCCGTGGTAGAAAGGGACAGATATGGGAGGGAGTAGGTAATGCGGCTCAGTAGAAATGCCTGGATAAATCGGCAGCGGTCCTTCTCCGTCGGGCCGTGGCCCCTAGCAGTTACGCGCCTCAGGAGGCCTATGATTTGGGTTACGTGTGAGGAAAGGGTGTGTAGGACCGATGTGCTTCGGCGATTGGACTGGATGACTAGGCCGAGTATTTTTATGCGATTCACAGTTGGTATACGAGCATTATCCAGATATACAAGCACGCTGGGTGCTGTTTTAGGGGTGGCGGCGTATGGTGGTAGCAAGAGGAGTTCGGATTTTGATGGCGAGCACGTTAAACCTGCTTCCTGGGCTGCCTATTGTACCGCTGAAACTCCTTCTTGAAGTGTTGCTTCTATATCCGCGTCGGTGCCCGCAGTTACCCAAAGGGTGATGTCATCAGCGTACATACTATAACATAGCCGAGGCATATTGTCCAGGATGGGGGGAAGATGGGAGACAGCGAGATTAAAGAGGAGGGGGAACAGGACTGAACCTTGTGGAGTGCCGATGGACGGGAGTTGGTAGGTGGGGGATTGGAGGTCACTGAATTTGTAGCGTGCCGTGCGGTTTGAGAGGAATGCCTTTACATAATTATATGTACGATCCCCGGGAGCTATGCTGGCAAGGCCTCGAAGTATGGCTTGATGAGTTACCTGATCAAATGCTTTTTGTAAGTCTAGGGCTAAGATGGCTGAATAGTCGTGTTTGGGCGGTTGCTGGAGGAGATCCGTGTACAGGCGCAGGTGTACGTCATTAAAGGTGAAACTAGTGGAGTCCTTCTTAACTGTAATGCATGAATATCACTGAAGGCTACACACAAGATTGTATTAGGGCGTGGAAACCAAACAAGCGCTTTATTAGCAAAACATGGCAAAACGCAAAAATCACAGCCGCTTTCTTGAGAGGAAGATGGTTAAAACGAGAAGATTTCTCCCATGCAACATGAGTCCACGTCAAATTCCAAAATCCAGACTGATAGATTTATTGTAGGGTTTAACTTGCCGACGCAACGCAGGCGATGAGGCGCGCCGTAGTGGAGGGCTCCGGATTAATTTAGACCACCTGGGGATCTTTATCGTGCGCCGAAATCTCGTACACACGGGCGTTTTTGTTTTTCGCCTCCATCAGAAAAGCGGCCGCCGCGGCCGGGAATCGAACCCGCGACCTCGTGCTCAGCAGCGCAACGCCTTAGCCACTGAGCCACCGCGGCGGGTCAAAATCCAGACTGCTTCCACCTCGAAATGACGCTACAAATAGACGTCGGCTTCATAACGCGGGGGACGCAGGTTCGATTTCGACAACGGGAAGCGTTTTCTTTTTTTTTTTTTTCTTGAGGTGCTCGATGACGCTCGTTTATCAGCATAATCATTTTGTGAAACCCATTTTGTAAAGTCGAATTTCCTGCAGCGCGTTTTGGACGCAACGATTCGGGTTTTGGACATAACCAGCCCAAGTTCGTTTATTTTTCATAATTCCAATTCTATCGAATAAGCTATATATACACTATAGTAAAAATAATGTGAAGGGTCGCGACCTTCCAGCTACTTTCCCGCACTTGGCCTGTGACGCTTAAAGCCCAATTTGCGCGACTGGACGTCGTCGACACATGCAACCGCAAACTGAAGTTGTTTTGCAAGCCTCCAGTTCGAACTGACAACGCTTCAGAATAAGTGTAACCGTTACTTTGCGGCGATTTGACGATTAAGAGAGGGCTTACGAAGACAACGTAGGGAAACCCACCATGTGCCGGATCCGAACATAACAATCAGCGAAGACACTGCGTCATCCCAGGGTGGCCCTCACAACAACTCGGACACTCTTGAAACAGAAAGAGGCACCAACAATGGCGCTTGAAGTTTTTCCTATAAGGGCCGTGAGGATTCAAATGTGGTCAAGTCGTTTGCTCCTAGTCAGTTTCCTTACCCAATAGGCTACAGCGAAGTCAATGGCTACGACGTAACGTGGCATATGGTCGCTGAAATGTAAACCGTGCAGGTGGGAGTTACTAGGTTAGGTCAGCGTTTCCCAATCGAAGTTTTCTTCATGACAGCGTCGAATCGCTGCAGCGACCTGACGTTTTCAGCTACTGCCCCACTCACATTGTGAGCTTACGTTACAACGTACAGGCCACGCCATTATACGGGGCAGTGAGCAAAGGATTTGAAATCGTGCCCCTAAAACTGGAATTCCTTAGTGATGGCAGCTACTTTTCTCGTAAAGCAAAAGTGTACCGAGGCATAACCTGGCATTTTTTCAAATAAAGTGAACCCGTATCTGATCTGTACGGCCATTTTGTATCGCCTGCGAAGCCAATTTTGACGCAGTGATACCCGAAATATCGGAACATAGGCGAACCGTATCATCAATGATCTTGCAACGTTGCGCAGAACACTCGTTCTTTCTCAACCACTGCACGCTTCGGAATACGTCCATAAATATTATGCATCGAGCCACAGCATATGATTGGGTTAAGAGCAAACGTGTTCCTTTGCAGATTCTGTAGTGCTAACACTGTTTGGATGGGCACGTCTAATATTATATATATTTTCAAACAGACAAGCCCGATTCATTGCGATTGATTGTGGGGTTTAACGCCCCGAAGCTACACCTGCGATAGGAGGCGCGCAGTACTGGATGGCTCCGGATTAATTTCGACCATCCGGTGATGTTTAAACTGCGGCAAAATCTCTACCCATGGCTGTTTTTGGTTTTAGGTGCGGAGTACCTTAGGACCACACAATGTCCCTCCGCGTCCCTGCGCATAGCGTTTACAATCGTAAAAAATCGCACAGTCACAGGCAGGATCCGATCCTGTGTCTGGTAGACCAGACAGAGTTAGTGTCAGTGGTCTTCACCATTGGGCTACAACTACGAGTTAGAACCCGAGAGTCAAACGGCTCACTCCCTCGCCTGTAACGGTGTGGAGTACCTTAGGACCTCCCAATGTCCGTCCGCGTCCGTCCGTGCGCACGCCACCATCAAGCGAAAATGAAGCAAAATTCCATTTGAGCCGTGAGTTGCAGTTTCATTTAATGAATAATCACGGTTCAACTCACGGCTCGAATCGAATGATGGTCGGGGCGCAAATCCGATGTCACTCGGGGCGCAACATGGATATCATTTCGAATCCCTGTACTCCGCACCCTCGCCATCTGCAGAGTGGAGATATTGTCATTCTTTTCGCCTTCCTCTGAAAAGCAGCTACTCCGGCCGAGATCCAACCCCTGTCCTTGGGCTGAGCAGCACAACGCCAAAGCCACTGAGCCACCGCGGCGGGTTAAATAGAAAAGCCGGTTGCCTGACCACAGAAAACGCCAATAAAAGTAGTTTCAGGAAAAAAACTGGCGCTAATACGTCGTCAATGCGATACAATTTAGTGTACGGCTTCGGTGATGAAACCCGCCGTAAACTTTTCGTACTTCTTGTGAAATGCGTTTAAAAGATTTATCGAAGTGATGACGCAATGTGGCGCACGATGCGATGTTATGGCGATAAACATGTCAAATGCCACTTGTGCCACTTTGAGGGCAGATGAACGGGATGAGCTTTTTATTATCTCCATCAAGCCGGAACGGTTCACTTAACCTTGTCTGTCTAAGAGGGGTACCAGTGTTTATTTTATTCTTGTCACGGCTCCACTGGTTGTCGCCCAGCGGAAAGCAAGCAATAGCGAGCAGTCTTTCGTCATCACTGGAAGCCAACACTGCCGGCATTGAATTGCGGCGGTTGGCACACATCCGTCTCTTCGTAGCCTTCGATTGCGCGAAATTCGTAGCAAGAGCGGCCGCCCAGAAACGCAGACAAAACGCGCCCACACATTCCGCCCGCCAAACGACACAAAACTCGACGCCGGTAATAAAATCACGCGCACCAAAGCGCGCATAGAAACCAGAGGGTTACGCCGCGTGCCTTGCTTTTGTCGCCCAAAACGAATGACCCAAGCATAAATTGGCAGGCAGAAGGATGAAAAAAAACTGGCAAACAAGGAATAAGGTGCGGAAAACAGCATCTTAAGCAAGGACGAGAGGCTGCAGGCGCTCCATTGAGCGATGACTTCATCGAGGCGCAACGACGTCTCTCTAGCCATTCCGTGTGGGGCCCGCACAAAGGGGCTGCCGAGGAGTAGTTTATGCCCTGATTGATTTCGCCAATACCCAGTGCCCCGGACCTCCGGAAGCAAAGGAAATCGAGAAAAATGCTTCCACGTGTGCTTGCGCGGTGGCGGGTTCTTGGCCCGCGGGGGCCAAACAACACGTCACCGTCGGTCAAGAGTGGTCCTGGCCTCTGAGAGTTCTCTTTTTTTCTTTTCTGTTCCTTCCAACTATTCTCGTTTTCTTCTATTTTGTGGGCTCCGCAGCTGGTGCAAAAAGTTAGACAAGGAGTAGTCGCTATATCTGTTCTTTCACTATTCCAGGAGAAATGGTTGTGACACGTCGGCGAAAATTTTGCGTCGTCAGTCCTTGCCCAGAAAGCAAAATAAGCACAAACTACGGTATGCACTGGAGGAAAGGGCCAAGCCAGTCGAGAATTTTGTTGCGTTTCGTTTGCATTGCCACCAACCTCGCTGCTTGGGTTCAGATGGAGTAACAGCCATGTTTGGTACATTCGTCACACATCGTCTGCAAAAGCCCTTCCACCACATGTAAGCGCTGTAACATGGAGGGTGCAAGGTAAATATAAATGCTAGCGAATCTTCGGGCGAAAAGCGGTTCAGAACCTGTTGCCAGCGACGTCAACATGGGGGCTATGGGGGCTTGTGGGAGTGGCGATAGAAGCGCGACTAGGTGAGCAGGGAACAAACACTAGTAACAAAAAACCAAGTTTTATTCAACAATAAAACAACAGTTATATTTTACGAACGATATTTATTTCTGAATCACATTTATTTAGGCACAGTGTGAAAAGAACTTATGAAAATGTTGTTCATTCTCAAAAACCTTTATTGCAGCGCCCTCTGAAGAATGGCACATGTCATTTCACTGTGATGCAGTCATTGTAGTCATAGAGTTTCTTAGTAAGTATACTAGAGAGGAAACTGCGCCTCGTAAGCCATGTCGTCGTGGGGGTTCATGGGAATACCCCCCTTTTTGGGTTGGGCTTGGCATGGCGATTGCATTCTTAAGCGGTTTTAGAGATTTGCTTTCATCACTATGCATTAACACGTTTACGAGCTACAAGGAAGCTGAAATCGTTCCTGTGGTAGCCGTGTTCAGTGAAACAGCAGGCAATGGCGTGATCGCACCTGACGTTGCTTATGCCTCAATCGAAGGACGCATGACTAAGCGGGTAATATGCCGCCGCGAAATTTGCAGCCGACGAAAAGAAGAAACAAAACGTACTTCGAAGAAGACAAGATACTGCAGATACGGGCGCGTGTATGCGTCCTATCTTGTCATCGTCCACGACTGTTTAACGCCACGTTTTTTTTAAATGCGAATGCATTTCTTAGTCGGCGGTTGTCGTGCTCCGTCGGCGTGCGCCTGCATTCCTCCAGCGCGAGCGCACGTGAGCGCGCGCCTCGTAGTTCTGCCTTCGTCGTCGTCGTCGTCGTCTCGGCGCGGCGGACCCGCGCCGCTACAGTCTTTTTAAATGCGAATGCATTTCTTAGCGGGTGGTAGCTCGGGCGGGAGTAGCGGAGAGTGAGTGGAGAGGAGGAGCGCGCTCGGTCGTGTGAGGGCGCTCGCATCGCGGAGCTCGGCGGGAGAGAGACCTCGCGCGCGGGGCAGGCGTGTTGCGCGGGTCTCTCTCTCCTCTCCGCGTACCCTCTCTCCGCTCGCTGCGCTCGGAAAATGTATATAAATGCAGTGCAGCGCACGCCTCTCTCGGTTACTGCTTGCCACAGCGCCCTCATCGGTGCACCCAATGCATTCGCATTTCCGCACGATCCCCTTCGGGGAGGTGGGGGGAGTTTTTTCTTGTTAAACTAGCTGGCGGTCGGTGCACCAGTTCACCACGAAGTCAACTGTTTTATAGGCACGCTCAAAATCTTTCGAAACTCTTCAAACAACTTATTATTTGAAATAATGGTAAAATTAATAAAATCACAGTCTCTAAAGAGCTACCCCCCAAATATTAACATTGTTCGTAACTACAACCTTGGCCTGCGGAATAGCAGGCACAACCGTTCCGGCAAAAATACGCTTTACTTCTTTTTTCCCTAGTTTTAAAACAGCCTGTTTTTATTTTCCACTTACATAATTGCACACTATTCTCCGCGTTTCTGTGGCACTTTGTCTAAATTGGCGGTCACTAAAACGTTCCAATCCACGGACGACCTTGATGTGAGCCGCTTAGACGCTAGCGCCAGATTCCTCTCTAGTGTATACTGTAAGAAACTCTATGATTGTAGTGTTCGGAAAGGCGCGCCTAAAGTTCGTCTGCTAGGAAACGCCCTTCGCGTGTTTTGGTGGTGCGCATTTGCATTCGTTTTTCCTTGTTAATTTGGTGTGCACTTAATTTTTGCTGTGCGTGGAGTTGCGAGGTGCGTTGTATCGTGGGTGAACACGTTTAGTAACGTGCCCGGCGGGCACGGTGAACTACGGGACGATGCTGCCAATGATTGGAGCGGAGCACTTTCCTCGGTACCTACGGAAACGATGTGTTGTACAAGGTTGCAACAGCAATTCCCGTACGCCTGGCGGTTCACTGCACCATTTTCTTCTCATTTTCACAGGTAACACGAAAATATAGTACTGTTAATACGTGCACGGGGGTTGTGTTAGGGGACGTGGTGGTGCTTCGAAAAATAATGGGTCTAAAGCTTTGTTATGTCACAGTTATCTTTTGATTTCACCTCAGGTTGGCTCGGAGCAAGTGGTGTCAATTAATCTAGGACTTCTCAGCGTATTCACACCTGAATTCAAACGATTCGCTTTAATTGTCTATCTCAGTGCCTTCTCTATGACATTAAAACGCTTGTAGTGGTCGTTGCATCCCGCACTTGTATACGCACGCATTATTTCCATCGCAGTACTGCGTTGTGCTGCTCCGTGCTGCGCTGCTGCCAGACATTTCCTGCTATGAGTTTTTACATACTGCCATGGCTTTCTTTTGCATTGATCCATTCTTTTTCTTTTTACTTATCTGTTGCGACACTTGCCTAAACAATGCCGCCATAAAATTGCCGGCGTAAATCCTGGGTGAAGTTCTGTAGAAACCCATGTCTACTTGATAAGACGCCGGGACAGCTGCGGTGTGCTCGCTGCACTTTCGTGAATCGGCATTACTGCGGCCCGGTTTTCTGCTTTCTGCATACAGGTGCAGCGCCTAGTTTTTGTTCTCTTGCTTCGAAGTAGTTCTGCTGTTGAGTCTTTCCTTGCACATAATGCTATGTGTTACAGGTAAAGTCAATTTTTCGGCTCTTAAGGAAAATCATAATGCATGTAGTGCCCACGAACATTTTGTACTTATTGTATACGTGCTGTTTTTGTACATTGTGGTAAAGTTGTTTTATGTTTCTGTTGGAATAAAAATCAAATGCCTTGATTATAGCATGCCTATGCGTTATTTATTCTCTTAGAACTGAAGCACACACCGAGCAAGGATTATATAACCTTGATCTATACTTAAGGCACGCACCCAACCTGCGTATCTGCGACGCAATTAAACAGCCCAATAGTGGCGTTGGTGGGAATTTGTATCGGGGTGAGGAGTGGGCACGTTTTTGATACGAAGGGGGTCGGGGAGAGTGTTCGAGTGTCATTGTGTGCTCTGCATCCCATGGCAGAAAAAAAGATTCCGTTCGGGAGGGGGCGGGGGCGGACGTGCCCGGTTTCCGGGTTGCCATTCACTGCAATCAAAATAAACAACTGATTGCTTTTGTACAGCAGTGGAAGGCATGAATACATAATATAGTTTCAGAGAAAATGCAGGACGTTTTTGTAAGCACCGAGGCGAATCATACGACAGTATGCTTAAGTACCTTTCTGTAGTCACGAGTCTGTACTAGCTAAGAAGGCATTGACTTGAAGCACACACGCGAAGGGCTCGCAAACTTGCGTCAGATGGCAATGCCACGAATCCTCAGCGATCAGAGGCGTGCTAAAGATATTTTGAAGTCAAATTTTCGCGCTAATGGTACCAAAATGACGTCACTTTTTTACCTGATCTTGCGTCACATCCGGTTTATTTTTTGTTCCGCAGGAAGTGTTCCCTTCTCACACAGATGGCGCTAAGCCCCATGAGCAGCTTGAGAGCCGCCATTTTCTGAACGTATGGGCTTCTATGGAAGCTTCGCTACCGGTTACATTTACCTTGGAGGGTGCAGCGAGTGCACGGCCGAGTAGGCAGCAAGAAAGGATGTAATAGGAACTACGGCGATGAAATGCCGTTATACTGGGTAGCAAAAGGAGTGGGTGGTAGCTAGCCAGTGCAGCTGCTAAAGCAAACCAAAGTGACCGATCTGACGGTTACAATGAAAAGCAGGGTTGGTGCGAAGTCCGAGGTGCGTGCGTGCTAGTGTGAGCGTGTATGTGGGAGCCTATGTGGGTGACCATTGAGATGTCATGCGTCTGATTGTATATATATATATATATATATATATATATATATATATATATATATATATATATATATATATATATATATATACCCTACTGAAAAGTTCCGTACATACGAAATTATGGGAATACGGAGTGCTACTGCTACGCCCCCAAGCGTAATGAATGTAGATATTAGTCCTACAGACACGGGAATTATATGAGTTCGCACAATATGAACGTTTGGCACTGTTTTCGTGTTTTTATCTTCAATAATAAGCAAAATTACTCTCCGTATGATTTCCGTATACTCCGTATATACGGAATTCATAAGGGCAATGATTTCGCGGTTCTATTGATCATAGAGGCTTCCGGTGTCAAATGTTTCAATAGGCATGCACTGTTTCATTTTCATGTGCTTCTGAAAAATATTTCTTGATTTGTGGCGGGTTTGTGTCATGCTAGGAATGTACTCCGCATTCCCATAATTCCGTATATACGGAACGTTTCAGGAGGGTATATATATATAAACACCTGTGAGTAGTGTGTGTGTGTGTGTGCAGAAGGAAGAACTCACACATAAACGGGAACTTGGAATTACAGACGGCCCAATCTATATTAACCATTATTTTCAAGGCTGAAACTGCTTGATGTAGCTAGAACTAGAACAACCGTTAAGAAACCAGAGTCTCTACGATGATGATACAGCGTGAGACCTACGTGTATAACTTAAAAACGGCGTAATAAAAATGACAAGCAAAAGCAGTCTGCACGAGGACTTTTCCGAGCGGTAAGAAAACATAACTCTAACCTGTTTACATAACTCTTCACAGTAAGCGTAAGGGACATATTTTTATAAGGTGCGCAGGTAGCAGGAAAGAAGAAAAAAAGTCGTGATGCGTGTGCCCAGACACGACTCTGATAGAAAGAATGTCTTACGACATAAAACACGATGTGGGAACTGCGAAAACCACTTTTAGAAATACGGTCGCGTTTGCACGTACGGAATGACAAGTACGTTGTTCTGCTATGGTTCCGCGGCGTCTTATCCCGCTCTATTTCGCGATTTTCCCGGTGCGCTTCAGCTTTCCAGTTCGGACAGGAATCCTGATGGGGGCGTTTTGTTATTCAACGACAAAGGTGCTCATTAGGTCGAAAGAGTGCTAGGCTTTCATGGAGCTCTCTTCTGCTTGTCGGAGCGAAATGAACTTTAGCAGAAGGGAGACTTGAAAAGCTCCCTGACGAAAGGGATATTCGGATGCCGCGAGGATGCCATGCGCTGACACATGGAAGCGTGGCGTACTTCCCTGAATTTTAATGGCCTCGCCAGGTGAATGTAGGGCGAAATACCTTTTTTAAGTCGGTACAGCACCCTCGACGGCAAAACTGAGTCCGGTGAAAGCTTCGTAAATGGGTCGACGAAGCAAAAATAGAACGTGTTACAAAATCTTTGAACGGGAATTCTGTTGAGCATGGGGTTTGCTGGTTGAGGTCCGAAGAAAGGTTCATCCGCTAACTTAAGTTCATTTTGAACGTAAAGCACAGCGAAGGAGCCATGCCCATTTCACCGTTAACAATACGGAAAAGAATCTCGCAATCGCGGTAGTTCGATTGCAAGGAAGAAAACCACTCTAAATTCCTGCAAGGGAAATGTTAAGCAAAGCGAGAGAAATTCTATTTCTCTTTACTAAAATTGACGCTAAACGACGGTGCTTAACAATTAAGAAACCGGCTGTTGCAAACCGCACATAAAATGTGCTACTTTCTTAACGGTGGTATTGTAAAGAACTTCACGCTCAACGTTTTTTGCACACGTGCTTTTGTACTTGCGAAATTTCTTTCGCATTCAATTCTGAATGAACGTTATTGTGCATCCGTTTAATGTAAACATGCGGACGCAAATAATGTTTCGTGAACAAATAAACATGCTAATTTTGGATTTGAGAACCTTCATTTGTGCCTGCAGTGAGCGCTCGGGTGCATTTAAAATAAAAATAATTAATTTAACGATTTTAAATTTTAAAAAAAGTTTAAACTAGACTGAATCATATATTGCTGTGCTAATAGTGCTGCCAGTAAGCGCCGGATAGCAAAAAATGTCGTGTTTTTTGTTTGCTGTTAATTTGTCATTACCACAATACGATTGCGTTTGTCCAGTTCAAAGGAGATCTCACATTCTGGGTCTTTTATTGCTCTAGTACGTCGACTTTATCTCGACTGCTCGAAGCGCCCGGTGTTCCGATGGACGACATGGAAACAAGCGGAGAAGCATTAGCACAACGTCGTAAGGGGAGGTGACCCGAACCCCCGGGAGAAAGCGAGCTAAGGAAAAGTATACGACCAAACCAAAAAGGGGATGAGCGCACCACAGCTGCTATCAGGTGCAGCTGAAGGGCCCATCTGCCACGCACATTCTCTTCCCTTAACCATCCCCCTTCGCAAGGCCAGCCCACGTGAGTAACTTGCGTGCTCTGGCCTGTAGTTCCTCACAAAGCCACCGGGCCCTTTAATGACCGTGCATGCTACCCAACGTGTCCATCCGCCTTTTCGTGTTAAAAAAAAAACCTCTTACTGCATTCGTCCGAAACTCGAACTATTTAACAAAGTGAACTGTTAGGCGAGTTGGTAGTTCATTGTAAAACATGCTACGGCGCGAAATAAAACACGGACACAGAAAGACGACGGGACGAGCGCTGACTTCCGACTAAATTGGATACGATGAACCTTGCACGTTTTATACACATTCTTTATGTTAACATAACTAAAAAAAATTCTAATCTCTAGTATTACACCACCATATCAGCACGCGTTCAATGCACAATCTTGGCACATTACAAACAACAAATCACGTCATGCTCAAACAAAGTGCAGCACGTGTTCGAAAGAAATTCTATCTCTTTTTTATTTATTTATTTTTTATTTAAGAAATACTGCAGGCCATAAGCCCGAGCAGGAGGGGTGCATACATCGCACACACACAAAAAAACATCAAAAGCATCTTGTGTACATAATGAAAAATACACAAGATGAGCCAAGACATCGATAGTATCAGTAACTCAATGACAAAACAAGAGGCACAACAATGGGTCAGAACAGTGAAGAAATGCAACAAAGCGGACAGCAAAACAATACGCAGAAAAGTGGCTATGACGATTACAGCATGACAACGCAATACACGTCCGGCTTACACGTTTACTACCATGCCTTAAAATTTTGTGCGCTTCAATAATTTCTCGAGCACTTTGGGCATGACGTGATTTGTTGTTTGTATTGTGCCAAGATTGTGCCAAGTGCATTGAGCGCGTGCTGATATAGTGGCGTAATACTAGAGATTAAATTTTTTTGTAGTCATGTTAACATGAAGAATGTGTATAAAATGTGCAAGGTTCATCGTATTAAATTTAGTTGGAAGTCAGCGCTCGTCCCGTCGTCTTTCTGTGTCCGTGTTTTATTTCGTGGTGTAGCATCTTTTACTCGAACTATTTCTGATTTCCCTGGTTTCTACCATCCTATTTGTACCGTTCCTGACACTATCGGCGTCAGTAAATTCGCTAACAAAATTTGTGAACAAAAACTTAGACTGCATGTTCTTGTCTGAATACTACTGCTTCATGTCGTTGATTAAAATGCAAGACGGCAAGCGCAATGGACAAAACAAAGAAACTACAGAGCGCTGTCTGAGACTTCCTTCACAGCACACTGTTATCTATTTCGCCTACTTGCCTAGTACCTCCCGTTGCTCATGTCAGTCCTAACCTGTTCGTAAAAATCTTAAGCCAGCACGGTTAGCACAGCCCGGAAGAAACAACAGCGTTACTTTGTATCCCGCTCGTCTCGGCTTTGGATTTTGATGGGCCTTTTGTATCAACTTTACCCTATCCCTCACGACCCACAAAAAACCACTTCAGCATACCGTTACAGCTCTTATCGGCCGCTACTCCAAACCCGTAAACATTTTTGTGCCTTTTTGCGAAAGGGACGGAGTGGGAGTGCCGACTGCTTCCGGCAATCGGCGACAGAAAGAGAGAGCGAACCTAGGCGGATCATTAAAGGATTCATTAGGCAGCGCTACGTGAGCCCGTTTTGACGGTCCCTCCGACCGAATTAGCCGGCCACAATCGGCCGCTCGCGGTCCACTCAATGGCGCTTTCGGTTACCGTTCCAACCCCTGTGCTCGTTTACTTTTCGGCGCTACCCTCACTAACTGGGAACAGAATTTGAATGTGTTTTTATTCCAGTAGCTGTGGGTGCATTTAGCCCCCAAGAGACCCTTCACTTAATTGACTGATTCGAACTTCTTTCAGGCTGCTTTTGTTTCAATGTTTCTACGTTCGCGTCTTATTTTGTTTAGGACCTTCATTACCGGTAACAGTAATACCTAAGATGGAAAACGTGGCATTCATAAACCCCGCTACACTTAAAAGAAAGCATGCCATTGGCAGATGCCCCTCTAAAACAAAAACAAAATAAAAAAAAAAACATGACAGAGTATAGCGGCGTGCGCGCGCTGCCGCGCTTATTAGCCTGCATTCCTTCAGGCTACTTCTAACGGATGTTTTTGGAAGGCCCTAAGTAAGCGCGGAAACATAATGCTGCCAGGAATAAATTGCTTGTGCTGACGCTAACCCTCGCTCACTGTCGTCCGCATATCTTCCAAGCAGAGTACTGCATCCCGGGTTCTCTCTCTCTCGCCCTCTTCGCCTTTCCCCCTCTCTCCTCTATCTCTCTTATGATGCGCTAACGGTGAGAACGACGAGCTTGAGAAGCATTTCGTGCGCTCTTTTACCTTTCTTCGATGATGCGCAGGCTTGCCTGCAAAGTGACACACGTCCGTGTTCCCCTTTTTTAACGAAGGCTTAAGGCTTACCTTTTGGTTTTTCGTCGTACACAGGCAGCAAGCGATACAGCTGCGACTGTAAGAAAAAAGTCTTCCGCTGCTCGCTCCGCTGAGGCTCTGGGTTTATGAATTATTCCGCACCGTTGGATGCAAGGTTCGATGTTTGTGACATGTTTGCATGCATCTCGAGTCTTCCCTTTCGTTCTTTTGATTCCAGCGCGCCTGTCAGTACCCGTGCTCTTTCGACAAAATGATAGTAAGAAGTTATACTGATTAACCTGGTGTTTGTTGTAACATTAGCTCAGGCCACTACGAGGCCGTTGCTATCTTGCTGTTTATCATTATTGTTACTACCGGCATACAACATACTTTATCTTCTGTTCTCCCCGAATAAACACTTTTGTTAAGTAAGTATAATGCTGAAATACGACGTTTTATTTCTACTCTCGATAATATTGTTTTTCTATTGGTAGGAGGGGTAGGGGTGTTTACAAAAAGCGAGCACTATGATGTCCTCACTTTGCTGTCTTGACCATCTCCAATTTCTCCTTCCATTTAGGGAAAATAAATTCTGAAACTACTCTTGTAGATTTCGTCAAGGTCACTCATATAGACGTCTTCAACTGACGAACTTTCCGACGTATCGCGATTCCCAAACCACAAAAATCTGCCACGTTGCTGGACATTATAGCACACACGGCCAAGTGTGACTGATTCTTGCGGGTACCTCGCATGTTGTCCTCAAAGCGAGAAAACAAGAGAATGGGCAAGGCAGCATGGTTGCAAAAAAGCAAGCCTCAGAGTTGATTCTCTGGAACTTGGGGGGTAGCGGAAGTGTCATAGATCGAACAAGCTAGCGCAATGCAATACAAGGCGGTGAACAATCGGGCAATAGCATTACTTTGCGGGATTTCTCTGAGCATCTTGCTGGCACTTACTCAGACAGATAGAAGTTCCTACAGACCCAAAGATGCAGTGAGGTCTGATGCCCACGTAAATTTGCCATATTGTTTTACTGCGACCGTGTTGCTTCGCTCATCGTGCGAAAACACCACCGTCATTAGAAAACCATGACAACCCGCCGCGGTGGCTCAGTGGCTAAGGCGTTGCGCTGCTTAGCACGAGGTCGCGGGTTCGATTCCCGGCCGCGGCGGCCGCTTTTCTGATGGAGGCGAAAAGCAAAAACGCCCGTGTGTACGAGATTTCGGCGCACGTTAAATATCCTCAGGTGGTCAAAATTAACCCGGAGCACTCCACTACGGCGCGCCTGATCGCCTGCGTTGCGTCGGCGCGTTAAACCCCACAATCAATCAAATCAGAAAACCATGACAGAAGCACCGTGGCAGGTACGTTGCCACAGAGTTGATAAAGTTGCTCGCCGGGAGGCAGCGCAAATTCTGGCTTCCGAGATAACCCCTGCGCCAGTGGGGGAGGGGGGATCTTGGAGGCCATGGTCCATTTTTTTGCCTCTCCAGCGGTTCACCAGATGGCGCAAGCTGGCCTAAGGCACCTAAGGTGCGTAATTTGAATATTATGTATGAAAACATGCTTCTGCTCATCTGACTGCGTGCTTCCTCGTGGGCTATATATACTGGATGTCACTGCGTTGTCGAAACTTCCTAGACAGCAACATTACACTCTGAAATATAAACCAGAATCACCAAACTGAGCAACTCTAATCTCAGCGATACACTCAGCGACAAGTAAAGGCCTCGCATTAACATACCATTGCAATTGCTTAGGTGACCCCACAGCTTTCTTTTCACCCGCTGAAGCTACCTTTTTTCGAAGTCACTCGCAATTTCCATGAAGCCAAGTTGCAACACTTCCACCTTTCTTTCCACTCAGCAGAATCTGAAACACGCCCCTGGACATCTACGACGACCGCAGGAACGACGAAACAATAGCAACGTACAAAAATCGAGGCCACTTTCCGAAAACACTTGTTTTTCGGAAATTTCTGTGAGGACAAGAACACTTTAGAAGCTGCATGGACTTCGGAGAACCTTACAGGACTACCCCTACGTGACATTCTCAGCGTGCACCGGCGGTGATATTGCTTATTGAAGAACCAACCCGGCCGGAGATCTCGACGTCGCCTCTATCGCGGTTTCCCGGGTGTAGGGCAATAACAAGCAAATCTCTAGGGGGTCTCGGGGACGGCCTTGCATCAACTATGTATGCTTCACGTCAGTACGGTTGCATAGCTCAGGCAAAAGAGATGACCGAAATACGCTGCCCGCATTCCGCGACGCTGTTGCTGACGCCGCCTCGGGAAATTCCGACAGGCAGCCGAGGATTGTGCGTCGCGGTGCGCAGCCCTGGGAAGCTAAGTGTTCGCGCGCTTTTCTCGGCAGTCACATTCGGACGGCCATGCCAAATTTGGCGACGCGGGAGACGTGATGTTTTCTGGTGGCTGGCTGTTTCCAATCTCTAATGTTACCCTATTTACCTGAGAGTCGGTGTAGTGCAAAAGACTTAAGTGAAATCTTTTGCACTACACCAACTCTCAGGTAAATAGGGTAACATTAGAGATTGCATGCAACAAAAGACTTAAGTGAAATGGCTAAGGCGTTGCGCTGCTGAGCACGAGGTCGCAGGTTCGATTCCCGGCCGCGGCGGCGGCTTTTCTGATGGAGGCGAAAAGCAAAAACGCCCGTGTGTATGAGATTTCGGCGCACGTTAGAGATCCCCAGGTGGTCAAAATTAATCTGGAGCCCTCCACTACGGCGCGCCTCATCGCCTGCGTTGCGTCGGCGCGTAAAACCCTACAATCAATCAATCAAGACTTAAGTGAAAGGGTGTATTGCTATGCCCCTGGTGACAGCTTCGATATATTCTCACGGCGACTACGTTGTGTATCATCAAAGCTAAATATTTTTTACAAATGCATGCTCAACAATGTTCAACAAATTGCCAAATATTTTAAGGTCTCGAATACTCCAGACGTCTTGTTGAGGGTCGAGATTTCGATGAAGCTTTGCGTAGAGGAGGGGACTGTGTTTAACGTAGGTGATGACTTCTCCTATGCTTATCACTATTTTGCTTAAGACGGCGCTGAAGGTGACTACATTGGAAGAAATGAACTTAAATACAACATAAAAACGCCATTAAAAGATATAAAACAAACTAAGTCTATCTCACACATGCGCACACGCATGCACAACCGGTGTTTGCGGGTAATAATAGAAATGTGTTGAAAATAGGACTTGGTGATTAGTGCAAGGATCGTCTTGACACACAGAATGAGGTGAACGCTGTGTTCAGTGGGAAAATGTGTCTTTGCGGTATCTGAAAATCGATTTTGCTGCACAATCTGTTGCCTTGCGTAGTGGCAAAAGATTTGCTCGCGTCATTCCCGTGCAAAGCAAGAAGGTCCTCATTTTTAAGTGTTTCATAAAATCATGCATTATAAAGTTGTCCCCGGGGTCAAACAGTGACATTATTATATTTATCACTATCAAAGAAATATTAAGACGTTATAGCCATCCCCGGTTTATTTCTCTTTCTTTTCGAAGTTTGGTAACCGTTTAAAAAAAGACATGGGTATCACAGAATCCTATACGGGTGAAGGGTACGAAACGATTGTATGTTGAGCCGAAAAATGTTTCACTTGCATTTTTTCTCTTTATGATGCTTTATACCAAATTATCCGCACGCAGCATGCAGAAAAATGCCCCAAGCTGAGACCCAGTAAATAGGCATCCAAGTGTTGGTTATATAGGAGTCTTCCCCAACAAGCTTGGATATTTGCATGACACAAAACCAGTCCGCGCAGCGGCACTGAAGTAAATATGCCTAAATTTTCACAACGCACACAAAGTTCTACTTTGACTGCATCTTCGTACAGTAGATCGAATGTTTGGCGGCTGTCAACTACGTGAGGTACATCAGTGTAGGAAGATGGCTTCAATGTGCCACTGGAGATGACGCCCTGGTACGCGCACATAGCAATGATTATTAACTGCGTTCGTTAGTAAAACAGAGTAATTCAGTAAAAGCATAAAGATCCCCAGGTGGTCAAAATTAATCCGGAGCCCTCCACTACGGCGCGCCTCATCGCCTGCGTTGCGTCGGCGCGTTAAACCCCACAATCAATCAATTCAGTAAAAGCATATTGATGGGCGCTCATCTTTAGTATATTAAGGTCGCTCACAAAATGAGCGAATAATCAACTGAACGCACCCCTCGGCGTAAGAAGAAATATCATGAAGAGGGCAAACAACGCTCACGGCATCCAAGGAAAACGCGGATAACGAAGCTATTATCTTTCAAGAAGAATAAAAACACGTACAAACCAATGATAACACATTTGCATTTCTAAACACTACAAATGATTAATTACCGCCACCACCAATTTCGACTGCACACTAAGGTCCTTTAAAGCCCCTATCTCTAATTCGAGAGAGGCTGGGAGGATAATACTCCCCCTCTACCATGCGGGTCCAATGCAGAGAAAGCACATCTAGGCTACCACATTGCATTGCTTAATTAATGACTTCCGCCAGCACTGCCTGGGGCGATCCTAAATAGCCCAATTAAGTTTTTCCTTGCGGCACACAACATAAATGGCTGTGCTAATACAATTTAGGAACCTCTCTTCAACGTCCAAACTGGAGAAAAATGTGAGGATAGATAATATGTTTTGTGTTTCGTGATAATTTGAAAATCGCAACGACGGCTCCTAACACTCACAGTTGCGGCTAACTAAAATATTAACAATCGTGTTTCGGTTGGTCTTTTTACTTCGTACACGGCGTAAAGACTGGAATAAGTAGCTGGTGAATACGCCTCTTGTGACGCCCTGCTCTCGCTCAGCCCATGAAAAGAAGTTGTACGTCAATGTAACAAGTTCGCTACGCAATTAATTCAGGCGGAGCGGTCTCACACAGCGCGTGTAATTAACGCCACATGTGCACAAGCCGCACGTCCGCGCAATGTGTTGCCCGCGTCGACGACGAACAAAGTCGGCTTCCCCTCCCGGCACCCTCCTCAGTGCATTGCTGCATGCACGTATTGCTGCATGCACGTATCTCACGCTTCCCTTCCGCAACCGGATTTTCATCTCCGGAACATCATTTTGCACACAGCGCAGGAACAGTTGGCATCGAGACAATTATGAGTCGCCCTGAAAGCGCGTCAGAAACACGCCCAACTTTGGCGGGATCCATTTACTAACAGAGTTGCCGGAACCGGAAAAGTTGCGGGAACATCTGCAGCGGGGTATCGTCAACGTAAGCGCATCGTCATGCAGAGGCACTCTCGACGGCCGCACTGTTGCCAGAAGGCAGCACGTTGCGCTTTCATGCATTGTCTGGATTGTGGGCTGGCGCGTATTCTATGCCAGAAATGAAGGTGGGGAGGGCTGAATGGTCAGCTTGCTTCATCTGCGCGTATGCAAAACGGAAGGCCCGAGAGAGAAGCGGGGAATCGTTTAATTAACGAGAAATGTTCGCTGAAACTCTCGCGAATCTGGTGTTCCACAAGGCGTAGTTTTTATTCTATTTCTTTTCTTTTACGAACACAAGGTTTTCATTTTTTTTTTCATTTGTACAGTCAAGCGCTTTCGCTATACCATCCTGTGTGAAAAATGGTTCATTTAAAAATAATCGACATTTTTCGGGTAAGATTCAACGCGGCCAGGCTATACCAGTGCGGTTTGTACCGGTTCGTATTTTACTAAGTATCAATTCTTGGCTTGTAATGTGGGGTTCGGAGAAGTTCAAACCGAATTTTTCTCTGCACGCCCTCATACGAAAGACGTACAAATCGGCCCTCAACCTCTCTACGTACACCGCCAACGAACGTCTCATGAATGAAACTTGGCCTCCAAAACACCCTGGATAAACTACTCGAAGCCCAGCGCTCATCACAACTACAGCGACTTGCCCTCACCCCACGTCGCCAGGTTCTTCATAATATAGGCCGCACACCGACCCCTGCTCGTCTCAACCTAGAGCGCATCCCCCTTTCCATTCGGCAGCAACTCGCAATAGCGCCATAACCCAGATACATGCATCCGACGTACAACCGGGCACGAATAGAAGTTGGCGTACGCCACCTCGAGAAGCGTTGTACGGCAAGGACCCGCAGACCCTCTATATGGATATTGCACATCCGTCACCCCATTCTCTGGCTACGCTTGTCACCTTGGACCCTCCTGGTTGCATCCTTACGGCGGATGCAGTAAGGGTCCATTCCTACACCTGAAGCCGAAGCCGTGGGCATCATCGAAATTAGCCTATATCACCGTCATTGCGGATTCACTGCAAGCCTGCCGCCTTTACCAGGTCGGTATGGCCCAACGACAAGCCTTTCCCATGCTACACTTCCTGCCTCCGGACCAAGGAGTCACCATTATCCGGACTCCTGGCCATGCCGGCCTGCCTGGGAATGAAGCGGCTCATGCCGCAGCTCACGATCCACACCACCAGGCACTCCCACCCTCAAAGACCGACCCCGGGTGCTACCCTACCAACATTGACCACACGCTCCCTCCCCTTGATGGCACCTATTGTTTCATGCTGTCCCCCTACAGACCCACACGAAGAACATACCCCCTCCACCGCTCCCTCCCAACGCACCACGGCACCCTTTTCCGCCGCATGCAAACTGAAACCTCCTATAATCACCGTGCTCTTTCTTCCCCCCCCCCCCCCAACTGTCCGCACCCACACACCCCCTAACCACTGACTACCTTATTTTCTCTGGTCCTCACAACCTTACCCCGTACCCATTCCCCAGCCCTGAGCATTAGGAGGCCGAGCTGGCCAGCTCAGCACTAGAGCGACAGCAAGCCCTGGTGCAACGAGCTCTGGACGCAGCACGGACTCCCGGCCTCCGGGACACAGGAGGCTGAACACACCCTTGTGCTTAGTGAAGGTTTATTCCTCGTCTCTTGATTTATGGCTTTTTTTAGCCCGAAAAACGGCTAGTGCCATCCATGTGCCTTGCATGAAATATCTAGTCTTAACAGTGCGTATATATAGGCAACAGCTTTTCAGGCAACAATAGTGGCGCGGGTCTATGCATGTCAACATCGTTTGCTGCACGGGTAGTCATGGGCTTGGTTATAACTGGCATAACGAGCACTATAACTGCCACATGTATCTGGCATAACCCAAGTACATCAGGAAGAAATACACTGTACTTTGAATTAACTATTTAAGCAGTATTGGATGATACAAAAATAATTTCGAAAACCCTGGTCAAGGGCGACACCGAGAAGAGTCGAGGTAAAACCAGAAGAAAAACAAAATGTTAGAGGGAAATATTTTGCCTGACACAGTCGCCAGCGGCGCCCATCCCAAGAAAAAACAAAAACAAAGAAGGTCGTCCAGCTAGTAACAGGATCGACGATAGATGATTTAAAAACAGGAAAAAGAAAGGTAAATAAGTAAATTCTTTGGTGTTTTGTCGCGAATAGAGCCAAACACAACCACAAAAAAGTACAAAAACTCGGTTCGTCTGACCACAAAAACCCGTTCGGCTGGTCAAAACCGTGCACACTGGGTCAGCTACACCAGAACGCATGACGGATACGATCGAACTATTAATTCTATGCGCAACGTGACAATTTTCTCAAAGAAAGATCCGGCTTAAATTTTTTACCTCCCCTGCAAAGTAAGCCCCAAAGAATTTATTGGTCCATCTCGATCTGCTTACAAACGGGCAGATAAATGGTGAAACTAGGTCGTTTTAGCTATACTTCAGTAAAAGGATTCTCAGTTGAGCAATTTGTTGAATCGTTGGAAGAATTTCAAAACTTTTCATCAATAGTGTCTGGCGTGTTACCCCACAGTTGAGCCGAGGACCATCGGTGTTCAAACGTATCGCCGTTTACGAATCCCACTCTGAAACACCATTCCATGTCGTCGGCGAGTCGGCACACTCGAGATTGCACAAATGCACAAAAATCGATGCTGAAATGTCTGGAAAAGTCGTTTAACGACGTTCGCTCCACCCTTCTTTTGTTATTTTACTTTACTGTATCTGATTTTTCGTTCCAGAACAGCAAGGTTGCCATAGAACAAACTTCAAACATCGAAAGGCGCTCGAATTCGTTGACTCTCGGCTTTGTACGATTCAGGGGTACACTTGTTTGTTTTCGTTTTCATTCCATCTCCTTTCGCCTAGTTTGGGGAATAGCTTGCTGGCCACAAACAAACAGCGGCTAAAGGTACTGGTAAAGCTAGGCCATTTAGTTGGCGTTGTATTTTAATGTACAATTCACTGCACTTCTATTTTGCGGTTAACTCTCCAAGCAGGCTTCGTTTTGTACCGCAATCGATCACCGTTCTCCTTGCAGAAGCAGCACACAGTGATTTGCCCTGCGCTTTCTCCTCGCAGTTTGTGAACGCTGTTCGGAGCTTGTCTGCTGATGGACAAACATCCTTCTGTCTTGAAGCCCATTTTTTCTCCCCCAGTACCTCTACAAAACTTCATCGTGCATCTAGGGCACTTCCAGATAGTTTTTCTGAATATAGCAGTTAGTAAACGTAAACGCAGTTCCGCATAACCACCACGCTCACTTTCTCGCCAACGTCTTTTTTCGGCAAAGCCTGCTCATGCGAGATTTCGTAAGTATTGTAACAAAATCGCACACTGTGGTGACAGTTGATATATTAATCAGAGTGCATCCCAGCGCATGTGGCGGCAAACGTTTGGAAGTCACATCTGGAAAAAAAAGCGAGCTTCGGGGTTGGTCGAACAATCACAGATGAAAGTAACAGATGAAACAACGACGATGGTTGAACGCGAAGCTTTCACGTGATGGATTCTTTGGTTGGCCGATCACACACTGCGAGTATGGGCTACTGGAGAGGTGCGCACCCTTTTTCTATAGTACCCACAGCAACTCCCGGGTGTGCACTCGCTAGGCCTAACGTTTGGGTCTGAGGTGTACGGCGCGAATCGGTACCGGCCGCTTGCGTTCGCTTCCACCATGTCGAAATGGAGCTATCGGATGGACGCCGGCTTCATAACGCGAGGGACGCCGGCTTCATTCCTGCCACGGGATGTGTTTTTTCTTTCAGTTCACCGCCGATCATTCGTCGTCTCCGTCAGACAAAGCTGCCTTTTCTGCAGGGCGTAATGTCGTACAGCAGCACCACTGCGGACACTCAGCTTTCCTTTAAATACGGGAATGCGCGTGTGTCGTAATGTCAGAGTACGTTATGGGACCTTGAAGATCTAATTTTTTTTCTATGCCCCTCCTCTACGGCGCGTCTAGCCTAGCTGTGGCTTCGGTACGCAAAACATAAAATTTCATTTAAAAAGGCGTAAGTGGGTTTTGAACTACTGCATAAATGAATCCTGCTATAAAAAATCCTGATATATGAAAGTAATCGAAGTTTCTATATTATTCGGGTAATATGTATGCGCCTAACTACGAATTCCTTCCCGAAATTGCTGCGACACTGCTTTTACGGGTTTCTCAATTCAAATCTCGCAAGCAATAAAAACGAACGCAACGTCATATCACCGGCGCAGTCCGGGAGTTCCGAAGTCGACATTTTTAATACGACCGAATTCCTATGCATGATGGAGTGGGTAATCTTCTATGAAGGTTGATGGGAAACCTACGAGGCATGACAATAAGGTCGAGACAGAGAATAAACATAATTATTCGGTCGTCCTCTAGTCCGGCATGCCCTGGTCCTTGCTTGCTGCAAGTGTCCTCCCCAGCGGTATGTGCTGGGACGAGAGGTCCGACCTCGTCAGCCGGCCCATCCAGTACTCGTAGGTGCGTCGCAGATTTGGCGTAAGGGATGGAGATTCTTGGCATTCCCAGACTAGATGGTGCCAGGTTTCGGGGTGAGGGATGGGGGGCGGGGGGGTCGCGGGTATTGTGCTATTGTACGGGGTAGATACGCGGTAGTCGGGTAGACGGGGGTAGGAGTAGGCCTAGAGTGCGCGGAGTGGGGTCGACTAGGCTAGGGAGAGGTGAGGGTGGGCCGGCGGGAGCTGCTGTGTAGTCTGTGTAGGGAGCTGTGTAGTCAGGAGTCTTCTCCGGGTCTTGTCTCCCTTGGAAAATGGTCCGGAGCGTATGTACTTGAGCAGAAAGGTGCTCTTGAGCAGAAGGGTGCTCCGTCTCGTTTCCATCGAGGGACTCCTGCTCACGGGTCCAAACTATACAGGTGTCGGGGAGATGCGGAGTGTTCTTGTACATCTTGGGGTCAAGGGGTAATAGGCGGCCTAGCACGTAGCTGCGACTTGTCGACTAGAAAATCTCTGGCGATAGTGAAGAATGATGCCCAGGCAGGGAGGGGGACAGCTCGACATCCAAACAGTCGTGGGAAAAAATTCGGTTTGCCCGGCCGATTCTGATGTGGCAACGCGTGTTTATGTGTGTTTATTGTTTTGTCTATTTGCGCTCTATTTGTCCTCCCCTTAGCCCTCGAGGCTAAGAGGAGGTAACGTTGAGGTACGCTCGCCTAATCGACCATTTTTTATGAGTTCGAGGTCAGCTTAGGCAAGCCTGCCTTAGCGTTGTTTGAGCGTTACAGAGCTCCCTGCTAACATAGCCTCTTCACGACGTTATGAACACCAAAATATACTAGGCGTAATACGTAAGACTAATTTATGCAAAGTTTTCTGCCAAGACGCAGTGCACTCCTAGAATGTTACGAGCAGTTCGCGAACAGGACTAATGAATTTCTAAAATTTAGAGCAGTTAATTATCAGCTACATGCTAAATGGTTAGACAAAACATATCCGGGGCGAAAATTTTTGTGCGTCCTTAACAGCCTTCTTTGTGAAGGTTTCTTGGGAGTCTATTTTTCTAAAGTCCTTTGCCAGGTTTCCCCCTTGTTGAACCAAAGCATTCGTTGAATAGTGAATAGCTGATAAAGGACACCACAGATAAATTTTTCAAGTTCGGTGGTGAACACCTGCAAGGGGATTCTGTAAAAGTTTCCCCAATTCCGGGATCGCAAATGGGTATCAATAGAGGAATAGAAGAATGCCCTTAAAAAATAGCAAGCGTGTTGATCCTTAGTTCTGTGTAAACTTAACTTCAGCCTCGCTCAGATTTGTTCACTGACGTTTAGACCTGAATCCTCCAAAAAAACCACAACATCTACTCTAAACTCAAACTCGCCTCGGGTTCGCTAGGTTTGTTCGACTTCCCGTATGTGGGGAAGCCTCGATTACGGTATAAAGTATTTGACTTTCTCTGTTAACTTTCACTGAGTCGTTGCAGTAACGGGCCGTCGTGAGCGCCGCCATTGCAGCTAGCGACGTTTTTGCACAAATATTGCTGCTTTTTGCAGCCACAGGCAACTTTCCAGTCTGTTCTTGACAGCCATGCCAACGACAAGTGGAACGTGCCTGCCCGGTACAAGAGGGAACGCTCGCTCAAGCGCGGCTTCCCTAGACAGTGACGCCAGATTTTGCTCTAGTATATATTAGTATGATTGGTCATTAAGAGTAACAGAGGGGAACCCTACAGAAGGCATGCGTTGCAGAGGGCGGCAGAAAGTTAGATGGGCAGATGAGATCAAGACGTTTGCGGGGATAAATTGGTCGCAGTTAGCACAGAACCGGGGTAATTGGAGATTAATGGGAGAGGTCTCTGCCTTGCAGTGGGCGCAGATAGGCTGGTGATGATGATGATATTAGTATGAAACTCTAAGCTGTAGGCACGTGTGGACCTAGAGTTCGAACGCTTGCGTCTGCCGGTGCCTGCCCGTCACTACCCCGAACCGTGAACGAGATCACTACTCTCCTCACGTGCGAAAGAAACAAAAACATGTCCCACCATCTATCAATGGAAGGTTCACGATGCCGCCCATCATAGCGCAACTTGCTCTCGTGAATAGAGGACGAAATGAGTGTTTCTCATCGAAATGACACCGAAACAGTGACCTTCCTGCCACTAGCGAAAGGGGGGATCGGATCGAAGGAAACTTCCCTAGCACCAAACAGCGTCAGTGTTTTTTAATGCTTGCAGCATTACTTGTCTATGTTGTTCGTAGGATGCTAAAGCCTACCGACATTTTACTGTAGAGTATCCCCCGTGACTTGTGTTTCGCAGACGTCTTTATGTCCCGGCATCACAACCGTCATCATCTAAACTGCACGTAAGGCTCAGAGAAAATCCTCCCCTTCAAAAGTAAACTTCTCAAAATGAGGAGGCTTATTCCCGGGGTCTCCACCAGACCTCCGGTCGGCTTTATAGTTTCATGTTTCAAGGCGAAGCGGCAATAAGGTTCTAGGTTTTATGGAAAGGCAAGATGAATCATCGTCGTGTTGAATTCAGTAGAAGCTGCTGTTTGATGGAACCGGACAACTATGTGAGAACTGCTGATACAAAGTGTTCTCAGGGCCCATTTGGACCAAACACACCTTTATGTTGGAATCGTCCTTCTGACGACTTTGTTAGCATACCAGATGTTGTTTCATATAGAATTACTGTGACCTCTTTTATTTGTAGGTAACTTTCTTTCACACTCTGTATTAGGGCATGTTTCCTGATTGCACTTTTTCTGTTGCTGTATGTTTGCTTGCATGTGGTATGTACGTAGTACATACTCCCCTCTTTAATGCCCTCTCACCTTGAGGGTAATTGAATAAATAAATAGATAGATAGGTGTAACTTTAATAGGGAAAGGGCTGGGTCAGAGGCCTGTAAGGATGGCAGGGAGAAAAAGGAGGGGTAAAATTAATTCCGGCTCAGAATGTCAGCCTCCCGTACGAAATCCTAGAGGGAACGCAAGACTCGGGTGACGTGCGTGTGCTGTGGTGGCGCGATCCAGACCTCGTACGTGGCACTTGGCGGCGATGGCGCGCGCGAATACTCTCAACACAGGGACAATCCCACACCAGGTGCTGCATAGTAGGACGCACCCCCAGGTCACAGGTTCGGCAGGTGACGTCAGGATGGGAGGGCTCAACGTCGTCAGGTTGCTGGCGTCCACGACGAGGGATGTGCGCTCGCCATTTTGCAAGAACATCATCGGTTAGTGCCGCTCCAGCTCGAGCCCTATGGACTAAAACCTCGGACGCGCGCGCGCGGCGGCAGTCCGCTCGGCAGTGGATGGGGGTCGAAAGTTACCGATGACCGAAGCACTTGCCGTCCTCGTTGCTTCAGGAAGTCACGCTGGTCGTCGGGGTCCTGGAGTGGACGGACGGTAGTGAACCCGCGGTCCAGCGGCGGCGAGCGGGAGTTTAGAAGCGCGCTCGCCAAAGCGTGTGCAGCCTCATTGACGAAGCCACCGGTGTGGCCGGGAACCCAGGTCACGTGTACGGCCACATTTTGTTGTACGCGAAGTGCACGGCAAATGCTCTTAATTTGATCAGTTAGACAGCCGTGCCGTGGAATCCGCTGTACTTTTCTGAGGGCCTGAAGGGAACCTGTATAGATGGTGAGGCGCTCCCCTTGGGGAAAGGCGCTTTGAGGCACTTGCTGCGATAAATAGTCCACGGCCATATTACCAGCGCACAACTCTAGTTCACAAGACGTGGGGCACTCCTGATCATCGTAATGGAGCACCAGGCCACGGCGCATGTCACGTTGGGGGTAGTAAAAAGCAATGCACGCGCAGTGGGTGGTAGAATCCCAGGAGGCGTCTGTGAAAATTGCCCCAGGATCGGCATCAGCACGGGCAGCGCGAGCGTATCGTTGGAAAGCGTGGGACTCTTTGGTAAGCTTTAGGGTAGTAGAAATGGGACGGAAGACATTTTCAGCCTCCCAGGGTGAAATCTTTGGAGAAATGTTTGGCAGGTCGGTATGATGCACGGGTCAGTTCAGCAATAACAGACGTTGACCAGAGAGAGTCCATGTGCGGCGTCTTCAGTGATTGCGCCTCCGCTCTCCGGTTGTCGCAGGTATAGCAGGAATTGGAGAGAAACGATGGAGCTCTTCTATTCGCGTGTGGCGGCGAAGGCCCGTAATGACACGCATGGATGCTCTGTGTAGCACCTCTAGTTTTTCTGTTTCTGCCTGAGTGAGATCCAAACACGAGGCTCCATAGCAGGCGTGAGAAGTTAGTAGTGCAACTACTAATATGCGGGCTACCTTCGTACCCGCACCCTCACTGCGATAGGAAATGAAGTGAAAGATCTTCATCCATGCAGGCGCGAGCTCTTTATTTAGCCATGCCTTTATTTAGCCAGAATTAATTGATCTTCGAACTTTAGACTCACTTTAGCTCTTTCATCCTGTGACCCTCCCAGGAAAATGTACCGGGTTTTCTCAGGCGATGGGTGCATGCCAGTTTGTGGACAGTATGTGAATGAAGCATCCAGGGCAGTTTGAACGGCAGGTATTGCTTGTTCTATTGTGGCATGCTGCCATGGGTTAGTTCAGATGGCGTACATAGTAAAAGAATGCCCGTAGCATGATCGTCAAGGCAATTTGCAAGCCTTCTCATCACTAGCTTGGATAGGGTTGGCGAGAGGATTGCCCCTGGGGCACTCCTACCCTATTTGTGTAGTGACGTGGTTGGCTACCGACGCTACATATTTCGAATGTGCAGTCATGCAACAACGCTTTTACCATGTTTACGATTCGTGTGCCAGGACGAGCTTCTTCCAATGCCTGTATGATGGCTTCGTGAGAGACTGTTAAACGCTTTCCGAAGGTCTACGGTGAGCAGGAAGCTCGGTACGCCGGTTCGCCGGCCGCGGCGCTTGTTTGCGAGACGTCGCAGGAGGTAGAGGAGGTGTGTGAAAAGGTTTGTGCTGGATGGAAATGAGCCCATCGTTCTTCAACGTGGTAATTGAGACGTGTAAGAACCATTCTCTCGAGAAGCATACAAAGGGTCGAAGTCAGTAAAAGTGGCCGCATGTTGCTCAGCTGTGTTGGGGACTTGCCAGGCTTGTGAATAGGTATAACGACGGAGTGCTTTCATTCGGGCGGAAGGGTACCTCACATCCAAGTCTGATTTTGGTTTTAGAGCTATTACTGCTCGCCAGTGTGATCTAAGTTGCGAAGCATCTGCCAGGTGATGCGATCCTTTCCAGGAGCACTGCGCTCATTCACGGAGTCTAAGGCATGCAGCAATTCGTGTAGTGTAAATGGGGACTCTACCCCGTCATCGCAGGCTGGGGTACGTTTTTGTATAGGTGAGGTACCGGTGGTGTACGAGGCTGGGGGAAAAACGTAGATGCAGCCAAATCTTCCAATTCTGCACCGGTAATGCCTTCCTTTGGACGTATTGCTTGCACGGGGTTTCCATGTTTGCGCTCACCGTTGATGGCTCGAAACCTTTGCCAGAGCTTTCGAAGGCCCGTTCTTTCTCCGAGGGAGGCGCAGTGGTCGAGCCATCGTTCGCGAGCAAGTCGCTTTGCGTAACGTCGAGCTTGCGCCGTCTTGTCGCGTACCTGGAGAAGGTCCACGTACCGCCTTCCACCGCTTAGGTAAGCATGGTGCAGCTGCTGCCTAGTATTTCACAGGTACAGTAGGTGTTGATCGGGCGTGGGCAGGTTCTCGCTTACAGAGATATGCCGGGTTGAATCTACCGCTGCACGTAAAATTTTGACGTGGAATGACATGTTCATTTCGTAACGCTTAAAGTTAGCGCGAAATTCGTCCAAATTAACAGCATTTGTGTGGCGCGTACGTTTTGTTGTTGTTCAAATATTCAAATCCAACGAAATCGGGTAATAGTCGCGACCCATGGTATCTAGCCTGCATCGCCACTCGCACACAATACCTGGTGTGCGCCCCATTAAGTCAGGGGATGTGTCCTGCTGGCGTGCGTGGAGCCCATGTAGAGTTGGGTAGGCGGTGTCGTTCGCCAATAAATAAATAAATAAATATCATCGATCACTGTCACTATCGTAGATGGTGAACTAAGAAGCAGGATACGGGGTAACACTGTCATCAATGCGGGCCTCGTGATTGCTGGTGCTTTTCCTGAAACAAAGGGCGTGCACCCACTCGAGACGATTGTCCACTCTGATTGTACCGCTCTAGTCGTGGTAACAGGGCGAGCCAACGGGCTCGAATCATCATCAGCGTAAAGATCGTGAATACGTCCGCGGGGAAGTCGGCTGCTGGACACCCCTTTTTTTCTGACATCCCCCATTCCCCCATCGCTCTGTTGCTTCCACTACGATTCTACTCACAGCAATATATATATATATATATATATATATATATATATATATATATATATATATATATATATATATATATATATATATATATATATATATATACCTACATAGCGAATCAGAATGGAAAATGAAGGGCTCGCTGGATTAGGACAGAAAACAGAAATAAAGGTTGGCAGTCAAGAAAACTCGGAAAGCAAAGGGGACAATATGGTAGGTCATTGAAACAGATAAAGAATTTGGAAAGAAAAGGGAGAAAAAATGCCCGCCAGGTGGGATCCGAACCCACGACCTCCAGAATACAGGTCTGGAGCGATAACCACTACGCTACCGGCGGGGCTGTTTCCCCCCCACTTTCTTGAATATATGTCAAGGTATTTTTGTTTCCTGCGCTTGGGGGTGGAAGCCAGCGCCACTCGGACTACTCGAGGTGAAGGGGACCTTCTTTTTAACCCCCGGGCCGTGGCTCGAGTGTCTACGACATTTTGAAAGTGGTAGACCAGGTTTGAACCCTCTTAAGCTCCCTATGGCACCAAGACTGCCAGAACAGAGGCCCTCGCTGTGCATGTAGCGAATCAAAATGGGAAATGAGGGGCTCGTTGAATTGAGACAGAAATAAGAAAACCTCGGAAAGCAAAGGTAGGTCATAGAAACAAATAAAGAATTGGAAAGACAGAAAGAAAGTGGAGAAAAAATGCCTGCTGGGTGATATATATATATATATATATATATATATATATATTATATATATATATATATATATATATATATATATATATATATATATATATATATATATATATATATATATATATATATATATATATATATATATATACACTGCATGCGTTTACACGCGTTCCGCACGTAATTCAAGCCATTGGCTTGTAGTCCTAACCTAAATTTCCACCGAGTCATATGAAATGCATTATAATCGTAAAATAATGTATGTCTGTATATTTACTCAGCTTTACGATTCAGTGCAAGCAATTAAGGTATGTCAACACATTTTACATTTTTTTTAATTTCTATCGGTAAACTTTTATTTACCATGGACCTTATATAGGATCGTATTTAATGCTATTCAAAACCTATAAATAGTGAATATATTATTACTGATACTTGTTATTGTCAAAAATACCAATAACGCGGCTGTTACGCGAACATTCACAAGTATTGAATGAATTGCAGGCATTACAAAATGTTTGGCACAAAGGTAGCCACCTAACCGTAACGTGCATTCAACTAGGATCTTTGCCATCAGATATTTGGGAATAAAGTTATAGTGAAACTAGCAAAGAGAACACAGAAAGTGTCATTTTTGTTGCTATAACCAAACTTATCGCTTGTTTTTAAAATTTCTAGTTCACTTCACAGTATATTAGAAAAGGAACGCGCCCGGAAAGTTTCGTTGAAAAAGAGATAGTCATTTCGAAGATACAACGGTTCGCCTTAAAAGAAATGAGAAAAATCAAGTTTTGAGAAAAAAACAACAAAGTTTTTAGATGCGGGTAAAAAGCAGATATTTTTGCCCTGGAAGGTTAAAATTCACCATTTTCATGCCTTAATGTAATTGACGGTAAATGTTAGTGCAGCGTTTACTCTTCAGGCTGAATATTGTGAGCATACCTCTTTTCTCAGATAGTGAAGATTTATATTGTCGAAACTAACATCGCTGTGTGTCTAAAGTAGCCATTGCACGATATTTAGCAACGACCCAATTAAAAGTGTGCGACGTGTTTTAGTAGAGAGGCATGGCTGCGCAACCGAGAGATTGAATGCCCACTAAAGTGTTCCACGTTGCTTGATGCCCTTCTGATTACCCTATATGCATCTCGAAAACAACCTTATGACTGAAAAACTTGTGCTTGTTTTGTCTATAGGTATAGCGGCCATTAATTTATATAGGATGCCACGGAGAAAAAGCGTTGGCTGGAAAAAGATCCTTATGGTGATGAGACAGACCTTTTCCACATACAATTGATAAATTAGAAGAAAACATTAAGAACTTACTCTTGTATGTCTTCCTACGTTCACGCGGGGCCCTCACTTGTTTGCAGTAATTGACTAACGTTGAACAAACATGGGAACCGTCCACTGTTTAGTTAAGTTGGGCTGTATCAATCAGTTGGTGCAACGTAAAGGGATTGGGAAACATTTTGGTCACAAAATCACAGCGGACTTTAATATTCTGTAATACGCTCTTTTCACTTCCCTCTTGCTACTACGAAAGTACAAAGTGAAAAGGCTTGAATAGTGATTAACCGGGAACAGCTTCTCCATAGTTCGGAGAATTGCGTATCCGTGAGAGTGCCATTCATTTCACCTGTTACCCGTGCCGAAGCAAATGACGAGCAAGGCTGTATGACTCACCGAAGTGCAGAAGACAGATGAGGCCCCATGAAGGCAACGCGCTCCTCCCCATGGCGTATGTTCTTGTGGTAGAATTTGGCCGGTTATCCCGGGGTAGCCGATGCGACCCGGTAGGAACGTCTTCTAAACAGGTGCTTCGGCTCTGCCTCAAACCACCATTCGCCTACTCATCGACACGCTGGTCTCGCATCCAAAGCGACCTCCTCTGATCGAAAAGTTGTCAAAACCATTTGATAATTCAATCGATACCAGTCACGTCCACCTAACTACAAATTCTTAACATCGGCAAGAGAATACGTCTATGCACTTCATAAAGACGATAACCTCTTCTTCCGACTGACTTAGCAAATGGAGGGCATAATTTAAAGGGACCGCCTGGAAAAATTCTCTTGGGTCAACTGGACGACGAAGCACTCTGTCACGGTCCACGACCGAAAAATTCAGGTTCAAAGCTCCGCTTGAGTGGAGGCTAAAAATAAGAGGACCGAAAAGACGTTGAAAATCGGTGCCGCGGGCGTCTTTGTCCAATTAGCGGGATTTGCAGAAGGCGCCTTATTCTTTGACCTAATTAACGATGGCAGTCGCTTGTTTGCCGCAGAAAAGACGAATAGCTCAGGCGAGTGCGGAAGACGAACGCTCAGGAAGCGAGCTGCAACAGATCACGCTAGCCGAAGGTGCGCAATGGCTCTGGAATCGTGGCCGCCTGGTGGAACGTGCAGAGAAGAAGCCCGAGAGCGTGCTGTCGACGATGCGTCTCACGAGGCGCGGCGAAG
Source organism: Haemaphysalis longicornis (assembly GCF_048455015.1). Taxonomy (NCBI): domain Eukaryota; kingdom Metazoa; phylum Arthropoda; class Arachnida; order Ixodida; family Ixodidae; genus Haemaphysalis; species Haemaphysalis longicornis. Next base: position 150,724,102 of record NW_027526335.1, on the reverse strand, counting down.
CAGACTGCGCGCCCAACTCTGCGCTCACCCGATCCCCCGGCATCCTCCTCTTCCGATCCCGCCTCTTCCCGTCGCCAGCGCTCCATCTCTTCCTCCCGCTCCTCCCGTCGGGGTAGAAAAAAGGAGCGCACGAGAGAAGCAGAAGCGCGGGGATCACTAACGTTTCTTTCAAGGTGCGGCGGCGGCTGACGGGAAAAAAATAGAAAAAGGAAGCGAGCATGAGTACAACAGCGCTACCGGGGGTTCAGTTTTTTCACTTTATTATTTCGCCCAGAAGAGTAAGCTGGAAACTTTGGGGTTTTATTTATGGTTTCCGTACACATCTTTTCTTCCCGCTCGCACCATCTGTGGGGCCGTATATTTACTTAGGCAGGAACGATTCCTTCTCTTGTAGGTAAGGTTTTGGAGGAAGGTAAAATAGTTCGTTCATATTTAACTTTGTTTTTATTTTTCGACGTGCCGGATTATTTTACTTTTCTTGTCCATCCCACCAGCTTGCGACGCGGGGAAAAAAAGGTTAACTTCTAACGAAAGATCTCTAAAGTTTCCTCGATTGCGAGCTGTTGGCGTACATTAAAAGAACAAAAATATTGCAAAGCTTATAGTTGTCTGAACAGAAAAGAACAGGAACGGCTAGCAAAAAAGAGAGGCTTGAAACTGCTTGCATACCGTGTAATGCTCCCATTGTTTACACTCTAAGAAATCGGGGAAGTAGTTGAAGAGTTCAACAGTCATTGTACTCTTGTGAGCGTTGGTGCACTCTCCTTGAAAGCTGCGGGGAGTACAATGCAATGTTCGCTCCACATGAGGATGAGGAGTAAAACTAACTGGGTATTCTTATCGTCTGGCGGGGAGTCCAGTCCCAATTCCACTCCTGCACCAGGGCAGAGTAAACTTACGCATCGTCTCCCTCTCTCCAGTAGGAAGATTAAAATTGCAATTTCATTCCTGTTCAGTGTGGGAGTAAGCATGGAGATGTACTCCTGCCATTCACGCGCACCAATTTATCAATGAAGTTTTATTTGCATACGTATGTATTATACGATGCTGTTGTGTAAAACAGAGACCTATTACTTCTGCTGCTCATTCTAAATGTACAAGCATATGAATTCGTCAAACGACTGTGAGATCAGTGACATCAATGGAACAAGCTTGAGAAAACTCAAAATGCATATCTCGATTGTCCTTTTTTTTTCTCTCTGCCATGGCTTCGTTATCGACATTTAGAAAGTTGGCAGACCATGCATCATAAAAGGCGCGCACCTATTGCAGCACAGTTGCGGGCCATTTCGATTCACGTTGTGCGCCGCACCGTGCACGCAAACATGCATGCATGCGCGAGAAGTCGGCGGCGAGTAGGACGATCTCTCGCGCTATAGGATGTGTGAAAAAACAGCTGCAGATATACTGTCGACCACCTCCAACTTTAAGTTTGAACCAATCGCCGAAATCCTTGCACCGCGGAAAATATGCCACATTACGGTGGTATGGTAGCGTACCCTACACCGACACCGATGCAGATGACGTGAGCGGTCGACTTTGTGGTGTCGTTTCTTGGTCCTCTTTTGAACACTACGCGGTTAAATGCAGCTACTGAAGCACACATGGAGTCATGAGTGCAATGTGAAAACACCTCTATTTCGCACGGTGAGTGAACGAACAGTTGTGAATAATGACAGCACCTGGGGAAGTACACTTTTTGAAACCAGTCGATTTTCCTTGTCTGAATGATATCAAGTATCATCCTGCCTGGCAGTAGCATGAGTAAATGTTTAGCAACCCCAACTCGTTTCGTAGCTTGGCTTCTTATGTTAGTATCCTCGTCTATTTCCCATATGAAAGCATCGCTATGTGTACCTGTAGCAGCTGCCTTTGAAGAACTCCCTCGTCGTCTGCTTTGGCTCCCTTGGTGCGGGAGGAGCTTAGACGCTCTTCATTTCGACCCCAATCTAAGTTCCTTGTCGTGTTTTCAGGGGCCTATCCTGTACACAATGATCTGTTCGGGACTGTTTTAGCACACCGAAAAATGCGACTCGCAATGACAGAACCAACACATCTCGTGCGCTGCTTAAAGACATAATTCTCTCGCTCCTTTGGTCATGCTCTGCTCGTTGTGCAAAGCAACTAAGGCAGGAAAACGCGCCATAAGCAGCAACCACATTACTCCTGTGTACGCACATATTACGCTGCACAAACTACAGGACTGTTCTTCGTCGAGGGGTTATAGAAGTAAAATGCGCAGGTAAGTTACCCAAAATGGAAGACCACAGCTACAAATACTGTAATAATATTTGTCCAGTTGGCCCATACTGATGTTTGTTTTGCATTAGCGTTCAGTTCATCGCTAACTAATTTTAAGTTTTTGAGTGCATACTAAAAGTGTTTACACCCTTTTTATCAAAAAGGGTGTAGCATAAGTGGAAAAAGGGTGTTGAGAGGCCATTAGAGCCTTTTTTTAATCTCAACACACTTCGTTTAGCTCTACACCCTTTCTGTGTGAAAAAAATTCCGCCATCTTCACGAGGTGAATGATGATGAGAGGGACGAAGCAAAAATGCTTATCGGTGAAACAGTGAAACATTGTTATAGGTCTTCTGGACATCGCGCACCATCTGAATAAGTGAAGGACATCAGGCGTGTTTGTAGCCATGCTCGCGTCTCGGTTTGTAGCGCAGTGGGAATGGCGCCACGTACCTCCCGTCGCGGCCAGAGTCGTGGGATCGAAACTGGGCGCCGCCGCTTCAAGACCACCACTCCTCGCTCGCAAAACCGCTCCGTTGACAAGCCCGTCGACGACGTCGATGTTTGTGGTGATTATGTAGGGCTTGTTTGGGACGATCAGACTCTCCATGGGTAAGTTGGCGAATTCGGTGTGTGACATTTTAGCCACCTTGGCCGTCGCCTTCTGCAGAGCGTCTTGTGTCTCGTACCCCCGGTACGTGTCTTGAGCTCGCAGGCTACGAACGACAACCTCTTTTTCTTCCTCTCCTCCTTGTTGGGTAGCAACAAACGCGTTGAACGTTTTGACCTCTTCGGCCAATCTTCGGTTGGCCAATCCCTAGGGGGATCCTGCCACCATTATCATCGTGGTGCCGTGTACAGCAACGAGCGACGTGACAGGGCCCGAGCAAGAGGAGCTTCGCCCCTAAAAATAGGTGTTGATCAACTATAATACCCTTAGTTTTTCTTAGGGTGTTGAAAGGGTGTTGAAAAGGTGTTTGGCTGTTCAATGTATAAGGCGACGCATGCATGTATAATTCCACTGTGGGGAACAAGACATTCCCTCATACCCTCCCTCCTGTGTACCCACCGCGGTGGCTCAGTGGCTAAGGCGTTTCGCTGCTAAGCCTGAAAACGCCGGTTCGATTCCCGGCCTCGGCGGTAACTTTTCTGGTGGGAGCGAAAAGCAAAAACTCCCGTGTGTCTGTGATTTCGGCGCATGTTAACAATTCTCAGGTGGTCAAAATTAACCCGGAGCCCTCTACTACGGTGCGCCTAATCACCTGAGTTGGGTCGCCCCGTTAAACCCTACAATCAATCAATCATACCCTCCTGTACTCGTGAGAAATGTTCAAAAGCAAAACAAAATAGTTCGTTGGCAATGATCGCTCGTTTATATATACGGTCTGCCTCATGCCTCAAGATAATCTTTGGCTCGTGAAACATAAATCTGAACGTTTAAAATTTAAACTTGTACTACTTGGTGATTTTAATTTACCTTATATGAATTGGCATACCATGCAGCACCACTCCATGTGTTTCGAAATACTCATCGACACGATGTTAACCTTCAATCTTTCCCCAATTGTCACTCAACCTACCCGCGTACAAAAAAGCTGTTCAAGCATCGTTGATTTGGTATTTCTAAGTAAAAATTTTACATCGGACAAAGCTAAAGTTCATATTTTTGGTGGGATATCAGATCACAGTATTATTTTGTGCACTGTTCCTACGTCAGACACCCATACCCAACTCAAATCTTTTGTTACTTATCCCGATTTTAACAATGCTGACAATACCAGTATAAAAGACCACCTTTCTTTTGAGCTTGCTTCGTTTGAACACCTAAGCAACGACATAAACACAGATGTAGAAAAACTGTGGAAAGAAATTAAGGCTATCGTGTCACATTGCATTGGTAACTATGTGCCAACTAAAAAGAAACAAACTAAAAAGCAGAATCCATGGATAACCCGAGACATTATTCATGCGAAACGCAAAGTGAAGAGGCTTATAAAATAGCTTAAGGCTGAGCGTGACCCTGAACTTACAAACAGTCTTAGCTTAGCGCTAACTTGTATGAAACCAAAAATAAAATCAGCCAAATGTATCTATTTTAGCAATACACTCCTTATGTTTTTTAAAAAATCTCCCCAAAACTTTGTAATTACCTTAACCCTAAAAAATATGACTCCAACATTGCTTCCCCTGGCGATAATAAAATCAAAGCCAACTTGTTTAACGCCTATTTTAATTCAGTCTTTACTGAAGATAACGGAATCTGTCCTGGCATAAGCATTCCTTTTAACCGGCAAGTTCATCCCCTTACAGTATCCGAAGCCGGTGTTCTCAACCTTTTGTTAATGCCTGATACGGAAAAACGGACTGGACCTGACAATATACCGAATGTATTTCTCAATAGATACGCTGAATGGATGGTCAAGTATTTGTGCGTGCATAATTTTTACCAAATCGTTGTCAACTAGGTCGCTCCCCGCCGAATAGAAAATGGCAAAAGTAATCCCCGTTCACAAAAGCGGCAGTGAAGCAGATGCCTCCAACTTCAGGGCAATATTCCTGACAAGCGCCGCCTTTAAACTACTTGAACATATTATCCCAAAACACCTAACAACGTTTCTTGCCCATGAGCGAGTTTTTTCAACATTTCAGCACGGTTTTCGTCAAGGTGTGTCAACCGTCACCCAACTTCTTGAATTGATTCATGACCTCTACTTAAGCATTGACCACGAGAAACAAACGGACCTTGTAATGCTCGATTTCTCAAAAGCGTTCGACCGGGTACCTCACAAAAAACTATTAAATATACTAGAAGCAACCATAGGAGAAGGCCCAATCAGTGGCTGGTATAAAGATTACTTGTCTAACCGATCACAATATGTTCAAATTCATCAAGAAAGATCCTCCACAGTCAAACCACATCGGGTGTACCCTAAGGTACTGTTCTGGCGCCTATTTTATTTTTAATATTCATCAATGACCTACCTAAAAAGATTCGGCTTAACATAAGACTATTCGGGGATGATTGTAATATTTATCAAAAAATCAATTCCCCTAAGACCATCTATTGCTTAACGTTGCTTTGCAACCAGGGTCCGGTTTGTGCTCCGACTGGTACATGACCCTGAACACAACAAAATCAGCTCTTCTAATAATAACTAGAAAACATCACATATCAAATTTTTCTTACACCGTTAATAACGTTCCCTTGACAGTAGTGAATGAGCAGAAATATCTGGCCGTAACTTTAACACATGACCTTAGATGGAATTCGCGTGTGGCCAATGTCACATCAGCTGCCTTACGACGACTCTTTGTCTGAGAAGACGACTAAGGCAGGCCCCACCAGAAACAAAAGTACTTGCTTATAATACATTCGTAAAACCAACTTTGGAATACGCAAACGTCACTTGGTTTCGTTAGACTAACACACTTATACAAAGACTTGAAAGGGTGCAAATGAAGGCTATTGGATTTATTTATAACATATACACGACAACTGATTCGCCCGCAGAGCTTTTTAAAAAAAACAGGAATATTAAGCCTTAAACAGCGAGCAAAACTTGCTCGGCAGAAAATGTTATACCAATTAGTAAGGAAGCAGTTAAGCATCGCTAGTTCCAAGTACATATCAAAAACAGAAACCAGATCATTATGACACCCGCATTCACAGCACTTCGATAATATCAATGCCGCACCGATTGTTTTAGGTTCTCCTTCTTTCCACTCGCCATACATGAATAGAACAACTTTTTTTCCTCCGTAACAAGCAGTTCTACTAATGAAACTTTCTCGTTTTGCTGGAAAATCACCTGCGCCCTTCAGTGTAATTCAGTCTTAGTAGGTGCTACTTATAACGCATCATATTCTTGGTTTTTTGTTTGTTTTTGTTTTTAGTATTGCAGACTGTTTGCAGCTGCATAATTGTTGTGATGTACTAATACTGAACTGTTACGCACATAGGTGCATAAACTGATACTGTCTTCTTCAAATTTTGTATCATGTTGTACGTGTAACTGCTGTATGTATTATGTTAAAGGTTGTATTATTTTGCCCTTCCTGCAATAATCCCTCATGGGATTGGCAGTATGAATAAATAAATAAATAAATAAATAAATAAATAAATAAATAAATAAATAAATAAAAAAGTAATAAAAAAATAATAAAAATATGATAGTTGCGTGGCGAAAAGGGTGCCGACCGACAGCAACACGTTTGGCTTTCTGTAGGGTGTGGAAATGGTGTGAAATAGGTGTTCAGTTGCAAACAAAGAACAGTGGAGCTATGGGTCGACGTAGTTTCTTCCGATGTTGATAAGTTTTGCTACGTTTGCTAGGCTTTAAGATGTTCTTGCTAAGCTAGAATAAGCGCTGAGGGGTGAGGCCAAGTTTAACCGGATTTTACAAGGCTGTTCCAGTGTGCCCCCCTCCCCCCACCCCTCCTCCCCCCGAACCGCCAGGGATCCAAGGGAGAAACAAGCTAGGTCGACCCCCCGCTATGCTGTTTCTCCAACCTTGCACCACTTGCGCAAGCTGCGCCAAATATTTTCCGTCTTAGAATCCCAAGAAGACTAGTACCTTTGAAGCGGTATCGTAAGAGGTGCGCATACACATGCACCCCTTGTGCTCACACTCGAACAGGCTCCAAAGCCGGCTTCACTGTTATAATATCGTATCTGCGGTGACGCACCCTTTACAGTGGCGCAGTTCTTTTTCTCTGTATTTTTTTGCTAACCCCACCGAACTTATAGTTCAAGCTTAAACAGCTTCGCTTGTAATAATTCGTGCGAATTACCAATGTGTTAAATCGTGAGTTACAAAGCATACCCCGCTTGTAGAAAATATTCTGTCCACCCGTATAAATGGGTATGAATTGCCTCCAAAGTTGGAGGTCTCTTACACCCTTTTTCTCAATTGGTGGTCTTTTATTACACTTTCTCTTACACCAATTTTCTTTACACGCTTTTTCTTAGTTTCCGACACCCTAATTTGTAGCTTTACACCCTTTTTGGGAAAAGGATGTTCATTCTTTTTAATGGGTGCTGAAATTATGTGGAATAGATGTTTGGTATTTAATTAAATTCTATCACCTATTGAACATAATAACTCCCTCGCAATTAAAAAGTTGAAAATCCGCAGGCAAATTTGTATATACTCCCATTAAAACTCACAATTCCAGAATGAACGGTCAAATATCTTTTTCTTTTGCGACAAGCCCACCAACTCTACCGGAGGACTTTCCTGTGCTTGGTATTAAAGGGACACTGAAGTGAATTTGTCAAGCTCCCGTTTTTGCTTGCACTGCGTAGACTGGCGCAAATTAGCACACTTTTCATCGTTTATCCGGTTGACAAATCGGTAATTATTTTACAAAGCGCGAAAGAAGAAAAACTACCATGCGCGGTTTGCGGCGGCCGCACCAACTAAGGCTGTGACGTTGGGAGGAGGGGCGCCGTGATTGGACGATGCCCAAGGTTAGCAATCAAACAAGTTTCGGTTTCGGTTCTGTAAAACATAACCAATGGCGTTGTTGGATGGGCATTCTCAATATCTCAGTAATCATCGTACCGCGCTTCTGCCATGTTGTCGGCTGTAAAATGCACAAGATAAGCCTCCCAGGACGGCTTGTAGTCGTAGCATTCACTAGCCGAGACCTACGCAGTGCATGAACGCCCTGCGCGTATACCCGCAGACGCTCAAATGTCATGCGCTTTTCCCCCATATTTAGAGCTTGCCTCCCTCATGCCTGTATCGTAAAAAGCGTGTTCGCACCAGGCCAAGGGTCTGTTCATTCTGGCCTGTGCCCACTGCCTGCAAGCAGTCGGTGCTTATGGCAACAGCACGCCAACGAGAACTCGCTAGCGCGCCAGTGCCAGCCTGCGCGCGTTTTATGAACTAGTTCATGTAGCCATGAACGTTGCGGCCCCAAAAAAGGTGAACTCAACATAGAAAACATCGGCGGAAAACAAAAAAGTTAACTTACACAAAAAAAGCACGTATCCGCGGGGATTCGAACTCGTGACTTGCAAAGCACTTGCGGTGACGTACCTAGCGCCCCAAACCACTGAGCGGGACGCGAAGGCCTTTCTAATATAGGGTATATATTGTACAACCGCTTTACACTTTTATTTATTTTTGGCATTTCAAGCAGCTTAGGTGACTATTTGTTGTACTGCGATCGTGCAGTAAGCGTCGCCCGAGTTTCCACAGTAGCTCACGTCTAGCAATTGCATTTCGTAGACGGAAAAGCTTTCGCAGATGCGTAGTCGTTCTGCTGACCGCTGTGCTTGTTCGCCCAGCGCAAAAAAGTGCTTCCCGCGCCCTAGTTTTACGCTGTACGGTAAAAATATCAGTTGATTTTATTTCCTTAGTACCTATATTGACTTCGCTGACTCTTCTCCCGCCTTCAAGAGGTCTTATATTTTCCTACTGGCGTACCAGTCAGCGAAGCGTCGCATGTGCAGCGCTTGTGTGAAGCGACCTTGACTTGGAGCTAGATACAGTGTAGAAACAAACCAAGTAAAGAAAGGCACATTCTTCCATTCACAAACGTGTCCTGGCTTCGTTTCAACTAAGCGAACGAATTGCGACCAAGCAATTTTTTTTTAACCTCCTTGATTGCGATGACCCGCCGGCGGCCGGCGGACGAAACGCTGGGCCGACTGACTCTGTCGGCCGGGGAGCCGTGCAGTAGCGCAGCCGTGGCGCAGCCAATTGCCAGCTCATCCCCTCCTGACGTCACACGAAAACGCCACAGAAAATGGGCGAGCGTAAAGAGAGGAGGACAGCATTTTCGAATTAGTTTTTCTACTAAATAAAATTGCGCAAACGCGCCTAGAGTGGTCGAAACATGGCCTGGGGACTCCGGACTACAATTTGCGCTAGTAATCCCGCAATGTTTACATATCACTTCAGTGTCCCTTTAAAAGAAGAGCATATGTATGTCTATGCATATACTCGCTGTCCCCATGCATCCCGTTGGTTCTCTTGCTCAATTCATTTGCGGGCAAGTGTGACTTGTGCGTGTTGAATGTGTCTATATGTCATGCTGCGCTCTCGCCCCATCCACACCGACACCCACACCCTTATTTTAGGGTGTTGGGCAATCTCACACCTTTTTTAAAGATGTTCACACGCACACCCTTTATTCATCCTTACCCCTTTCTTTCCAAAACACCTTTTAAAGGTGTTCGCGATGGGACACGATTCTTCACACTTTCGCCCGAAAAGGGTGTTAGAAAGTTTAATGCAAACAAAACTATCCTGCACATTTGCACTCAAGATGATTTGGTTACAGCATTGGGTTTAATAGACAACTAGACCAGGTTTCAGGAAGACAAAGGCCATCAAACATAGTTCGATGTGCCGCACGTTATTCAAGGGTAATCAGAGAACAGTCCAAAAAGCTTGTACAAAGTTATCTTAGGGGGTTTATTTTTAAACGCCTTTCATGCGTGAGATTTGGACTTTAACGTGTAGTTGTGCTACGTTTGTGAGAGGAGCACCGTAAGTATGCATTTACAGAGTATGTGCAGAACACTTTTTCATAGGGCTACGGGAGCCACGCCAATGTCTAATGTGAGGATTCAGGCGGCCAGGCGGGCATTATATGCAGAAAATAACGTAATTTTCACAACATTACCTACTCAAAATCTCTAATTAACGTTTTATTTACTAGCTTAATTACCCATGTTTACATCGAGAATTTGATGCATGTAATATAGTTAAAGAAACCGAAACCATCTCTATGGTAGGGTTTGGAAGCAGCGAATTTTGCCCAGTTCTTTTTTGGATCACAGCGCACAATTGGGGTACGTGAATAAGCTAGAATGGCATTCACGTGTTAGTTTCTTCGCATGATGCCGTTTTTACCGCTATTGTGCCACACTTCACTGTCGCTGTTTCCTTTCAAGGGGTCGATACGTTGTAAAGTTTAAAGCAGCTTACGATTTTACGCGGATAGGAGCGTTTTGAAGACTTTTTAAAGCATTTTGATCCCGTTTGGGGCCAAACTTTCCAACTTTAGGGTACTTCTTCTAGAAGAGCGAAGCATTAAATGCTGAAAGGTGCGTTTTTAAAGAATCACCCACTAAAACGTTGGGAATAAAACAATTGATCCGAAGTAAGGAAAAAAAAACAGCGCGACGTAGACTTCTTGGAATTTAACGTGAGTAGCGCTGGGGCGCTTAAATCGCGGTCCCTTAACGTGAAGGGCAGGGTTCGTCACTTGCAGCATCATCTCGCCTCATTTGGCTCAATGCGGCCCGGCTTCTTCGCTCAGCTCGTAAAGTGGGCAGAGTTTCGTTGAGCCGTACAGGTCATTAGCGTGAAGTCGCTGATTCCGCTCGTTCTCGGCAATTTTTTTGTTCATTCTTTTTTTGGAAGATGACTTTTTTATCGTTTAACGATAGAAAGCCATAATATGCGCGGAGAAAACGGACATTCAGGCTACTGTGTTACGACAGCTACGCTGACTTAGGGTAAAGAATCAGACTAGGTTGATTTAACGAAGAAAGAAAGGGAACGGTTCGTGTAATGGTAAGCTGTTTTAGGAAGACCTCGTTAACATTTGTTCAACGTTTTGTTAGGGCATCCCCAGAGATTGGGCATTTTATTTGATGCGAAGTCATTAATTGTCCTCGGTGACGCACGTTTATTAAAATAGAAATTTTTCCTGACGGAAAAGCTCAAAATGATACAGAAATAGAAAATATGCTGTTCGAGGACCAGCAGCGTGTTACTGTACTTAACGCGCAAAAATTCGAACGTGCCCGAAGCTTCTTCCAATATAATGTGCGTTGCATACCGCGCACGTGTGGTGCTGGTGCGCAGATTTTCGGGTGGATGTTGGAGTGGGGTGAACCGGGGAGGAAGATTAGGGTAAATATTGCGATTGGAAATTTATGCTGCTGAAAGCATAAATCCCTGCTTTATTAACACATTCTGTTGTAACCTTAAGGAGTCTGAAGGCAGCCAGACGAAATCAATTGGTTTGTTTTTGAGCACAAGGTAATCGCCATGCAATGAGCTGCGCGAATATTTCCTAATGAGCAGCCATGTCGCACGAAGAATGTATTTTTAAGGCGACAACCCTTGACACTCTCGCAATGGGTTAGTAATCAAGGCAAAGTGTGTATGTCTTTTCAGATCACATCAATATGGTGGCGTTTACTTACAACGTTTTCCACCTGTGCCTCCGATATAGCAACGATACTCTGGTTTGAATGTCTCCAAGTGTGCCGAAGAGAATGCCGCATACAACTTCGGGCAGACATCCGCGGAAACTTTTAGCACACTGGTCGCGTTCGAATTCTGCAAGGTCCGATTTTTCTAACAGTTAGTTGGTCTCGGCGGCCATTACGAAAAGTGTTACCTGACACTGTGGGTAATTGTTTCAGAAAAAAAAAGCAGTTTTAATACAAAGGCTTCACAGCCCCAGCCATTCGTTGTTCCCCAAAAGAGTGTGCGTGTCGCAACATTGAAACCACTGGTGTCGGTGACCGCTTCTGCACTTGCACGATAAAAAGGAACGTTAATGTATATTTTTCCAAAGGAATCCCTAAGGAACGTGAACGAATTCATTCCCGCGCTTCATTCTTTCCGCTTGCATGAGGAGTGGACAACGTCCGATAAGAGGTCAATGAGAGAGGCCATCGTCACGGTGGTGGTCACGGAAGTGCAGCTCTTGATATCATTTCGCCTTTCCCCACACCCTCGCATTTATTCGGAAAATCGAAGCTTAGTCGCATCCAGGCATCGGCCAGCCTAATATGTCTGTACCCACTGTGGTCGATAGAACAGGGTATATGCCTAGCGTGCAGGTTCAGGAGAGTGTGAAAAAAGAGGAAGAATAATACATTGCAGGCCAACAAACATGTGTAAGGGACAATCACAGCGCTGTTATCAATTGGTTGCCCACTTTAGAAAACTGCACCGTTTTACACCAACACCTGCTTGGTAGCAACACCGGCTTGGTAGAACAATGGCTCCAACTAGCAGTGATGGCGAGTCCTTCGAGTAGGCTGTAAACTCGCGAATAGGCTGTGGTTGTTCCACGTCCAGCGGCGCCGCAGTCACAAGCGTTTCAAGGCGTTCGGCTCTCCTCGTCGCCGCCCTCACTCACTCCCGGCCATGGAGGAAAGAAAAATTAGCAGTGGCTTAGCTCGGCTATGCCAAGATATACGTAGCGTGAGTTAAGGCTCCGCTGGTTTTTCTTAGGTTTCCTGGTTGTCTAGGATTAGCTGATTATCATGCTTATTGCTGCTAAAACGATTTCCAATCCAATCCAATTCAATGCAATCCAGTCAAGGCCAGTTCAGTCCAGTCCAGTCACTGCTCCCCGCGCATGCGCAACTCGGCTGTGGTGGCTAGTCACCCTAGCACGGCTCTCCAGGAGCCATGCGAAACGGCTATCAGGCGGCTCCGGCGCAGCGTCAGACTTGGCTAATGCGCAACCGAGGCGCACAGCTGGGCACGCGCCAACGCCAGTGCGTCTGCCGCGGCTATGACGTCACTCCTCTGGAATGCGCAGACCGGTGAATGTGCAGACCCAATTCTCTACGCACCCGTACTCCAATCGGAGTACGCAACAAAAGGGCGACCTCTAAAAATTGTGTTCCCGGCTTCAGTATAGGTAACCTGAGGGCGTCTCCTAAGATTTTCTTTCCTCCAAGCAGCAGCTTCTGCTCCTTTTGGTGTATATAGGAACATGGCGCCGTCCACAATGTCGTATATTCGTTCGAAGATTGCGCACTAACGCTTTCAAATTTGTTACATCCTAAGGTGTATTTAGGTGTCCCCGTAATTTTGAGTGGAAGCTCCACTACGCTACATGTTATAAGGTCATTCGTCGCGTCGTAAGTGACCTTAAGCCGCTGGCGCGCAAGCTGGATCCTTGTTATGTCTTAGTTTGCTCCATCGCTCAGCGCCGGCTTGGCTACCTCTGCGTCCGCTCCAGTACAAGAGAACGCCGTGACTAAGCGGGGGTCTAACGGCTGCTTCGCTGGCGCTTGGTCCCTCAGTCTTCCCATCGATGGCACGCTCGCTGGGTTCTCTGTGTGTACCCTCCAGCGCAGGCGAAATGGTGAATCATAGCATCAAGTAGATATAGCTAGAAAGCAGGCTGCGAAATCTTAAGCAAAGCCAAACTTTCACGAAGCACTGTGTGCATAGTCTTTAATTTCGTTCTTGATAACTAGATTTAAAAGTGCTGAGCTCGAGCCACTTGTATTACTGTCGTATTACTGCATTACTGTACTTGTATTACTGTTGTATTACTTGTATTACCAGTACATCACGCTAGATAGATCTTCAAACCGTCGTACTCTCTAAGGCAGTCTTGCTGTTCCGCTTTACCACAACACACATGATTTACCAAAGCCTTCAGCTAAAGATAACAATTCGGTGAATGACGGCACCGGAAATACAATTTGATTAGAAGTTCGGCCCATGCTTTGGCATCACCACAGCACAGGTTACATTTTTGAGCCAAATGTTATTTACGCTGCCGCCGTACGCCGAATTTGATTACCTGCCGGCGTTGATTGGTGACTCGAACGCATTCTAGGGAAACTCAGCCCCGAGATTGCCTCAGAGGGTACATTACGAAGACCAGCAATCTTCTAAGGTCATTCGTTTTCTCAGATATGATTCTTCTCATCAGTATCTTTGTTTTAACACGGTTTCAAGGTCGATCATTACACGCATTATCAGGGAAGTGGAGAACAAGACAGCATATTGTTATGCATTGAGACGTCCTGCTATAGGTAGCCTTTGCGTTGTTTAAACGTGCCTGGTAAAGCTATATGTCGTACATGTTTACTCCCGATGGCACAGTCGTATGTTTTTATGTCTGCAGCACGTACGGTGCCAGTTATGAGTGTCGGTAGCTTTTGCTAAGTACGCCAAAACTTATAATCAGCACAACGTTCTCTTAGGGCAGATGTATTTGCAGTCTCAGATGTTGCGTAAGGCAAAAAAGACAGTACTTACATATAGGCCAAAGTTATTTTATACTGGAGTTTAGTACTAGGGTTCTGTTTCTTCCCAGCCACCATTACAATAAAACATACTTCCTCAAAAGTACCTTTATAATGCTAACAATAACAGGGAGGGTCTATAGGCTTCTGTCTCACACCCAAAGGCGAAAACGATTCACCAATAAACAGCAATAAGCTTGGTTAACACTCGCCCCTTGCACGCATATAGCACTCAACAACAAACAAAACCCAAGACGAGGAGTTATAAAAGTAATCTCCAATGTTTGAGGATTATGTTCAATACACACCAAGTCGCCACACTGCTTTATTACAATAGCGATGTGCTGTGATATCCCTAAGTGCACAGTGGCTACTGTCGTCAGAATTTTCCGTAAAGCAGCCGGCATTATTCTTAACAGCAGAGCCGTTACAGCCATTGGGACATGGTTAGTAAAATGCCTTCAAGGTTAGACGTTTTAGTATCAGTGAACGTACCACATCGAACTGGACGCTAGCGACCGCATGACGAAACCTCAGACAGATTTTATTATATAGCGCGTATTCCAGCTCAAGGTTTGTGAAATGAAATTAGCAAGATTGGAAACGTCGATATTTTTATAATCATGACTTGTCTTCCTTGCTTTTTAATAACCCCCCAAAATTCTGGCGTGTAATTAATCCAAGACACAATCCCAATATCATCCTTAGCGATTCTAGTGGTACAACAATTCCAGAATCTGAGTGTGCACAACTCTTAAACGATGTCTTTGCATCATTGTTTACTCGGGAAGATGCCTGTCCGTCCCTTCCTTTAGCTTCTTATATATCCCCAGATAGCCCTATGGCAGAAATAGTAATTGAAGAAGCCGGTGTGTACTTTCTAATAAACAAATTAAAAATTTTCCCAGCATCTGATCATCTGGTATTCAACAACAAACTACTTTAAAATATATCGTGCAGCATGTCTGTAATTTTAACCGCACTTTTTTCACAGTCATTATCTCATGGTTCAATTCCTGATGACTGGCGCATTGCTAAAGTAGTCCCATTTTTCTAATCCGGCCAGCACACATCGCCATTAAATTACTGGTCCTTTTATTAAATAATACGATCTGTAAATAATTGAACATATCATACCTTCCCAAATCATCCGATACATTGAAGAACACAGCATTATTTGCAAATTTCGGCATGGTTTTCGCAGGGGTTACTCATGTGACACACCACTCGCCGGTTTTCTTCATGACTTACACTCACCTCTTGACGGCAGTAATCAGGTTGACGCCATTTTTTTTTATTTTTCCAAAGCTTTCGATCGTGTTCCTCACCACCGACTTCTACTCACACTACAACGCCTTAATATTCACACTAACGTTCTTGCATGGATAACAGATTTTCTATCCTCCCGAACTCAGTTTACATCCGTTAACGGCTCAAATTCGACTTTTATGCTGGTGACGTCTGGGCGGCCCCAGGACACTGTGTTTGGCCGTTTGATCTTTCTAGTTTAGATCTAGAGTAAGGCTCTTTGCCGACGATTGTGTAATATATCGTAACATTTCAAATGACGCTGACCGCCAGGCTCTTCAGACTGCAACACAGATTGAAGGCGGGCCAGTTGGAAGGCGGGCCAGAAGGCGGGCCAGTCGCCGCTTCAGACTGATCTTGACACAATAAACGCATGGTGTTCTGATTGGCTAATGACTCTTAACCTTTCTAAAACAAAGTGCATGTCATTCCCCCGTTCGTCTTCTAACATTTCAACTACATATTTGCTAAGCAACACTACAGTAGAACTAGTTCCTACTTACAAATACCTTAGAGTGCATTTTCAATCTAACTTAACATGGCATAACCATATAAATCAGGCGCTCGCATCTACCAATCGTATACTAGGCGTAATAAGACATAACCTAAAGCAGGCACCATCACACATTAGAAAACTAGCATACCTCTCTCTTATCCTCCCTAAAATAGAATACGCATCTTCCATTTGGGATCCTAGTCAAGAATACATAATACGAGACATTGAATACCTGCAAAACCATGCTGTTCGTTTTATTTTTCTGATTATTCACCATACACAAGTGTTACTGCCCTAACAAACCGGGCTTTGTTGGTTTCATTATCGCTTCGCCGCCAACAGGCTCGCTTAACACTTTTTGATAAATTGTATCACCATGAACGCCTTCACGACGACTTTTTTCACTCACCCGGTGTTACATTTCCACGGCGCGGTTATTCTTGCAAAGTTAAGCGTATCACTTGCCATTCATTTGCTTTCGCACAGTCATTCATTCCACACAAAACAGTAGAATGGAATAACCTACCACACCACATCGCCACTGAAGCTAACAAAACAAAATCAAAACACATGTTAAGGAATGAAGCGACCTAATCGTCTTTTTTGCTTGCTTTCATACGCTTTCCCTCTTCTTTTTTGTAATAATGTGATTTCGTTGTTATGTGTTTTGCAGTTACGTGTTTGAGAAGTTCTTATTGCTTTCGTTTTTCTATATTTATAATTTGTGACTGTTAGCACCCATTCATGTTTTGTTTGTTCGATGTATGCGAATGCCGCCCCCCCCCCTTTTTTTTCTAGCACCCTCCTGCGGAGGGCATTTAGGGGTACCTGAATAAATAAATAAGTTATAAGAAAGACTGACATATTCTGTAATAAAGGCGGTAAAGACCGCTACCAGATGCTATTTTAGTTTCAGACTGCTTTCGTAATGAATATTTCCCACGGTAATCGGAGAAAAAGCTTGGACCAGCTTCCGGGGCCCTCATTCCCGTGGGCTGTTTTGGCACACGCTAAGAAGTCACGTGCAAATATGGTGGTAAACGTCAGAAACATAGCAATAAATAAAAAAACCAAAGGCATTTTAATTTCTCTTCCAACGAAACTCGGCGCAAGTTCTTTAAATAAATGGTAATGACGCAAATAGTAGAGTCGTGGATTATGCATAGCATAGTTGGGAGAAGGTAATTAAGCACCTGTTTTCCATGCGGCCTCTGGAGAGTCTATAACACAGGCTGGCGGCCATTATAAGAGAAAAGGGTTTCCGCTGAGTTCGCTGGCTTGTTTATGTTTTTTAATATTTTTTTTTGTTTATTTGGGTTTAAATGTACACGAAATTTTAAGCACGCATGAATTATCGACCTGCATGATATTATTATTTGTAAAGAGTTCTCTAGTGTGAACAAGGCACAGCGCTTCCCAATGTGCACGAAGCTTTTTTTCCAGTAACAATAGTTTGCGGATATTTTTGGCGGAATTCGCGAGACCACTCGAACTCACTGAACAGGAGAATAATTTATTAATGAGTTGTAAATGAGAAGATTACCTCATGCGAACTTTTGCCGAGCTTGTGCGAAGGAAGCAGGACCAGCGTGCTGCCGCCGCACAATTTCTACGACGTGGATGGTTTATATTTGACTGCTTGCTGGAATTTAACAAATTCAACGTTATTAAACCCCAAAGCCGGAATACACAAGAAAGTACCGTCTTGTATTAGCGAATCTTGACCCATGATTGATGTTCGAACAAATGTTCGCTCAAACTAGAACATGGTATGCAATATCAAGGATAACCGGTTCGATACACCCTTCGTTTCAAAACGGAAATACTGTCATTCTAGGACGTCACCCGAGAAAAAGCAGTACCTTTTTCAGAAGCGATGGCCGAGTGCATTAAATAGTAATTTGAACTTGAGGAATAATAGTTTTGCGGGCAAAAAATAATGTACAAAGAACTAAAATAATAAAAAACAATTGAGGAATGCGAGTAAGCTACTCTCGCCGCTCCGTTTCTTTTCAGGTGCGGGAAGTGCAGCCGCGCCGCGCTACATCGAATTCTTGTTGAGCTAAATGCCTGATATCAACGAATACACCAAATTTTAACTAATTTTATGTTTACGAATTGTGCAATCTGCATTAATAAATCCAGCAAAATAGCGTTACAAACCTCTTTCGGCAGAACACAGTACCGAACCTTAGTGCACCAATAAAAAAAAATTCCCGCATCTCCACGAAGTGAGTCATAACGAGTGGGCGAAGCACCGGAGATCATTCTTACCGTAAATCACCCGTGACATTGCCCACTCGCGCATGTAAATGAGTGACAACGGGTGTGTACAGTATATACAACTCCAATAGAATCCGATACAGTTCAATTTAAGCCAATCCAATCCAATCCAATGCCCCTCCCGCATGCGCAACTCTGCGTACACGGACACCAAGGGACAAGCCGCGGACAAAGCGAGGTCCTAAGGTGCTTCGCCCCTAAAATCTCTCAAGGAACACCAGTCTCCTCACGTGCTTTGAAGGCTAAAGCCTTGCGATACCTATAAAAGGCGTCTTGGATGCTACGTTATATTTGTGCCTCTTCCTTCGTTTCTCTTTTTGCGATATTTTGGCGCGAATTACTTCGATTGACTCATTTATTGCTACATCGTGTTTCCGTTTCGGCCTTCTCTTCCCTTCCTTCGTCTTTTGATGTGAAGCGCTTCAACAGGCACATTGCTAATACACGCCATTAGCTTCCCTAGAATCAGAGTTTTGCGTCTTCTGCTCACGTGCCATCAGAATCACGTGACATGCTTCAGGCCGTATTCTAACCTTCCTTCCACCGCTGCCAGCGTACGGTGGTTGCGCGGTGGGTGGAAATACGTTTGAAAATTAACAGCTATGATATAACCCATCGATGAGGCGCAACGTACGAGCTTTGTTGCTGTGTAGCCAACAGGTGGGCTGAGCACCAAAAGCAAACACTTAAAACTTACTGCGGAGAGGGTTTGTTTCCATTCACTCTTTGTAGTGGCGGCCATATTCCGAACCGGACACCAACTACGACAACAACGACCTTTTTTTAAAGCAAGGGTAACTAACGGCTTTAGCCTTAAGGGCCTCTCCTGGGCCCTCGGTCGCGATCGAGTGTGTGCAGACAGGATTTTTTTTTTTTTTTCTGAGAAAACATTTCTCCTCTGATGCGTGCGGTTGAATAGTGCCCACAGCCTGTAATATAACGGTGGTCGCCTGCTCTGCTGCTTCGGAAATCTGCCATTGGTAGCTGGCTATTTTTTTTTCCTTTTGTCGTTCAACTGTAGCCTTGAATTTGATTTGACGGAGGTATTCCTGCCGCAACACTGCACGGGCCTGCAAAAGAAGTACTGCCCTCTATGTAATTCAGATGGCCGTGAAATTTCATCCACGTAGATAAATGGTCACCTGGAAATTAAGAAACGACAGAATATCCAAGCGCCTTCTGTTCCGTAGCATAAGAAAGAAAGCCGTTCCCAGATTATACACCCCGTCTCACCGCACTGCCTGCCGTACGAACGAATCCCGGATAACAAGAAGTGAAAAGCAACGCAATCTGTCTGAAAGTTAACACATTGTAGAACTCTTCGAACAGGGGCAACGTGCGCAACGCGCGCTTCATTGCTGACTAGGCAACAGGTGACCTTAGGAACAAGGGAAAACCCTTCACAAACAGCAAGCGGGTAACAGTTCTATACGTCGCATGCAGTACCTCATAATTTATACATATAACGGGAGAAAGACGCACATAAACTAATGAGTCGAAAGCATTGCATACCCACGGTTCGTCGATCAAAGGTGTTCTCCCCGCAGTAAATTTCCCCGCTGTACATAAAAACAAACAGCTCTCGTCAAGAGACAGACATACAAGTCATACAAACAGCTCTCGTCAAGAGACACACATACAAGTCATACCGTGTGCGGTATAGCTCAGGTGAGCACAATGCGGTTACTTTGCCGCGTTCTCCCGCATCACCTGCACGGTAGCATTTCCAAGCATTTCGGCCTAGCTTAAGGGGGGCATGCAGACAAAATGCAAGTTTGGTTCATGGTTACCTCGTTAGAATAACAACCCCATTTTAACGCGAACTTCAGTCAA
The DNA here is from genome assembly GCF_048455015.1 of Haemaphysalis longicornis. Taxonomy (NCBI): domain Eukaryota; kingdom Metazoa; phylum Arthropoda; class Arachnida; order Ixodida; family Ixodidae; genus Haemaphysalis; species Haemaphysalis longicornis. The sequence goes on along the minus strand of NW_027526335.1, from coordinate 150,703,967 downwards.
ACAAGCTACATAATTAGCAAAAAAAAGAATGACCAAGCGACCCACCAGCTCATTTCCCGCACCAGAATCCCGCACCAGCTGTGCGATGGGCTGTGGATGGCACAGTCCAATGGAAATTAAACAGGGGTTATAAGCTTGCAGAACGAGCTATGTGCGCTTAAATTCAATGCATATCCTTCTTATAGCAGTAAGACAGGTGGGGTAAACAATGGCAGTTACGAACGTACCCGTAAACGGAGGTGCACCAGCGCCCACTGCGCGCACTGTGCCCGTTATACTTGCACAGCCGTCCAACGCATGGAGCTAACATTGACCAACTGGCATACGCGATATTGTTTTCTGGTACTGCTTATCGAGCATCCCCAATGCTTCATGAAGGAAGTACGCTCAATTGTAAGCAATACTATCCAGGCACAAATCCGGGAAAAACAAAAGCGACCGTGGACAGCGGTCCTGAGCGGTAGGGTGGTGTCATCTAGGAAAATTGGAAGCAAACAAGGCGTTCCGCTGTCGCTGCAGCCGTAGTTCGCATACTTACGATCACTTCAGGACTTGCCCGTGATACGTCATCCCATACGTCACGAAACATACTATTCAGCGAAAGATTCAAACTTAGGGCGTAGATTGTTTAATTTCTCAGTTAATAAAGCATCGTTTGTTGTCCCGGGCAAGAGCTGGGGGCACTATAAAGCACCGCATCTGTCGAATAAAACAAACGTATTTTGTCTGCATGGCCACTTTAAGTGCGTTACCACCATAAGGCCAACTAATAGCTTATGTTCTCAAAGGCCCTATAATGTTTGAAGGAATAAAACGTTGTAGAGACGTTTCTCGCAACCTTGAGTGAAGGTAAATCACGTTCAGCAAGAGCACATCATATGCCGTAGCCAGCGCCAGCCACTTGCTCCCTTATTACCTAACCGCCCTAGTTCGTGTCCGTGAGCACCGATACATTTGCGTACTGCTGCCAGCATTTAGCATATGATAATCTTGCCCATGTTTGGCTCATGAAAAATTTGAGAACGCCTAAACACCCCTTATGACGCTGTTAATTCGGAAGCATTACTGTACAATTACCCATAGGATATAGCAGTCTTGAAGGGACCGATGCGGTATTTCGTTCAATATAGGTAAATACCCAGCCCTGCCTATGCGCACCCAGTGCCATCTATTGATTTTCTTAGAATACTCCTTTCTTTCTGAGCAACCGCTAAAAGGACGGCTCTGTTCGGCCGCAGTAGTGTAGGGGTAAAACCGCTGTGTTTAAACCGAACGGCTGGGGTTGAGCCGTAGCATTGCTAAATTTATTTTTCAAGACCCGCAATTTTTTTAAGCTTTACTAATCTCGTCGAGTGGTTTCACCGTCGCTGTAAATGTGACCGCAGCTCCAGCGTATAGTTGGCAACGCATCAGGTGACTCGCTGGACCGAGCTCCGTTCGCCGCCCCGGCGCTGCCGGCTTGGCGCATGCGCTAGCTGCAGCTGGTTCACGCCTGGCCACGTGACTCGCCGCGTGCATGCGAGCTTGGCCACGAATAAGAGCGAGAACGGGCCGCCTTCTCTGAGCGTTGCGCGAGAGCTGGCGGCTTTGAGCCATCGTTCGGAAGCGGCGTCTGACCACCCCGCAGAAAACGCCCGGAGAGCCTTCCGGCTCGGAAAAGGCCGAAAGTGGGACCACAATCGTAGAAAAGGGAAGTCTTTGGACGAATAGTATTATAATTACAGCTAAATCAAAGGTTAACCAAGTGAGCCAAGGATTAACCAGGTTAAGCCACGCTTGCGCTATCCATTGGTTAGCTGAGCTAAGCCGCAGCCATTTTTTTTTGTACTGTAAATGCTCTAAATATTTAGTCTGTATCTTTTCTTTTATGGGCAGGAGGTGGCATATCAAAACGTAGCATTCTGATCGCACCGCAAGTGCTGGGCAAATGTGCATATCTCGAAACGAAATATCGTGTTCGTCGTCTTAACTGCCCGGACCTTTGGTGACTGTTGTGCCGCAGCGTGAGGAAGAGGCGTAAGTACGAAGCTTAGCGTGGCACGTTCTGAAATAATAACAACTCCCTTCAGAATCATCCCCGTCCTTTTCTGCTGCATCTTTTGCTTCATTCCATTATCCATTGCTACGATTCAAATGAGAGCTTCAGCCAACCGTCCATGGTGGGCCTATACGTACGCTTAGCTGTAGGTAGCTGTGACGTCGAGCCCCTATGAAATGCCAAGCAACGTCACGTTTATCGTAGGTGAAGCTGCGAGTGCCAGGTTGACGATTTGGGAGCTCAAAGCGTGAGCTGAGGCTAGAACATGCCCGCGCTCTCATCGTCAAGCAAAGAAGTTATTAAGAGGTAACATACCCCCCTGTTCTTTTCATAGCTACTACTGTAATTACAACGGTCAAATTACTCATTCAGGGCTCGGTACGTGTCTCTAACACCCGCTTCAAAGTGGGAGGCCAAACGCATTTGCGGTGTTTACCTTTTGTCTGCCAAAGCCACCGAGCATTTCATCGCATCGGCAATGTGTGCTCGTCTCACATTCCCGAGAACCTCGGTTGGGTTCCCATCCAGACGCATATTTACCGCATTCCATATTAATCTATATTACCGCATAATTATTCTGTTCATTGCGCCATCGTCCATATGCTGTCATAGGTGTGCCAGGTACACTGAATCTTCAAACTATTGAGTCATTCATTGCTTTCGCATTAGAATGGTTGCTTACGCGTTTCCTAGGCTCTGATTCAAAATGAGCGAAAGGATCTATGCCTTCTTTCTTTATTCGAATCTACGCAGCGCGCACAGCGTTTGCAGTTCAGGTAAACATAAACTGAACTCCAAGCACCCACACTTAAACAACAAGTCCCATCTTTTGTTCAAAACACTCTAAGGTGTCTATAAGAAAGCATAAGTTATTTTTTTCAGTATTAGAGATGGGACTTCGCACGAGCCGCACACTGCCGACACTCGCAGAAAATTAAACGGCCGCTTCTGCTTACGCATTGTGGCTTGTCTTTTCATCGCGCAAAAAAGCCCCAAAAAGGTTTAGTATCTGGCTAAGTACGAATGGAAAAATCTGTAGCCTAATTTACGACAAAAAGTTTAGGAGATAACAACGTTTACTAATTAGTTCTACCTTTATTTTTCCACCAAATCTAATACTACGTGCGGACGTGTTCGTCAGGTGTTTCCCTAGGCCAGATTTTCCCGGTCGTCCTCTGCTTAAGAGGCTTGGAAAAACACAGTTGCCGCCGGCATGTCAGGGCGTACACCCACGCATTAATTCGAGAAGAGAGATTATTCACCCATTCTCTGAAAGGCTCGAGGGAAAAGCAATAGCTCTCCAGCACGCACACTTCCTTCAATGTCATTTGCGGAAGTTTCGATGTGCTCCATGAAGGGAGCGAAAGAAAATAGTGTGCGCGGAAACCATCCCATTAAAGTTTGAGCTCGGCTAGTTGAAGTTTTCAGGGACGTCCATCCCGCGATGCTGTTGAAGGATCGCCTAATTACACGCGGCACGCTCGCAGGTGACAAAGAAGCAGCCGCAAATTTATTGACGCCCTGAGAGTTTTCGTTGAAACTTCTCCGCCCGTGCGCTGTTGTTCCATTTACCGCGTCAATTTTTGAGCAGCCCGTATTGCCCTGCGAAAGCCAATCAAATATTTGCTGCTTGCTTTCTGTACATGTTTATTCAAGCTTGAGCGAATGTTTGCACAGCTCAACGACCTAGCCACATAATGTATTTGAAGGGGGTTGCTGACCACATCATTTGTTCTAAACAAAAGCGGAACGCTCGAGGAGCTACAAGCTAGAAAATGTCGTGTACTTTCGCTCGTTGCTAAGTCGACTCGTTTAGAAATTCCTCGGCCCTCGTCAGCGCGTTCAGGGGTTGCGATACAGGTTAGCTACAACGTCTGCAGAAGGAACAACATGGCAGAAAATAGTTCCAAATTTTTCGTACACAGCGACAGCGAAAATATTTTTTATGAGGGCAGGCCGACGCTACGGCAAAAAACAGCTTGTTTTTCTCGTAAAGGTGGAGACTTTGTTCTGGCCAGATTTAAGTGCGAGTTTAAATACAACCCTTACGAGCCACTTTGTACCGCGTAGTTTTAAAAATCACTAATTATAGCACCATTTATTTTGGTCTCAAAATGCACTGCCCGCTTTACACGCGATTACGAATTTTCTGATACGACGTTAAACCAATTACAAATTGTTTTACACGGTGCTTAGGAAAGGCCAGAAGTGTTAAATTACTGCGGCGACTTTCAGTTTTTAAGAAATTACTCCGCTACGTGTCAGGTTTCCAAGTGCTTCATGCGCCTAAGTTATAGCAAACATTTACAAAAGTAGTCGATATGGGACTAAATTTTGTGAATATCCCGTCACGTAGGAACGCTGCGTCCCGGATAGCGCCAAATGAACCTACGCACATTCGGCCCCTCATGGTGTGACGTTAGCGGGAACGCTCGCGCATAACAGCGAGCGTTCTCTCTTGCGGCGCTACGAGACACTGCAACAAACGACGAAAACAAAAACGCCTGATATGTACATGGAATAAAAGTGCTGCAGGAGGGAATAGCTGGCAGTGCGCCAAGCTATTTGTTTGAGCTAGCCTGTTGTGTACCGAGGTGGGCCCGAAGGGCCTTCGGGCCCACTACACAACAGGCGAACCCCCGAACCTGTTTAGCACGATGGCTTACACTGCCTCTATTAAAGACGATAGTCTTTCTTGTGCTACTTAAAAGCGAAAATCTTGTCCTGTATTTTTGTGTGTTCGGCGCTTGATCCAACCGCTCAGCCAAAATTTAACACAATTCTTGAAAGAAAAGTTTACATCGGCAAAGCATTTGTACCTTAAAAAAAGTGGCGGCAATGCCAATATCTGTCGAAATGGTTGAGCAAAAAGTAAACATTAGGCATGTTTGAAGGAAGACATTAATACCTAAGTGATATTTTAAATGTTCTGTTCTGTTAAAAATGCACGGCTGCGTGTTTTTTGCGAAAGCAAATTACCAAAAAAAAACCTTGGGAAAAATATGTTACAACACGCTCTCCCGACGCTCCCTCGGGGCCGTGTTCCAAGTTCAAATGTAACAAAAGGTTCCGGTAGATGGCGCGAGCTATGAATCCCGGCAGAACTGAATTAACTGGAGCAAACCCTTGCTGTGTTTAACGTCAGAGGAGAGAAACGGAAGGGTAAGAGCGCGAGAGGGGAGCGGCGGAAAGAGAAGCGAGGCGTTTACGTGGCAGGGGCGAAAGAAGACTATCGTCCTTCGACGATATTTCAGCGAAGTGAGCCGATATGCGGCCATTTTTTTTTTTACTTACGCACACGCCCAAATTGCGACACTGGTGCTTCGACTGCCAGCAAGAGGAGCCTAGACCTCCTCCATCGCGCCGCCAGCTGAGCCACCTGGATGAGAGCACTATGGAGGGGAGTAAACGAGATGCAGGCGCCAAGGCGAAGCTGCTCGTGAACATGGCGTCACTAACATAAAGACGTGCATACGAGAAAGACCCGTTCCTGAAAGAATCCTACAGCCCCGGCGCGCTTTTTCAATACATGCGTCGTCCCCATCGCCGTCTCCAAAATGTCTCTGTGGTTTTGTCAAAAGTTACGCGCCATCAGGACTCCATGCCAGTGTAATCATATCTGATAGAACTGTTTTGGGGTGTCACGGGGTGCGATAATTTTTTACGCATAGCGAAGAACCGAATTAGGTGAACCACTTCTCGGCGGATTGCGAGAGCACCGTCGGCCATAACAAACAGGGCTTGCCAAACTGCAGGGTAGTAACCTATATAGTCCGCGAGAGCAGCCTATGGAAACGTGAAAGACACGTTCTGTTAGGACAGCGCCATCTGCCAACGTATGAACGCTTTGGTTGAGCCATCTGTACTATAAACTACATTTTAAATGTTCTTTGACTGAAGATCTTCTTTGACGCAGGTCTGAAGGAGAAAAACGGACTTATATTTAACACATAGCCTCCTGTTGTTAAATGCGAAACATATCTTTACGAACTGCTGCGGGATTTTTTGGCGTTGCTGTTCTGGCATCACTTCTTGTCGCGGGGTTTTCGAAGTCGCTTTGAGCTTCCGGGAGGCCATATATATCGTTGCAAAAAGCATTTCCGCCATAAAACAGAGCACGAACACTAATCATGTATGGTGACATAGCGTAGTAACAAATTTTACTAAAACCTGTTGTAAAGCCAGCTGCACTACAGGCGCTGCTTCGAACATGAACTTAACCATGATTACTTTTTTGTAACACAATATAAAAAAGTATTTTTATGAGTTTCTCTCGGTGAGTGTGTATTAAGTTATAAAAACGAAAGTCTGAAAGCTTTATACGAGCCTTCGAAAAACCGGCGGAACTGCTGGCAGAGTTAAAACTGTCATGCCAAGAAGAGTGAGGGGCATTACTTCAGATTCTTCAGAAAAGAGTGCGCTTAACTAAACGGGGTTTGATTCAGAAGGCAGAGCCGCGCCGGGCGCGTTATCGCGGCTCATTAGGCTAAACTGCCTCCCGACTTCCGCCCTCAGCAGCTTACGGTGATAACGGGTCATTTACTCCGAGCCTCGAATTATCGCAGTGTGTCCAGGTCTCCTTACGTGCTGCATGCGCCGTTACAAACCTGTCTTGCGAAGCCGCCGGGGTGTCAAGGATGCGCGAAAATCTGAGACAAACAATGCGGCAAAGAAAGCTGACGGGCGTTTTTTCATCAATCAGATAAACGTGTCGACCTTACGCAATAGCAGCGTCAACGCGTTGGCGTGGCCAGCGAAGTGAACGTTGGTGCGTGCCAAAAAAATCGTTAACATCCGAGGCTTGCATGACGCCACCAAAACAGATTCGCTACTTTCAACCTTGTTTAAACCACGTGATGGTGTTAATTCAGTACAGGTTTACTATTTCAAAGTAAGGCCTTCATCGAGAAGGTATCCAAAAAACCTCTTTAGGAGGGGGTTTTCACTCACTCACTCACTCACTCACTCACTCACTCACTCACTCACTCACTCACTCACTCACTCACTCACTCACTCACTCACTCACTCACTGACTCACTCATTCACAAAACAGGCTGGCAATGTAAAAGTGTGAATATTTAATGTGAGGTTGAAGTGCAGAAAATATCCATTTTTACCATGCACCACACTTTCCAGCACTAGCAATTTATGATGTATGAGTTTGTGTGCTTTTTAGGGAGTTTGGTAGTCCCTGTCTTGGTGACTGCTTATAATACAGTTCGTAAAGCTTGCGTTCTTACTCTTTTTATCGGCTGCGTGCCCGTTCAACCCCACAGTATGTTACGTCTCAGCCCGTTTCAAAAACATTGCCAATGTTTAGAGCCGCCAAGTGGCGCCTGCCTTGAGACGTACGTTGAGCTTGTAGCGGAATACCCCAAACATTAGAAAACATTCTGTCTTTTTTTAAACGATATCACTCCGTCTGTTCCTCTCCTGCGCTATCAGATATCTTTGCTCGTGTGGCTCTTACTGACACCAGATCATCGGTAATCCGATGGAAAAGTGAAAGCTGAGATTCAGAACACCGCGAAACCAGCCAGTATCACGGACAGTATTCAAGTACGATATGAGCACTTGGCCGCGGGTGACTTCATTTACTGCCATACCCGCCACGGTGGCTCAGTGGCTAAGGCGTTGCACTGCTGAGCCCAAGGTCGCGGGTTCGATTCCCGGCCGCGGTGGCCGCTTTTCTGATGGAGGCGAAAAGCACAAACGCCCGTGGGTGCGAGATTTCGGCGCACGCTAAAGATCCCCAGGTGGTCAAAATTAATCCGTAATCATTGATCATTGTAATCAATGATTAATCCTTAATCATTAATCATTGTTGTCTTAGCTGCGTGTGCTGGTTGTTGATATTTTCCGAGTCGACGTCCACAACGCATTTGAGTCCGATAGACCCATGGAGCCAAAGTGGCGGCGGAGAAGCGTCCTTGATTCCCTTTCCGGAGGCCCTGAGTTCTATGTTTGCTCCTTCCCAAATTATTACTTGCAGAGCTGCTTAGGCCGACACACACCCGTCCGGCATAGACGAAAAACCCCGAGCGCGCTCACGCGTACCTTGCGGGGAGCACCCGGCGTCGTCCAGGTTTGGGCGTGTGCTTGCGCCACATGAGGCGATGCCGCCTTCGCCACCGACACGCCACGGGTCCGCCGGGCGGAAGACAATGACGATGAAAATATCCAGCCATCCCTTAACAAATCGCACGTGGAGACGGCCATCGGACCAGCTAATGAAGAAGTGGAGGTCTACCAAGGCGAGGACCCGCTACAAGAGAATTTGCCATACGAGGCTGGGCCGCCAGAAGACGACGACGAGAGGGATGACTACGATTGGTACTGAATGGAACACTGTACATATTTTAATGGTCTTTGCTTTGCAATGCCGTCCAAAACGGTTTTGCACTGCTGCGCTCCGGCTGTTCCCCCTCTCCCGAAATCCGCTGTCAGTGTGAGGAGAAGCAAGGTCGATCCCCAGGTCTGCACTCTGCTCTTTCTCCGGCCTTCCATCACTAGTGCAAGCTGGGCAAATTTCTTTGCTAACCTAATCACTTTACTTTTATTCTCTTGGCCCCTTCGGCCGTTTTAGGTTGGCTTGCATCTGGCGCAGACACAGGACGGTGACGTTTCTGCTTAATAAACCCCTGAGAATTGTCGCAAATAAAAGGGTGCCGGCATGGAATATGGATTTACGCAGCTTAATACTGTCAGCATCGGATGGAGCATTCCTACCTTAGGGCTGTCGAAGAAGCTAAAACTTTTGTAGCCATATTAGGAGGTAGCCGGGCCTTGGTGACGGTCGCGTTACAGCAATGGCCTCCTCCCACCCAAATTTCGACTTTTATACAACAGAAGGGCGGTAAGGAGACGAGAGAGGCAGAGACCCCTTTTCCTACTGCGCCTCAGCGCGAGTACCGTATTTTTACAATTCTAACGTGCGCCTTTTGTCGCTCGCACGAGCCTCAAAATTTGCGTGGGTGTTACAATCAGGCACAAAACCAAATTCGGCTTTTAATGTTCCCCGCTCCAGTTTTAATGCAAGACGGAGCTGCATAACAGAGTTTATTAAGCAGAGAGTTTCTGCTGCCACAAAAAAAAAATGTCTTCTGCGGGGTACATCGCCGCATGTCTTCTATATCTGCGTGGTAGAATTGCCTCAAAGTAGTTTTAAAATTTTCGTAAGTAAACTTACCTGCACGTTACAATAGGACGTGAGTTATAATCGAGCAAATACGGTATATAATTGGCCCGACCGGAGCACCGAGAGCGCGGATGAGCCCTAACACTGTGGGCTCGGCGGAAGAACATAGAAGGTCGGAGAGAGGTAGCGCGTATTATTGCTTAACGATGCGTCAAAGCTGTAACTCGGAGGTGGCACAAAGCATGAAGTTTCCCGGGAGCGAGTAAGAACAAGGAGCAAAGATTCTGCGCCGCGGAGCCTAAATCAGCCTATCCACTCGTAAACGTCTTTGTAGCATTCAATGCGCCCTTCCGAGATTCACTTATGTTACAGGGACTCAAATTGCTACAAATCCCTTCGGCGACGAAAACGCGTAATAGAGCCCATCGCAGCACTTAAGAGATGTTGTTGTCTCGCTGAGGAACAGAAAGTGTGTATCTCGGATTGTGCGGTGCAACGTCGTAGATGGCATTTTTGATACAAGAGGCCGATATGCTTGAGAGAGGATGTTAAATATGAATCAGGGACAACAAAAGGTCCAGGCAACGGTGCGCTCCGATGGTAGGAACGAGAAGCAAAGGGATGCACAAAACTAGCCAAAGCGAGGATTTCAGAAAATAATGATGGCAGTGGTTTCGACTATTATAGCAGGTTCTGTTTGGAAGGCCCGTGTAAAATATGTGATTCCTACAACTGTTACCATCGTTAGATATAGAGATAAAACGCAGCAGACAAAGCCCTAAAATCTCAAAACAATTTTGGGCATTCTTGGCATTCTTGTGAAGCCGTTTCTACGGAGAGCTGGTTTCACATCGGATCAACACTGCGGCTGTGTGTTCTCGGCCAGCAAGGAAGTAATCGGGCAGATCCCTTTGCGTCCCTTTTAGAATGCGGTACTGAGCTTTGACTAAGGAAAACGGGATTATGGGCAGGGGTGGAGGAACGGAAAAGCGAAAGCATAACTTCGGTAATTACCAGCTCCGGCGTTCTCTTAGAGCAAGACACCGATCCAGGAGCTGGAAAGGCGCTAAAAGCAGACGGCGCGCCTTTGATCGCCTCTGCTGCGGTGAGATATTTGCACCCGGTTCTTTTCGTTCTTCTTCCCGCCTCTCCTAACGAGGAAGGTTCATCTGTGAGGACGCTGATAAAGGACCTTTCACAGAGGCTGCGGTGAAAGGAGCGCCCATGTCTGCTTTACTTTTCTAACTCCATCGGCTCGAACGTACGACGGTCGGGAAGAAAGACCACGGTATTAGGTGAAGCCAAACTTTACCTCGCAGGTGTCTTTCTTGCTGAAAGTAAATGAGAAGGAGAACGACAGGAATCGATACCCGATCATAGAAAAGGACAGCAGAATGCGCTCGTCCCAACAAAAATTGTTTAGGCATGCCCTATATTTCGTTTACATATTGGTGTTCTTTATTGCAAGAGCCTTCAATCTCTGTTTCAAGCAGGTGCGTTGTGAGGTACAGAAATTAGGTGATCCAAAAAAAGTTGAAGTTGCGCAAGAAGCGCATTTTGAGCCTGGTATTGAGCGCCAGGGAAGGGAAGCTGCCGTGCGGGATGAGGGTAGGAGGAGTGTTCTGGGGAATTGCGACGAAGCACGCGCCAGAAAAGAGAAAGATCTGCTCCAAATTATCATATATAAGGAATGAAGACTTCTGTAGACGATAGAGAGAAAATATGACTATAACGAGGAATCTTTCCGTAGAAAATTATCGAAAGATGCGTGAGGATTGGCTGGCCCCATAAATTTGCAGTACTTGCATTCAGAAACCCTTGATAGCCCCAAGCATTTTCAGGGCCTGCAGGACCCTTCACATGCTGGGAACCTTCATATCTCGCCATTTTTGCGCTGCAAATGAAATGGAAAATAGCATTGTGTTTGGATCTCTCTGTACATGTCTGTGAGTAGTGTAAGAAATAAAACAAAACCTCTCAACACATATCTGTGGCGGCAATTCAACCACATCGGCCCCCTTGCTAGAAACATGCATTCCGTTTCGCACTCGGTTCGTCGCTTCACTCGCAGCCAAGCGAAAGAACGAATTTACGGGGACAGCTACTAGTGTTTCCAAGATGGATGCCATAGCCCCCACTGCGAATTCTTCAATCACTTGTCCGTGGCGACCTCCAAGGACAAGATTCTCACCTGCGCCTTGCTCAAGACCACATCTATGTGGGCCGCTGAATAAATGTCCGCGTCTCTCGTCATCACTTCAACTCCTGCAAGGTAATAATTACTGACATTCAAGCTGCCGGGCGTAGCTTTCTGGAGGGTAAAGTGGCTCCTACTACGTGGAAGCTCTTCACTCAAAAGCCCCCAATTGAAGATTGACATTGTGTTCACCCCGAAACACTCCTCGCTAACGGGGAGTAACTTTGGCCATAAGCAATCCTGCGAACACTCCACACAGGCCTTTGATGGAATGCCGGGTCTGGTTCTCCTGATCACATTCTAAGATATAACCAAACATTCCTGCTCCTCGGGACATTTAACACCTACAAACCCGAAGGTAACCAACACCGAGGACGTCATACCAACAAAACTTCCAACAAAGACATTTTCTCAACCAACTTGGTTACATTGCATGTGCCCCACTCAGTCCCCCCCTGTCCCATGTAAGTTCTCCCCTCACTAATCGTATCCTAATCATATGACCTGAGAGTAAGGATATAACCCAGCACCGCCACCTATATCCGTGCCCCTTCCCTTCCTTGAGGTTTCCACAACTCCGTGGCCGGTGGAATTCCCCAACTCGTTTTTGGAGCTGTTCAATGCTGTTTCCGAGAGCGCCTCGCAACTTCTCTAGGAATACCTTGACGCCCTCCCCACGAGAGTTCGGGGACTCCCAGTGGCAGCGTACCGCTATTCTGGGGTCAGAGGAGTTACCTGATGCTTGAAAAAAGAGTTGTATATGGGACAAGCATTTCAACTCCTCTGAAGAATTGCCCGTACTACTTTACTTCTAGAGCGTATGCGAACACGTGAATATTAAACTGAACTTCACGTCCGCCAGGATGTAAATTTAAAAATCTCGCTGGCCTTTTTATTCGCATTTCAGGGCAAAATCCTCAAATCGATTTTGGTCAACTGGATTGGCACCATTTGCAAGCATAAACGAGTTGGATTTATCAACAGGCTGAGTGATAATTGAGGAATGGGTAAAACAACACCGTTTTCCCGAAATCATGATTGCCTCTGTTAGGTGGGCGGCATAAAAAAATGTTGTACAACAGTGTTTAGATACGTGAATGAGTTACGTATACCAACAAAAACCAGTTAAATACCTCAAAGGGCGAGTGATAAAATAATATCCGAAAAATTATTTCACCGCTTTTCAATCTCTCCTTGGTGTAACTTGCAAATTTTTTAGATATATTGAGCTGCAACACCGTATTCCCAATGAGCTCAAGAAATTTGACGCCGTTTGAACAAGCCGTTTGGCTGGGCGTGGACATCGCCTTTTAAGCCCTTTCGTCTCGTCAGGCGTGTCATTTGTCAAGAACAATTTGGCCCTTTTACCGGCGTCGAGGGCCAAAATCGGTAAAAAAAGCTTTTCTGCATTTGTATGACTAACATATGTCAGCAAAAATCAGTTGGATGAATGAACCAGTGAAAAATTTATTGAAGAATCTTTACGAACACCCATTTTAGACCGAAATTGCGAAATCTACTCGGTAGTGTTGGTTAGGGCGAAATCCTATTGGGTTAGGGCGAAGTCCTAAAGATATTCTTAAAGGCTAGACACATCAGCAAGAAGCGCATCGATATGTGAACGGGTAACCAAGATAATTACAAATTTACGATAAGAAAATATTGCTCTTTTCCTCAGTTACGAGTGCAATTTCCGGAAATGTTGACTTAGTGAGCATCTGCGCTATTACGCAAATGTACTCGCGAAATTTCAGGTCTCTAGACCTACTAGTTTTGGCTGGGCGTTGATGAGCCAGTCAGTCAGTCGGGCACTTCTCTTTTTAGGTATAGATATATAGTGTGGAAACAAAATTACGCACAAAGAGTGCGAGAAAATAAGGTTAGTAAAGACAGAGACACAAGTCTTCCTGTAACGTCGGTACACTATTATTTTATTAATGTATATATTTAGATTATTCAATAAGTTTTGCAACGAGCCACAAGAAATGTTCAGGTAAAATGTATGGACAACTTTGCGGTTAACTTGTTTATAAAAAATTAGCCCAACAGTTTCTGAAGTGGAACTTCCTTCTCCAGGGACAATCTTACAATGTACAGAGACGGCATTGTAAGATTGCCCCCGAAGAAGGAAGTTCCACTTCCGAAACTATATATATTATGTCACGAGAAGACGAAGAAGGGCGCAGTAGGGTATGCGCCGCTGTGGGCCCGATGAAGGACGACGAAGAAGAGCCGTGTGTGGGGCGTGCAGCCTGGGCGAACGCTCCACACACAGCGCTTCGGCATCTTCGGCAAATGGCGCATCGCCATCTAATATTGTTGTGCAGCGTTAACTCTTCTCGTTACAATATATATATATATATATATATATATATATATATATATATATATATATATATATATATATATATATATATATATATAGTCGTGGGAGGGCGTGGGTTCGGATCCCACCTCGCGGGCATTTTTTCTCCACTTTCTTTCTTTCTTTCCAAATTCTTTATCCATTTCAATGACCTACCACATCCTCCCCTTTGCTTTCCGAGGTTTTCTTGACTGCCAACTCTTATTTCTGTGTTATTTTCAACGAGCCCCTCATTTTCTATTCTGATTCGCAAGATGCACAGCGAGGGCCTCTGTTCTGGCAGTCTTGGTGCCATAGGAAGCTTAAGAGGGTTCAACGCCAGTCGACCACTCTCGACATGTCGTAGACACTCGAGTCACGGCCCGGGGCTTAAACAGAAGGTCCCCTTCACCCCGAGTAGTCCGAGTGGCGCTGGCTACCACCCCCGAGCACAGGAAACAAAAATACCTAAAACATAAATACCCCAGAAAGTGAAGGGGAAAATCGCCCCGCCGGTAGCGTAGTGGTTATCGCGCCAGACCGGTATTCTGGAGGTCGTGGGTTCGGATCCCACCTGGCGGGCATTTTGTCTCCACTTTCTTTCTTTCCAAATTCTTTATCTGTTTCAATGACCTACCACAACCTCCCCTTTGCTTTCCGAGGTTTTCTTGACTGCCAACCCTTATTTTTGTGGTACTTGTACGAGCCACTCATTTCCTATTCTGATGCGCTATATATATATATATATATATATATATATATATATATATATATATATACACGAGAGGGTAGACACACGTATGAAAACGATGATCGAACTAACGTTTCGACCGGGGTCCGGTCTTCGTCAGACCGGGGTCCGGTCTTCGTCCCCTCTGACGAAGACCGGACCCCGGTCGAAACGTTAGTTCGATCATCGTTTTCATACGTGTGTCTACCCTCTCGTGTATTTTTGAAACCGAATCCCGGAACTTATTCATCGCTATATATATATATATATATATATATATATATATATATATATATATACAGGGTGTCCAGCTATCATGCACCAAGATTTTAAAAAAGAGCAATGGTGTTACACGAACAAAACCTATTGCGTAATGCTTGCAGTACTGTGGAGAAGCGGATAGTAATTTTTTCGTTAATGAGACTTAACTAATTAATTGTAATTAATTATCTAACTCGAGGAGTACTCTCCTAATCACTGAAGTGCCAAAGAGGCACTTGTAGGTACCCACGAGGGGCATCTAACTACGGTATTTTCAGCGACGAACTAATTGCGTACTCATTTATTCTGACTGATAAAGAAAACCCGGGAAATATGAAAAATACCACGTGACGGCGCTTCCGCGCGCATTGTAAAGTAGCGTCCCCAAATAAGCTGATTGAAAGCAACTGCTTCGCCTGTCACCCGCCTGAAGAGACAGCGCATCACCTTGATAATGGCATGTATGGAAGCAGCAACAGCAGCAAGATTCGCAGGGCGCCTGTGCAGATAAGGCACAAACTCGGTCGCGATTTATTCTTTCTTTATTTTGTTTATTTCATTCTGGCTAACTGAGCGGCAGCCTGTTTGAGGGCATTGCTTTACAGTGCGCGCTAATGCGCGCGGAGGCGCCGTCACGTGGTATTTTTCATATTTCGCGGGTTTTCTTTATCAGTCAGAATAAATGAGTACGCAATTAGTTCGTCGCTGAAAATACTGCAGTTAGATGCCCCTCGTGGGTACCTACAAGTGCCTCATTGGCACTTCAGTGATTAGGACAGTACTTTTCAAGTTAGACAATAATTACAATTAATTAGTTAAGTCTCATTAACGAAAAAAATGCTGCATGCTTCTCCACAGTACTGCAAACATTATGCACTAGGTTTTCTTCGAGTTACGCCATTACTCTTTTTTTAAATCTTGGTGCATGATAGCTGGGACACCCTGTATATATATAGCAATCTGTACCTGGAAACGTTTAACACGAGAACCTTATCTAGTGAAGCGAGTCTATACGTGTTGTTCGAGGAATTATAGTGCATTAAATGGGATGTCGTAGGGCTCAGTGAGGTTACGAGGACAGGTGAAGCCTTTAAAGTGCTGAAAAATGGACACGTCCTATGTTACCGTGGTCTAGTGGACAGAAGAGAACTGCGAGTGGGATTTCTAGTCAATTAAAGCATAGCTGGCAACATAGAAGAATACTATAGCATTAACAAAAGGGCAGCAGGTCTTGTAATTAGGGTAAATAAGAGGTACAAGGTCAAGGTGGTGCAGGGCTACGCGCCCACATCCAGCCACGACGACCAAGTAGTGGAACGCTTCTATGAAGATGTGGAATCAACAATGGCTAAAGTAAAAACACAGTATACCGTAGTCATAAAGGACTTCAATGCTAAAGTAGGCAAGAATCAGGCTGGAGACAAGGCAGTTGGGAACTAAGGTCTGGGCTGTATAAATAGCAGGGGGTCCTACTAGTTGAGTTTGCAGAACGGAATAACCTACGCATAATGAATACCTTCTTCTGTAAACGGGAGAGTCGGAAGTGGACCTGGAGGAGCCCGAATGGGGAGCACAAAAATAAAATAGACTTCATATTATGCGATAAGCTCTTACCGAAGAAGCCGAGCTTACGACACAGGAAGCCAGCGACAACCTTACACGCATTATCACGGAGGGTGCAGTAGAAGTCGGGGGAACGATGGCTAGACAGGATACTGGTAAACTTTCCCAGGAGACGAAAGATCTTATTATGAAACGGCAAACCATGACAATCTCCATTACAGCTGACAGAATACAACTAGCGGAGCTTTCAAAGTTAATAAGCGTAAGACGGCTACATACGGAAGTATAATATGGAGAGGATCGAATACGCTGTAAAGAACGGAGGTAGCCTGAAAGCAGATAACCGTTGGTCATTAAAGGTAACAGAGTGGATCCCTAGAGAAGACAAGCCTTGCAGGGGGCGGCAGAATTTAGATGGGCAGATGAGATCAAGAAGTTTGCAGGGATAAATTGGTCACAGTTGGCACAGCACCGGGGAAATTGGAGAATAATGGAAGAGGCCGTTGCCCTGCAGTGGGCGTCGATAGACTATAGAGGCGGGGTAGACGCGGCTAGAATTAGCTGCATTTACGCTATTTACAAAAGGGAAAAATCAGAGACCCAGTAGATGACCGTTTTAGCTCCTGCCGGGGCCCACACCAATCGTCGTCTTTTTCGTCCTCCACGATTTTCGTCCTGAAGAGAATTGCAGTCCTAAACATTAAGGACTTCTCTGGAGATTTTCGTATGATCAGCATACGACAAAAAAGAAATGTGAATGGCAGAAGCAACAGCGTTAATGAAAATAGAAAAAAGAAGGGGACCCAGGACAAAGCCTTGGGGCACACCACTGGTTGCTTTGTACATAAATGATGTTTGACCTTTAACACTTACATAGGAATATCGCTCCAGGAGATAGCAACGTAGAAGACCCACCAAAAAAGCGTGTACAGTGCTCAGCGATTGAAATGCGATACTCGGAGCGCGTGGCTGCCAGTACCTGTCGCGCCACAGGTGAGCGCTTGTGAAAGCGAGCTGACACATTGTGGTATACGATGAGGGTGAGAGCGTTTGTGACGCATGCTTAGTGCATCCGGGACACAGCCCTTCAGTGTGTGGTTCTTTGCGGCGCCATAGGTCTGCTACATGCCGTGGCTTCAAAACGCTGCGCCTGCGTGCCGTGCGCGCCACGATAACACATCGCGATAAATGCGCATTCAAATTATTCATAACGCGCCCAGTGCCAGCTCACCCAGCCTCGCGCGGCGCGGCGCGGCACGCAGGCGCAGCGTTTTGAAGCCATGGCATGTAGCACCCCTATTGCGCCGCCAAGAACCACACACTGAAGGGCTGTGTCCCGGATGCACTAAGCATGCGTCACGAATGCTCTCACCCTCATCGTATACCACAATGCGCCAGCTCGCTTTCACAAGCGCTCACATGTGGCGCAACAGGCACCGGCAGCCACGCGCTCCGAGTATCGCGTTTCAATCGCTGAGCACTGTACATTTAACAGAACGAGCTTGGCGAGCAATAAAGAGTGGTTGACAACATCAAAGGCCTTGCTCATGTCACAGTAGACCACATCAAGCTGACTTCTACCAACGATTGCTGGGACAGCCTGCTCCATTAAGCACACAAGGTTCGTGTAAGTTGAACGACCATGCATAAATCCATGTTGATTAGGAATGAGGACGGGTTTGAATGCGAAAGACAAGACCGTATGAAGAGATAACTCAAAAAGTTTAGAGGCAGCACAAAACAGCGAGACCGGCCTATAGTTTATAGCGTCAGTTTTTAGGCCTGACTTGAAAACAGGGAATACACGAGAGATTTTCCATGAGTGAGAGAACGTTCCATACCGGAGACAGTTATTAAATTGAACACAGGAACGAATATATCTTCCTGTGTTTTTAGAATTCCAGCAGGAATACCATCTGGCCCACATGAAAGCGAGGGCTTTAGCCGTTTGATGCTTGTCCGAACGATGTTCTCGTTCAGTTGCAAACAAGCGGAGTTTCTGCCCAGGAGACAAGGGACGCTGTTTTCAGTACCCCCGCTGATGCCAAAAAAAGAAGAAAATTGACGAGCAAAGCAGTCGGCCACCTCAGCAACCTCATCGCCGTTCGAGTCTAGTAGACGAATACATTCTTTATTTGTACTCAATGTAGAGTGAATGTACTTCCAGAAGGCTCCCGGTTGATCAATTGATTTAGCTTCTACCGACGCCAGGTACAAAGTATGATCACGTTTGTGCAATATTTTACATAGGGCACGTAGGCGCCGGAATTCCAGAGCAAACTGGTTGGCATCAGAGCGCTTCCTCTTTCTGTGCGCACGGTTCTTGAGCTTTAGGACATCCCGCAATTCAGAAGAAACCCAGTGTGGAGACTTTACCTTCATCGGTCAATATTGCAGGATGTATTTCTTCATACCCAAAAGCACAATCTCAGTAAAACGGTGAACTTGTTCATTGACATCAGTGTGGTCAATGACTGTCCACCACGGGGCAGCAGAAAAGTAGCCATACAGCCCAACATAATCTCCCCGGGCGAGAGCGTAACGAGCTAGCGTGCTACTGGAATTTACGGACGGGTGGAGCATTGAAGGGACGCAAGATGGAATAGAAAGAGGAGGATGAAATCTGCCGGGTATTACTCAAGAACAATCAGAGCGCGACACACTAACGCCATCAAAGTTCAAAAAACACCGGTCCAGAATATTTCCACTGCAATTTTGTGTGTAATTACACTGTGGCATAAAAGTGGAAGACAAAAATTTAGTGACATATTTCCCTTATGTTCAATATGGTGGTTTAGTGGGAACAGGTTAGCTGGCTCCACTGAACACCAGGAGCGTTAAAGCCTCCAAGCAGGAGGACCTTGCGGTTGCAATGAGTAGTAAGCACCTGTTCAATGGAGGAGATTAACTTATTGAACGCGTCGGGAGCTACATCAGGAGGAATGTAAAAAACACCAACTAGAAGTTGTTCCGTCGTAGACAGATGAATTCCAACCCATAGAGACTCACCTGCGTTTTCAATATCGCTACGTAGCGCACACGGAAGAGATTTGTCAACGGCAAGAAGCACTCCGCCGCCTTTTTGTTGGCATCTTGACGCGATCATTCTGATATACGTGGCAATTTTGACAAAATTAATCACTGGACAGGATATCAGGGCACAACCATGTTTCAGAGATAGCTATTAACGGCAAGCACGAAGCGAGAACATTACCAAAAAAATCAGTTGCCTTAGTACGAAGACCTCGCACATTCTGATAAATCACATCTGTACTAGTCATCACTGTTTGTCTTATGTGGTTTGATAGTAATAATAATAAGTATAATATTAATAATAATAGTAATGATGATGATAAGGTCAATGTCCTCGTCGGTTTTTTCACAGATATTTCAGATGATGTAAACAGGTAATAATTATGGCGCTGATGCGGGCGCGACGCTTACCACCGCGTTCGCCACTCACACTTTTCTAGAATAATTTCAATTGCGGTTTCCTTACGACGGAGTTTGAAAATGAGCCAAATGGTGCAAGTACTCGCTCGCTATTTTTTCTGCCATGTAAATTTGTATTGAGAGTAGCTACTTTCTTTTTTGTATTGGCTATACCCTTCCGCCTTTTATATAAACCCTGAGCATGCTTGCATCAATTGCTGTTGCGACGTCAGGCGGGTTATTTGAACAGGAATATTATTGTCGAAACGCTTGTGCACAATTTCAACACGGCAGTCTTGTTTCAGTTAGATCACATGACTTCAACCGGTGAGCCAATTATCCTGTGACAAAAATTCATGTCCTATAGCATTAATCGATCACTCGGAAGGCTAATCGGCCAGTCGGTTACCGCTAATATATATATATATATATATATATATATATATATATATATATATATATATATATATATATATATATATATATATATACAGAAAGAAATGCCGGCAGTCTACAACGCCAAAGGAGGCACAGGGGAAGGGTTAGGATATATTTTTATCATTAGTGTAATTATATATATTTTTTTTATAAATTTACGTAGAAAGCAAGAAAAACACTCGCCCAGAGTGGGCACCGAACCGACGCCTTTATATATATATATATTCTAAGGAAATGAGGGGCTCGTTGAGGAAACACAGAAAGATATGTCAGCAGTCTACAATGCCAAAGGAGGCATAGGGGTGTGGTTAGGCTGTTTTCTTTTTCACTACGGTTAATTAAGTAAACATTTTTTTTAATTATACAGAAGAAAGAAGGAAAGAAAAACACGCGCCCAGAGTGGGGACCGAACCCACGCCTTTCGATTACATGTCGAATGCCTCACCAAATCGGCTATCTGGGCGACTGTGTTCTCCTTCACTTTCTAGGCTATTTATATTTACTAGAAGTGTATCTGACGCTTGAGGGTGGTAGCCAGCGCCACTCTGACTACACGGGGACAAGGGGGCCTTCTTTTTAACCCCCGGGGCGTGACTCGAACGTCTACAGCCTGTCATGAGCGGGTTACTGGCGGGACGCCCTCTTATGCTACCTAGGCATCAGGGCTGCCAGAACAGAGACCCTCGCTAGGCTTTCGCAGAATAATATAGTAAGGAAATGAGGGGCTCGTTGAGGAAACACAGAAAGATAGGTCAGCAGTCTACAACGCCAAAGGAGGCATAGGGGTGTGGTTAGGCTCTTTTCTTTTTCACTACGGTTAATTAAGTAAACATTTTTTTAATTCTACAGAAGAAAGAAAGAAAGAAAAACACGCGTCCAGAGTGGGGACCGAACCCACGCCTTTCGATTACATGTCGAATGCCTTACAATTCGGCTATCTGGGCGACTGTGTTCTCCTTCACTTTTTAGGCTATTTATATTTACTAGAAGTGTATCTGACGCTTGAGGGTGGTAGCCAGCGCCACTCTGACTACACGGGGAGAAGGGGACTTTCTTTTTAACCCCCGGGGTGTGACTCGAACGTCTACAGCCTGTCATGAGCGGGTTACTGGCTGGAAGCCCTCTTATGCTACCTAGGCATCAGGGCTGCCAGAACCGAGACCCTCGCTAGGCTTTCGCAGAATAATATAGTAAGGAAATGAGGGGCTCGTTGAGGAAACACAGAAAGATAGGTCAGCAGTCTACAACGCCAAAGGAGGCATAGGGGTGTGGTTAGGCTCTTTTCTTTTTCACTACGGTTAATTAAGTAAACATTTTTTTAATTCTACAGAAGAAAGAAAGAAAGAAAAACACGCGTCCAGAGTGGGGACCGAACCCACGCCTTTCGATTACATGTCGAATGCCTTACCAATTCGGCTATCTGGGCGACTGTGTTCTCCTTCACTTTCTAGGCTATTTATATTTACTAGAAGTGTATCTGACGCTTGAGGGTGGTAGCCAGCGCCACTCTGACTACACGGGGAGAAGGGGACCTTCTTTTTAACCCCGGGGCATGACTCGAACGTCTACAGCCTGTCATGAGCGGGTTACTGGCGGGAAGCCCTCTTATGCTACCTAGGCATCAGGGCTGCCAGAACCGAGACCCTCGCTAGGCTTTCGCAGAATAATATAGTAAGGAAATGAGGGGCTCGTTGAGGAAACACAGAAAGATAGGTCAGCAGTCTACAACGCCAAAGGAGTCATAGGGGTGTGGTTAGGCTCTTTTCTTTTTCACTACGGCTCATTAAGTAAACATTTTTTTTAATTCTACAGAAGAAAGAAAGAAAGAAAAACACGCGCCCAGAGTGGGGACCGAACCCACGCCTTTCGATTACATGTCGAAAGGCGTGGGTTCGGTTATTCGTAAAGCCACCGCCAAGAAATATGACGGTGGGATTTTTTTCTTCCTTTTCCTTTTTTTGCTGAAATCGCAATCGTCGCTATGGGATCGCCCATCACACTAACCTTGAAGCCTTAAATTTAGGCCTCCGTACTGGCGTGTTCAAATACCAGCGCTTAATACAAATGGGGCACATTTTTTATATTTGTAACAAAACAAAAATCCTACAACAGGCACATAAACACTACCAATTAATTAGATTATTTGGTCACCCTGAATAATTTGTTAGCTATCACCTTATCGAATGTGTTAGCCACACTTTTGTTAAAAGTAAGCTTTAGTTAATGCTCAATCACTGCATTAGTGCTCTGACCGCTGCAATTCATTTTGCAATAGCTATACCGGATGTGTGCATTACAATTAGTATGTCATCGTACCGCCTGACCCCCGGCCATCGTTCCATGTGCTACATAGCGGAATCTTATAACAGATTATGCTGTTACAAAATTATAGGGAAATTTGACGCGCTGAGCATGAGATGGGACTTTCTTGGGTAGACGCTCTTTAATTCATCCACAGCAATACTCCCCTCCAGAACGAGTAGCAGTAGAAGTAATGTAGCGAGTTGGGTGGTCAGTACAAGTGCATCTTCGAAAACAAGCAGATCTGAAAGAGACAAAACTGCAGAACAAGCAGAAAAGATCATAGCTGGACAAATCGGGCAGTGTGAGGTACCGCCCTGCCTTTCCGCATGTGCCATCTGCTTTATTACTATTTCTTCTTCCAAGACAAGGTCGAGGGTTGCAGTTTCTTGCCAAGGGATTAAGTGCGCATCTTAACCATTTCCCCTGACATATCTGTTGTTATTTGTATCTGTAAAAAACGGAACTTTTCCACTGCACTGTCCTCAAAAACTGACCACGCAACTCACTTCCTTCGCATTGATGACACGTTTGGTTGTGAAAGGCAGGGCAAAGAAAAGTATACAGAAATATCCCTGTTTTGGTGCTTTTGTTTCACTTATTCGGTTTTACTTACTTTTTGTGTAATACTTTAAAACAACAAGATTGGCCTTTTCTTTTCTGTTGTTTTCCGTGTAAACACATTTAAAAAAAAACTGGCGCATTTAATGCCCGGGGCTATATCTCTGCTCCGAGGCGCAGCTTTTGTTGCAGGCCGGCAGACTTATTTTAACCAGCTGGTGATATTAAAGGTGGATCAAAATCTCGATAAACGGACGTTCCCGATTTCCATCGTCATAAAAACGGTCGTGGGGAACAGAAATTGAGGCCACTTGTGGTCAGACGCAAACGGCTTAGCCACTGAGCAGCTCATGCGGTCGCACTTGTCAAGTATTAACAATTTGCAGTTGTCGGACCTTTTCAAGAAATTATGAAATGCAAAAAAATTGCACACATAGGGTGTGGGCTTTCGCTGTTGAGCAGTGGAGCACTCCTGCAGCCTGATGGCTCCAATAAAGTCGCGGCTAGGGAAGGTCAAAGTCGTTTCATATTCCCTGCAAGCTGTCCAGAATGACATTTCGTTTGGTCAGCTTGCACTACGCTCGCGCTTCCAGCAGCAACATACCGTTGCTACATTGGTGCTCATTCATTTTCCCTGTTGTTATATAGAGCGTGATTGTGTTGAACTGTGTGGAGGGGAAAGTGCGCGAACGTGTAAGAAGTTGATGATACGCGAAAGAAAAAAAAGCCTGAATTGCATTGACTGTGCAATATCTACAACGCAGGGTCGAATTCTTTCGGCATGAACCGGTAACCGTCCTTTCTTTTTTTGATTCAGTTCCGGTTCGGGTTCAGCGTGCTCAAAAAATATCGGTTCGGGTTTGGGTTCAGTTCCGCCAAAAATACCGGTTCAGTTTGGGTTCTCGGTTCGGTTCGGTTCCGGTTCGAGACCCTGATATATATATATATATATATATATATATATATATATATATGAATCGGTAACCGTCCTTTCTTTTTTTGATTCAGTTCCGGTTCGGGTTCAGCGTGCTCAAAAAATATCGGTTCGGGTTTGGGTTCAGTTCCGCCAAAAATACCGGTTCAGTTTGGGTTCTCGGTTCGGTTCGGTTCCGGTTCGAGACCCTGATATATATATATATATATATATATATATATATATATATATATATATATATATATATATATATATATATATATATATATATATATATATATATATATATATATATATATATATATATATATATATTCACACATTTATTCACATGTATACATAGTGATTCCCGTAGAAGACTTGTCTCGAAGTCGAAACGTCGAAATAAACACCCCACTGTTGCTGTTACCGAGGTTTCATGTTTCATACTTTGGGTTCACCACGCCTTCGGCCCCATCGCCAGCATGCCAGTTGATGCATTATATATATATATATATATATATATATATATATATATATATATATATATATATATATATATATATATATATATATATACGTTGGTCGAAACGTTGGAAATAAAGTCTCCGAAGAGCGTACTTCTACTTTGTGCGTATTCCTGCAGCAACTAAGGACTCCACTTCACGACTATATATATATATATATATATATATATATATATATATATATATATATATATACATACACGAGTGCGTACGTGTGTGTATGTGTGTAGTATGTGTAATACAAAACACGGAGGCACGTACGAAGATCATCACGGTGTATAAATTGCCAAGAGTTGCGAAGAGGCTGCAAGGTACCAGAAACGTTGCTGCGTTTTTGTGAGCTCTCGGGCATCGCCCGGTACAATCTATATTAATCTATTCTTCTCGTTGTCTAGCCTACACTGTCGCTTAAAACTAGCAGCTTAATTACGAGCTTGACTGGCCACGTGGCAGGCCGTTCGACCGTTACGCGTCAGATCGAAACTCTCGCTGTGTTTTTTTGGCTGCCACCCGCCGTTCGTCCTTCCACTTTTCTGTGGGGATTTTCGTTGGCCTTCTCAAGCAGCTGTCACGTCTCAGACAGCTTATCAACTTCCAGTAGGAGCCCGCGCTCCAAGTTGTGGGCTCCCCAATTTCCTCTTTTCCATGCATTTAAGTATACTTGGACGAAAATAAACGGGGCAATGTAATACGCTACAAAGAAAAATACGATCGATCACTGCCGTCGACAAAAGTTATTACTTAGACTCGAAAGTGCATACTGTTCAAAAGTGCATACTGGCCACACTTCCGGATGTTGTTCTAAAATAACTTTCATTAGTCATGAGTCTTATAGCTTCACTGTGATACACAAACTGAACTGTTCAGTATACAGAGAGCAACGTTTGGTGCCATGATCACCCGGAACATCAACTTCAAATACCAATCCGGTAGGGCCAACTAAATTCATGCAATACCAAATTTACTCACAGTTATGGCTCATCCTGACCTATAAATCCATGAAGAATATTCTTTACAGTACGACACAGTCACCGCCATTTGCATTAAGAACTAAAGGTGGGGGGGGGACAAATGTGATCCCCCAAAACGATGCGCGTACGTCAGATAAGAGAGATTTTACATAGTAACAATTTCAGTGACGAGCATTCTACATGCGCGGGGGAAAGAGAGAAAAAGATAGGGAAGAGGAGGCTCTTTATCACAGAAGGCAACGCAAAGAGGTTCGCCCACGCTCGTTTGCGGCCATGATACTTTGCTGTGAATGAGATAGAGGGTAAAATGCTGATGTGCGTAACAAGAACTAGCCACAGTTTATTCATAGCAATGGGTGTAGTTTTTAAATCTCTAAAAGTTTCTTGTCAACGCTTGCGCAGGTGTCGCATGAAACCTGCAGGCTGGGTACCGAAAATAAGGGCGACGTCTCTGTATGACAGTAAGTAAGCCCTGACTTCTTTTGCGCACGTAACGCTGAAGCCTGTCGTGATGGTTGTCAGAATTAAGGAGAAACGCTAAAATTAATGCGTAGGTGCGGTGGGACAAAATTGTTGGCCCCTTGACAAGCACTTTTCGTGTCTGTGCAGCTCTTGTAGTGTCGGAATCTCAGACAGAATGTACAAACAAAAGTTCCCCTACGTTTCGCTGCACACGCTAAAAAATGTGGAGTATTGTGGCAGCATAGAGCATAAACTTAAACAAATCAAAATATATCGCCACGCGACTTTTGGCATTGGCATCTGCTGTTGTTACGAGCTCTTTTCATAATCATTTGTTACGAAGAAGAGAGAGAGAGAGAGAGTTACGCTATTCATAGGGGGATGAACCAAGCAAGACGAAATTGCGATAATAAAAAATAAACCAAAAATTCTGGAGAAGAGTAGTATGCATAATACTGCAGCATATAAATCACCATACTGTGAATAAACATCAAACGAAGCTAATGCAGCGCAATACGCACTGGAACAGTCAATTTAAATAACGTCTTTCTTTATAGAGCATACCGGTGGCAATTGCGATTAACATGGCCAGCTTAAACAAGAACCTACGGGTGAATACAACTTTAAGTCGTAGCCACTTCACCACGACCTCACATCACTTGGTGAGACCCGAACTAGGACACCGCACTGAATATTGCTGGTGGTCTCGCCTGATTTTATTATTTCTGGAGGTCCTGCCGGCAGTTTCCAGCCATGGGAGCTCCTATTGTATACCTACACTGTTATGCCAACATTCAGAGGGTACTGCCAGGCCGGCAGCTGTGGTTTGCAGCTCCGGTCAAACACGACTTACCTGCCATCCTTCCAGTAGTCCACTTTAGACCGTGGACTTACATGGCAGCCGAATCAAATACGGTATCACGAGCTCTTTGAGAATGGATGAATAGCTACGATGGGCGCATTTCATCTCCTTCGCGCACTGCACGTGTGTATGCGGCCCTTAACTCACATCCAAAGTTTTAACGGAAGTCCGACAGATTCTTACCCGTACAAAAGAACTTCACTACAAATTATATCTTTTTGGTTGTGTGTGTTTATTATGGTTTACGTTTTTGTATTTTGTTTTATGTGTTCGTTACGTGTAAGCTAATGAAAATTTATCCGTGCGGGTAAGGCTGGTAATGTATCAACTTATAAATGGTCGTTATGTTTTTTTCTTCATTTGTAGAAATATTTTGTTACTTTGTTGAAACGGACAAGTACACATTTTCAATGTTTTCCTTTCTGCGTTATGCTGCGAGTTACTGTGATAGGACTGCTTAATGTGTTAAGTGAATTGATGTATTAACATGAGAAGGGGGCCGGGACCCCGTCAGGAGGTTTTTCGCCTTTAGTCCTGGTCTCCTGTTAGACATGTACACTGTTGAAGAAAGAAAGAAAGAAAGAAAGAAAGAAAGAAAGAAAGAAAGAAAGAAAAGAAAAAAAAACACATTAATAAATATAGGGGTGCCACCGTTACAGCTGTTATGTGGCGCTTCAAGCCGTTTTCTCGCAATCGTCGCCGTTTCAAATACAGAATCACGCTAATGGAATTCACACGCAATAGCTTAAGACTCCTAAGTCAAAAATTTATGTGTGCACACTTAACCATGGTCTATGTGATATGCGTGGTTTCACTCTAGTCCTGAATACGTCAAGGCAGGTGCAGCAATAAATTATTAATTTCTTCCCCGTACCGGCCTCATTACTCCAGCTGGCCTATGCTACAAACATCCATTATGGAAAACCAGAAGGGATGGCCCAAGGAAATTGGCCGGGAAGATTTGCAACACGCGGGAGGCCGATGTGGCAGCAAGAACGATGCCGAAGCATCCGGTTACATGGCGGAGGCATGCGGGAAGGGATTCTTGGGAATAGGAAATAGAGACACGAAACTACCTTGCTCAAAGGAACACTGAACTTATTTGTAAACATTGCGCGATTACTTTCGCAAATTGTAGTCCGGAGTCCATAGGCCTTGTATCGACCACTGTGAGCGCGTTTAAGTGAATTTTTTAGTAGAAAAATCAATTTGAAAATGCTGTCCTCCTCTCTGCATCCTCGCCCATTTTGTGTGGCACTTTCGTGTGACGTCAGAAGGAGATGACTTCGCTTGACTGCGCTACTGCACGGCTCGCCGACCTTCCGGCAGAGTCAATCGGCCCAGCATTTATAGTCCGTCGGCCGCCGACGGATCGCCGCAATTAGTTCACTCAGTTGAAACTAAGCCACGAGACGTTTGTGAATGGAATAATGTGCGGCTCTTTAGTTTGTTAGTTTGTTCTTTATATCAAGCTCCAAGTCATTCCACACAAGCGCTGCACAAGCGCACATGCGACGCTTCGTTGACTTATACGCTAGTAGGAAAATCTAAGGCCATTTGAAGGCGGGAGAAGTCAGCAAATTCAATATAGGCACTGAGGAAATAAAATGAACTGACACTTTTACCGTACAGCGTAAAACTAGGGAGCAGGAAGCACTTTTTTGCGGTAGGTGAACAATAACAGCGGTCAGCAGCACGACTACGCATCTGCGAACGCTTTTCTGTCTAAGAAATACAATTGCTAGACGTGAGGTATTGCGGAACTTTGGGGGACGCTTACTGCATGAGCGCTATACAACAAATAGTCACCTAAGCAGTTCAAAATGATATAACTACATAAACTTTTAAACTGGTTATACATTATATACCTTATATTTCTATCGCTGGCAGCGGTGGCTTGTGTCTGAGTGGTCCAGAGCGCTAGGTAATTCATTTTGCAAGTTGCAAGTTCGAATACCGGAGGATACATTATTTTTTGTAAGTTCATTTTTTCGTTTCCTGCCGATGTTTTCTATACTGAGTTCATCATTTCTGTGCCGTAACGTTCACTGCTCCACGAACGAGTTCACAGAACGCGCGCAGACTGACACTGAGGTGCTAGCGAGTTCTCGTTGGCGTGCTGTTGCCATAAGCACCGACTAGCGTCACTAAATAAAGGCTTTTAGAGTATCGGCACTCTTTTCTCTCATTGTTATGTGCCGCCAGGATTTTCATTGGTCGGTCGGCACCACGTGATATTTGTTTACACATGGGCGCAGCCATTTTGTTTTTGGGCGGCTCTCCTCTCTCTCTCTCCCTGCTGTGTGGACGCTAGAGCGGCCCGTCACACTCTGCCCGTCACAACCAGCGACGGTTTCGTTGGGAGAGATGGCAACACTGCAAGCCAGAGCCAAAATGGCCCCCATGCGCTTCCGGGTGCACGAAGTGGCGGTACTCTTAAGCGAAGATTATTTAGTGATGCTAGCACCGACTGCTTGCGGGCAGGGGGCACAGGCCAGAATGAACTAACCCTTTGGCTGGTGCAATAACGCCTTTTATACAGGCATGAGTGAGGCAAGCTCCAAATATGCGAAAAGCGCATGGCATTTGAGCGTCTGCGGTGACGCGGAAGGCGTTCATCCACCGCGTAGGCCTCGGCTAGTGATTGCTACGATTCCAAGCCGTCCTGGGAGGCTTATCTTAGGCATTTTACAGCTGAGAACATGGCAGAAGCGGTATGACGCTTATTGAGATAGCGAGAATTCCCATCCAACGATAACGTCGGATGTCAAGCATGTTGTTTTACAGTACCGAAACCAAAACTTGTTTGAATGCTAATCTTGGACATCGGCCAATCATGGTGCATTTCCTCCCAACGTCAGAGCGTTTAGTTGGTGCGGCCGCCACAGACGCGCGTGGTAGATTTTCTTATTTCGGGCTTTATAAAATAATTACCGACTTATCAACCGGATGAACGATGAAAAGTGTGTTAATTTGAGCCAGTCTACGCAGTGCAAACAAAAACGGAAGCTTGACAAATTCACTTCAGTGTCCCTTTAACAGCGAGTTCTGATTTTAAATCTGCATTTTGGAAGCCCCGAACAGGTTTGCTATGCTCGGGTTCGTAACCTGTCTCAACGCTTCAAGCTCACATTGTACAAAGGGCCCACAACAGGGAGAATATATCCCAGCAAAGTTGGAGAGGCGCCTCTCGATGTTTTTAAAAGCCCACTGCAACACTTCCGATAAACGCTGTCACTCCTTACGTCACGTCTGGAAGCAGTGCCACAGCTATAATCATCGCCAACGCGGAGTGCCACTGCGTGATTGGCTCGTCGCAGCATATGCGCCTTCATTTTCTGCTTTGCTATTGTGGCATTCTTTTTAAATCGACTATCGAATGCTTTTATAGCTGCAACTGAAGCAAAACCGGCCAATACCCACTACACCGCTTCAATGACGTAATTTCAGCGGTCGAAGAACGCCAAGATCACAAAAAAGAAAAATATTTGAGCAAGTTTCTGAGTTATCAGAAAAGCATAGAGGCGTAATTTATGGCTGAGGTACTTTGCGACCCCCTAAACTCAATACTGGACGTATTCGTTGAATCCTTTGTGCAAGCATTCAAAGGGACACTGAAGTGATATGTAAACATTGCGGGATTACTAGCGCAAATTGTAGTCCGGAGTCGCCAGGCCATGTTTCGACGACTCTGGGCGCGTTTACGCGATTTTATTTAGTAGAAAAATTAATTCGAAAATGCTGTCCTCCTCTCTTTACGCTCGCCCATTTTCTGTGGCGTTTTCGTGTGACGTCGGGAGGAGCCGAGCTCGCAATTGGCTGCGCTACTGCATGGCTCCCCGGCCTTCAGACAGAGTCAGACGGCCCAGCGTTTCGTCCGCCGGCCGCCGACGGGTCGTCGCAATTCGTTCGGTCAGTTGAAACGAAGCCAGGACATGTTTGTGAATGGAAGAATGTGCCTTTTTTTACTTGGTTAGTTTGAACACTGTATCTAGCTCCAAGTCAAGGTCGCTTCACACAAGCGCTGCACAAGCCCACATGCGACGCTTCGCTGACTGGTACGCCAGTAGGAAAATATAGGCCTCTTGAAGGCGGGAGAATAGTCAGCGAAGTCAATATAGGTACTAAGGAAATAAAATCAACTGATATTTTTACCGTACAGCGTAAAACTAGGGTGCGGGGAGCACTTTTTTGCGCTGGGCGAACAAGCACAGCTGCCAGCAGCACGACTACGCATCTGCGAACGCTTTCCCGTCTAAGAAATGCAATTGCTAGACGTGAGATATTGTGGAAACTTGGGGGATGCTTACTGCACGAGCGCAAAACAACAAATAGTCACCTAAGCTGCTTGGAATGCTAAAACTAAATAGAAGTGTAAACTGGTTATACATTATATACCTTATATTTCCAAGGTCAGCCGCGCTCGCCCTTGGCTGAGTCGTTTGGGGCGCTAGGTATGTCATAGCAAGTGTTTTGCAAGTCACAAGTTCGAATCCCCGCGGGTACGTGCTTTTTTATAGAGTTAACTTTTTCGTTTTCCGCATATGTTTTCTATACTCAGTTCACCTTTTTTTGGGCCACAACGTTCATTGCTCCACGAACTGGTTCACAGAAAGCGCGCAGGCTGGCACTGGCGCGCTAGCGAGTTCTCGTTGGCGTGCTGTTGCCATAAGCACCGACTGCTTGCGGGCAGTGGGCACAGACCAGAATCAACAGACCCTTGGCCTGGTGCGAACACGCTTTTTACGATACAGGCATGAGTGAGGCCAGCTCCAAATGTAGGGGAAAAACGCATGGCATTTGAGCGTCGGCGGGGACGCGGAGGGCGTTCATGCACTGCGTAGGCCTCGGCTGGTGAATGCTACGATTCCAAGCCGTCCTGGGAGGCTTATCTTATGCATTTTACAGCCGACAACATGGCAGAAGCGCGGTACGATGATTACTGAGATATTGAGAATGCCCATCCAACAACGCCATTGGTTGTGTTTTACAGAACCGAAACCGAAACTTGTTTCATTGCTAACCTTGGGCATCGTCCAATCACGGTGCCCCTTCCTCCCAACGTCACAGCCTTAGTTGGTGCTGCCGCCGCAAACCGCGCATGGTAGTTTTTCTTCTTTCGCGCTTTGTAAAATATTTAACTATTTGTCAGCCGGATAAACGATGAAAAGTGTGCTAATTTGAGCCAGTCTACGCAGTGCAAGCAAAAGCAGGAGCTTGACAAATTTACTTCAGTGTCCCTTTAAGATTTCGAAAAACAACGAAATATTACACCATCTTCCCACGTGGGAACCCTGAGGGGATGCAAAGCCGTGGAGTAGTAGCGTGTTAATTAGTTGTTAGAGTAAAGACACGTGTAGCAGCGTATTAAATGTCTTCTTGATTTATCGAGTAGTGGGGAAAGTTTTGCGGCTTCTCGTTCTCGAAGCGAGGAATCCGCTGTTCGACGCTGGCGTTTCGAAGCGTTGTCATGTTGCCGAACGCCTGCGTCCATTGTCAGCTCATCGGACGGCTCAGCGTTGTCTCGACAGAAAGCAGCAACTGAAGGGAGCAGCGGCGCGGACCTGGTTATCTGAAGTGGAGAGGAGGAGGGGAGAGGAGAGGAGTAGCAGCGCGCCCAGATGGTGTGGAGAGGAGGAGGGAAGAGAGAGCGGCATTATCACAGTTATTGTGGAGAGGGGGAGAGGTGTAGACGCCGGACCCCGGATGACGGAGCCTCGACTAAGAGATGCTTTGCATCCAAAAAGTGTTGCAGTGTCCCTTTAAGGTGTCGGCTCCACGTCAGAGCGACATGAACCCCTATCTGCTTTGACCCCCTCCCAACCACCACGAAGAAGAGTTATTGCGCCGAAAAATTAGGACACCGAAAACCGCAAATATTCTTTGTCATCATACGCGCAACCTGTACAAATGGAAGGCGTAGGTTCCTTTGAGCTGAGCATGGTTTTTATGCTTCCTCGTTACTACTTGAATTCTATCTGCCTTGTCATTTAATGCGTAATCCACAGCTGGGTTACGTAAAAGAGAACTGCTACGGTAACGTTTCTGGCAGTTTTTTGAGCACTACTACATTTAAAGTGCTCCGTAAGGTCTAAGGCAGAGAAAGAGAAAAAGTAAAGGAAAGGCAGGAATGTTAACCAGGCTACGGCCTAGTATGCTATCCTGCACGGGGCAAAGGGGAACAATAAGTTAAAAGAGTAAAATAGAAAAAGAAGGGGAAAGGGGCAGACATAGCGCAGTGTGGTGAGCCTAGCGGTAGGACACTATAGACAAACAAGTTCACTGTGTTCATAGCGGGTAGTCTTTTGCGCTACAGCCTTTTGTGCAATTCCGTCATTTTTGGAAAACACAGGAGCGCTTTTGTGGCCTTGTCCGTAGATGTGGCCTTGTCCGTAGACGTAGATGATAGAGAAGACCAGTGGCCCAGGATTGTCTCTTCAGAGAACGGGCGCCGAGAGCCTAACTTCCATAGAGTTGGCTTCGTTCCGATGAAAACCGTGGACACTCGCATAGGACATGTCGTATGGTCTCTGGTGTGTCCCAGACTTCGCATGCCTCACTGGCTGCCATTCCAATCAAATATGAGTAAGCATTTGTGAATGCGACTCCAAGCCAGAGACGACAAAGAATGGTTGCATCAGATCGTGGTCTAAGATATTTGGCTAGTAGACGTCCTGTTTTTCAGGCCGCTTTTTCTGCGTCTTTTTAATTACCTTTCTATTGTAGCCTAATATAACAATTACTTGGTAAGCACTAGTGTCACTTATTTTTCTGCCTTTATATCTGCTAACCGGTGATCAGCTCTTTAGCTTTCCTAAAAATGCACAGTCCAACAGTACGTGTTGTGTAAACTGAGAAAGTCGCAAAAGGATATAGCAAAAGATGCCGTAAGCGCAATAATCACCGCTTTCCGCTCCAGAATAGGGCGGGAGATTTATTCATAATCCCTCAATTCACTCAATTTCATAATTTGCTCAGAGTGCTTCCTGGATGCCAAAGTTCGCCGTAATGGACAGTCAGGCAGCCACTATCTTCTAAGTTGCTCTAGACCTTTGCATAGCTCCCACTCTTCCATGAGTTTTTTCGCAACCTCTACTTTGCTAACACCGAGCTGGGTCCACAGAGAAAAATTTATGATTCTGCCACGGTGTTGCCTTAAGGTAGGAAAACCTGTCATATAAGCCGCCAAGGGCCGGCGTTATTCCAGTTTTAAACAAAACAAAGCCCAACGTTTTCTCCCAAGCTTGTTCATATCCTTTTCAAAGAGTCCCTGTACATTACGGAAATTCTAGTATCATCTGGTAGTTTTTTTCCGGCATGACTCTTAGCTTCCTTCCGAATGGCGCACATTCCCTTTGTTTAATGGCGACAAAAACTTTGCCTTAGGATGATGTTTGGCATTAGTACTCTCAACCGGAAGCTCTTCGATTATCCATAGGAGATCCATAGGTTTTGGAAAAAAGGCCACCTGCCACTCGACACTTCCTTTGTGCCCTCTCCTGTATTCTATTTTTCACGCTGTTTCACACACAGACATGCACCGACTGGCCCACCTACAATTTCTGAAGCAGTTAATTCTAACTGATCAGCTGCCATCCAGAGGGCTCCACATGCTCTTCCAGTCATGGTGTATGCTGGCACGTGGTTGACGCCAAAGCTTTGAATGTGCGTGCGCGGGTGCGTGCGCGTGTGTGTGTGTGTGTGTGTGTGTGTGTGTGTGTGTGTGTGTGTGTGTGTGTGTGTGTGTGTGTGTGTGTGCGTGCACGTGTGTGTGTGTGTGTGCACGTGTGTGTGTGTGTGTGCGTGCACGTGTGTGTGTGTGTGTGTGTGTGTGTGTGTGTGTGTGTGTGTGTGTGTTTTGACGCAAACCATTTAAGTGAGCTATCGTGTGTTCCAATAACCACTCCGTTTGAGTCCGATGACTTCATCTTCTTTCAGCCAACCTATTAAACAAAGCACGCATTCCAGACGTGGCTGCCCTACAGTACCGAAACAAAAACAACGTTCATCCTGAATGAAAAAAACATGAGTTAAAAGCAAACCAAGTCTCTTTTGCGTATAAGCTCATACATTTCTACCGTGAGCTGCAGTTCTTGCTGCTGAAACTTAAGGTATTTAAAATAAAACAGTTTTCCTCGTCCGAAACGAGACAGAAAAACGTAATTTGCGGTATTGAGCGTGCCTTGACGTAAAAAGAGATGTAATAAAAAATTTTAAAGAAAAATGACCGTCTGCCGGACATCTTCACAGAGCTAAGTTATACCGTCAGCAATTAAAACGGGTAATAAAACGCCGAAAGTCCCAAAAATTGGCTACCGAGGCATACGCCGTTAAGAAGAAAACTTTCTCGTAAACCGGGCCAGGATTTTCGCGGCAGAACATCCCCACAGAGCCCCTCGGGTAATAATGTATGCGTCACTGACAGCCGGCCTCGTTACTTATGACCCTCGCAATACGCGAGCTGTCATATAGCGTTGGCTTGGTCACCCCCAAGCAAAGTAGCTGTCTTTCCTGCACGTCCCACATGCGCTCTAGTAAAATCAGACGAATGAATGCTGCATCAGTGAAGTGAACGGTCACGGCCAAAATGCTCACCGGCTGGTGCTGAAAACTAACTGAACAATGGAAGACTTGTGGGGATGTCTATGCCCATTTAAAAATAAAACAACACCACCAAGAGGAGAGTAGGAACTGGAGGACCTCACAAAAATTGGCAGGAATGGGTCTTACGCCATACGGGGTTTAGGGCTGCCGCGTGATCTGACCCATATTTGAAAAACACGTTGAACAAGTGGCCTTTTTGCCGAATGCTCCGCAATTGCACTTATTCACATTGTTTCGTTCCTTGTTCCGGGGGAACTTTTGAGTATTTCTTCCATTCAACCTTTCACTGTATTTGTTATTTATGGGGATCAGTGCAGTAGCCAGAAATAGTTTTGGGGGTGTTATACGCTCTAGGCGAACAAAAACTTAAGAGGAAAAGATTGCCTTCGCGCAAACAGCCTTTCATGTTCATATTTATCTAATTTTCTTATTTTTGTTTTTACTTATTACGAAAATCCAAGCATCTTTGTTAAGAAAAACATGGTTACGACTGAAAGACTTCTTCCACGCAGCCTGAGTCGAAGTCAGCGTCCTAAATTACACATCTTTCAGCCGTGTGAAAATGGTGCAATCGGATAGACGCTAGCTTCGTAACACGGGGGACCCAGGTTCGGCTGCAATCACGGGAAGCGTTTTTTTTTTTTTTTTCTTCGTGGCGCTTGATGTGCCTTTGTAGCAACCAATTGTGTAAATTGGCTATCCCGCTTTGCGTTTTTACCGGACATCGACACCATAAGTGAGGCATAGAAAGTTTCTCTTTAATACCGATGCGGAATGTGAGCAGCGTGGACGAAAAAAAAATGAATGAGGAGGAGACGGAAAAGGGAATGCCCAACTTGGAAAAAAATTCTAGGTGTGTTCCGACACCAAACCCCTCCTCCTCAAACATGGATCTGCCCCTGATGGCAATGTCTAGCCATTTCCGTTGGCTTATTTCCCCGGGTTTGTATTTGTACTGTCGATGCAAAGCTCTTTTTCTGTTGGTCGCTTTTTTTCGCTCGCTGCCGTAGCTTTGATTTGGGGATAACAGATATTTTATAGCACCTAGTCAGCAATTACTTGCAAAAACGGGCAGAAAGGATTTGTCGAAAGCAATTTTTTTAATGCAGACGATAAAATATCACAAGTATAACTCACATTACTGTAAGCTTCGTTGTATGCTCTCAATAAATGGTATGCAAACTGCACCACGTGAACTACAGCAAAGTGTGTAGGGAGACCAAGCGTTATCGCATTAGGGTTCATTGTCTAGCATACCACGCGAGATTCAAAAGAAGCGCCAAATATGCAGATTCCTATTTTTGTAGAATTCCCTCCAGCGCAATTATCGCTTGCTTACAGAACAAAAATAATTGCGAACTTCTGTCAAAATTTGTGTGAGAATATGCCGCTTCGTTAAATAAAACAGACGGGAAGAATAAAAGCCACATCATAAACAAAGCGAAGTCAGCAAGAGAAATAACAAGGCTGGCGACTGTTGTATCCCTGTGTTTTTCTCAAGCCGCGTCGGGTAGCTTCCTTGGTATCTCAACTGGGGGGAATTCTCGACAGCCACATCACGGCACTCTGTTAATCTAGGTCACTTTTGCAGGTGCTTGGATGGTTACGACTCCTGTAATCGCCTGGACGGCTTCGCCTCGTGGTCTCCGCGTCATCTATAGACACAACTTGTCGTTCGTGGAAGCAGCGTTAATCAATGATTTTCAACGAATAAATCTGTTAGATGCCTCAACTAAATAAACTTCTGCCACTACAATTTGCCACAAGCGAAGATAGCTGCCTCGGCTTCTTCGTTGATTACTGTCTGGGTAATTGCCGTAATCGGAGGATAGGCGTTTTTTTTTAACTTGTTAATATAAGTTTGGCCTGGAATTTCACAACCAGTTCTTAGATTGCACTCCATGTAGGCGTTGGTACTCACAAAGACATCTAAAAAACTACGCTGTAAAATTTATTGTTTCGCTCGGCATTTAGCTTCTTTAAACACAGACATGCTCGCTTAGGTAGCAATATTCATAGCCCTGAAAAGCTGTACGTTATAGCTTTTAAGGACGCAACTCTTCGTTCATTATTCCAGCGCACGTTTTCTCGATATTGTACAATTAGTGTAAATGACTGTGCATGTTCGGAATAAAACCTAATTGGAGCAAAAGTGCAGCATTAAAAATTTCCGGGAACACCTAAGCACTTAATATCGAAAACTTATCTCCACACGTGTTTCTTGTTTGTATATTTTTTTACATACTTTAATGGGTTATGAGCAAGCCAGATTACAGAAAAAACTGAAGTTCATTTTCCCCTAACGTCTGTACTTTTAGAGAAAAAATTCCCCCGCATTTCCCCGAGGGGGAGAATGTGAAAGTGCGAATGCACGGTTGTCGGCCCGCTTACGGCGCTTGCGCTCGGCCCCCGCAGCCCACCGCCTCGCCGCCTTCTCTTCCATCTCTTCCATCGGGTTTGTAGTATCACGTGTACACCACGCAGTTATCAAGCCGCTATAACGCCGCTGAGTCGCCAACGCACGCCGCTGACGACGTAGTTTGAATGCGTTAAAGATATAAGGCGCGTTACTGACACCGATATCAGTGTCGCGTCCGTGGCTTATTCGGTAGAGCGTCGGGCTGCGGCCCGCAAAGTCCTCGGATCGAAACCTGGCGCCGGATGATGTTTCTTTTTTAAATATAGAGGAACACTGCGGACGCCGACGCCGCAGCCGCCGCCGCCGCTGCCGGCGGTGGATGGTTTGGGGTCGCTTATAAAGTGCATTCGCACTTAAAAATTTCAATGTGGCGCACGTTACGCGTTGCTTTCCGAGGCTGCTGTTGAACTGGCGGAAAGTAGATGAAGCTGGTCGGTTGGGTCCGAGCTGGCCAGCATGCCTTCTTACAGCTTAATGTAGAGGATGGAATGGGAGGGAAAGTAGGAATTCTGGAGCATTCCCAGGCCATATTGCGAAGGGCGCTTGGGGGTGGGTACTATTTGCGCGTGACGTAGTAGGAAGAAGGGGGAATGGTATGGAGAATAGTTCTAAGTGGGAAGGTATTGGTTTGAAGACGCCTATAAAAAAATTCTTCAAAACTCGTAAACTGTCCAAATAATAGCTTCTCTTTGACATCCTGTATCTCCGTATCTGCAGTAGTGGCCAACTTAAGATAGGTAATGTATTACCTATCACAAGTTGATAGGGCAGGTATTTCTAAACACACCCCTCTTAAGCCACTTGCCTACAAAAGTTAAATATAAACAAAATAAAGATTGTCTGTGGTAATTTTTTCTAAAATGCGTGACTTCAAAAATGAAACTAAGCAGAACACTGCTGAAAACCTTTTTGCATTAATTTGTTCATACCGAAGCTATAAGCGGCAGTACACGCGTTCGAGACGTGTCTCGGGGCTGTGGGCTACGTCACTGACGCTGCTTTTCGGACTTCGTAAAATTTATAAAGGTGCGTTTGCGTTGCGGGGCAACTTCAAGGTAGTTCAGCCTTTTCCGGCCTTCTGAAACAGAAAGCTGCCTTTTTTATTGCGTTGTTTAACTGAATATGTGGCAGGACAGATACGCTCGAGGCAGAGATTCGAGAAAAGCTCGCCTTTGTGGGCCTCCCCTTCTTTTCGAAAAAAATGATGCAGAAATTCAGAGAATCATCTACTGATGCGTAAAAATTCTTATGCCGCTTGTCTTGAGTATGAGTTTCTACAGTCAAATTTATTGGTTTTTCTAAATATTGCCGCGAACCATACATTGGGTTTGTTTATTTGTGTTTTGCTTTTACCGCCCGGCTGCGCCGGTCTGCGTTATCTCTGCGCCAAGGGAAGCGCGTGTTCCATTCTTTCTTTCTGTGCCGCATGTGTTATCTGTTGTGATAGGGAGAGCATTCCGATCTAACGTGAACAGCCCAGAATAATCTTCTTGGATCTACTATGTTCTCGATGCGAATCGACGTTTCGAGAACCACGCGCGCCGAAAGATAAAAAGCCTGCAGTGCGGACGCCGGGGCATTCGATTCTGCGACGCTCGCTGACGCAAGTCACTTTGTTGACCGCCGCTTCGCCGCCTCTGTATTCTTTTGAGTTGTTAGGGGAGCACAAGTTCGCTCCAATAAACTTGTTTCTCCTGCAAGACAACTGCGTCGTCCTTGGCTTCGTGACATCTGGTGGAGGTGCTGGGTACGCACCCTTCATGCCCACTACAACCTCGAGAAGCCGCCAAGCCAGTCCAACAAGAGCCAGCCCCCGCCTGCAAGATTTACCACCCGAGTTCGGTTTGATGCCAGAAGGACCCAAGAGAAGGAACGCTGCAACCAACACCATGGTACAAGAAACAACGTCGCCAATCATGCTGCAGCAGCCCCGGGAACCGCCATCGTTCCGGGGAGCCCCCGCTGAAGACCCAGAGGAATGGTTGGAGAAGCTGGAGCGCGTGCGGATCTTCAACAGGTGGGACGATGAAGAAACCTTCCGGCATGTTTTCTTTTACTTGGAGGATGCAGCTCGAACTTGGTTTGAAAACCACGAGAGCGCCTTGACCGACTGGACGCAATTCAAAAGCGAGTTCCTTAAGACCTTCACGACCGTGGTGAGAAAAGAACGAGCTGCGATTTTACTGGAAACTCGAACGCAACACCCGAACGAAGGAGTCGTAATCTTCGTCGAGGAAATGAAGCGACTTTTTCGCCGTGCGGACCCAGGAATGACGGAGGAAAAGAAACTACGGTTTCTGATGCGAGGTGTGAAGCAAGAGCTCTTCGCGTGCCTTGTTCGCAACCCCCCCAAGACCGTGTCCGAATTCGCGTCTGAGGCTGCCGCGATGGAGAAGACGCTCGAAATCCGAACGAGGCAATACGACCGCCCAATCAATGCGCTGGTTTCGGAGACGATTGGTGCCAGCGCTATTAACTCCGACTCACTACGCGACACTATCCGCGCAGTGGTAAGGGAGGAGCTGCGGAAACTTTTCCCGGTGACGACACCAGAACCTCAAGTCACTTCACTGACCGACGTGATCCGGGAAGAAGTACAGCAGGCTTTGGGAACTTCTGTGCCGTCCGAAGCACCCCGCGGGCCCGAGGCTATGACCTACTCTGCGGCTGTTCGTCGACCCCGCCCTGCCCCAACACGCCGTCAAGAGGCCCCGCCGTACCGCCGCCCACTGTCACCCGCCCGACCCCCGGTAGCCCGAAACCAGACGCCGAGGAAGACGGACGTATGGCGAACTCCCGATAATCGTCCTCTGTGCTACCACTGCGGAGAGGCCGATCACATCTATCGTCGCTGCCCGTACAGGAGACTCGGACTACGTGGTTTCTCCGTCGACGCCCCACGCCCCCGACCCGGCCAGCGCCCTACTGAGATCGACGAATACCTGTCCAACACCAACCGAGGACCAGCCCGCTCACACCGATCGCCATCGCCCTACCCATACCAGTCGCCTAACCGCCGTAGCAATGCTGATTTCGCACGTGGAAGGTCCCCCAGCCCACGCGGGGGAAACTAAAAGCAGCAACTTCTGGAGGTGAAGTTGCTCTACGGCGAAATACTGGAAACCCTCCAACGACGCAAGGACGCGCCGAAGACAGTGATTCACGACATGCCCTCATCCGGACGACCCGACCCAGCCCTGACGAGACTCCTGAACACGACGACAGCTACACGGCGCGACGCGTACCCGACCTGACCGAGACGTCCGTCGAGAAGACGACGACAACGACGATGCACAGTGCCCGACCGTCAACACGTACAAGCAGAGATACGACGCCCCGACGAACCCGGAACTCGAGGAAGACTGCATCTGACGTCAAGGTGTCCATCGACGGCTTTGACGTAGTCGCCCTCGTAGACACGGGAGCTGACTATTCGGTAATGAGCGGACCATTTGCGTCTAAACTGAAGAAAGTTATGACCAGATGGGACGGTCCGCATATACGCACAGCAGGAGGCCACCTCGTGACGCCAAGTGGAACGTGCACATCGCGCGTCACCATAGACGGCACGACGTACCCTGCCGCGTTCGTCATCTTGCCTAACTGCTCCCGCGACGTAATTCTCGGAATGGACTTTTTGACGGACAACGGCGCAATAATTGATCTGCAGACCAAGTCGATAACTTTTTCCTCCGATCACTCCATGACGCCGGAACCGAACCCCGAACACCGTGCAGCTGTAAGGATAGCCGATGATCATGTCACCCTGCCACCCCGCGCAAGTTTGATGATCACCGTCTACTGTGAAGGTGCTGCTCCTGACGTTGACGCTATCGTGGAGAGTGACCAAAGGTTGCTTCTCGACCGCGGTGTATCTGTCGCAAGAGGCATTGCGCGCTTCAAGGAACACCAATCCCACATTTTGGTTACTAATTTCACCGAGGAGTACCAGCATTTAAACAAGGGCGCGGCAATTGCATTCCTCGAAGAAACTCAAGAAGCAAGTGATGTGATCGCGGTCGCCGACTTTGAACGTACCCCCGTAGAAACCTTCAAGCTCTCGCAGCCCTTCGACGTGAATCCGGCGCTACCGCAAGAACAACGGAACAAATTATTGGCTTTGCTGCGTCGCTATAGCGAATGTTTTTCGTCGAGCGCAAAACTACGTCAGACCCCTCTAGCGAAGCACCGAATAATAACCGAAGATGGAGCCCGACCTACCCGACAGTCACCGTACCGCGTCTCTTCACACGAACGGGAAGCCATCCGGACTCAAGTCGACGACATGCTCAGTGACGACATTATACAGCCATCGAAAAGCCCCTGGGCTGCGCCCGTCGTACTCGTAAAGAAAAAAGACGGCACATTAAGGTTTTGTGTTGACTACCGGCGACTGAACAAAATCACGAAAAAGGACGTGTACCCCCTCCCCCGAATCGACGACGCCCTCGACCACCTCTGCTACGCGAAGTACTTCTCATCGATGGACCTGAAGACCGGCTACTGGCAAATTGAAGTGGACGAGAGAGACCGAGAGAAGACTGCATTTATAACCCCAGACGGCCTATACGAGTTCAAGGTGATGCCGTTTGGGCTGTGCACAGCACCAGCGACGTTTCAAAGAGTCATGGACACTGTGCTAGCTGGCCTTAAGTGGCACACCTGCCTCGTATACCTCGACGACGTAGTGGTATTCGCCCGGACTTTCGACGAACACCTTGAAAGGTTGGAGTCTGTACTCGAGGCAATTCGTACGTCGGGGTTGACGCTGAAGCCTGAAAAGTGCCGTTTCGCATACGAGGAACTCAAGTTCTTGGGCCACGTCGTCAACGCCGCGGGAGTCCTACCTGACCAGACAAAAACTTCAGCTATCGCGAACTTCCCTAGGCCGAAAGACAAGAAGGGCGTGCGAAGATTTCTCGGGCTGTGCGCATACTACCGGCGCTTCGTCGCAAACTTCGCACGCATTGCAGAGCCACTCACGCGCTTGACGAAAGACAGCACCCCTTTCAGCTGGGAAAACGACCAAGAAAAAGCATTCTGCGAGCTGCAAA
The DNA here is from genome assembly GCF_048455015.1 of Haemaphysalis longicornis. NCBI lineage: Eukaryota > Metazoa > Arthropoda > Arachnida > Ixodida > Ixodidae > Haemaphysalis > Haemaphysalis longicornis. The sequence continues at coordinate 150,661,152 of NW_027526335.1, read as the reverse complement.
AACACCTGCAAAGCCCGCCCGTGCTCGCTCATTTCGACGAAAATGCCGAAACGGAAATGCACACGGACGCCAGTGATATAGGCTTGGGTGCCGTCCTTGTCCAAAAGCAAAGCGGCTGCGAAAGGGTAATCGCCTATGCCAGCCGTGGTCTGTCGAAGGAGGAGAAAAACTATTCTGCCTCTGAGAAAGAGTGCCTGGCTATTATATGGGCGATTTCAAAATTTCGCCCATACGTGTATGGAAGGCCATTCAAGGTTGTAACAGACCACCATGCGCTGTGTTGGCTCGCCAATTTGAAGGACCCCTCTGGCCGTCTTGGGCGGTGGAGCTTGCGCCTGCAGGAGTTCGACGTTACAGTCGTTTATAAATCCGGCAGGAAACACTCCGACGCCGACTGCCTGTCCCGCGCCCCCGTCGACCCACCACCACAAGACGCTGATGAAGACAGCGCGTTCTTCGGGATCGTGACGGAGAGCGACCTAGCCGCCCAGCAGCGTGCCGACCCCGACTTACGCGTCATAATCGAGTACCTCGAGGGATGCAATGTTGCCGTTCCTAGAACCTTCAAACGCAGCTTACCAGCATTCAGCCTGAGAAACTCCGTCCTCGTGAAGAAGAATTTCAGCCCCGGAACAAGAGCGAATTACCTTGTCGTCATCCCCGCGGACCTTCGTGACGAAATTTTGGAAGCGTGCCACGACGACCCGTCTTCCGGACATCTCGGCACAGCCCGCACTATTGGAAAAATCAAGGCGAGGTACTACTGGCCCGGCCTTACCTCTGACGTCACCCACTACGTCCGGAGCTGCCGTGACTGCCAGCGACGAAAAACGCCGCCGACAAGACCCGCTGGACTTTTACAACCGATCGCCGTCCCATCGAGACCATTTCAACAGATTGGAATGGACCTTTTAGGCCCGTTCCCTACGTCACGATCACAGAACAGGTGGATTGTCGTAGCGACAGACTACATGACGCGCTACGCCGAGACCGCCGCTCTTCCGAGGGGGACTGCACAAGAAGTGGCAAAGTTCTTTATAAGCCAAGTGGTGCTGCGACATGGAGCCCCGGAAGTCCTAATCACAGACCGCGGAACGGCATTTACTGCGGAGCTGATGCAAGGAGTATTACGCTACAGCAACACGGATCACCGAAGAACGACGGCGTACCACCCCCAAACAAACGGACTAACAGAACGTCTCAACAAGACAATCGCAGATATGCTGTCAATGTACGTTGACGTTGAACACAAGACTTGGGACGAAGTGCTCCCGTATGTCACGTTTGCGTACAACACGGCTATCCAGGAGACGACGCAGCTGACGCCGTTCGAGCTTGTCTACGGTAGAAGGCCGACTACGATGCTCGACGCCATGCTTCCGCACGTAGAAGACGACGACCTCAACGCCGACGTCCACGGATATCTTCAACGTGCGGAAGAGGCCCGCCAGCTCGCTCGAGTTCGTATAACGGACCAGCAGCTGTTGGATGCGGGCCGCTACAACCTCCGACGCCGAGACGCCGAGTACCAACCAGGGGATCGTGTGTGGGTTTGGACTCCCATCCGACGACGCGGACTCAGTGAGAAGCTCCTGCGACGCTATTTCGGACCCTACCAGATTCTACGACGTGTTGGCCAACTTACCTACGAAGTGATCCCTGATGGTGACTCCGGCACATCACGACAACGCAGGCGGCCTGAAGTCGTCCACGTGGTTCGTCTAAAACCTTTCTACGGACGATGACGAACTTTTATTTTCATTTGTTCGGACTGTCGCTTATGTTCGCATCGGGTCGATGCACTCTTAGAGGGGGGGTAATGCCGCGAACCATACATTGGGTTTGTTTATTTGTGTTTTGCTTTTACCGCCCGGCTGCGCCGGTCTGCGTTATCTCTGCGCCAAGGGAAGCGCGTGTTCCATTCTTTCTTTCTGTGCCGCATGTGTTATCTGTTGTGATAGGGAGAGCATTCCGATCTAACGTGAACAGCCCAGAATAATCTTCTTGGATCTACTATGTTCTCGATGCGAATCGACGTTTCCAGAACCACGCGCGCCGAAAGATAAAAAGCCTGCAGTGCGGACGCCGGGGCATTCGATTCTGCGACGCTCGCTGACGCAAGTCACTTTGTTGACCGCCGCTTCGCCGCCTCTGTATTCTTTTGAGTTGTTAGGGGAGCACAAGTTCGCTCCAATAAACTTGTTTCTCCTGCAAGACAACTGCGTCGTCCTTGGCTTCGTGACAATATTGTCCGATCAATTATAGCCATTCACGTTATTGTAACGATTCGAATTGGACCATTCGCGAAATCTGTATTATTGTTGAAATTGAACGCGTTATACGGTTTAGATTTTTCTAAATTGCTTAATATTTTTCTAATTTTTTAGTTCTTCAAAATTTTGTTCGACCAATAAAATTCATTTACGCTGTTATAAAGATTACATTTGGAACTTGCGGAAAATCTGTATTATTGTGGAAATGCAGGGTGTTACACTGTTCGTCATTTTTCAATTTTTGTTTATTTTTCTTATTGTTTTAGTATTCCAAAATTTATTTCCACCAATTACCTCATTTCCACTAATATAGGTCGAACTTCCGCGAAATCTGCATTATTGTGGAAATGCACGTCGTTATACTGTTTGCCATTTTTTGTATTTTTCATATTTATATTATTTATTATTTCTCAATATTTCGTTCGGCCAATATACCTTATGCGAAATTGCTTGGTGGTTTAGCAACACTGATGTAAACAAGACCGTCCGCCATATTGGTACGGGCGACGATCGGGTAGTCTCGTATTGTTTACTGTGGAAGAGTAGGTGACGGTAACGCGGTATGGCCAAAACTAGACGGCGTTTTCCGGGTCCCGACTACGGATTGAGGACGAAGGACTTGTCTGCGCTTCCGACTGTGTCTGAGGACTCATACCCCTCATGGTGCTGCGCCAAATACCCATCCGAGCGGCAGCGGAGCAGGTCATACCGCCTAGCCACAGAGACCTATTGTTCGCCTTTATCGGTGCGGACCAACACCTGCGACTCGCAGTAAGCAAATCCTTGTTTGTTTTTTCCTTGACGCGAGTTAACCGGTATGAGAATTTGCATAGCACTCTGCACTTCACCGTTGTTTACCATGCAAATGCGTAGCGGGGACCCTGTTGCAGTAACCCTGAAAGAGGAAAGCAACAATCGCCAGACCGTGCCGATAGTGGGTGGATTAGTTATTTTCAAATGCTGTACATCGAATTTACTGGATGATTTTTGGCGAAGATGTTTACGGAAAGTTGCGGCCGTTTTCGGTGACGGTCGTCCGCCCACGCGTTTGCCGCAAAGCAATCGCGCCTTGCGGCGAAGTCAACGACAAAAGTGCATATACGCCTCGAATTTTTTGTGTGTGTTTTCATTATTTATTCCACATGTTCTGCGGAAAAATCTGTTTTTGTTTGCGCAAAATCTGTTTGCGCAAAAACCTTTTTTTGCAGTGGGGTGGTTGTATTTTTTTAAGCGCATGTTTTCAGTGTGCCCGACCATATAATACAGTAAACCCTCGTTAGCTCGAACTCACTGAACTAAAAAATTTTTTTTAATTCGATGGCTCATCGGTATAGCCCGAATGTTTACCTGTTTATCTCGAAAGATTCTGGAAGTGAGTTCCAGATAATCATAATATTGCTGGCTTAAGTTATGACGAACACTATTATTCGGGCACTGGTATCATTACGCACGGTGAGGTTTATAAATGTTACACTTCCTTCTCTTGAAAATACATTAACAAAGCATGCAGTGGTACTTGCACGCTCGAACTTGAAAGACAATTTCGACATCATTGCTGTTTGAGGTGTAGATTATTGCCCTTGCAACAGTGTTAAGCAAGACACAAAATCTGGTCATTTTGAGTCTGTTCCTTGTCCCTATACCATGAACTGTAGCGGACTAGTCCTGTTCTTCCCTGAGTGTTATTTACTGTTACTCTCTCTGTTCTTGCAGGTTGGGCCTCATCCATGTGCTCAGCAGCTTCTTTCGCTCCCAGAAGAAAAGTGGCCGGCCCTATGTTGTGTGCTTCACCTTTGAGACGGACAGTGGGGTGATTGTGAGGCAGCGTGCGATTGCCCGGCGGGTTGCAGTGGAGCATGGAGTCACATCCTGGCTGCTGTGCACCTACTCCCTCTTGCAAGCCCTAGGTTTTAAAGAGGTTCACCGGAGCTTGCGTGCACTGTGCTGCCACAACAGTGGTGACGTCCGAGACAGCAGAGCATCAAGCCAGCGAGTGTCCAAGACATTGACTGGAGAAGCCCGCGAGAAAACGGCCCCTCCCTTCCCTTGCCGATGCGTCTGTTCGGCGCACGTCGAGTGCAGGAGCAATGCGAGCAGCAACAAAGTGCCGTGGAGGCGCTTGGGAGAAAACTTGGTAGCCTTGGGAATGGATTTTTTGCCTCAGTTTTGCTGGCCTCACCCCCCACAGTGGCAGAAACAAGGACTGGCATGACACCTGAAGGATCGCCTATGAGCTACCAGCAAGCATTCAAGCCACATTACGCCGTGGTCATCTCGCGAGCACGCAGAGGCTAGGGAACGTCACGTTTACTAGACCACGGCATGCAGGGGTGCGCGAAGGCTTCCCTTTGTTCCATTTATATCCACAGTTTGCTATACTGCACGCGCTATAAATCAGCGAAGTAGTTTAATTTACTGGGCTTTTCACTGTGGATACAAAAAAGCAAAAGCACTCAAGCTGATGCACGGCGGACTTACGCTATGCAACTCTGGCCGTTTTTTTTAAGAAAACTTGAAAATTGCCTCAGCTACCTACAGCAATGGCCAATATCATTACTTCGGAGGCATGCATGCAGCATGTGACAAACTACACGTGTGAGTGTGAATTTTAGTTGCAAAATATTCGACAGTAAATACATCGTGGCTGAAATGACAATGGGCAACAAGTTAACTTGACGTAACAACAAACCTGTCAGCCCGGCAAATCGGGAACCAAGTACAAAAGCTCGACTTTTCCAACGTTAGATCATCACAAAACAGTGTACGCCACTTCGGCAACGACACGCGGCTAAATGCAACGTAAAAGAAACCAATAACACACTCCTATACCGTGCTCGCCCGCCACAGAGGAAATTTTTCAACCGCGCCGTGACGGCGTAGTGCGGCAAGAAAAGTTTGTTTACAGCCCTAGGTAAGATAAAGGCTCGTGTAGGGGCTAAGCGGTACCATATAACAATGAAATGAAGCGGGCGCAGAGCCACAGGGACGAGTGAAGGAACAAAGCCTAATTTTGACAACTTGTGGTACTGTTTTCCAGGTCGAGCGCCGCTGTCAGTCACATAAATAGGTGGCGCACGCTCAGGCTTGATTTAGAATGCTAAGGTTGGACCACGGAACTCCAACGCAGCTGTATTTTTCATCCGGACAGTGACTACAAAATCCCGCGCTTAGCAAACCAACGACAAATATTCGCTCCCAGCGCACCGCGCCCAGCGTGTCACAAAGGTTGCTCGTGCCGGCATAGTTCGCGTCGGAAAGTTCGTTCAAGAGCTTGGAACTTCACGTACCTTTTCTACATTTGGACCGGTATTTCTGCGTTGCGTGCACTGCGGCACGCAGCAATGCTCCGGCATTGTAGTCCACCACCAAGAGCGGTCAATGCCCGCCTACTATGTTTGGCGCAGCTTTGCTACTTGGTTTCGGTTTCAAACGACCGTACCAAAATGGCGGACCTAGTTACCGGAGTTGACGTGAGATGGCGGGGCGCATTTTGCATAGGATCTATTGTCTCCATTTACGCTATTATAGCAACTACAGGTGGAACTTTCCAGAAATCTGCATTTTCGTGGAAACGCAGGGCGTTACACTGCCCTGGCTGTTGGGGTACTCGACAAAGAATGCTACGCATTGAAAGGAAGTGCACTGTAACAAAACAGCTTCTTCCCGCGAACAATTGAAAAATGGAATCTACTACAAGTTAAAACTAGGTCATTCCCTTTGGAAGACATTTTGTATAATTTAAAGTAATTGTGTTGTGTGCATTTGCTCATTTCATTGTCATTGCTTTATTTATTATAATCTTCTGTATCTAAACTTCGTGAAACACGCGAATTTAAATGTGTTGTGATTTTATCTCTGTTTTTCTGTGCAGAAAAGCGTGTTTAGCATTCTACGTACCTACCCACTCCTGCGATAGCGCAATTGGGCGGCAGTATGTATAAAGAAAAAAAACTCCCACCTCCCCTCGAGGGAACCCCTGTGTAGATGCGACGCATAAGGGGTTCCCGTTGCAGTGTTGGACAGCGGAGGAACGGCGCTGGAACGATGGAGCGGAGAGGCGCAGACACCGCGTTTTATAGCGCGCATAACAGTGAGGGGACGCGCCGGCGCCAGTGCGTCTGCCACGGCTATGACGCAACACAATCCACTCCAATCCAGTCCAATCAAATCCAAGCCAATCCAATCGAATCCAAACCAATGCCCCTCGCGAGAGAGTGTTCGCTATCGGAAAGGAGAGGGGGTGAGCGGCGGAGAGCGCAGCTCGCGCGGCGAGGAGAATGGGGGAGGGGTGGACAACGCCGACGACACCGCAGACGACGCCGGATGCAGGGACAAGGCGAGTGAATGAGATGCAGTCGCATCTAATAAAATAAAATAAACTGAATAATCAAAACAAATCGATTTTGGTGTATTCATGCCCTAACTGACACCAGGCCGGGGGTGTCCTGCTGTGTGCTTAAATCGGAGCATCCGTTTCTGGCATCGTTTCTAGATCAGGGATTCTGCCGCTGGCCGAAATGCTATGGCAACTGTGTTGAGGAATAATTGGCAAATAGAGGCAATAATAGCTTTCTCAACTACAAAAAGCACTTCTACAGGCAGCACCTGTCGCCATTTTTTAGCCCAGATGAAACCTTCAGCTCACTTCAGACAAAACATAAATGCACGACAGAACCTAACATTGTTCCTTTGAGAAATAAAACTTTGAATGGTTCTGGCTAGATCTTTACACCGTATTCAAAATAGTATTTTCACCGAGTTCTGCAATGAACCCGGTCATTGAGGTATTCAATTTATTTTCTACGTAAATAAACCAGAATAAATAAATACGTCCTGATCGATTATGCTAAGACGAACTGTTGCATCTTGTCGAATACAAAGCCTTTCCGGCATTGTAGGACGTGAACGTGACCCTGACAGGAGAAGCGCTTGAAATGTAATGTCCCAAGATTTCCATTTCTTTGCTTAAAACCTGTGCGCTCACGAATTTTTTCTTCTTAATTTAACTATAAGCCTTCTTTTTTTACCCGATATGGTAAAGGGAGATGTATAACTGCGGGACAGAGCTTGAAAATCGGATGCTTGTTTTCGCGTGCTTTAAGGAGCAGGAGGAGGAATAAACTTTATTTGTATCCTAATTCTGAGGTCATGGCAATGGGTGGTCTTATCAGTCCAAAGGTCACTGGGCAATAGCTGCCTGGCGGGCCCTTTCAACCAGCCGGACCTGATCGCCCGGGTCCGGGGTGACTAGCAAGCATTCTTTTTAATGGTACTTAGCTAAAGCTACTGCTTTGTCTATTCCAGTTCAATCTTTCATAGCCCAGCGAACTGTTTTCCCTATTTATTACAGCAACGTGTCTTCGATTTTGTTAGCACAACATTAGGACGATAATTTAATTTGGTTTAATATGTGCAGGCTCAGTTCAGTGTAAGAAATCGTTGTAGCATTGCTTCCTCTAGCACCGCGGGATTACTAAAGTTCCAGATAGTCCATAAGCTATTTCTGCGCCCACTCCTCATAGTGGAAAGCTCATGACATGAACTACTGGACATGCAAGTGACTAACTTGCAGCTGCTAGTCGTGCACACTGCTGCCATTAAAACTCCGTTTGTAATACTAAGGACCGATGAAGAATATAACCTGGAAGGTCACGAAAAAAGTTCAAAATCGGTGTGGGGGCCTTTTTTCACCACACAGTAATACATCTGGCTTTTAAAAGCAATTTTTACACCATTTGTCTAAATCCTGTCGCAATATTTTTAATTTTTAACTGAAAATCTTATGAAAAGATTTCCGTACTGTTCAACTGAACAATCAATGAGTTTTTAAAGCGATTTATGCTCAACGTTACAAATGAGACGATCACAGAAACAGTCAGGTTCGCTAGGACGAATGCTGGAAGAGAATATTGAAGGCAATCTCATATTACCCTCCCAAAATCTCGCCTGAAGAATTCATTGTGAGCAATATTGTTTGAAAAAACAAAATAAAATAACAGACTTGGCGATTCCCTCGCCGCAATTAGCGCCAAAGTTTTTATTGTCCAACGTATTGCCACAGTTACCAGTCAATCAGAACAACTTACATCTGCACAACCACAGTGCTGCTTTCCAAGAAACAGATCAATTTAAAGGCTACAACTATTATTCAAACATGTGGCATTGGAATTTCGTTTCCACTGACACTTGTTGCACAAGTACAAAGTAACAAAACGAGTCGTTCTAGACCTCAACCTGAAGTTATGCGCACAACACAGATTTGAAACATTTAAAAATTCCACTCTGTAGGTTAATATGTTGTCTGCGAAGCAAAGAATGAACTAACAGATGCGCACATCAACATTTGTAACAACACGCCAAAATAAACAAAAACTTTAGGAAAATAGCATCCTTTTTCAGCCCCCTAACTGCTATGATACAGCATTAACAAAAAATGAATCCATCTGCACAGCTGCTTAAAACAAGTTCTTAAACCAATTTTTCACGGTGTTGAAGGCACTACACACACCGTTCTTAACGGTCGTCCAAGCGTTACTAAACCAGTCACCCATTCTCTGCCAGATAGTGGGCTTGCTATCATGATTTTCAGTGTTAACCTCAGTGTCAACGTCACTACACTCAACAGCCGTGTTTGTGCTTGACGTTGCTCCACTCTGGGCAGACTCCTCACTAGTTGACTCCACCACGGGTCCATCGGTCTCATCCATCGATGTGCCTGCAGCCGCAGTGACGGATGCATTTTCCGAATCCTGCGTCAAGGCCTCGCCACCTGAATTCGTGCCAACTGTCGCAAGGCTTGAGTCGGGAGCTTCTGTCGATGGAAGAAGCGGAGGATCAAGAGACGTCACGGCTACAAATCCAGAAGGTACCCTTGCAATCAAAACACCTGTGATGCCTGCCGGAAAGAGTCTCACCACCGCCTCACCACCGACAGCATCGAGGTCCACAGAGTTCGGTGATTCAGCCACGCTACCGTTGCTTAGAAGGACGTCGTATCGGCAGACGCCATCACTCGTGAGGATGCACTCGGTACCCAATGTCTGGCCGTGGGAGAGGCCGGTCACTTTGAGGTCGCAAAATTCTTCGGCATCGCCTGAACCAGAATCTTCCCTGAAACCCACCGAGTACAAAAGAGGCACCTCGGGCACCGTCTTGATCTCAGAGTCGCCGCAACTCCGGAGGTTTGAGCCTCCGGTCAAGGCGACTTGCAAGTCCAGCGTCAGTGTGTACGGCTCACCTTGAAAGTCGGGCTTGTAGACGACTAGGGCGAGCGGGGAAATAACTGGAATGGTTTGCGTGTTGTAGTGACCGCACAGGGAGAAAACAGGGCTTCCAGAAGCGTCGGCATTGTCGTAGATGACAGCGGGACATCCGGGTATTTCTGCGTCATTCACTGCTGTTATGTCATTCGCGAATAGTAGAAAACCGGAGTCCTGGGGTCCTTCGAACACAAAACGGCACTCGACTACACTCTCAGTAGAGTTCACGTACTGTTGTATGAGCAGCTTAACGGTAGAGTCCTCCAACGCAAAGCGCCCGGAGCAGTCACTCGCCGTTGTGAACCCATAGCCAAGTACCGCCACCAGAACGAAGACTACCCAAAAGGGGATAGTTATTCTAAACTGCTTCACCAACTGTGTCATATTTGTGCACGGCCTCTCGTCGGGTGTCTGAAGTGCTCTGCAAAACCGGAATTCGTGAGCAATATCCGCGGTCACGTGACAATGACTCAACGTCTGCATGAAGTACAGCTGTGCGAAGGCGTAGCTTGGAGCTCAGTAGCGACAAACCCATACCTGCTTTTTATCGTGTTTTGACATCTCGGGCTGCACGATGCGTCAGTAAAGCTGCGACTGGAGGCTAAAAACACACCTGGCCGGAAGCTGGGCTTGCTCACCCGTGGATATGTACTGTATAACGACGCTGTTTTTCCAGCGAAACGAATTTAAGGAGACCAATAAAGGAAACAAGTTCATAAACCTTGTGTATTTTTGGTACCGTTCAAAAGTATGTATGGTGTACAGTGAATGGCAACCCCAATTTTCAAAATGCCGATAGTGTGTTTGATAAGCGGTCGCTATATACTGAAGAAGGGCTCGGTGAATCAAAATGCGCGTGTTTGTGTGGGTGGGTGCGTGTGTGTGTGACTAATCAAAATTGAAAATAAAGGGCTGAATGAGTGAACACTGAAAGGAAGACTAGCATTCAAGAACGCTAAGGAAGGCAAAGCGAAATTGATTTACCTTTTGTGTTGAAGTGCGTCCATTTTTAATGAACGATAGAAGCTTGAGAAAGACATCCTCTCCGAATGGGACGGGAACGCGGGCCCATCATATTACCGGCTGGATTCTAAACCAACTGAGCTACCGGGGAGGTTATTGATTGATTGATTGTAGGGTTTAACGCACCGACGCAACGCAGGCGATGAGGCGCGCCGTAGTGGAGGGCTCCGGATTAATTTTGACCACCTGGGGATCTTTAACGTGCGCCGAAATCTCGTACACACGGGCGTTTTTGCTTTTCGCCTCCACCGGGGAGGTTATGGTACCCTTACTTTATTGGGTATTTATACTAATCTAACGGTTTTTTTCTGTTTTGGAGGGTGGTAGCCAGCGCCGCTCGGGCGACTAGAGGTGACAGGGACCCCCTTTTTAACCCCCTGGCTGTGACCCGAGGGTCTACGACGTCCCAGGAGCGCTCACCAGCATGGAACTCTCTTTAGGTACCTATGGCATCGAGACTGCCAGAACCGATGCCCTTGCTATGCGTATAGCGAATCAGAATAGAAAATGAGGGGTTCGCTGCATGAACACAGAAATCGGGTTCAGCAGCTAAGAACGCCAAGGATGGCTCATGAGGGGGAGGGGAGGGGGGGGGGTTCGTCATTTATCAACAGCGAAGCTTATGAGCAAATCGTTTGTCTATGTGTCCGCAGATTTAAAAATAACAAGAAAATGCTGAGACCTCGTGCACGCGTGCTTCCAGCGCACGTTCCTCAAACTAAGCATGCCCGCTTAGGGAGATTACCCAATATTGGCCAAAAAACTCAAGCGTTCGCCACGTGCCTCGAACCACGTTCGTCAAGCCGAGCATACCCACTTAGGCAGATTGGCCAACATTTGCCACAAAAAAAAAAAAAAAACTCCAGCGTTCGCCCCAACTCTACTCCCCCTTCCCAACCCAACACCTGAGCAGTGGGAGGGCCAGCTGGCTAGCGGCGACCTGGGTGACCAGCAACAGCTGATATCCCGGGCGCAACTGGCCGCACGTGCCCAGGGCCTCCTGGACTGAGGACGACCCCCACAAGAGAGGAACGGCTCAACTAACTCCGTTCCAGCTCAATAAAACGTTTTCACCACCACCACCACCGCCGTATCGTGGCAACACTAGCTCGGAAATCCGCTGACACTTCATAGCGTACGCCCCTCGTTCGTGTCGTTATGGGCAGGCGCTCTGTAGGGTAGAAGAGGCGCGACTTGAATGTCAAAGCTGCCATATGTGGTCATTGACTCCACGTGGCCCGGCCGCGGATAGTTCGTACAGCCGAGTAATACCCCTGTCACACGGCAAATCTAATGTCATTCAAAGTGAATGACATTAGCTGTAAATGACATAAGGCTCGGCCGTGCGGGTCTACACGGCGAAACAAATGTCATTTGATTGTGATAGCGGTGACGATTAGCGAGCTCGCAAAACCGCAAAAATTACATTTCAAGCGCATCGAGAATGTTTTCACACGTAATATTTAAAAACAACGTAACAAAGGATTATTTTTTAAATAAAAAACAAGAAAACTACCGATTTAAGTGACAGTAGATATCACAAGCCGAGACAAGTCTGCGAAAAATCCGGATTCGGCTAGCGCGCGCACTGGGGACGAGATTTTCTTTTTTGTTAGTACTTGTTTATCTTTCTTTATTTGAACAACAACACAAAGAAGAAAATATAAGCTTACTGACAGTTTTTAGAAACAATATTATCTGGTTTATTACAGAGTTTTTCTGTCTAGGGACGCACTACTGCTGTCGAGGCTACTCATTTGGCCACTAACTGAGGTCCGGGACCTATACGTTAGCCACTAAATGTCATTCGCCTCAAACGTCATTCGGTATTCTCGTGTAGCGCCGAAGTAATGTCATTTAGTGCGAATGGCATTTGCTCTAAATGTCATTAGATCTGCCGAGTGACAGGCGTATTAGAGGCCGCGCTTCCAGAGGGTTGGCGTGCAAAGCATCCGCTAGAGACGATATGTCGCGCATGCAGAGGGGTGTACGAAAACGTCGACCAAACCGCCGAGCTCACTCTGGCCTTGCTCAACATAAGGTCATTGAAATGTCATGCCGTCGACGTCAACGAGGACACCACAACGATGCTAAAACTCAGCTTTGTGTCCGCCATTGATCCCCTACAACAGCTTAGCCATTCAAGTCTTGCGCATGAGTGCAAGCTTGCTTGATTTTTTTCTTCTTGAAGCAGGCATATTTTTTTAATGTTTGAAAGATCCAAAGAACGGGGAGAAAAACATGCTCCCTGGGAGGGACCCGAACCCACTACCTTTCCAATACCTGTCTAATGCCAATATTAACTTGAATACCGGGCTATATGTGCTCCCATCTACTTTTTTTTTATTCCTGCATATCAGAATTGATGACAAAGAGATCGTCCGATGTGTGCACTGTCACCACGCAATTTCTCGCGTCCACCTAAAGCGCGACCCCGTATTTACAGAGATACCAGGCCTGAAAACAGAATTCTAGCGTACCGTGTTACCGGCTTACCCTACCGTTTCCTTCGTACCGGGACTCGACTACGCCAGCGCGCTCGCCCGGGCGCAGATTCGTTCCGGTGCGGTGGCTTATAGCTCCAGTTGACGGGTGGCCCGTCTCGCCGTGCTCGCGCGCGCATGCCCGGTTGAGTCCCGGTACGACGTAAGCTGTACGGGAACACGTTAACAGGCTAAGCTAAAACTCTCTGATTACGTTTTGAGTAGATATATCGTGCCCGGAATAAGTCGGTCCACCACCTCACTCTGAGGCATCCACAGCAGCCTTAGCGCAGTATGCTTCGGCCGACCTTTCATAACCTTATAACGGAGGCGACCAAAGCGAACGAAAAGAGAATCTATAGCGGAGCACAAACAAAATAGACAGAAGTTCTGCCGTCCGGTAACAACGGGGCCCGGAACGGACGCTGTTATACCGCGCAGTGGCCGAACCAGCTTTTTGATTCCGCCTATAATAAACAACCACCTCGTTTTCTTGCCTCTCGCAAATCGTATTACTTTATAGGTTGTCAAATATCTGAGCGTCAGTCGTCTACTAGCCTGCCAAAACACAGCTAGTACTAGAGTGCCGCACCCAATTAAACCCTTCTGTGCTTGCGGAGAAGTACATCGTTTCAGGCATCTGCACCATAACTACCCGGCGCAGTGCCCAAAGGCCGCATAAAATTTAAGCATTTCAGAGCGTCGCAGCAATGTTGCAAAAAGATTCATTTTCTTTTTCCTTGAGAGATGTATAGTATTTGTACCGCTGCTAACAGCCTTAGCTCTCGTTAACTACTTCTTAATCTTTATTGTGAGTATTGCAGGTAGCGATCGAATTACAGATTTTTCGTCTTTGTAATAAAGCGTCCCGCGCAGAACTTAAACCACGACACCCTTTCAGAGAATCCAGTTTACATTACGGGTTTATACAGGGAAATACGTTCTGAAATGCGTTGTTGAAACTTACTCAAGTACTTTAAATCATTTGTGGGAAGCAAACTCAAAGAAAATTCAAAAACGTATAGTGGAATGTAATTCACAATGGCTTTTTTTCTTCACTTTTACTGCAATGTTACGAGAACCTCGGCGGTTTCAAATAAACCATAAGGCGGCCAACGCAAAGAAAATACAAAATACAACATGCCCAACAAAGAAAACCACACGAAAATAAAAGTTTTTCAGGCCAAACAAACTCACCGACGACAACATCTTTATCATCACCACAGCGATGACCATACCGTAGAGTAAAAGTTCAACCACGCCCGCAATATTTCAACAGGGTGTCGATAGCCTTGCTCGAAGCTTCTATGCCGGATAAGAAAGCGTGATTCTGCGCAGTACTGCACCTCATGAATCGGAAGGTGTTTCGTGTCGGCACATTTTTTTTTTTTGTAGATGCGACGCTGAGAGCATCTCTTGTCGGCGGCCCTGTCCTTCCTGCGTGCGTCCGTCGTCGTCGGCGTCCGCACTCTCCTCCGCTCACCCCTCTCCTCTCCAATAGCGAACACTGTCTCGCGAGGGGCATTGGATTGGATTCGATTCGATTGGCTTGGCTTGGCTTGAATTGGATTGGATTTGGATTGGATTGGATTAAAGTGGATTGTGATGCGTCGTATCCGCGGCAGACACACTGGCGCCGGCGCGTGAACAGGTGAGAGCGAACACTCTCTCAACATCTGCGGGTGTGCGGCCCAGCGCGCTCTCACTCCGCCGGTGGGCGGCGCTGCGCGCGGTGCTGCGCATGTGCAGTACTCTCTCTCTCCGCGGTCTCCTCTCCTTCGGGTGCGCTGCGCATATAACCAGTGTGCCGCTCTCCGGCGGCCTTTCGGTCGATGGTTGCTCTCCGCTTGCGCTTGAACCCCCCTCAGCGTCGCATCACACCAGGGTTCCCGCGAGGGGAGGTGGGCGTAATTTTTTTCTTTTCAAAAAAGCGTTTGAGGAAACGAGGAAAGAAAAGTACACGGAATAACAAATTAGTAGCTTTAAAGAAAAATATCCAGGGAAGCTTGCACTCGTGCGCAAGACTTGAATCGCGAAGCTATTTTAAGTAAGCATTGACGGACGCATGGTTTCAGTAGTACGCCCTGCCGTTCGGATCGCGGCCTCTTCCTTGACTATGGCAACTATCGGTGGCCGGACCATGCCGAGAACTGCGAATTAGCCAGTATGTCTCTTGGTGACCCTGCGTTCTGTGCAGTGTCCAAATGATAGCTTTCTTTTGGGGGCGAGATTTAGACGCTCACAACTACTCTACACTTATCGTCAAGGCGCCCTTCTCTCTTCTAGAGATTATAGCCACCTTCGTCATGCATGGAAGCCGATGTTTTGTGAATCAAGGCTATGCGAGGTAGCAATCACTAAACGTCGGTGAAAAATTCCCCCATTAAAATTTTATCTTTATAAATCTGGTCTGGCTCCATCTCCGCAATGCCCTTTCTGTGACGAAGTGGAAAATATAGAACGTTTCCTGTTTAATTGCCTTCCTGACTCTACTTTCATATTATACATATTTAAAAAATCTGTTCTGTCTATCTTTTTCTAAATTTTGAGATCTAAAATAATAAAGGTGACATTCTGGTTGGGTACAAAGCTTCTTGGCCAATACCCCGCGTGGGTATGTTACATGGTCTGAGGCCACCAGCCAACCAACCAACGTCGCAGCTTGTTTCTTCCCCCAAAAGATTCTGCCCTGCTCACGCACCGCTCAGCCAGGACCATTCCTCTGCTGACCGACGACAATGGCTACGTCAAGGGAGCGGTACGTCGCGCCCGGCGCATATTGAGCTTTCGCTCGTGTGCAATAAGGCCGTCAGCTCACGACTTCCTTCGTCAGGTTTCTTTCGGGGTGGCAGTGAAATATCTCGGAGCCCGCGGCGAAGTCAAGCGCACTCGACAGCTTCTGTCTTTTTGAAAAAGCAACGTAAATTTGTTTTAACTTCATGTGGCATGATCCCGTGATTTTTCCGTGGCAATTACCGGCAGCGCTGGGTACTTCCCTGCTGACGCTATTTCCCGTGAACTGCGCTGCTGGTGACCCCAATGTTTAAATGGCTCATGAGATAGCAATGTTTTGTAAGGTCAACGGCCAGTTCCATTTTGACAGCGGCTCTGTTTAAGCTCGCGGTTGGGCCGGCAAACGTGCGCAGGGAAACCTCGCCGAACGATGGGACTCGTGTCGCCACCTGTCGGAGCCGCGATACAACTAGTACAAGCACGGCTTTGGAAACGCGTCGCGGGGTGGCTCGCTCTGTCGCTTGTTGCGACAAGGGGTGCAGTGATGAGGGTGCAAAAAGAATAAATAATGCCAAAATGAAAAAAAGCCAAAAGGTCGAGAAGCGATAGCGGCAGTCAGTGGGAGATATCGTCCCACACGCCAAAGCACACATGCCGAAAGGTGGCCACCGAACGAGTTCAAGAATTTTGTGCAAACGCTTGTCCCGCTGCGTCCTCCGCTAATCCCGATGCTTCACCGCAAAGCCAGTGGGCGCGCGTAGATTGTGCACACTTTAATGACCGTGTGTTGATTGCTTTTTGGGGGGCTAATGACGACACCACGCAGAAAGCTTCACCGAGTCTCGAAGCATAACCACACTGAAAATTTGGCCTAGTCTCCAAGTATAACCACGCACAAATTTAGCCGAACCAAGAATAAGGTAGGTGGGGCCGCTAGCTTCGGTGTTTGCCAAGCCCTCGCGCCCCTATTTTCGGCCGAATTTTCGTATCTACCCCTATAGTCTACCCCAAGATATCTATTGTTTCTATCAAATACTGTTCGTTACTTTCGATTATGTGCGACGTGTAACCAAAGCGATACGAGTTGTACAACACCTAATTCCTTTCAATTGGTTTCAATCAGCACTGACATCGTCCCAACACAGTTCTATTCGCACTCCTCTTTTATTATATCTTTATCAAACTTCTAAGCTCAAATGAATCTTTTCTTCGAGTTTTTCTAGCCTCTGTGTTTTCCTAGCAGGTGTTTTCCCAGTAAGAGGCTAGGAAAACACCTGTTTTCCTAGCCTCTTGCAATCCTATATGAACTTTTATTTAATTCCCGAGTTGCTCTAATAGCACAGCTAAGCTTTCCTCGTCGACAGTGTTCTACTGTTAAACATTTGCGGGAGCGAATTTCAGTCATGGCCTGCAAGAAACCAGTAATCCTTAACCCCCACCACCCCACCCCTTGCTGTATCGCTCACTTTACGTTTGCTTTGCCCAGTTCCTCTTCGGCTAAGGCGGTCTAAACGTCTTGACTTCGCCCTTCGCTTCACACTGAGGATTCGGTTTATTATTTCACCCGCGCCACCAGATATTCAGCTGGTGACGGAGTGTTTTTCTATCCCAGGCAGGCGCCCTGCTTTGGCAGCACCTATCTGTTGTAGCCTCGTCAGTATACAAATACGTTATTTTGTAGACGACAAGGCAGCGCTTCACACGTGCGGATGTGCTATCGACCCTGGGTGCACCTCATATAACGCGTCATCCTGGAAAATGGAGGCGTTCGTTTGTGCGCGATTTTTAGCGCACTACGACAATCTTTCTATTACCAAGCGCAAACGTTTCTCCTCGACAAGAAAATGATCAGTTCAATTAAAACATATTCAAACCAGTTCAATATTCATTTCGTATTCAATTAAGAAATGCTATTAGTACGCGTCTGTTGGTCAGTCTACGCCATGGAATGTATACAAACGTAAGCAGACTTCCAAAGAAATCTCTGCCGGCTCGCAGTACAATAAAGTTTACTTTCCGAGATTAGCATTGTTTATTACTGTACCCACGGACGCATCGCTCTTTTTCAGGTACCCGCAACATTTTTTTCATGAGAGCTACAATCCACTTCCGGTCGAGTGCCGCGCATAAGGAGCAATATATAGAAGAGTTTTCTGTGTTTTTTTTTTTTCAGAAATGGGCATTGGTCTAATTTTAATGAGCCCCCCTTTGCCTTCCAGCTTTGTTTTTTCCGCGCAACCAGCAGCAGCAGCAGCAGCAGCAGCTCCGAAGGTTCTGCCAGAAACGTTAACCAAAATTTTCGGGTAGGTGACCCTGTTTTATATGTGTGCTGACGCTGTTTTCATCACGTTTCGTACACATTGGTTCACTTTCCAAGTTCGACCCACTGCGTTTTCTTTACGCAGTTTTAAGAGGATTTACTAGACATAGTTTTGAAAATGTTTGCAAAGCAAAGTGGGTTTCTACCACAGAGTAAGATAAAGAGGTGCCCCGACTGTGGCCCAGAAAAAAGAAAGGAAGCTCACACTAATGCGTAAGACTTGAAGGTAGCGAAGCTGTACGCAACAGTAGCGTTTTCCATTTTTCTGCCTCACGGTGTCGTTTAAGCATTGCCGCTGTACTAGGGACCACAGCTGTGTGTTGGTCTTCCTCTACCACACATGGTTCAGCGCCGTACGTGGCCTCGTGGCCTTCCTTCGTGGCGCGCGCTTATCACGGCGGAGGCGGCCTCCTCGCATTCATCCGCCACGTCCCACGCCTAGTTCTACGCACGTCTCCTTTCCTCCTCGCCTATCTCTCCCCTGCCGCCTATCTCTCCCCGCCATCGGGCCGCTGCTCCGTGCCGGGCGCTTGCGGAAGTGGGTGTGGTTTGACCTCTAGCGCTCAAGGGCAAATCTGGTCACACCGCAAAGACTGCCCGAGGTTGCGCTGTGTAGCTTAATTGCGCTACAAAAATCATTTGCGTGGTCTGATAATGTCCCCGGACACAGACCTCCCACCTTTCACTTTCCTTTCTTCCTGCTTTGCACCCCTCTCGTCGTTGTGCCTTTGTACGTTGCTGTCCCCGTGTCAAATCTCCCCAGCGGCTTGTTTCCTGTCACCACGACATCGGTCTTCAAACATGTCGAACTGTACGTGCAACGACCAGGCACGAGTATGCGCGAGGAATCGAAATCCCGGTGCGCAGCCTCACTGAGCGGCGTGGGTAATTGCCCCATATGTGAGAGAGAGAGAGAGGGAGAGAGAGAGAGAAGCACTTTATTAAAGAAGACCTCTAAGCGAGGGAGGTGGCCGGCAGCCGGAGCTGTGCGGCGACCTTCGTAGCACGGGCTATGATGATCTTCTGTCCCTCCGGGTCAGAGCAGCTCAGCGCTGCCTCCCAGAGCTCCGAGGAATTGATTTGAGGGAGGGGATCATATGGGCAGGCCCACATGTGATGTTGCACCGTGGCCTTGTATCCGAATAGTGGGCAAAAGGGAGAGGGATAAACTGAGGGGTGTATGTGATGGAGGAGGGCCTTATTGGGAAGGGATTCGGTCTGTGCGAGCCTCCATAGTCGTTCTTCCGTGTACGTCAGTGAGGGGTGGGCCGGTGGGTATTTGAGGCGAGAGAGGCGGTAATGAGTAGTTATTTCGTTGATGACCGCTTATTCCCTAACGGGAATCGTTCATTCAGGCATAATCAAGGCCCGGTGAAAACTATCCATCTAACCCAGTAATTCTAAGATGCAATCGTACGACGATGACTTCGCCAGCACTAAACAGAAATATGCGGGCCAATCCACCCTGTGAGGGTAGTTGGAAATCGAAGCTGTAAACAATACTCACAACTATTGCCCATATGACGTCACTTGAATTCACACACATTGCTCTACGAAGAGTGAAAGCACGGACAATTCAAAGCACTTAACCACGCCCTTTATTCAAGGAGATATTTTCTCCTAAGGTTAAATCAATGCATGATTTATTAACGGCGGTTGGTTGAGTTGCATTGGTGAAGCACATAAGCGGGAACTCTTTTTATATAAAATTAAAGGAAGCTCAAACCCGGTGTTAGATGATTTCACTTCTCCTCCGTCTCTGCCATCGATCTCGCCGCCTCCGTCGGCGGCGGCAGAGAATGGGCAGACGTGAGATGCCATGCGTTGTTATTAGCTCCTAGGGCACGTGCCGTGGGCGCAGGGCAAAGCGGCGCTAGAGGTCGCATGACGCTATCACGTGTCATTCAGCGAGAACGCAGTGGCTAAAGCCGCAGATGTGCTCGCTGTGTGCACCGTCTGTCTCTCCCACCTCTGCATGGGCTCGTAGCTCAATCGGCAAGACAACGGGCTCTTGTTCCGTTTCTCTATTACTTCCAGGTTCGTTTTCTTACGGGCCAGTAACTGGGCAAGAGTAAAATTCGCAAACCACAACATGCAATGTAGTCTCTGCTTACAGTAAATCGATGCAGTGCAGAAAGCGCCCTTTCTTGCTCGCCCGCTATTGTGCCACGTGTTTAAGGATTCATGCTGATTCTGCACACAACGTTGTGCTGCTTCTGCACAACGATTGCTAGGGGTGTCTGCAGTGTCCATAGACATGGAACAATGACGCATATTTTATTTTAACACCTGAAATGGAGGGTTTCCGCCTTGTAAGAATATAGAAAGGCGCTGGTAGCGTGCTTAAGCGACCCTAGTATTTCGAATATAATCTTTATTTTAACCCACATCTTAACTTACAATCCGAAGTTACTTTTACTGTGCGGTCATGTAAACCTCTCGATGCCGTCAGCAGATAACGCTAGATGCATTGCGGAGAAATTTGCTCTGATGACGTGGTTTGTGCAAATATAGATGTTCTAAAACAAAGAGCCCAGACGGATGATGACATATGTTCCGTTATAAGAAGTGCTGGGGGTTTTTTTTCTTGCCACCTTAATTATTTTAAAAAACACCTACTGATACCCACGTGTTTTCACGGACTCCTTAACGCGCTCCTTATTAATGAACGATTAACTTCTCTTTGCCATAAGTATAAGTTGATTTCGTCAGGTACCGGTACCACAGAGATTCTGTCGAACAAGCTCGTCAAGCCATGCGTAGTAGGCCCGCAACGGAAATGAAGCTGCGACGAAACGCGGTCAGAACAACCGCCGCTCGGAAACAGACAACATATTCAGCAGGACTGCGTCCCGCCTTCGCTGCCGGCGGTGATATCAAGCGCCAACGCGCAGGGCAGCTGGGCAATTGGGTCCTTTCGTAGCGTCATCTACACACTCGCCCGCGAGTTGGGCGCATTAAAGGAGTACTGACACAAACTTTTGAAGGCGGAATAACTTGGGAGATAGATTGGGGTGAACACACATCATCTGCGAAATATCAGCGGCAAATACAGCCTCGAACATAAATATTTAAAATAAATTTAAAATAATATTATTTAAATTTAAAATATATTAATTTAAAATAATTTAAATTTAAAATAATTATTTAAATTTAAAATAATAAAATATTATTTCAAATAAATCGACCCCTATTTGGACCTGGAGTGAATAAACAATATCTAAATACGTCACGAGTTTGTGTTGGCCGCTTCGGCACTGCCGGGGTTCCTCGCCGGCTCGCCGCTCCTATCGGAGGTCGGTGCTTTTGCTTTCGAGCTACAAATGATCCGGTCGTTGGCGACGGAGGCGCCAGGATTTCGTTGTCTCATCGGGCAGCTGGCCGCGACCTAAGCTCTACAGCGATTCCAGGCACTCAATTTTTATTGCTTTTTATTACACTGGACGCGAAAACGTGCCGGGCACACGACAGGCGCAGTGAGGCAGTCAGAACGGTCTCCGCGAAGTGGCGCAGGCAGGCGCAGGTAGCTCGAGCAATAGCTTGTTACCGCTGCCATATTTGGGACTCAAGGCTCAAACAAAGCTGCACATACGAGAAAGGAGGCAATGATGGGATGTCAAATTGCATTAGAAATCGTCATCTGCACCGCTTACAAGAGCGGCAATCGAGTGCTAAGCCTAACATCTGTAGGTGGACCTGTAGGCATACCGGCTGGCTTCTTCCAGCGCGCGCATCCTCACCCACTGCATCGAGCGTCGCGCGTCGTTCTCTATCTGCGGCAGCAATTTGCACTCGCAGCGCCTGCATCACGTCCACGGTCGCTTTTTAATTCAGCGGATGACGAGGTCAGTATGTAAGGGCATTAGCAGAAACTGCCGCCGACAGGGAATCGATAGTGCTACGGCAGCTCTGCTCTGGGATATTCGTCCGACAGTCACGTGGACAGCGTTTTTTATACAAAATTCAACCTTTCACGGCATCCGCTGAAATCGAAACTGCGACTGCAGGCATTTAAAACGTCTCTAATAAGCAACCGTCGCTGGCTTTAGCAAATGGGGTTTCCACACGTGGTAAATAGGTCATTAGCTACTTGTTGCAACAAGAAAAACAAGATGCAAAATTTCTGTGTGAGTGCCCCTTTAAGGGACCGCCTGAGATACCCGAGTCGACGCTCCTGTTATATCTTACTCCGCGGATTCTACCTCTTACAAAATATGGTAAGGGGGAAAATGTTGCAATGTGCCTGTTCAACTAAACCCTCTTAGGAAGAGATGAGCGCTATTCTTATCTCTATTCACAATGTCACATTGTTTCAAGTCCTCAGGCCCACCATTTTGTTCAAAACAGTGTAGAATTGCGATGTATGGTTAGCCCGGTTCGTTTCCACATTTTTCTAAGGCCTTCTGAACAAACGCAGCAGATGAGCCAATACCCTCAACACGGACACGTTAAGATAACGAGTTGCAGCTTTTAAAAGACATAGTGTTGTCAAATACGGTAGCTTTCCTCCGCGTTGAACTTGAGAAAATACAAGCTTTCATCATCACTGATAATTCCTTTTTTTAGTTTTGCTACATGATGCATGTTAGTCACTCTTACTTCCTTGATACACAGTTCTATTTCTTTTGTACGCATTCATTGATTTCAGCACACATAATCGCCCCTCTTATGTAATGCCTTCAGGACTTTAAGGAACAAATAAATGAAATGAACTCAAATGAAATGAAATAATGGCGGTGTACCACTTCGTGTTCCCGTACAGCGTAATCGACAAGCAGCAGCAGGCGATGATTGAACTTCTGAGGGAAGCCGTGGCCATCAAGAGCGTCTCCAGCTCCCCGGATGCACGGGGAGAAGTGGTCCGCATGGTGAACTGGATGAAGGAGGTACGCGCTAAAACCTCACACATGTTTTAAGGCCTGTCCACACTTTTCGATAAGTGTAGTAAAAAGACCGATTACGACGGATTTCAGCTGCTTTTGTTGCTAGCACTGCCCTGTGATCTCACTAGCCCGTTGTTGACTGCCTGGTCTTTCTCTCGTGATTTGTACAACGAAGTGTTAAAACATCCTTAGATGGCGTTTCTTGGAGGACGTTTGCATGATAATCGTGTGGCACCTTCAAATACCCTAAATAAACTTATTTTCAGCAATGTACACAGGATAGTTAACCTTATTTTTATGTCAAGACACGTGCTTTTTTAAATCGGGAGCTGGTTAAAGAATCCGGGCGGCAGCATGATTTATATAGTGGAGAAGGAGGAATTAACATTGAACATAGTACACGTTAATGTTCCTGTCAGTAACTCAAAAGGGCAGGTAGCGGCAATGTCATTTGTAAATCCACAAGATCAGTGCCTCTGAAGTAACCTTTGTCCGCTTCAGTTTGTGGCTCCAGTGACTATAAACTAATGCTGTTTCGGGACGTTTGGCTTGCACTACTCGCACCTATTTATTACTATCTTATTCACTTCCAAGCACGTATTTGGAAGTCAAAAATAGATATATACCGAAATAGATATATACGCTTCCTAACTGGGCTCATCTCCCAGTGTGCACCGTTTTGGTTGATTTCTTTGCATAACACCTCTACACAAGAGAAAAGCTTAACGCGCATAAAATTACATGATCAGGGCAGATCAAGTGCACAATAAATTTAAAAACATGTTTCCAATGTATTCCCTTCCTGGTACCTCAGCCGGCAAAAAAGTAATGTGTTGTAGTGCATGAAAACGGGTACCTGGCTGACTTAGTGAATTTGTCAAGCTCGTGTTTTTGCTTGCACTGCATATACTGGCTCAAATGAACACTTTTCATCGTTTATGCGGTTGACAAGGCGGTATTTTTTTAAAAGCCCGAAAGGAGAACTACCGTGTGGGGTGTGCGGCGGCCGCACCAACTAAAGAAGGCACGGGCATACGAGACGCTACGAGATTGGACGATGTCCAAGATTAGAATTCAAAGCAATTTCGGTTTCGGTTCTGTGAGTCAACATGCTTGCCATCCGACGTTATCATTGGCTGGGCATTCTTGATATCTGAGTAATCGGCATACAGTGTTTCTCCCATCTTGTAGGCTGTAACATGCGTTCCGTAAGCCTGCCAGCGCCTTCTGGAATCGGAGCAGTCACTACCCGAGGCCCTTCGGGTCACGAAAGACGCTCACATCTGATGCGCTATCACCCATCCCCCTTTGCTTTCCTGGCTCGTGCCTGTATCGTAAGAGGCGTGTTCGCACCAGGCCAAGGGCCGGATGATTCGGGATTGTACCCCCAAGCAGTCTGTGCTAATGGCAACACCACGCCAACGTGAACTCGCCAGCGCGTCAGTTTCAGCCTACACGCGTTCTTCGGACTCGCTCGTGGAGCAATGAAGGTTGCAGCAAATGGGGAATCCACTGTAGAAAACATGCCCCAAAAACAAATAAATCAACCACAAAACAACATGCCCCATCGGGCGTTCGAACTTGCCACTTGCACAACAACATACCTAGTGCTCTTGACCACTCGGCAATCTACCAGCGCGATCAGGGGTGGAAATATAAAGTATATAATATATAGATACTTTACATTTATACTTCTTTGTAGCATTCCGAGCAGCTTAGATGACTATTTCTTGAACAGCGCTCGCGGAGTAAGCGTTCCCCAAGTTTACCGATATATCTCATCCCTATAGCCACTGCATTCCTTAGGCGGAAGAGTGGTTGCAGATTGTGGTCGTTTTTCTGACCTCTGTAATAGTTCACCCAACAAAAAAAACTGCTTTCCGCATCCTGGTTTTACGCTGTACAATAAAATCTTCGGTTGATTTTAATTCCGTGGTACCTATAACTTTGCTGACATTTTTGCTGCCCTCAATTCGCCTTATATTTTTCTAGTAGCGTATCAGACCGCAAAGTCTTTCTTGTTGGCTTGTGTGGACTTACTTCGATTTGGAGATTGTTAGAATCTACAAACTAGCAAACTACAGACACATTCTTCCAAGCACAAACCTGTCGTGGCCTTATTTGAATTGCGCGAACAAACTGCGACAACCCACCGCCGGCCTGCGGACTAAAGGCTCAGCCGATTGATTCTGTCGGAGGGTGGGTGAACCGTTCCGTGGCGGTCAAGCAAAGCCATCTCGTTTTGGCGTCATATGAAACATCATAGGAAGTCGGCAAGCAGGATGCAGAGAGAGAGAGAGAACAACTTTATTGTGTGGCCGGTGGGAAAAGGAAGAGGTTGGAGACCCTCCCCGGTCCTCTTCCCCCTTTTAGGCGGCAGCCAGGAGTCCTTGGACCCCGGCGGCGTAGCAAAGAATTTTCGAGTTACTTTTTCTACTCTATAAAGGTCTTTTCTCTCTCTCTCTCTCTTTTTCTACTGAATAAAGTCGCGTAAACGCAGCGAGAGTGGTCGAAACATGGCCTAGAGACTTCGCACTACACTTTGCGCTAGTAACCGTGAAATGTTTATAAATCACTTGTGCCCCTTCGGAACAATAATAGTTATAAGTGGGATAGACTGATTTATAAAAATGACTCTTCGCGTGGCTAAAGGAGAATTGTAGATAAGGATGACCACTCCAGACGGAAAGCTTCCTATTATTTCTTGCGTCAGTTCCGTGGGCTGACATCTGTCGTTTACGCGTAGTTTTTGTATCTGTAAATATAGCTTTTTGTTTCCTGTGACAACCGATATACACTTATGTTGTTATAACAAACTCGACCATCACGCTAACGTTATTTTTTATATCCGAAACTCATTAGAAGTGTAATAAACGTGTTCTGCTCGCAAAAACGCAGCGCGCTACGGCGCGCGCACTAACGCGGCCGCTAGCGTCGCCTGTACAGCACGCGGCGAGAACAGCATGCTGGCTGCAGCCGTGGAGCAAGGTTCCCTGCAAGGCCACCGGAATGGAACTTTCGGTCGCAAAGATGTTAGACAAGCAAAAAAATAGCTCATAATATGTGCATAAATGTCCTATGAATCCTCATTTGCGCCGTTGCGCTTTCTCATCGACGGGTCGGTACTGACCTTGGAGCACAGGATCTTCTATCTGTCTTAAAAAAACGGAGAGTCTGTCGACTTCGACAGATTGTACTTCTCCACTACATCGCAGTTTTTTGCTCCCTGCATAAGATTGTTCCCAATGCAAGAAGCGAACAACTGCTGGCACCTCAGCGGCACATTCAGGGCACTCGGTTCAGGTTGCTTCCTTTTTTTTTCATTATTCTCTCGGCCGAACCTGAGAGGAAACCAAGAGCGAACATGAACGGGGTCTGCCGAAATTCATGCGTAGCTAATTTTGTAGGCCTACAAAATCCGTTCCGTTGATATTTCCGCCCGCAGACAACCTGGACGGGACAAACGCATGTGACTCACACATGTTGTGTGAGTCACATGCGTTTGTGAGTCACATGCGTTTGTGTGACTCACATGCTCACAAACTGTGAGCACGTTCGCCGTAGTCTCGCCTATCTAGCCTCACTGTTCTTCCGTCGTGTGCTCCCTCCGTCCGCCTGCAGACGAAGTTTGTGGGGAGGCGGAGGGGCAACATGAAACCCAGGACGACGTCTTTTTTTCACATTTCCTTTCCCTCTGGATTCCTCTTGTTGGACAAGGGTTATCCCAGCGCAGTTCATTTGACGCTTCCCTTTTGCGGACAGCCGATCAAGTGGCGACTACGAATGCAGGCGTGATGGCGCGATGATCGATTGTTTGCTGTACCCGAGGTGCACCCTCACGGCAGTTCGTTATATCTGAAACAAAGTGCCACTGTCTCAATGTAAGCATGACGGTCATTTCGCGTTCGTCCGTTGTAACCAAGCGTTCGTTATAACTGTGGCCGTTATACGCGAGCTTGAATGTAATTTCATATTGGATAATTCTCAGCGAGTAATTGGTGGCTTATGTCGGCAAAATTTGTGCCATGGATTCACGGAGAGAGAATGGCTGGGCACAAGCGGAGAGCATTTACGGAGAGCCGAGCTACTCGCAGCCTATAGTTCCCCGGTAAGCGAAGCTGTTCAATGCCTTAAGGCGAAATGCATGTTAAGTAGTGCCGAACGGCGCTTTCGGGAACGAAAAAAAAAAGGCTGTTCGAGGAGTATCAATCCGAGCTGGTGTTTGCTGGTGTTTGCTGGTGTTTGCTGACGGCTACCCGACCACGACCAGCAGTCAGGCAATCATTCCTGACCATTTTTATGAACAAGGTACACACGAGAGTAAAAAATTTACCATCATTTACTAAACAATAGTTTAGAGCAGCACGAAAGTATGATAACATCAAAATTGCGTAAAAAGTGTGTCAAAACCTTCGCTAAAAGCGCGCCCAACCTCCGTGGAGAGTGGTCCAATCGGTCGCCAATGCTTCAAAGGCCCTAATGGCAACGAAGAACGAACCCATGCGACAATTTTTCGCGCAATAAATCAACGAATGTAACAATGATCTAAGTGTATGCGGATGAGTGGTTTATAATATAAAGGTAGCCTATTTTCAGCTATAAAGGTATCCTATTGTCCCGTCAGCCGGTGTACCATGCAGGGTAGAATGAAAAGCGGAGCGAGTACAGTCACGAGTGTGCGCAAAAGGGAGTTAAATGGGAATGATGGCGACAAAATGTCGATACTGGTGAACTACAAAAAGAGAAACAGGCAGACAATGCCGCTGCAAAAGCAAGCAAGCGTAACGCCAAAAACGACTAGAACGCAAATCATGGTTGGCACGACGAACGAGGGGAGTGCGAGAAACACGTTGTTCCGGCCTTGAAGAGAGCCGGCAATGCTTTTTACAAGCTATTCTGAAATACTTCCAAAGCGTAGTCAACAAGCGCATCTAGTATATAGATTAGGTAACACAAAAAATCTTCAGCCACGTATTACTACTCTACGCTCATCAAATAACTTGGAAACCTGATGAAAAATATTTTTAGCCGCTTTCTCGGTCCGGGTATTGTTTGCGCGTTTTTATAACGTAATTGAAGCGATATCGTGGTTACTCGCTTCGTACTTTCAGATGCAACAATAAACACTTTCGACAGCAACTTAAACGAAAATATTAGTTAACGCAAAGCAAAAATGGCAGACGCATTCACTGCGACAAGCACGTCACGCAGTACCCGCCGCAGTGGCTCAGTGGCTAAGGCATTGCGCTGCTGAGCACGAGGTCGCGGGTTCGATTCCAGGCCGCGGCGGCCGCTTTTCTGATGGAGGCGAAAAGCAAAAACGCCCGTGTGTACGAGATTTCGGCGCACGTTAAAGATCCCCAGGTGGTCGAAATTAATCCGGAGCCCTCCACTACGGCGCGCCTCATAGCCTGCGTTGCGTCGGCGCGTTAAACCCCACAATCAATCAATCAACGTCACGCAGTGCTGCTTTGTGCTGGCGATAACTATCGCTTTCACAGTGCGTCCAGGCACGGAAGACATTGCCAACGCGTTTATCTGGTGTTTCGGGGTACGTTTGAAGCCGAGCAAACCGTGAGGATCGGGCCTATCCTCAAGTTCGCCATGGGGGATTCCTAAAAGAAAGCAATGACAAATTCCTAAAAGAAAGCAATGACGAATCTTGCTTTAGTATTTTTGTAATTGAGGAATTGCCATTGATCTAAAACTGTAGGCGAACGTTTTTGTTTAGTGCTGCTTGAGGCCGAACGTCAAACCCATTTCTGGTGCGTCTGTGGGACCATCAGACAATTTGAAAATGCACGTTCTTTTGCGCGTTTTTTGCACTGTGGCGTGACAGGGATGTAAACTTGTAAAAATACCTGGATCAGTGTTCACAGCATCCAGAGAAAAGGGCGGCGTTTTAAGAAAGGAAGCCACGGTTCAAGCCACAGGACCTGCTGTGACACCATTTGCCGGAGTGCTATCGCTACTCATACGCCTAACGCATTGGGAAGTGTGTGTAACCGTACCACTCCGCCAATTGATATCACAGCTAGTCACGGTACGCGTTGGAGACGGACATACATTGTGTTGTATGGCAGCAAGGCCATGGGTGAGAAACAGCGGTGCGTGCACATTGTTCGCGGCTCGTTATTGAAGTAAAATTCCGTAGGTCGCCAGTGACAGTAGGTCTTGTAGTCCCCGGTCCGTAACGCTGCTGCGTTAATATTTTACGTTTGAACAAACTGTTCCGCATGAGGTAGAACAGCGCCCGTGCCCTGTGTCTGTGATGAATAAGATGCGCCTTCCTATCACAGAAACTGGAGAAAGAAGGAGCCACGTGCGACCTGAAGGAGCTTGGGGAGCAGACCCTTCTCAGTGGAGCCAAGCTCAAGTTGCCTCCCGTTCTCCTGGGTCGATTGGGCGACGACCCCAACAAAAAGACCGTGCTCATTTACGGTCACCTGGATGTGCAGCCCGCCAACAAGGTGGTTTTACAGTGAAGATTTATTGCTCTAGGTTCGACCAATACTGCGTCCTTCTATAAAATCACGTCGACGAAGAATCGCGTGCGCTTGTTTTAGAGCTACTGTTAAATGCTCTCTAGCTCTGAATCCAATATAGGTATCATTAAGTCATTAGTGCCCAAAGAGCAGCAGAATCGTTTGTAAAAAGAGTCAATATAGCAGCAGAATAATTAATAAGGGCACTAAGCTTTTACGTTGCTAAGCAAAGGCTGAATGCAAGCTAATGTCCACACTGGGCGTCGGCGATTGTCAAAGAAAACGTATACTTGCTTGGAGGGGCTTGCTTGTTGGCTCCGTCACGACCACCGGCTCATGAGTGCGAGCGAGCCCCTGCAATAAGCAATTCTAATTTTAAATGTCAATCCAAGTACTGGTACCTTCGACCGATAATAATCGACTAAGGGTAAGGGGCGGAGTGCTCACAACGCACATGGATTAATAGGATCGCTGCACTTGCGAATGTGCATCACACTTACATTGGCCAATAAGATGACTCTATCAATGCGCTGAGTTTCATTGACCTTTCATTATTAGTGCATGGTGAAATTGTAAATGTTGCGGAATTCCGGTCTGCTGTGATAGCCACAACATCATTTTCTTTTTTCAATCAGCATTTCCCAGCATACATGAATTAGACCCTGTGTTGGATGGCGCTGCCTACTTGCATTTGCAGGATGATGGTTGGAACACGGACCCGTTTGTGCTCACCGAGACAGACGGGAAGCTGTACGGCCGTGGAGCCACGGACGACAAGGGCCCCGTGATGGGCTGGCTGAATGCCATTCGGGCCTACAAGGAGGCCGGCATCCCCCTGCCCGTCAACCTCAAGGTGGGTGCCACCTAATAAGAGACAATAGTGAAGGGGTGCGGCGGAGCTAGCTCTTAACTATGGGGTAGAGGAATCCGGTGCAGGATAATGTTTGGTTTCTTACACCATCAAGCAAGAATCCACAAAAATATTTCCCTTACGTCTAGCCTTGCCATAACCGAGGAAATTCACGGCTTTGCAAAATCAGTTACTTTTGTGATAACCCGCCGCGGTGGCTCAGTGGCTAAGGCGTTGCGCTGCTGAGCACGAGGTTGCTGGTTCGATTCCCGGCCGCGGTGGCCGCTTTTATGATGGAGGCGAAAAGCAAAAACGCCCGTGTGCACGAGATTTCGGCGCACGTTAAAGATCCCCAGGTAGACAAAATTAATCCGGAGCCCTCCACTACGCCGCGCCTCATCGCCTGCGTTGCGCCGGCGTGTTAAACCCTGCAATCAATCAATTTTTGTGATACCCAACTGGTATAAACCATTCCGTGGTTCTTGAAATTAATAAACCGCTTTCTATCTTTTGGTTATAAAGAGGGATGAGCTTGCACGCCCGGGCAAACCGTGTGGCATGGTCACGTTCCAGGAGGGGCGTGTTGCGATGACAAGAAATATTAATCTAGTCACTCGCCGCAGTGGGCTCGGTACAAAATCCGTCACTGGAGACACTGGAGAGACTGGTCCGAACCTTTGCTGTGTGGGTTATGTTTTATCTTTTATGGGAAGTAAAAAAATTTCCTTGGAGCATTGAACTGAACTTGCGTACTTTGAAGGCCATATCCTGGCGATGCTTCTTACTAAGTTATTTGCTGCAACATCGTACTTGATTCCCTTACTTCGCTTTGGTTTTTGTCTTTTGCCGCGAATTTAATCATCAAATGGACTGGCACACATTACCGCTTCTCTAGCATAACCTTTCTGCGCGCGTTCTGTGCGCCTCTTCTGCTCACAGGCCATATTGTTCGGGTTCAACTGTCTCGCTCCACGCACTATTTTACTAATTTAGCGTTTTCAATTCCTAGTTTTGTTAATTTTATGAAGCGGGTATAGCTCGTCAGACGTCCCGATTTCTGGCCAATCTTCCATGTGAGTATGTTCCACGATGAAAGAACGACAGCAATTTTCGTTCCACCGGTGGCGAGGGCAGGAGATGGCACAGAAAATTTGTGTGACCACTGTGACAAGGAAAAAATTATGACAGGATGCCTGCGATGTCGTATTTCCAGTACCTTGGTGTATATCATCATATTAGGTTGGCACAGGACAAAATTTCTTCAAGCGAGTGAAGCGTAATAAAGTACCCCCTGGAATGAAGTAATTATTTATGTTACACACAGGTACACTGTTAATACATGGACGCATAAAATGGGCCTGTGTGTGCCTTGGGGATTAGAGCGCTCTATTTGTAAAGAGCATGAGACCATCGAGGACCTATTTCTTCACTAGTGGGCGGCGGTTTTCCTTTGGGACGTCCTCCAGAGGACGATTAACAAAGAGCTGCTACTACACCCATATGGGATAAGGCTTTTGTCAGCAAGAATAATGAAAATGTACCCTTTTATGTGGTAATGTTGATTGGCCTCTACCGTGTTTGGAGTTCTCGCATGGCCTTTCCTCATAATGAGGCGGATGCGAGGCCGACGCAACAGTGCTTAAGAAAGAACGTATATAACTTTATTGAAGTGCAGAGAGCAAAAGACCCTGTCCTGACTGGCTCCCATAGGTTGAACCCTTGACCACACTTAAAGGATTTTAATTACAAAGCCGAGGAACAAGGGGCTAATGATACACTACATGTTTCATCGGCGAATATTGTTTAGTTGTGTTGGTGGCATGCCAACATGTTTAATCTGTAAATATTGTTTGGTTGTACGATGTTGAGAGCAATGTCAGAAACAGGTCATAAAACAAAAAAGGGGAGATAGCACTGGTGCAACGCAGTGGACTGCCGTATTCACCAGGATTCAAATCCCATCGGATCACAAATCTGTTCTTGCTTTCTGTTTACATCGGCGTCATTTTTTAAACAGGACAACTACATTTTACAACGACGACGACGACGGTTCGTCGCATAATAGACGTCTTAAGGCACGTGAGGCAAACTAAGTTTTTAGTGGCCCCTTTCAAACATAGCCTCATAAATCTAGTTTGTGATTGCCACGGTTGTTGTTGAAATTCTGCAGCTGTAGTAACCTCGAATGTCGCATAATAAAGACTAGCCTGTGGGTATAATCGGCGCTAAAACACTCCTCTGACTGTTCTCGGTATATAACTTTCCTTCATTGTGAGCACAGAGCTTGAACGGCCGGACATGTGTGATGTAGTGGTGCTCGTCCCTTTTCGTTGTGCATTTAGTGTGTGCCCCTCTTCTTCCAGTTTGTCTTTGAGGGCATGGAGGAGTCCGGATCTGATGGGCTCGACAATCTGATGTACAGTCTGAAGGACAACGACTTCATTCGGAAGGTGGACTATGTCTGCATATCGGACAGCAACTGGCTCGGAAAGCACAAGCCTTGCCTCACTTACGGACTCAGGTGGGGACTTGTCTTGTAAGCTCGGCATCACCGTAATGAAGGCGAGCGTGCGTGCATTTTATTAGATTGTTGATGTCTGAAACCTAGCTTTCAACATTGCTGTAACGTGAACACAGGTGGGACGCTCACAATGATGCTTTGAGCTATTGATTCTTGTTTTCCCACAGATTGTAGTTTTTCAGACTTAGGCAAGACATTTGACACTGTCTGACAAGACTTACGTTTTCATAAAGTAGATAAACTAAATATCGGCCTGGATATTGCAGCTTCGATCAAGTGCTTTCAACCCTCCGCTTACAATATAGCTCTCTAATGATCAAATGTTTTCCGACTGATTCAGTAAAAATAAGTGCATCGCAAGCATTTGTGTTTCAACCTCTGTTATACCCGATACCGATTTCTCTAATGATCACTTGCCTTCGAAAATGAAGTCTCCTAATAATCTTTGTGATCACGGTTGTGTGCTAATCACGTGAGTCCTAACTCTGACAACCCTGGCGCTCTACAAACCGATCTAAATATTTATTCGTCATGGTGGCCTAAGGGGCCGATGAAACTTTATTCCACAAAATGTAAAAACACGCTGGCATCACGCTTGTTTGCGAATGTCAGCACATCAACCTACATTCTCAAAAACAAGGTGATTTTGTAAGTTTCTTCCTTAAGCATCATACAATTCTCATAACGTGCATGAGTATAAAGTATTATTGCTAAGTGCATGTTCGCGATATTTCGTAGCAACCTTGTGCGTGCTTCTGTTACGCTAAAATTTCTGCTTTACAAAACTTTACCTAGCCGAAAACATGAACTTGCCTCTTTTGTATCTGGGCACCCGGATACAGTGACATGTGAAAAATTGGAATCTGTTCAAAAGCAAACTGGCCGTCTTATACTTTCTCATTATTCGCGACACTCAGGTGACTTTTCAAAACGTTAATCCTTTTCGTACAGGGCCTTAAATGTACTCACATGGTATGCTTACTCGTTGATCTCTTTTTCACAAGGTTTGTTATTCTGACGTCACCCCAAAGGCACCGACCATTTTACAAGCTTTTTATAGTTACATGGCAGCAGGGCAAAGATGAGACGATCCATGATTGAAGATGAAATGATCTATTTCCAAAGAGATGTGACCGACGTATTTGCAGAATGTAAATGGTGGCAATCAGAGAGTTCGACCTGGCTGCACGTCAGCCACTCTCTCGTCGTCGTCGATGGTGGGCCATAGCGTCATGAGTCTTCCGCCATGGCCCGGCACACTATGTTTATCTTGCGCAGATCCATTGGTTAAGTTTGGAATGCTCAGATGCAGCAAAAACACATGCATTAACGCATTTCTTTCACGAACCGTAATGAATGTAGTCACGTCGCCGCTTCTATTGTCGCTATATCTGGTTCTATGTTAACTGAATTGTCCACAACCATGTATTTACTATGGTCACTTCTCTCCATTCCGTTGGGCCTTGAGAGAGCGGAAAACAAAGTGGTATATAGCTAGTCATTTTTTCTGTAATTTCCGGAAGAGTGCTAACACAAAATTGGCATGCTTTATCGCAAAACACCGCACTTTATAGTCATTGTCCCTTTCAACTATAACAGTAACGCAAACTCCATGCAGCAGAGAGACCTCGATTACGTCCCCACTATCGTAGGTAAACTGAGACTGCATCACTCTGAAAAATTACCGAATAGAAACTCACTTTGAATAGGCTTTGCTTTGTGGTGCAGTTCTTACAATCGGTACTTGAGAAATAATTCGGGCTACCGTTTGGCACAACTTAAGCCAACGCTGTTGGTAATTTCGGGCATACTCTAACGAACATACATGATAGATAATAATTACAACATTTTTAGAAACTTAGCAACCAATTTATGCATTTCTCGAAGTATTGTGTTCGCAGCACAAGGTCGAGGTGCATTCAATAGATATTTATTGTTTGTGTATATACCAGTTTTCCCGTGCACCGCAAGTAATTTCTTTCAGTAATTTCTTCCTGGCAGCCTCAGGCTTATTATATTGCGACATCCAGTCACAACTGTACAAGTAGATTCTGTTTAAAAATGAAAAAAAAAACTGCGAAGACTGCTCGAGATTTCGAAGACTATTTACTCAATGCCGCAAATACTTGAGAGAGCAATGGTCTGTCCTGTTTCACAAAGATAGCATCTCTGATATTCGAGGACTATGTGTCTCAGCGAACGCCGAGGAGATGTAGGAGCAGACGAATGAGGGCAAAAATCCACGGCAAATGGCGCGTCTTTCTCGCACAAAACAAGGACACTGGATCCTTCACCAAGTTGCTCTCAAGCGTATTGACTTGCCTTGCATCACCCCTCCTGCACCGCTCCCAGATAACCTCAGGATAGCTCCCATCCCAAAAAACGTTGCAGCTGATACCAATCCAGGGAGACGATGTGCTCGCGTTGTCAATCATGTCCATCCAATTGATTCTACGATAGTCTACACGGATGCATCACGGACGCATGTCGGAGCAGCCACATATTCCATCGCAAGTGGCAATGAAGTAGTTACACACACCCTTGGTCCTTTTACTAATCCCCCACCTACAGCGACTCTAGAGACCCTCCCAATAATCACCAGTATTCAGGACCTCTCATTACGGCCCCCTAACCCCTCAGGATATAGCATATACACTGATTCAATGCAAGCTATTCGCGCCATTCACACGGGTAGGATTCCTGAATAACTGCAGTATGATCTACGCAAAGCCTTAACAAAGCCACGTCCCCACACTGTCACACTGAGGTAGATTCCTGGTCACGCTGGAATCCCAGGCAATGAGGTTGTGCATAGCCTCGCCCGCGAACTTCTGCACCGGGCGCGTGGGATTCCCTGGCCTTATCCACCGACGTGGGACACTACTCTCCACTACAAACAAGAAATAAAGCTTCACTACAAGAACATCAGAGAAACTCTTCGTACACTTCCTGTTCCAGACAAATCTCTAACAACCACGCAACTACGCATTCTTCGACGTGTACAGTTAAATACCATCCTTACACCTGCTCGTTCCTTCCTCTACCGTATCCGACACTCACCAGCACGTCCCAATTGTCACGAACCATACGCTAATTTAGAACACTGCATTTTCGCCTGCCCCATTGCAATTCAATCCCCACATTTTCCCCACCCACCTCCTTCAACGTGGCGGACTTGGCTAGCCTCGGACCAGCTCTCGGACCAGTTGGCGTTGGTGAACCTGGCCCGGGACATTCTCGACGCTCAATGTTGCGTTGGAATAAAGTTTTTTCCTCCTCCTCCTCCTCCAAGGATAAAAGTCAACCTGGGGTACTTGTATGGAGTTTAACAACGATCCCACCGGATGGTGGGAGAAAAGCGAGGAAAAGGCTGCGTTCGTTTTATTTTCGGTATGCCTAACCAACACGTCCATGACGCTAAATCCGAACCAAATAGGATAATGCAGTTAGTAGTGGTCGTGCTGTGGATCACGTGACGGGAACGTCAGCTGCGGAACTTCTATTGTAAGGTGAAACAAAGCCTCTCCTTTGGGGCGCACTCGAGAGGACACCCGTGGGCTATACTAGATCGAGGCGGCGGCAAACGCGGGACGCAGTTGTCCGTAACGGTATCAGGAACCGCGTGGCTGTTTCCTGAATATATTTCGCTTGATTGTCTGTGGTTAGACCCTACTTCGCTGGCTTGCTTTCGTAACTAGAGCGGCATTTGTGAGTAGCAAAATATCTCACGTTTGCAAGTGCTATCGTCAAATGCTAATCTTCCCCGAATTGATTGGGGAACGCTTCATCGTTGATGTCACTGCTTGGTTTGACCCCCCGCTCTATTGCAGGGGGCTGTGCTACTATGCTGTCGAGGTGGAGTGTGCAAAGCAGGACGTTCACTCTGGCATCTGTGGAGGCACTATGTGAGTCCACGTCTCTTCTTCACTGAAAAGGCGCTAAAGAGACGTTTACAGAGAATAGAAAACACACGACGGCGTGTAATAAGGTGCTTCCTAACTACTCTGTCGTGAACTGAGTGCATTTCTTTTATAAATCACAGCCAACCCCCTCAACATTTTATTGTGTGACACCCTATCGTTCGGCTAGAAGTGCGTGGCTCATAGGTTTGAGCGCCGCATGTTTTTTTGTTTTTTTGTTTGTTGTTTTTTTTTTGTCTGCGGCTAGTAACGGCTACAGTAGAAAGGATGGAATAATTATACCAGAAATAGGTAATAAACAAACAATAAGCTATTATGAGTTGGCGTCTCAAATAAGACTAAGGGAAGAAAATTTTTGTTGGAATCAAAACATCAGCCTTTTCTTTATTCCTCAGCCTTTTCTCGATGACAAGCGGTGTTTTGTTGATTTAAAATAATTAATAAAGTTATTGTTTTGTATATGTTCCTGTTCTTTACTTTTTAAGATATTAAACGAGAACTAGTATAAGATATGAAATGAGATGATAATGTCGGGCAGCAGAAGCGTGGTCAGTGGAAAAACTGACAATTGGCGAGGTCGCCTTTATACTTTACTGATGTATTGCTATCGTACCGAGTCGAGCTTGTGTTTAGTATAAATTTGTATACACAGCACTAGCACTCCAAGGTAGAACACCTAGACCACAGTCAAGAAAACGGATTGAGATCGGGTTCAGCGTGAGTTGAGTTCGCGCATTGTGATTATTTTAAATAGTTTAGACGGCACTTGCACTCTAAGGTAGAACACGTAAACCAAAGTCGAGAAAACGGGGTGACCTCCTGCAATTCGTCTGTGAAGCATCTTCATTACGACTACACGCTCAGCATCGGTCTATTTTGAAACATGTTTGCTGGAATTTTACACCTGAAGGAACCTGTCTTATGGTTCTCCCCAGCTAAAGCTTCCATGTGACCTCTGACAATCTGACCCTGTGCCTGACAAAATGTTAGATTACGCAATATGTACGACATGGCCGACTTCAGTGTTTTTTTTAACAATGCTGTTTGTGCTGGTACTTGGGCAGCGGACGTGTGCAGGAAAAGTCCACCATGGGATGACGGGATCGCGTTCACAGGCACCGCTTGATTATAAGCTTTGCCTCGCCGCGCTCGGGTGGGACTCGTTTCGCCATCTGTCGGAGACGCGATACAAGTACAAGCATGGCTTTGGAAACGCGTGCCAGGGTTGCCACTGGTGGCTACTTTTCGCCAAATTGGCGACTTTGAGAGGCCCGTGGTGACGTAAAATCATGAATGGCGACATGGCGAATTTCTGGCGATTTTCGGCCCTGGACTCTCCCTCTTATCCGCTTCCCCTTTCTCCATCTGTCTCGGCGGCAGTGCAAAACTTTGCCGTCGGGCGGGACCGAGAAAGCGGCGTTCGAAGGGCTGTTTGTCTCATTTCACCCGAGGCGTGCGCATGTCAAGGCGGGGGAACGGGGGTGGGCATCGGGGGGCGGAAAGCGGGACGTACGCAGCTGTCACGGCTCCCGTGGAAATCTTTCGCCGCCGCGGCTGGGGCACCGCGCAGCTAGCTAACTTTCAGGGCGCTTTTGGGTACTTACCCGTCCAAGTGCAGCCACCACTTTTTTTCTGTGTTTGCAAGATAACGACCACATGCTACGTCGGTGGAAAAGTCCCTTCGTCGGCTGAGCCATAGCCTACTGTATAACGCTATGGCTGAAGTTAAAGGGGGCGCGTCGGCGTGGTTATTTTAATGTTTATTATTATTATTAATTAACCTTTCCTGCAACTGTTGCTACGTTATCCCACACACCGCGGTACTGGCCTTCCCAGTCACATAGGGAAAAAAAAGTTAGGAGAGGCTTTGGCTAAAAGCAATGAAGGAACTTTATTTATTGATGATAACTGATGATGATGATTAGTGGCTCTCCCTTTAAATCGATGCGTCGGTTGTCAGCAACAGACTTGCCTGTTTTATTACGCTTACCTGCCCTACTCCCAGCTAACCTAATAGATTTGCTTCCTCCCTCCCATCACCCGTCTTCCCTGTTTTAAACTCATCGCTCCCACCCCCCTTTTTTCTCTCCTCGCTGTCCTGAATTCTCATCCGCATGATTACTCCGCCTGCGTCCCATCCCTTACCTTCTTTTCCTCCACCACCACGCCCGCGAAGCGCTTCTCCGGGCACCTGCCAACTGTGGTCAAACCCAAAAGCCCGTGACACCGCCAAAACTGCAGCTTAAAATACGCAGACAGCAAACGCAAATTCACTCCTCCGCACAAGAAATTGTCCTGGCAACAGCAAACCACTATAAGGCTGACGCAAACGGAAACGCTACTCACACCCGACAAAGTATACATATACAGAGGCTGTATGAACACTTCCCCGCCAGAGTGTGATGAATGCCACGTACCGATCAATCAAGAGCACGTG
This sequence comes from Haemaphysalis longicornis, assembly GCF_048455015.1. Classification (NCBI taxonomy): domain Eukaryota; kingdom Metazoa; phylum Arthropoda; class Arachnida; order Ixodida; family Ixodidae; genus Haemaphysalis; species Haemaphysalis longicornis. The sequence goes on along the minus strand of NW_027526335.1, from coordinate 150,621,965 downwards.
TTATGGCTATGCCCCAAGGTAGATAGAAGCAGTATCCGCAGGGAGTGGCTGACTCAACCGGCCACGCTAGAGCAGCAGCTATCGTTGACAAGCTTTGTCCAAAAGACCATAGGCAACCCGCCTTCCCGGCTAGACCCCTGGAAGACCAACTAACGAGGAATTCCAGTGGCCCCCTGGAATGAGGAGGCCTTAGCCTAAAGGGCAAACAAAATTTTATCTCTCTCTCTCTCTCTCTCTCTCTCTCTCTCTCTCTCTCTCTCTCTCTCTCTCTCTCTCTCTCTCTCTCTCTCTCTCTCTCTCTCTCTCTCTCTCCAGTCGCCTCTTCGTCTCCTCTATGGCCTTGAAGTTGAGGTTCCTCCTCGCCCCAAATCCCAAAGCCTCCGCCAGCGCAGTTGGTGTTGGCCAGCGTCGTTTCCCCCTCACACCGCGGTGGTCGTATCTCTGTGCAGCCCCTGACAATACGGTCTATAGTTTCCCGATCACTGCCGCAGCATGCACATGTTTCATCCTGCTGCCTGTAGCTACCCGCGTATTCCCAGGTTGTCAGGCACCCCGCCCGTGCCTCGAAGAGCAATGCACTGCCTCTCGTATTGCCATAGAATCTCTTCTGCTTGATTTCCCGTTTTTCTGCCCTATAAGTCTCCAGGGTTTTTTTTTTTTGGGCCCACTTTGTCGTCTCTGCTTCCTTTACCTGCGTTTTAACTGTTGTGTAAACCTCACTTTCCCTTACCGACTTTCCATGCCGCTTGTTCAACTGTCTGGTCCTCCATCTCCAGCGCGTGTCCATGCCCCTCATATACAGGTACCTGAACAGTCTAGCAACCCATTTTTCGTCCTCCATGTCGCGCGAAGTCGCTCCTCAAACTGTATCTTGCTCTGCGTCTCCCTCGCCTCAAGAGACGACCAGCCCATATCCCCCTGTACTGCTTCATTTGTAGTTTTGCTGTGGGCCCCTAGGTCCAATCTGCCTACCGCCCTCTGATTTACCTCCAGGCCCGCTTGGGTCTTTGGTTTCATGCACAGAACCGGATTTACGAAAGTTAATCCTGGTACCATGACCCCTTTCTAGACTCCCCTTACCATTTCGTATTATTGTATCGCCTGAGGGCTCCATGCTTCATTATAGCCGCGTTCCGTCTTTCTTTCGTCTTAATGTGAGCCTCATGCGCGTGCGTGTAATCTTCGCTGTCGTTCAGCCATACTTTAAAATGTTTATACTCTTTCACCAATGGTATTTCTACTTGTTGACTGACACTGTTTTGTGCTCCGCACCGTCGTTAAAGACCATGATTAGAGTGTGCTGGAAGTTTACCATGATAACTGGGGTAGCCTTGCGGCGCCATGTAAAGGCTACTCGAAGAACCAGGAATTTTGAAGCGCACGATGCGACTGGCGTTGAAAAGCGTCAATATAATGCAAGTGTTTTGAACAGTGCTGCTTTCTATGGGATTATACAAAATTGGAAGCTTTTATTTTCAGGTGCTACAGCAGATATCAAGTGTGGCGACATTTTTGGCGAAATCGTACGAAAAAAGGCTAGTTTGGAGACTTATTGCTCGCCGTCTGGCGAAATTTACTCCAAACTCAGTGGCAACCGGCGTTGCGGGGTGGCTCGCTCTATCAATTGTTGCGACAATTGGCACAGTTCTGACAGTGCAAAGATAATTAATGCCAAAATAAAAGATGCCAAAAGGCCGAGAAGCAATAACGTTAACAAACTTCTTAATTAGCGCCCCACATGCCAGAGCACACGAGCCGAATGGTTGGCACCGAATGAGTACAAAAAGTTTCACCAAACGTTCGTCCCGATAAGCCCTCAGCTAGTGTTGGTGCTTCACTACAAAGCAGGTTGGCACGCGTTTATTGCACACACTTGAATGACCGAGTGTTTATTGCTCTTTGGGGGCTAATGACGACACCACGCAGAAAATTTTTCCGAGTCTCGAAGCATATCCCCGCATAAACTTAGCCGAACCAAGAATAAGCTATATGGGGCCGCCAACTTCGCTGTTCTCCCAATCTTCGCGCCACTCGTGCGAAGCTGCCACGTTTTTTTTTTTTTTTTTTTCGTTTTTAGGGCACACTGGACGCACGAGTTAAGAGTTTTGGGGCTTTCCTGATGTCATTTACTGGGCATAGCTTAATAATCCTTGATAACGCCCCCTTTGGCGCTTTTGTTGTCGCAGTTATGAGGCCATGGCTGACGTCACGTACCTTATGAGTCAGCTGACCGACGGGACAGGTCGCATTCTCATCCCCGGCATCATGAATGACGTCGCTCCCCTCACGGACAGGGAGCGCAGCCTCTACAATGACATCGACTTCGACATGGTAAATGTGCAGGGATTGACGCACAGGGAGCAAAGTTTATGATAATAGGCATAAAAAGCTCCTTTTCGTCATTTTTTTTTTTGCCTAAAACCTCATTGCAGTGGTGTGGATAAAAGGTAACACAACTGCAAATACCTGTGAAGCTTGTGGAGCATACACCGGCGAGGCATCGCGGAGAACCAGAGAAGAGTGAAATTGGCTATTAGCACATATGCCTGTCTGATAATATGCCTATTGGAAAAACAGTAATCTCAATATCCAACAATTCCTGTAGCGTTGTTCGCTATACCGGCGCAGCCGCCGCGGGGAAGGACCCACGGCGGCTGCATTCCGACTCAGTCAGCGTGTGGATACACACAAAGTTGATGGTTTTAATATGACCCATCATCACCAACATCATCATAATTATCATCATCATCATAATCAACAACCCCCTAGGTTCACTGCAGGGCCAAGGCCTCTCTTATCGACCTCTAACCGATCCTGTCCCGCGCCGTTCGAGTGCATTTTTAGATGCAGAGCATCTCATTCACTCGCCTTGTCCCTCCGGCGTCGTCGTCGGCGTTTTCCGCCCCTCCCCCATTCTCCTCGCCGCGCCAGCTGCGCTATCCGCCACTCACCCCCTCTCCTCTCCGATAGCGAACACACTCTCGCGAGGAGCATTGGATTGGATTGGATTGGATTGAATTGGCTTGGATTGGATTGGATTGGATTGGATTTGGATTGGATTGGACTAAAGTGGATTGTGTTGGATTGTGTTGCGTCATAGCCGCGGCACGTTGCGTCATAGCCGCGGCAGACGCGCTGGGGCCGGCGCATGTGCAGTACTCTCTCTTCCGCGGTTTCCTCTCCTTCGGGCGCGCTGCGCATATAACCGGTGTGCCGTTCTCCGGGGAAGCAACATCCACGCTTGGCTCAAACACCTAGAGTCCACGCCGCTTTACAAGTACGCCAACGTCGTCATCGACTGGGATCGGCTTACGCAGTCCCCTCAACGTTATGCGCGCTATAAAACGCGGTCCCTTCGCCGCTCCGCCTATGCGTCGCATCTACACAGGGGTTCCCGCGAGGGGAGGTCGGAGTTTTTTTGCCTTCAAAAATGCTTATTTTGTACCTCCATCGAGCAATTGGCCGTGGTCTTCTAGTATCCACTCTGTGGCAGTGGTAGTTTATGGGCTGTCATTTCGCCGAACTACGTGGCCAGCCGGAGCCCATTTCTATTCATTGATTTCCCAGAAAGCTTGTTTCATCTCCTTTAACGTTACTCATATCATACTTCTTTCCATGGTCCGCTGAGTCGACCTAAGTTTGCTTTCAAGAACGTGGATTCGAAATTTTGGTCTGCCTGTATGTCTGTCTGTCTTCCTGTCGGTCTGTGAGTCGATTCAGCCAGCCGGCCAATGTGAAACGGAAGCAAGAGGTTTATATACCCACAGCCAAATGTAAACGTCTAATCCCGGTGTTAATGTTGATACTTGTCGGCATTGTTGAAAAAGAAGAATGCATTGCGGAAATACGACGCAAACAATCAATACATAAGTGGTACTTGCAGTGCTCCTTTAAAAAAATGTCTGCGGCTTAGCTCTGCTTACCTTTTATATGCAAAGGAAAGGCTTGGCTTAGTTTGGTTGAGTCTTGGTTTCGCTTAGTTAACCTTTGATATACCGTATTTACTCGCGTAATGATCGCACTTTTTCTCCAAAACATTTGATTCAAATTTAGGGGTTTACGCGGGGTAAATTTTTCGCGAAAAACTTTTAATCACAGAAAAGGCAAGCAAATTGTGGGTCAAAATTTTTACGGTAGGTCTCATGTACATAACAAAAATAGTAAATAAAAACATAATAAAAACTGCCAGCCGCTTTGCAAAGTGACGCAAAATGCAGTGTTTTCAGAATTACGGAACGCGCCGGAACGAGTTTGGTGCGAGGTGACAACAGGGCCACCAATACGTGGCTGCCGCTGTCACAGTGCGGGACATCAAAACAGACATGGGGGCGGCCGCAGCAAGCTGCGCTCATTTTGTTTTTTTTGTCTTGCGAGCACATTATGTGCATTTAGGGAGAGTTTCTTCCTCATAAATATTGAACGCATGCTTGCCGACATCACTAATATCGGCAACTCTGCGGCAATAGCGTAGCCACGTCCGCTTTGAAAGGAAAGGAAACAGAGGTAAGCATGACCATCATCAGCTAGACTTGGCACACATACGACATACCGCTGCGGCAGGTTCAGGGTGCGCTCATTGCGCGGGAAATTTAAAAAAAAATTGAATTTTGACGACAAACTTCAGGGGTGCGATCATTACGCGAGTGCGATCATTATGCGAGTAAATACGGTAGCTGTATTGCCGATCACACCTCAAAGCCGTTCGGTCCTGTGCGATTCTCGTAAAAGGAGGCCCGGTGAACGCAGCTGTCATTCAGGGCGACGCGCCATTCCTCTTCGGGCGGACGCCAGACGAGTCACGTAGCCCGAGACGACCCAGCGGCGCATGCTCGGAAGGCTGCAGAGGTGTTCGGCTGCCGATCAGCTGACCGGCCGCATTCGCGGCGGTGGCCGCCATCGTGCTAAGCAGAACGACTGAAAACGAGGCCTTGTGCTCAGCGCCGAAAGCGGGCCCGACGAATCGACGAATCACGCGATGCGCTTCGAGGGGTGTGTCACCGGGACTGTGTCTCCGGTGAAAAAGTTAACTTGCGCATCCGCCGTGAAACCGCTGGACGAAAGTAGTAAAGCTTTGCTTTAATAAATTCATCGATGCTTGATTTTTCCTATAGCAAATTCTACATTCACCACAGAAAAAATTAATTCCGTCGCCTGCTGTCGCCGACGCCACCATAGCTTCTGGCGGCATTTTAAGAAATCAAACGGCAAAAGTTACGAAAGGTTCCACTAGATAGTTCCACTAGATAGTTTCCGCGTAACGCTTGGAACGCACGTCTGATAACGGCAACGGGGATCTCTAAATGTTCAAGTGGGGCGCCTCGATTGACGCGCGTTTCCGCCGTACAACAGAGCTGGCATCCAGGCACCCCACCTGGTACAGTGGAACGCGGTAAATTTAAATTGACTTGAGCAAACCTCGAGCGTGTTTACCTTGGGAGGAGCGCGACGTTGGATTTACATCATCAAAATTGAGCGGTGAAGGGAACGGAGGCATTTCACTGGCAAAAGATTATCGTCTTTCGTCGTCATTTGCAACGAAAGGAGCAGATACGCGGTCAATTTTTTTAACTTACCGCGGTGGCTAGGGCGCAACGTGACCTGGCCGACTAAGACACCTGTTTCTTGTCCTCCCAACGGGCCTGCTTTACTGTGGTACTAATAAAACAGAAATACGCGGCAGAAAGTTAGATGGGCAGATGAGATGAAGAAGTTTGCGGGGATAAATTGGTCACAGTTGGCACAGGACCGAGGTAATTGGAGAATAATGGCAGAGGCCTTTGCCCTGCAGTGGGCGTAGATAGGCTGGTGATGATGATGATGATGATGATGATGATGATGATGCATTTTTTACGGGATCCCTGGGCGGTCGAAACTGAGCCACATACCTCCAATGCGGTGCATCTTTTATCCCAGGTGCAGCTCCTGCAGAAAAGCCGTATTTTCAACTTACCTCTCATTGCATTTTAAACTCTTTCGTGCAGACCGAATACATCAAAGACGCGGGTTCCCATGGCCTGCTGCATCCCTCCAAGGAAGATGTGCTGATGCACTCCTGGCGATACCCCTCGCTGTCGCTCCACGGTAGGCGCTATGATTCGTTTTCCATTCTGCACGTTGTGAAAATGCCCCAGATTAAAGCTTTGTTGCAGGAGTCTTTAGGAACTTCCCTTCATATATCTGCATTGAAGTCAAAGAATTCAAAAAACAAATATCTCCCGCGCTTTCGTAGTTTTTAGCTCAAGTGGCATTTGTTATAGGTGAATGGGGAAGGGCCCGCACATGGACACAGAAAAGTTGTTCACGAAACCCACAGTATACGATCAACGGAAGATGCCATTCCATTACGTGTTGTGAACGCACTTCACATTTGCGTTTAAAATAGGCTGAAACGAGCCTGGTTTGCGTTTTGTTTTGCTTTGTACAACGCTGCAAATTCTTGTGGTAAAACCAGTTGTTTTAGATTTTAGATCGCATGTTACAGGAAACAAGGAAGGGTGTATTATCACCGCTTGGTGGGTGGGGAGCGACAGGTCTCCGATATGGCGCTGTTTTAACTTAAACTCTCACTTTTTTACTGTGAGCAGCACTTACAACATCTAAGCGTTCCATCTACATTTTCCGTTTCACTATTGCCGTGCAGCCACTCAGTTCGCTGTTCGTCTTGTGTAGGTGGTGCACAGGAGGTTAGCTTCCTCACTTCAAGTGAAAAGGAGGGGTGATTAGTGTTTTTTCGCTGTTCGAACAACTTGGCCGCAACAACTTACAATGTACCTTTTGTTCTCTGAGCCAGGTGTGGAGGGCGCCTTCTACGGTCCGCGCACGAAGACGGTGATCCCGTGCAAAGTGACGGGGAAGTTCTCGATCCGCATTGTGCCTAACCAGGAGCCGGCCAAGGTGGACAGTCTGGTCAAGGCGTACATCGGGAGCCTCTGGAGGCAGCGTGGCAGCCCGAACAAAATGAAGTGAGTGCTGCTTCACCACGCACAGCGAAGCACGTGTGTGGTGGTAGTAGCACACCGACCTTGGTTAAGCCCACTCTGGAGGGACGCCTAAAAATTGGTCGAATTAAGCGGAAATTCAAATCACTCAGAGTCACAAAACACAACGTTGTAGACTAGAGGAAGTGTACGGCTTGATCCTACTAAGTTATAAAATGAAATTAGCGGGATCAGATTGCACGGGAGAACACTGTAGGGATTTGCGAAGTTTGCGTTACAGGAATAACCGGGTCTGATGTCCATTCCTTCCCTTTACAAGCAGCGGTAGCCTTTTCAGTTGCAAAAAAGGCAATTCATTTTAATATTTACTGAGAATGTGTGACATTGTGGTATATTTTTGGATGTAATCCAGGTGTGTGCTACACACATGCTGTTAGCATAAGGGCAACTTTCGTGATAAAATGTACGTGTTCTTCTTTCTCCTAAGAGCTTCGGAATATCCCTGTCAGCCTTCCAGTCACGTGCGCCAAGCATACCTCTCTTTTCACCACAGGGAAGGAAAAAACAACATTTACTGAAAAGTCATGACAGCGAACCGAAAAAGAGGGGGGCATTACGGGGACAATGTAGTATACCTTACCGCTCCGTCACTCATTACGTTGCGTACACTACGTTTTCGTTACATATGCCACAAAACGCGAATCAAAATTACCTGCGGTACACTCCAATCTAGTGAGGAAGGTGGCTTCATTGACGAAAGGGCACAGTGCTCATATATAGTGAAGTCCTCCCGTCGCATTGTTGGGTGCAACCATGGTGTAATTCTGCTTGGTAACTGGACGCTGTGTCGCCATCAGTAGAACTGGAATGTAGCCATTAAGAAGCACGAGAACATATTCATCAGTTATTGCTGATTACGCACTGGCTGCTTGTGAAGATTGATTATATGCAGAGAAGTAATGGCTAGGTAGAATGCCTGGCCGCTGCGAAACCCAATACAGCTTTTTCTTCCTTCTTTGGACTACAGAGTTTTCTCCCTGAAACATTGAATAGCCTATCCATGCAGTTCATTCGCGTATGCTAATTTATAGTTGTGACTATTCCATCGTAAGGTGCCCGGAATTGAGCGCTGAATATGCAAAAATAAAAGATAGTTTCTGTAAAATTGCCCCTTTGCCTCTTTTTATGCAGGGTCAACACCCTGATTAGTGGACGGTGGTGGGTCAGTGACCCTTTTGGCCCGAACTTCGAAGCTGCAAAGGCCGCCACCAGGCATGGTATGTGGCAGCCGCAAAGGGTCGCCTTTTGTTCTCTTCTTCTCTGTGTCCTGGTTGTTGACAAGACGAGATATTGGTCTGTTTAAAATTGCAAGGCGGGATAAGAGCTGCAGGTGGGAGTCAGTATTTCTGGGACGGGCTGTTGGGGAATAGTGCACTAGCCAAAATTAAATTCAATGGCCAAAAAGCACAAAAGAAAACCTTAGGCAATAGTGTAAACTCCCACGAAGAGGGCCTCCTTACATTTTCACTTCTTTTCGAACGGGAAAGCAACGCCAACATTTCATTGCGGATACTGCATGCCAGATAAAACAAAATGAGCGGCTGGCATTATTTACGTGCTCTCTACAAATGAGGCTTCGTAGTTAATGAACGGTATCGATATGCGTGGTGTTCGTTTGTTTGCAGATGGAAAAAACTTCAGCGATTTTTTTTTTTGTGCGCGAGTCGGGGAACGCAAACACGATACTCGTACTGCTGAATTCAGGAGTACATTTGCATTCTAAAACAATGAGCAGGAAAATGCGAAATGAGTGTGCGTTATCAGTGCTTACACAAACGAACATAGGGGCACCGCCTCGTCGGTATACAAATAACCTGTTGTGTGCGCCTTTATGTTTTTTCTGAAGGCTCAATCTTGGTAAAAGATTTGGTGCTACATAAACGTCGACGCCATTAGGAAAACTAGCCCGTTTTAGACATTATGCCTCAGTCTGTAAGTTGACGATCATTTTCCGTTCTTGTGAGTTTATTGAGGCAATTATGGCAGTATTAGCCGTAACACCAGTTTTTACAATCTTCGAAAAACCCGACAAAATATACGAATGTTCATTTTTTTTTACTTAGCGGCAAACCCCCAGTGCACGTGGCTCTTTTTCAAGCACTTACATTTCCCCTCAGAACCCTCTCATTCTGAGGTTGCCTGCATCGAAAGCTCCAGATATAGAGCTTGTGAGCAGGAATAAACGCCTCGGTGTCGTGTGCTCTGCAAACATGTCGTGGGGAAAAGGTCAAATACCTCTATAAAAATGTTTGCTAGAATAACTGGCATTATTGTTCGTCTAAACTACATTCTCCCGTAGTCTTGTACAACTACTACTGTATAATATTGATTTTTCTTGGAATTTGTATTATTATAAACTAGCTTGGGATACTGCAAAGTATTTCTCCCTCTGTTATGCTTATTTACTTAAAAACGTTTTTTGCCACGTCTAAACGTTAAAGGAGCCATGAAGAGAAAACACAAGTTTGGTTCATTCAAAAGATTGTCTCGTTAGAATCATACTGACACCACTTTTAACGTAAACTTCGCTCAAATAAGCTACATAATTAGGAAAAACGAGAATGGTCATGCGACCCACCAGCTCATTTCCCGCAACAGAACCTGTGATGTCACATGGGCTAAGCTCTGCGATTGGCGGAGGCTGGCAGAAGCAGACGCAAATTAGGTAGAGCTTACAAACTAGACGAACGAGCGATTTGCGCTTAAATTTAGGGCACATTCTTTACAAAGCAATAAGAATGATGGGACAAACAGTGGAAGTTACGAAAGCACATGTAAACATAGAAGTACTGATGCGTTCTGCTGTTCGTACTGCGCACAGCATGCTTTGGTTTAGCTGCACAGCACTACGGGGCTTGGGGTTGTCTCAGACGACACTGGCCGATTGACGCAAGCAACGGTGTCTTACGTGACCCCATTTGTCGAGCGAGCACTGTTTCAGGGAACGAATATTTTCTCCCAGAACAAAAACAAGCCAGGTTTAAATGCGGGAAAAAACAAACCAAACGCTTGCCACGGTATCGTGGCGCCATCTAGGTTACGGAACGTAAAGAAACGCGGGAACAAACCAACACCGCTGTACAGGGTGGAGACAACCTTTGAACGGTCCCGTGCCGCCGCAATTGGGCCAACGGGCTCAACGCGTTATTCTTTTCGTTTCCCACGAGACCTAGCAACGCGAAACAGACAATATGATTCAAACTTCTTCAGTAAACCGCGTTGCGGCGATAATTTTAGCGCGGTTTTGACACAATGACTTGCTTCGGCGGCGAGCGAGCAACCGAACATGGCGGCGCCAGCCTTACGTGTCTCTACCCTGTACGGCGGATGCGTGAATGAAGGTACTCTAGGCTGCAGAGCGGTCGGTTCCCGTGATGTCACTTGGGACCACGAAAACGCACGATTGAGCGGGAAAATCAAAATTTTAACCTAAATTGTTTAATTTCTCAGTGAATAAAGCACCGTTTGTATCCGGACAAGCGCTGGGGGCACTATAAAACACGAAATCTTTCGAATAAAACCAACTTGCATTTTCTCTTCATGGCTCCTTTAAGTCACAGGGAGCCACCCAATAACCGCTTCGTTAAAACAGTGTAATAAAGATCTTCGACTTATGCAATTATCCTTCGAGCAGTTCACTCAAAGTAGAAACGCAAAATAAACCATATGCAGAATCTGTTCGGCTGCGACAAAAAGGAATTTTTTTAAGGTATAAAGAACTGGGCGCGCCGTGCAACTCGTTTGAATAGTGGGAAAGAGCAGTTACAGAGTAGTCTGCCCTTCCCTTTAAATGTGTTTCCGTGTGCTGGTTTTGGGTACATGGTCGAAGCGTCAAGTGCAATCCATGTGTGGCAAAATGTGCGGTTAACCATTTTCAATTTGTTTTTATATGCTTTCTTGTTCACCTATATTGTTCACCCGTCGAAGATAACGGACATTACGTGGAACTCAAAGAATGTCTCATTGCTAGCATTTTAATATTTATTTCTCCTGTTTGTCTCCTTTAAATTGTGCGCAGAGTGTCGTAGCCTTGCTGTTGTGCAGAATGGGCTTTGTCGCCTCCTCAAGCTGCCTATGGCACATTCTTTCAGTTGTTTCTTTTTTTGTGTCAGTATTTATGGGGCAGAAATAGTTTCATTATTATTGTCCAACCCCTACCTTCCCTCTTCACCTTCTTTCTCTGCTGAACTTCTCTACCCCTTTTCCTTTTTCGCCCTCGTTCCCCTCCCAATCTCCTTCTCCTTCCTACTCCTCCTCGCCCTCACTATCCTCCACTCCGGCCGCAACCCCCCACCCCCCTCCGGGTGAACCTTTCGCTTTCGACTTCTCTCCGCCCGTCCCCCTCCCGATCCACTCTTTTTCAATCATCTCTTCTATATTTAACTCCCTATTCCCTCTCTATCTTTATCCTTCTTTCCCCATCCCTTTCCCCCGTAGACTACTCGTCCCCTCACCAATTCCTGGTGAAGCAATAGCCCGTTATTGAGCGGGTTCATAGCGCTCGTTGGCAGGGAAGACCCCTGTTTGGTCCACACACGAATGATTCCAGCACTTCTTTAAGTTATCTTTGCTATGTTCGTGAACCTTCGTGTTCTTTACTGGCTTGCATAAAAAAGTGCTTAGAAATCGTTCGTAGAGTGCATTTGCTCATCTACGTATCATCTGTTTGACTCGTACAAGCACTGAATCCCAACCTACTTGCCCAATTCTTCCGTCTGCTAAAATTTACTCTCGTGCCCTTGTTTCAGCCTTTCAACAATACCCATGTATCCCTATTTTTTTGCAACGTAGTAACCGCAGCAACCGACAACTTGAAACCAGCTTTAACGGTCGGCTCACCTGTACTATTTCCATTCTGTAGAGAAGCTGTCTACGGCTAGGATCGGGGATGTTCTGCCTTCTTAACGGAAAACTCTCCCATAAAAAGGGAGACTGAGAAAGCCAAGTGAGAGTGAAAGAGCCAACCACAAAAGCAGAGCATCTCGCCGACTGGCGTGGGAGCTTTGTTGGATGTATGAGGTAGTGCGTTGCATAGTGTGCGTTTGCGGTAACAATTCGCTCCACCTTTGTAATGGAGAAGCCCCACGTGATTCGTACGCCTGGAAAAAGCAGCGCACCTACGTGATAGGGGTAGTTGCGAAATAGGGAGTGAGAGTCCGACCAACCGCCATAGCTGCCTCACTGCTGAACCACCTTCACAGAGTGGAATGTCCGATGAACGTTTGTTTGTCTCGCACTTGAGTCGAAATATTCATCCGCTTTCTTTCTCAACGTTTAGTGTACGGTGTGGACCCCGACATGACGAGGGAAGGCGGCAGCATCCCGGTGACGCTGACCCTTCAGGAGGTCACGGGCAAGAGCGTCATCCTGCTGCCCATGGGGGCCGGCGACGACGGGGAGCACTCGCAGAACGAGAAGATCAACAAGCGCAACTACATCGAGGGGGTGAGAAGGGTTGCAACACATTTCCACTGTGGACACGGTTAAAAGGCAGCCTTGGCGCAGCTCCAATGCGGTCCTGGCCTGTGTTGAGACCATGCGTGCAGAGGACCCTTTTCTGCTTCCAGTTTGGTCTGAGGGAGCGAAGTCGCTGGTCAGCAGTTTCAGAAAACAAAACCCAAAGATGCTTCAGGCTGTAATGAAGCTGATCAATGAACACTGTCCGGAAATTTGGCACAGCGAACAGTAGCCCTTTCAGTGTCACACTGTACTATTTGCTGGGAATGCGTACTAGCATTACTACCTGCTTTTCTCCTTGATGCAGAGCCCACCATTCACACTCATACTTCACTTTTATAAACCGCATTCACGCTAAAAAATAAATCGTGAGCCACTGCGTTCCGTGAATGTGGATGACGAGCGAAGCTTTTGGTGCAAGAGGTATGAGGGTGACAGAATATCGGTGCGATGTATGAGCACATTTTCTTTTTCTTTTTTATAATTAAAGCACATTTATGGACGCACACGCTATTATTTTGACTTTACTGACCGTGAAAGTGGTGCCTATTGATAACCTATCAGCTCAAAATGCATACCCACGTATTGAGACGTGCAGTGTTCATGTTCAAACGATGTTTTCATCAAGCAGATAGTGCTTATGATTAACTAATCTTCCCAATGTGCATTTACAAGAGATGAGAGTGATTAACTTCAGGCCCACATCATGTTTTCAACGTCGTGCTACTTTGGTAGCCACCAAGGCGTTCGTTTTCAAACACGCAGCGTTTTAAAGACACGTGTAGCCTCGGGAGTTCTTGTTCGTAGACGCAAAAAATACAAGAAACCTCGGCATTTAAGCTTTACTTAAAAAGTAGCTCAAGATGGTCGAATTGCGGAGAAATTTAAGGGTTTTTTTTTGCAATGGCTAGTGTTCAAAGAAGAGTAGCCTAAATGAGAAGTTACATACGCAGGTGCTTCTGTCTGCTGTGAGACCAGCAGCCCAACCATCAGCACAAAAGAAACGTTCATAATGTTTATGGTAAACTGTTTGGTTTACGTAATACATCATATGTCTTAGTTAACTGTGTCTGGTAAGAAATTTCTAGTGGGCTACTAACAAAAATTCTGGCTTAAACTCTGACATTATGTTTGACACAGCGGAAAAAGCTGGACAAATCACTACTCCTCATTCACGTTGACCCTCTTGAAAATAGGTAGGTTAAACTTGGCACATTTACACAGTACTTCCAGGCGACGCACATGTTGAAATAAAGCCTTCAACCTTTTTAAGGCAACGCGCAATGACATAAACGAAACCAACAGTGTTCTTCTAATTAAAAAACACTTCTTTATTTTCACAATGCGAACTCCTGCGTTGGCTATAAGCTGACAGTATGAATAAAAAAAATACATATGAGTTAGGTTTTTACAAAGAACTAAAACCTTCCGCGTTTTCGTCATAATGTCTCGAAAAGATGTAACATCGCAAAATAATTAGCTAATCACTGGTAAATCGTAGGAATTCCTAGGTAAATCGTAGCATCTCGTTCCTCCCCATCACGAAGGCATGCGGCTCAGTTCAATGGCCACGCCTTCAGGTTGGCTCTTGCTTCCTGTGTTGCCGCCCTGCTCTGGCTGCACACTCAGTTCTAGAACGCTTGAAAGTGGCGGCGGGAGTCGTGGGAACCGTAGAAACGGTGCGGGAAACCGTGGAGCACGGCGCTTCGGCTTGACGTTACCTTTGCCGACATTTCTTCAACGTAGCTCTCTCCGCACGCACGCTTTCTGCCCTATGTCGACCTGTGGTGTGCTGTCGCTAGCTCTGTTGATGGACCTGCACGGCTTAGTGGAACGATGCGATAATTTTGCCGACATGCCCTACCTATGAGAGCGCCGCTAGGAAAACCATTCAGCTGAAGTGCAGACCTGGTTTAACTCTGACAAAGTCAACAGTGGTGTCGGTACGCGTCTAACGGGAATCCCGCGTCCCGTCCTCCCGGTCACTTGGTCTACACTGTAAGAAGTCCCGTACGGTGTCTTCGCCACAATGCTTCAGGGTGACCAGTCGAACTTGCCTAGTGTGCAGATTCGACAAATGGGGTGGCCGAGCATTCATTTTAATGAAAAGCGGCATCTGCGCACGGACGTTGCGCAATACAAAACGCCATTCACCCTTCGCGTGTGGTCCCTTCAATATGTACCTCGAATTGGTCATTATGAACGGCTGTGGTGAAGACGACCTTAGAGTGTAATGCACAACCGCCGATCACTGTGTCACATAGTTGGGTGGTTTGGGTCGTCATAGCTCCGGGCGCCTATCGGCCGTATTTTATTGGGCACATGTGTCCCCATTCGTTCGTATGCACGGCACTTCGACGTATGTTTAGAACTGTCGAAATAAACTTGTACTAGTGGCACACCACCCTCACTTGACCACACGCAGAAAACAACCGCATTATCGAGTACAACGGGATAAACCAACATTCTCGTTATAACGGCACCCTCGGGACAAAATAACACTCACTTCGTTCTAACTCCGTTAAAAGCGTAGATCATTGGTTCTAAATGCACTGCAGTTTGGTTTACAGAACACTACCAATCAAGAACATTTTCGAACAAAGCCAGCTCCTTATGACGAGGCATTTTTTCACATGCTTTGCATCTCTAAGACGCCCTTGAAGGAATCTTCCTAATTTCTTTTCTTTTGTTCTTCTTTCAGTCGAAGCTCATGGCGGCCTACCTTTACGAGATTGCTCAACTAAAGTGAAGCTTTCTGGATCATCTTTCAGCCATTCCCCGAGGGATCCTCTAAATTAAAACTTGCGACCCGCTGTTCTGTTCGCGGTGTTATAATTAAACTTTAATGTTTGTCAAGAATATAGCTTCAATTTGCTGACTCTGAGCAGAGCGTAATGGCAGGTCTTTTTGCTGAATGTACATCCACGCTTAAGCTGTCCCTTGAGTCTGCCTAATTTCTTCCAGAATGACGTAAATAGTAGACTTTTTACGTGCTTATTATTAGTAGTTTGGGACTTCACAGCAAAAAATTTAATTCTGCTTTTACGGACTCGTTTTCGGCCCCATCTCATTTCATATTCTACTCAATGAAATATTCCAACGTTGAAAACAACCACAACAGGTACCCACAAAATATTGTCGTGTCACATAGCAGCCTAAATGAATGATTTCAAAATGGGTGAGTGTTATGTCATACTCCTTTCAAGAGATCGTAATTGTGAGATTTGTATTTACTTAGTGGTTAGTTCCTAATGGCCATATATTTACGCGATGTAAGTTGAAGGCTACAGTGGCAAATTCTCCATCGTGTCGCTGCAAACTGCATGTCAATTCGACATGTCGATCAATACGGGGACCATAAGCCCCTTACCGCATAGCGCCCTAGCTGAACCTCTCCCGAAAAGCCACAACGAAAAAAATCGGCCACCCAAAGCAGAAAATATGGTTCACCCACAAAAAACAAGATTATTCGCCTACACCTCATATTAATTCTGTTTTCAAATGAGTTTGTTCTTTCGCGCCTTGCTTTCGCGGCTTCGTTCTTAAAAAGTGTGGCGCCTTTTACCAAACCTTCATCCTCTGCTTCCCTACATGCTCTATCTTCGACGTCCTCTTCGTTCTCTCGGTTATCTCGTAGCGCGTCGCCGTAGGAGAGACCGACTCGCGCCGCATCGGCATACCGCCCTCCCCCTCACACTGTCTCCATACCTTCCTCATGCGCTTTTCTTATCATTCTATAACGTTTGTATAGGCACCCTCTTCGTTTTCTCGGTCACAACAGGGGACAAAGGCGCCGTGACACCACAGCAGCGGGATCTTAAATGCCACTCTAAAAAATTCATTGTCCTGACTCCTGTTTTCTTCTTCGCCTTTCTCGAACCCGCATATACGCTGTGCCCGAAAATGCCCATTCATATTTCTGTAGTTAGCACGCCAACAGGTAATTGGAGCATGCTAATGACGACGGATATGGTGAGATGAGGAACACGTTTTGCTGCCCGTGGTGTCTTTATTGTGATTGACACCGAAGCGACTACATGAGTGGCAGCTGTGAAACGTGGTTGCCCACATAACTATGCCTCAGGAGAAGATAGGAGGGAACACACGGGCAGGCGCTCGCTGCAGCTGCAATGCCTACCAGAGACTCCCCCTCCACCCCGAGCGTAAGTACACGAAGGTCACACGCCGGATACAGATCCATTTGACGATGAAGACACTGTCGCAAGAGGAGATGATCTGATTCCGAGAGTTCAACCTTTAGACATAAAGAATCGAATAACTTGAATTGAAATACAAGGCTTCTGCATTACCCGATGTAAGCCATATTATCAAATGTTTCAAAGATTTCCCTGACCCCACGGAACTTCAAGACCGGGGTGGACTGCCACTATCTGTTAAGGCAAGATAAATCACGTTTTGAAAGAAATTTACATCTCCGAGCATCTTGTACTGACGCATAATATGCTAACAGGGCTTGGTTACCGCATTTATACAAGCTTACATGTCTCTGTTTCTTGTGGTATTTATGTAAGCTAAATGTATTCGCATAAACGCGATGCTAGTCATTATATTGTAGTTTGGTGGAAACAAAACCTTAGTAAAAGCCTCCATTGCTCTTATTTTGTTTGGTTCGGAACGAAGCATTGCAGCAGCGCCTGGTGCTGACAGTGACAGTGACAGTGACCTCCAAAGTGGCCTACATCATTTCCGTAACACAGGAACCAACAAAGCACAAGTAGAGAGACATAGCCGTAATGAAGTCACGAGCTACGATGCCTAAGTTCCGTTAACGTAGCCTCTTATATGTGTGGGTCCCGGGGCCTTTTCATTACAGCTTTATTGGACAAAACAAGTATGGAAAGAAGGTCGCCTGTACAAGGAGTAAAGCCAAACAATTTTATTATATGAACTCCATCGTGACTCGCAATAGGATAGGATAGGAGTAACTTTATTAAATGCCGGCAACATATTGTTTAAAGCCTCGTGACGTTGGCCAAGCGTCGACCCGGGGTTATGCCCTACTCTGCAATGCCCCAGTTCGGCCCGTTAGTGGCGGGTCGTGAGGCTTGTGTTTTTCGAGCGCTCCCCGGGCCTGCTGTACGGCCCATAGTTGAGTGTCCTTGTCTGTACACTGCACTGCACTTTGAAGTTCGGGCGGGTATGTCCTGGAGGTAGCTTCGTTCGGGAACCTGGCACAGTCCCACATGATGTGCCATTGGTCCGCCGGACCCACTGAGCAAACACTGCCACACACCACTCGGATAGAGTTCTGGGTGAAGCACGTGTAGAACTGCCGGGGCGGGGAGTAGCTGCCTTAGGATGACGGTCTCCTCCCGATTGAGTGCCGGGTGGGGAGGCGGCATTGTCCGCCGAGCTAGGCGATAAGACTTAGTCACTTCGCCATAACTGGTCATTCGGTCCTTGGTTTCGAACCACCACACGGAACGGTCACTCTCGGGGGAGCGGAGGGTAAGCGCTCGCGCCGCCGAATGGGCCGTCTCGTTGTGGTTCGGTGAAGATGCACACTCGCCCGCGTGAGCGGGAAACCATTTGATATGGATGGTGCTGCCTTGGTCTTGGAGCTTGAGCTTGGCGATGATGGCAGCCGCCGGCGCGCACACTCGCCCCTTTGCAAAGTTGCGCACGGCGTTCCTCGAGTCGCTGAGCACGGTGCGACACTCGGTCTCGGAGATCGCCAGAGCGATGGCAACCTCCTCGGCGTCTGTGGCGTCTGTGCACCGCACGCTCGCTTCAGTCGTCTTGGTGTCGGTAGCCGCCGCAACGACCACTGCCGCAAAGCCTCCCCGTTGGTATTCCGATGAGTCTACGTATCGGGCGTGGGGGTCTTGGGCGTGTTGCTAGGTGAGGGCCTTGGCCCGCGCCTGCCGCCGTTCTTGGTTACACTCAGGGTGCATGTTTTTCAGGATGGGGTCCACGCGGATGTGGGCCTGCGCCTTCTCGCTGATCTCGCATGGTTGCCGCATGGGAGGTCGGGGATTGTGACCTAGGGATGCCAGGACACTGCAGCCCGTCTTGGTGGTAGAGAGACGCTCCATTTGCGCGGTGAGCTGCGCCTCGGATATTTCCTCTAGGGTGTTATGGACGCCGAGTTGCAGGAGCCGAGCCGTACTTGTGGTCTCCGTTAAGCCCAGCGCCGTCTTATAAGCCCGTCTGATCAGTGTGTTGATCTTGGTCCTGTCGGTGACGTGCCAGTTGAGGTAGGGCGCGACGTATGCGATGTGATCATCCCGAACGACTGGACAAGGCGCACGAGACTGTTTTCACGAGACTGTTTTCACGCATGCCCGCCCATCGCGTCGAGACTCGGTGTATGAGCCGGATTGCGTCCATTGCCTTGGTGGTAAGCTTGGTAATGGTCTCGTTGCGGCCGCTCTTGTTTAGCAGGAGACCCAGGACCCTGATCTTGGAAACCTCGGGAATGCGTTGCCCTGATGCTGTCACGATCTTGATGTGATCACACTCCCTAGGGGGAGCGCGTTTCCGCGCTCCCCCTAGGGAGCAACTTTGAGGGTGCAACTGCGAAATGCGACGGGGTCGTCGGAGTACACAGCGAAGATCTTGTTCCGAAGGCGACCAACTTCCTCGTCGAGAACTACTTCGTCATAACAGGCGTGGTTCGGCGGTCCGTCCAATGCAACCCGGCCGGATTGACTTGGCATTTGGACGCCTTAGACGCCATTTTCTGGCGAGCAGTCGCCACCAAACTGAGCGTCTTCGATGTACTGCCCGAATAAGAAGGATGCGGTACGCGGCACTCAATGAGAGCTCGCCTCAAAATTTCACGCCGCAGGTGAGGCTACAAGCATCTATTGCATCTGTGGCGCTAACACGCAAACACTAGACCCTTGAGCAACACATTAGAACTCTAAACACAATATTGCGAGTCACATTGTCACCGGCCAACAACAACTCAACCTAACCATGTCGCCATTCACGTCGGATCTATGTGTCTCTGCGAATGTAGGACGTAGTGCGGGACGTCATGAACCCCTTCTTCAAGTATCCTCTTAAGGCCGGAAGGCTTAATCGAGGGTCAAGCGAGTATTTTTTGATGCCGCTGTTTTGTGCGTGATGCCGCGTGACTGCTGTTTCTAGGGAGCGTGACATCGGAGGCGCCACGAGGGCAAGTCGGACCTCTCAGGTGCTCTGCACGTAAGGCGCCGCACGGCGAGTGAAGAGGCAGGGGCTCATCCAGCTCAATACACATAACATCCACTATTCCTGCCTTGGAACCATAAGGACGGGAAGCTCACATGGCAGACATGTATTCAGCTGATGACGATGACACTGTCGCAACAAAAGATGTCGTGATTACGACTGTCCAACATATAGACATCGATTAGCGAACAACTTGAAATAAAATCTACGGCTTTCGCATTACCACTCCTAACCCGACTTATAAAATATTTAAAGAATTTTTCGTGTCCCAATGTAACTTCACGAGACGGATAGTCCGACATTACCTGTAAAGGCAAGAGAAATAACTAAGTAATTTACACGCCCGAGCATCTTGTATCGATGCACAAAATGCTAACAGGATTTTATGTCCCCATTTATGCAAGCCTATACGTTTCTGTTTCTTCCTGGGTCTATATAAGATTTCTCTAATCATATGAACGTGATTGTAAGTCGTTATGTTGTAGTTAGGTGAAAAATCTAAGTGTTCGCCTCTATTCATCCTATTTTTTGCAATTTATACGGAAGTAGTGCAGCCGCGCCTGGTGCACATAAAGAAGTTGACCTTCAAAGTGGCCTACAATATTTCAGTAACACAGGGAGCAACTCAGCAGCATAGATACAAAGCCGCAATAGCGTCACAAGGTCTGATACCTAAGTTCCGTAACCATAACCTATTAATGTAAGGGGTGCTACCGTTAACTCCTGTTATTGCAGTTTTATTGGATGATAAAATAAGCGTGTAGACCAGGTCGCGTGTGGAAGAAGCAAAAGCATACAATTTTATTATATGAACTCTATGGTACCTCCTAATAATGTGTTCACAGTTCTAATGTGTAGCTCATGGGCCTCGTGTTTGTTTGTTAGCACCGCGGAGACAGCAGGTGCTTGTACGGTCACCCGCGACGTCAAATTTCAAGGGGAACTAAGAGTGAATGGTGCATAGCAGCCGTCCTATTCGGGCAGTACATCGGAGACGCGCAGTTTGTTGGCTACTGCTCGCCAGCAGATGGCGTCTAAGGCGTCCAACTGCCAGGCCAGTCCGGTCGGGTTGCATTGGACGGACCTCCGAACCACGCCTGTTATGATGAAGTAGTTGTCAGCGAGGAAGTTGATCGCCTTCTGAACGAGATCCTCGCTATGAGACTCTGACGACCCCGTCACCTTTCGCAGTTGCTCCCTCAAAGCCGGCAAGGCTGCGAGGCACTCGAAGGCCGTGCTGCAACGCCTGCCCACATCAGCGCCTGTGATGAACCGAACGGCGTCGTTGAGAAGACTCAGGTTCCGCGTGGTCGTTCGACTCACAACAAAATCTGGCAAGTCTCGGAACCTGCCGCCAACCTTGAAAGAAGTGACCGAGCAGTTGTTGCACAGAACAGCAGCTACCTCTTGCCACGGCACGACGTCGTTCAAGTACGCGTCCAACTCCACTGTGGCGATCCTTCGGTTGCGCGCCAGAATCTCAGACACCCATTTCCCGCTTGGCTGTTTTTGACTGCGGTCGCCCCCGAAGACAGCGGTGTAGAGACGAGGTACAGCCTTGGTAACGTTCGATAAGTCCCACTTTGCCAATTTGAGCTTGGTGACCGACTTGGAGGCCCGGAGGGTCGTTGAAACTTGGTCGGCGACTGACGGGTCTAGTGGGTGCGAGAAGCAGAGGGCGACCTCTCGCACGGGGACACTCTTGGCGAGGCCGGATCGCAGTTCCTCCAGGAACTTTCCGTCGTGCTGGTGGTCGTGGTGTTGGAACACCCGGAGGTAGTAGTCAGGTCCGGGAAAATAATACAGTGGCGTCGTCGGCTCCCTTGAAAGAGAAGCGCAATACAACTTATAACGGCTGCTTTTGGAAAGTACACAAAATAGACTACGCTCTCTTTACAAATGGTAAGATAGTTAAATAACTATAGTATTCACGAATGAATTAGATACGGTCCGAAGGAAGAGTGTAGGAGGGTGGTGGGAGAAGAGGGCAGGCCGCAAATAGGGGATAAAAAGGGTAACTGTAAAATCTTCACTACGTCCATTTCTTATCGTCACTATCGAGGACGAAAGTACAATTGAATGACTGGAAACAGAGAAACAGTTTATTTCCCCAACGGTTTGAAAATCCCAACAGCTTAGTTCATTTTGGAGAACCGGACTTGGTATCCGGTAAACGTCACAGAAAGCGGACTTCATAAAAACCTAAAGAAACTCTTTAAGGAAGGCCAGAGAGCTTCTGCCATCCTGAGTGGCTCGGGTGAATTTTTCTGTACAACTAGCAGAGGATATCAAAACGGCGTGGTTTCATCGTTGAAGCTTTGCGGGGCTGCTAATCTAGGATTCCCCATTTTCGCACTAACATGAGTGAAGGCATGAACCGCCTCTCTGAAGGGCCTTATTCCTTTAGTGTGAAAATTCGGCGAGCACTATGCCCCTGCTGTATATTTTACGCGAACCATATGTTGGAGACCCTGATCTTTAGGGTTCATTGTGAACAGCCGAATTCATTTTGCGGGGTTAAACAGTGAAAAGGAATTTTACTCTTATTTTACGACAAATACTTTAAAACAAATTACATCTAGGTTGGCCTGTTACAAACAAGCTATCATTAGACGTAGTTTTATAGATCTGGATCCCTTACTAGTGCTTTAATACAAGTTTGCTTACTCACTAATCACATAACTTTACCACAATCTGACCGTGCAATCATGTGTATAATATCTGTTACTGCCCATTTTTATGCGCAGGATTTAAAACAAATTTTATTTATTTAACTGTGCAAAATGTTATATGTGGTTGTAAACCTTAAAACAATGCAAGCTTCAATTTACTTTGTGGACAACCTTGCCTAATACAATTGGCCTAATAGAAAAATTGTTTTCACTGCCTAAGACATCTACGCAAACCCACCTTCTTTGGGATTGGCCACGAAACCCTACACAAGCACACGATTATAACACAGCGTGACTGGCTTTTTCGGCGAATTTACAAGAGCAATGGGGACTGACGGACACCATAGTGCCTGAACCGAGGCGCCGATTGATCCCCAACATGAGAAGGATACTTAATTTCTTTCTTTCTGTCATTCTTCCTTTCTTCCTTTCTATCTTTCTTTGTTTCCTTTCTTTTCTTTCGTTCTTCCTTTCTTGCTGTCTTCATTTTCTTCTTTCTTTTTATCGATCTATCTATTTATCTGTCTAGCGTTTTCTCTGTCTGTCTGTCTGTCTGTCTGTCTGTCTGTCTGTCTGTCTGTCTGTCTGTCTGTCTGTCTGTCTGTCTGTCTGTCTGTCTGTCTGTCGGTCCTTCCGTCCTTCAGCCCGTCCGTACGTTTCCCGCAACCCTACCTTCCCCATAGGCTTATTCGCACCACCTTCGGCGTTGAGAGCATGCGTGTTTTCACTGCGCTTAGTAACCCCTTTCGGCAATGTCGCGTTGAAACCACGGGATGGCTGGATATTTATTTCTTCGACGACAAAACAGTAGTATATAATTTTTTTCAGTAAACTGTGGTGACCACGTCTATAGAGTGAATCTCGGCGTCGCCACAACTCACTATACAAAGTAGAAGTATAACACGTATACTCTGAACGGAAGAGTGCACACAGGAGTTGAAATTTTATTCGACTGCGACGAACAAAGCTTCCAACCCGCCTAAGGTATGCTTCTGTGCATAATGGTCATGCATCGAAGAATTGTGAAAGTCACTGTGTATGTTGAATGAGAAGGATTTGCATAGATTTAAGGTAGCATAGCAAGCGGAAACAGTACCATGCCTTTAAGAGTCATACCAACTGTGTAGCATTAGCCAAAGCAGAACACTCACCATTCCTCTTCGCATCGCATTATTCTCCGAGTTGCCATGATGGATCTACGTCTTAGCCTGGGCCTGATGCAGAACTCCTGGATCGCGTCGTAGTGGACTAAACCCTCCACGAAGACAAGAGATGCAAGTCTGGTGTTCTCTTCATACGTGCTGGTGATGACCACGGCATCATCGAGGGTCACTACGAAGTCTTCCAGTGTTAAGCCGCTGATCGCAGAATTTTCTCGCAGCAGAGGGGCCAAAATCCTTGCCGGCACACGCAGCCAATCCTTCGTGTTTCTTGCGATGAGGGTGAGACGCTTTACGGCAGTGTTCTGCTTTAAGGCCTCGCAGACAATACTGAAAGACTCTGAACAGTCGCCTATGACCTCAAAGTCGCTGACAGTTTGATTACCCCTCAGCGCTTGTATAAATTCGTGACAACCGGTGGGATGTTTCGGATAAAACAGAGTTAATTTTCGCAAATTGCAAGCTCCGGATGCGAGCAGGCGTGCTACAGAGCTTGGCACGGACCGCACGTGAGGAATTTGGACGTCCAGTTCTACCAGAGCGCGGAAAGAGGCAAGCTCACCGAGGAAAGAACAGTCGACCCGTTGCTGCGGCAATCTAAGACGTAGCTTTCTCAGGCGTTTAGCCGACCGGCGCAGCAAGTCGTAGAATTCCTCGGGAACTTGGTTCTTTGCCGCCCCGAAGCTGACGTCTAATAGCTTTAAAGTGTTCGTGTCGGCAATGACCGACAGCTCCTGCCAGTTTTCTGACGGCGTCGACCAGAATACATGGCGAAGACAGGTTCGTGGCGAAGCGCCGGATATTGCTGCAGACGCCAGTTCTGGTATAGCTCGAAATGGACTCGGCACCTCCCGGTCCACTACCAGGTACCGAATGCAGTGGTGCTTTCTAGGTAGCCACACTATGAAGAAGGCCGTGCATGCGTTTGGCGGGAATTCCGGTGGGAATTCGTTGAAATTTATAAGCCAATGCTTCTGCTCCGTGAACGTGGAAAGCGTAAGCTGTCCCGGCTCCGCTTCGGAGAGGTTCAAGCCGATGGGATTCAGGGTCTCGTTCCACGTGGCAAGGTCGAAGCACAGCCAGCACTCGTGCCGCAAGTCCGCAGTGCATGCTCGTTCAAGGTCGATCCGAGGTGGGCTCGGGCTTTCCGGAGGCAATATTTTTGGAGGCTGCCGTTTCAGTACCGATGAGAGCAGGCGTTGGCAATTAATTGCTACCATGGTCTTTCTGCGGTCCAATAGCAGCATTACGTGCAAGCTCAAACGGTCAAGGATTTCAGCCATAGTTGAAACGGTAAAACAACAGGCTATCCACAGCACTCACAGCTCGCCGCAGGTATACTGGCGCATTCTCGCCGGCGACTTTCCTGGAATGGGAAGGCCCGACCGTCAGTTAAGCGGCCTTATGCCATGACCGCCAATTCTTCTTTTTTATTTGGTTTTGCGCACATTTACTAGAAGGATTGGCCAGGAATATGTAGCTTCTGGGTGGCTAATATGCCCGTTTCACAAACTCTGACTTTGAAATTAAAAATTGAGATGAAGAAAACAGTGGACAATCAATTGCGAAAATTACTAAAATGAAAACGTGATCGATGCGAGGTGAGAAAAAATGGACGCGACGTGTTTGTGCGGCACTAATAAACTGAGGAAAAGCAGCCAACAGTTAAGGCGCCTGGTACCAGAAACGTATGCGTAAACAACTAGTGGCTGCAGAACTCTGTATGCTCACACGACGACGACGACGACGACAAAGGCGATGAGGATGATGATTATGTTCACGTTGAAGTTTTGCACTAGCTTTGCCTTTGTGACGAGTTGGTGTTGCACAGTGACGGGCGTTTTATCGCTATATAGAAACCTCAACTTCTAAAAAACGCACACATTTTATTGTAGTTCTGGCTTACTCTGGCACGAAAACGTGGGTTCGATTTCCAGCCGTGGCGGCCGCTTTTCTGATGGAGGTAAAAGGCAAAAACACCCGTGTGTACGATATTTCGGCGCACGTTAAAGATCCCGACGTCGTCAAAATAATGCGGAGCCCTTTACTACTGCGGGCCTCATTGTCTGCGTTGCGTCGGCGCGTTAAAGCTTACAATCTATTTATTTATCTACTCAGGTACACCTAAAGGCCCTCCGCAGGAACCTATTACATAGGGGGAGCATTCGGATACATCAAACAAACAAAACATTTATGGGTGCTAACAAAATCATAATTTATAAATATAGAAACACCCAAGCAATAAGAATTTCTGAAACACATAACCACAAAACACATGACTACAAAATCACATTACTACAAAAAAGAACATTACTAAAAAAGAAAAAACGGAATGAATGAATTAATCTTGCTATTTTGTTTTCAGAGTCCTTTCGCATTGCTCTGGATTTTTCCCAGCAACATTTGAACTTTCACTACAATAAAGCATGTTATTGGGCTAGTTGGACCAGTAAATGGGCAAGGCAACGACGTAGTATTCACTGGTCACGTTTCTGTAAGGGCATCTAGCAAGGCTTCCCGTGGAAGATCCGTTCCCTGTCAGGAAGTCCGATCAAGTGGTGAACTTTCTAAAGGATTGTAGGCCTGTTTCGGGCTTCTCTATCAATGTTTCAGACGTTTGCCACAGCGTGCCACGCATCCCCACCATAAGAATGGTAGAGAGATGCATGGATGCCTACGGATGCGGTAGATTTCCGAATTTATGTGCTATTTTCACCAGCGATTTTCTCGGCCTTTTGAGCCTCAGTCTGCGCTCCTACGTTGAGTTAGATGGCGCTATATGTGTACAAAACGATGGCATTAGCATCGGATGCTGACTTGCACATGTTCTATGCGACATCTATATGGCGCGGAGAGACCACGTGTTAGAGGGAAGATTTAGGAGCGTTGGTGTGGTTACGTGCTTCAGAATTTGGATGATTTCTTGGTGTGCGTGGCTCCCGGAAGTGCCACTGAAGGCGTTGCTCAGACTTGTTTGGCATATGTGCACGAACGATTGGATTTCGTGTTTGAATTGCCCACGTATAACTGTCTTCGGTACTTACACTTGCAGCTTAAGTTCGTAGAGGAGCACACTTGCTGGTGTTGCCATACAAAGCGAGCAAAACTTGTTCATACTTTTTATTCTGCGCATATCAAATTAGTAAATCGTGGCATAGCAAGACTATGCCTAACGCAGGCTTTAAAAAATCGTAATAATATGCCTTAGGCAAAAGCCTTGAGATCCATATAGTGTGGCTCAGAAAAGGTGGCTATCCGGCTTCTTTGTTCGGCATTATGCAAGAACGGTTATCTCTGTTTTAAATGAAAAACAGACCAGGTGTGAAAAATCAAACAAACGTGCGGTGGTGATAACGTACATTCATGGTTTCTCTCAACGTTTGAAGAAACTAGCGGACAGACATGATGTCCAGATCGTTTGCTCTGCGCCTAATAATCTTGGAATCATGTGCAATATTGTAGGTAAAGCGCTATATAGCCGGACAAAAGGCGAATATCAGTGATAATGGTTGCGAAGTAGCGCACTTAGGAAAGTTTGTCAAGTTGTCTGTTTTCATGGTGTACCAGATTCCGCTTATCTGCAAAAGGTGATATATAACGCGATCAGGGCGGTGTCCTAACGAGCGCCTAAAGGAGCACCATGCGCTGTGTCAGCAGACGGCTCTAATGGGCAATCTTGCAGAGCACTGCGCTAAATGCATATGCACTCCAGATTTCCATAACACAAAGGTTCTGACAAGTTCCGTGACAGAGTGACAGGAAAAACCTGTGAAGCGTTCGGTATTGTGTAGGGCCTCGAGGGTGAACGCGCTACTACTCCGTCTGTTTTATTCCTGGCACGAGAGAGAGAGTACATAAAACATTTAATGATTTCATAACAGGCGCATGCGCTACAACCCTCGCGACGCCGATGCTGACGACTAGGTAGTCAGCCTGAGCTCTGCTGAGTCCCCTGCCCACCTCCATCATGGCCAGGGGACCTTGAGGAAAGGTCAGCGGCCACGCAAAATACAGTGTAACTGCAACAGCCTGGGCCACCGACGCGCGGAGCTCATTAAACACCTGCTGCAGGAGCCCTTCGACGTGCTGGAGTTCTACGAGGTGTTTGTCTACAGTCCCACCACGTGCCTTTGGGGTTACGTGTTTCATGTCATCACCACCAGCTGCCGCCTGAGGTCCTGTTGCAGCACACTGTGCGACGACGTCAACCCTCCACCGGAGACGCCATCCACCGGGCCGCCGTCACAAGCGCTTCTGTGGACCTTACCACAGTTGCTGACGGCCCCATTGAGTTTGTCGCCTTGACGGTACGCAAGGTGACAACGGACACCACAGTGATCAGTCTGCATCCGACCTCAGAAACCCTGGCATCGACCCTGCATCGACGAATAGCCCCTGACATCGACCGAGTGACGTGCCAGATGCTGCGGAACCTGGACATCAACCAGCTGGACCCGCTCCTTCTGCTGTTTAATCTGGTCTGCTGTTTAATCTAGTCTGGTATCTTCCCGCCACCCTCCCTGGTGGCGGGAAGATACCCGTCAAACCACACGGCCGGTATGACCGGAGGAAACCCGCCAAGGGCATACCGGACGGCGTCCCTGATGCCGGCGGCCGGGAAGATAATGGAGAGTGGAGTCCTGGTCTGTCTTGAGTGGATCGTGGACCGGCGCGGCGTCTTCCGGGAGCAGCGGAGCGGCTTTACGCGGCACCACGGTATGGCTTACTCCCTGAGGGAAGTTATCTCCATGGTGGAGCAGTGCCGCCCTGACAACGGGGAGATCTTCCTACTGTTTCTGGACATGTGGTCGGTATCTGACAGTCCCCAACAGGGTCATCCGGAGGCCTTGGATGGCACGGGCTTTGTGGTGCGCCTCAGAGGCTACGTTCCGGAATTCCTGCGCGACGGGACCTTGTCGGCCGGCCCAGCAGCAGTTCTCGAGAAATCTGTTCTGGCCAGCCCCAGGAGAGCTTACTGAGATCGTTTCTATTCAACTTGTAGCCGGCTCCTCTCCCCGACCGTCCCCTCCGGCTTGCGACACCCAGTGGAGGTTGCTGTGTACGCCTAGGAAGTGGCTCTTTAGACCAACGGCCCCACCGCGGACTGCCATACAGTGAAGGTGCGCCTCTAGGAGGTTCAGGGAACAATTGCATCCTGCCTCGAGAGCCATGGCCTGAAGCTCTCGGAAGCCAAACGCAGGATCTGATGCCGCATCTCGGAGGCTAAAGGGCTGGACGGGCAACACTGCTAATCACACTCTACAGACAACCTTTTCCCTGGCGGCTGTGTATCTAAGGTTGCTCATTGACTGCCGGCTGACATGGCTGCAACCAGTGAAGCCCCCCCCCCCCCCCAGGAATGCAGCGCAAGGGTGCTCCGAGGGGGTCCGCCTCTTCTGGCTCGGGGCAACGGGCTGCTCAGACCAGGTGGCGCCGCGCGTGTTCCACGGAATGACCTCCATGGCTGTGCTGTTCGCGCTTCCCCTTGCCTACCTGGAGCCTTGACGGTGGAAGGAGCTGGAGGTGCACCAGCGTCGTGCCATCCGCCAGTGCCTCCACTGTACGTCCCCGGTGGCCGGCACGTACACACCGGCGGTGACCTGCCCCATAGAGATGCGGGCTTTGCGGACGGTGCTGCGGCACATCCAGCGCCTGATGACTGCACGCGATGGGAGCTTCTTTGCGGAACCTGCCGAGGTTCCACGGCCGGTACAACTCGCATATGAGAGAGCTGCTCACTATAGTCGAGGAGGACATCGAAATGCCGACCGGGCCCGCCTGGAGCAATACCTCTCGCAGCCACAACGCCTCAAGACATTATCACTATAGTCAGATTCTCAAGCTGCCTGTTGCCATTACGCTGCCGCTCACATTGCTCCCTTACCTCTCCGCTAAGATATCCTTAAAAAAGTTAAAAAGAATGCCAGCCAAAAGAAAAATTAAAAAGAATGACAGCCAAAATGATACCCTGCGGGACGCCGGTAGCTAAATACGGCGGATTGCTTTCAACTTTATCGATCACGACAATCTGCAAACGCTTATATAGGTAATAAGTTATATGGAACAAAAATAGTAATCTAAATCCGTAATGAAATAGTTTGCCGAGTAATACTTGACCATCAATTATTAAAACACATTGGACACATCCAAAAACAGATGCACAGGCAAATTCATTTTCATCAATGGCGGAATTGACATCACACAATTCCTCCAGAGCTTCCTGGGTACGGCGACCTGGCATAAAGCCGTTACGGTAGGGCGACAACAAGCTAGGAACATCTAGGCAGCTTTGCATTATAGTGTATATGTGCCTTTTTCAAGATGAGAGGAATAACAAGGAGGATAGAATTACCTCGAAAATTCTCTATTTTTTGTTTCATTTTGTACAGGAGAAAACCAGACCATATTTCAAAGTTCTGGAATGATTTTAGTTTCTAATGCGAAGTTAATCATGGCAGGAAGTACGTCTTTCAGAATATCAAAATTCCTACAAAGCACATCACCAGATACGCAATCAATGCCTGCAGTTTTGCGTCTGTTAAAGCGAAACGAAATACAGCTAAGGTCATCCATTCTGCGCAGTGGTAGAGAGGCCAATTCGAATACTGCTGGAGTATTGTTTGGCGTTAGAACGGGTACCATCGAGGAGTGACCAGAAGACAGAAGAAAAGAAGGCATTAAATGCATCAGTAAGGGTGATAGAAACCGCACCAAAATTGTGTTTTATAAATGACGAAGCATTTTTACGCCTACTTCATCGGAGCTCAGTAACAATAGCCCATATTTTAGCTGTATTTCTTTCTGGTGAGCCAAACATCTCCTGAAAATATTTGCGGTTCTCAGAGCGCAAACGTGTGTTAGCCTAATTTTGGGCACTTTCATGAAACAAACGTAGATCATTCTTTTTAGGTACACATCTACTACCAGCCTAAGTCACCTCACGTTCAGCAATCGCTGATAATACAGCTGTGTTAATCCAGGGACAGCCTGTTGGTCCTTGCATTATTTCCACATTTTTTCGCTGACTCAAGCAACTGCTAAAACACTGAAAGCATCGTAGCAGCACACAGACACAATCAACTAGCTTGCCTAAAAAGCTCCATCCCCATACAAGGCTTCTTACGACTACACAAATTTGACTCCAGCCATTCTCCAGAACAAGAGAAACTAGTCAGCCATTACGCCGCACACCACATGAACGACACACCTTCACAGATGCCGGCAACGATAACAACCAATGGGCATGGAACCCCCCCCCCCCCGAAGGCGAAGGAACTGATGCAACGGGCACCCGTCCCTGCCCACACAGCATCGAAGCATAAACATGCGCAATCGCCCAAGCCCTCCAACAATATGTACAACCCACCGAATCTCTGAGCATCTACACTCATTCCGAATGGGCATTCCTTCTCATCCAATACAACCAAATGCCCTTAAAACCGCAAGCACGCTTTATAAAAACATACACGGAACGATCAGACTACTAGGAACTTTATCATACCGGGATTCAGGGTAGCGAAAGAGCAAACCGACCCGCCCTCAAAACCGCACTCAGGGCTCCCTGCAACCTTATCAAACCACAGAGAGATCCCATCCCACCAAGACCAACTACACTTCAACATCTACGACGCAACCCAGAAGCATATCCTAAACCACACACACACACACACACACACACACACACACACACACACACACACACACACACACACACACACACACACACACACACACACACACACACACACACACACACACACACACACACACACACACACACACACACACACACACACACACACACACACACACACACACACACACACACACACACACACACACACACACACACACACACACACACACACACACACACACACACACACACACACACACACACACACACACACACACACACACACACACACACACACACACACACACACACACACACACACACACACACACACACACACACACACACACACACACACACACACACACACACACACACACACACACACACACACACACACACACACACACACACACACACACACACACACACACACACACACACACACACACACACACACACACACACACACACACACACACACACACACACACACACACACACACACACACACACACACACACACACACACACACACACACACACACACACACACACACACACACACACACACACACACACACACACACACACACACACACACACACACACACACACACACACACACACACACACACACACACACACACACACACACACACACACACACACACACACACACACACACACACACACACACACACACACACACACACACACACACACACACACACACACACACACACACACACACACACACACACACACACACACACACACACACACACACACACACACACACACACACACACACACACACACACACACACACACACACACACACACACACACACACACACACACACACACACACACACACACACACACACACACACACACACACACACACACACACACACACACACACACACACACACACACACACACACACACACACACACACACACACACACACACACACACACACACACACACACACACACACACACAGACACGCACGCACACGCACACACGCACACACGCGCGCGCACACGCACACACACACGCACACCCACACACACGCACACACACGCCACGCACGCGCACGCACGCACGCACGTACGCACACATGTGCACGAGCACACACGCACACACACACACGCACGTACAGACGCACAAACACACACACGCACGCGCACGCACACGCACACACACAGACACACACACACACGCGGGCACACACACACGCGCACACACCCGCACGCATACACACCTAACCGAAGAAGAGTCCTTAGTGAGGCAGGCTAAAACGGGAACCCTCCTAACCCCAGCAAAAACGGCCGTTTACAAAGGAAGACCACTCCCACGATGCTGGAAATGCCTGGAAGCGCCATGTATACGGCAACTACAGCAACAAACCAGAGGAAGAACGCATCGTAGGACTTTCGTCACGGGGAGACCAAACCGCCCTCTGCGCCTTTATCAAGCACTACCTGCAACGCCATCGCACGGGACACCTACAAGTCCCCGACAATGATTCAATCCAAGCCACACAGGACGATACCCGCATGTCCAGTGAGCCGCACAAAGCGCACAGAGGTTATGTGATCGGGAAACAATGCTGGAACATTTTTACGTGAATAGATTTCTCAGGTTCATCAAATAAACTACAAAGAGACAGTCAGTCTATTATATATATACACCCTTTGGAACAGAGCTAGGAAGTTTTGGAAATGGAAGAGCCATGAACAGAATTTCCGCCTCAGGGTTCGGCGTGTGGTCTGCCAATCTAAAGGAGAAACTGCAATCCAGATCTCGAAAGCAAATTCCCGCATGAGCTTTAGTTTCAACATTGCGATGCAGCAGTGTAAACTAGAACATGGCCTAAAAACTGTCCAAGATGATCCTCGAATATTCTCTAAAACGTGCGTCCAAGAAGCAGCTTCTTATTCTTCGAACATATGCTATCAACCAGGACAAGCAGTTGAATACACCCGGAATATAATTGTTCCATATAAAAGAAGTCAAGGATAATTCAGGAAAGTCTCGAATTCACAAACAAAAGCTGAGGACGACGAAACCTAGACAAAAAGGTGTGAAGAATACCAAGGGTTGCACGGATATGGCCTGCGCTCTACCAATTGGGAATTCTCTCATTTTTAGGGATATCAGCACCCACAGTTCCTGAAACCTTGTCGCTAGTGTTAGTATCTGTGACCCATAATAAGGTGCTATGACCACGTATTGTTCTTGCTGTTCCTTTCACTTTTGCACTTTTTCAATTGGGGATCGGAAACCAAAGTTTTGTTGCTAATGTGCCCACTTCACAAACCATGTACGTGTATTGGTAAAAATTTTAAAAATTAATCGATTCAGAATTTCGAAAAGAGAAGTAGAGCAAAGGAGAAGTGGAGCATCCTGGTCTCAGAAACATGTGCGCAGACGATTAGTGACTACAGTACGCTGTGGTCTTAAGACGACGACGAAGGCGATGGCGATGATGATGGTGTGGACGTGATGTTGATGTTCTTGTTTAATAGCTCCCCCTTTGCTACGGGCTGTTGCACAGTGAGTGACCTGAG
This sequence comes from Haemaphysalis longicornis, assembly GCF_048455015.1. Lineage (NCBI taxonomy): Eukaryota > Metazoa > Arthropoda > Arachnida > Ixodida > Ixodidae > Haemaphysalis > Haemaphysalis longicornis. The sequence continues at coordinate 150,588,281 of NW_027526335.1, read as the reverse complement.
TAGTAATGCCGGTGTACCCTCACTTCGACTTGTAGAAAAGCATTCACTCTTTATTGTACTTCTGGGCTAGTTTTGCTATTTTGCGTTCAGATTCCTTTCAGATTGCTCTGTATTTCCCGTACAAGCATTTCGACATTTACAAACCTGCTAAATGTACTTTTCAATTCAACGATATTCCAGAACTTCCGGACGGTGACGCCTCCTTCGCTGAAGACTAGTCGGATACCTGTGTACTCTGTTACAATATTCCACATGGCTTATGGTTCCCTCCCGCAACTTACGCAAAATTATTATTCCTGTATTTGCTCGCAAGCAACCCACCCGGGATTAGAAAACAATGCACTCGCTTTAGTGTTATCAAAGAGCCGTCGTAACCCCCCGCTTCCCGATTCGGTAGATATCTAGGGTTCTTTGCTTCCATCCTCTTTCCCCAGCTTGTTGCCCTCGATTCTTTCGCGTTCTTTTAGATGCAAAGCATCTCTTGCTCTCGGCTCTGTCGTCCGTCGTCCGTCCGCACCCCTCCTCCTCTCACCACCAGCTGTTCGATAGCGCGCGCGCTTCTCCTCCTCTCCCCCTCTCCACGCCAGCTGTGCGATAGCGCGCGCGTTACTCATCACCACAGCTGCGCGATAAGCGTGCATGCGCATCTCCTCTCTCATCTCCTCCTCTCCACTCCATCTGCTGTATATAATAAATCCGGTCCGCGCGCTGCTCCCTCAGTTGCTGCTTCGGTTGAGTCACGCTACGCCGTACGATGAGCTAAATGGACGCCAACAATTTTGTCATTTTTCGTTATTTGGATACCTAATCTCGTGAACGTTTCGGAACCTCCGAGAGGCTTCGCATCAACTCAGGGTTCCCTCGCGGGAAGGTGGTGTCATTTTGATAGCTTTGATTGATTTTCCTGCACTTTCACGTTTTATAGAATTTGTATTGGGCATTGTCGATTGTGAGGCGAAGCAAAATGCACGGATTGAAAAAAAGAGGGCACAAGCAGAATGCTGCACGCACTCGAAATTTGCGGAACCACCTACGGCGCCCTTTACTTTGCGCAAAAATCGCTGAAAAAAGAAACTGGACATTATAATTCGGCAAACCTACCAATTAACACTGGGAATACCAGCCGAGACCTCGAAAGAGAACGTTTTCAGTAAGGTATCGACAACACGTGGCAGGAACTCACCTAGACGCATAAAGCCCAGACGCATAAAGTTTGCCCAGACCGGCCGAGCTACCACGCCCGCCAATGTTATGAGGGCAGCGTGGATAAAAAAGGACGAATCGCCCATGCCTTGAAGGAATACATCGTGGTTGCAAAGATACCACGCAACATGCACCCAGTAAGCCACAAATGGCGAAGGGAAGCCAGGGTTAATGACTTGACAAAGCCTACTCCAATGTCTGAGCAATATATGTCTACGCTGCGAGATACCCGGCAAGAACCAAGTAGGCGCACGCAATTAGTGTGACAAACAGTAAAGGAACTGACTTGTGCTCACCACCGATCAATACAGACGACACCGACTATCCGGAGGAGACAACAGTCGCGCTTCAAACGACCACACTACCTCATACCCAACAACGTTTGACCGTCATCAGACTCATCACAGACTCGCTCGCGACGTTTCGGTTTTTCTTGTTCGCAACGGTTTCTTTAAAACGTAATGGCGTCTAGAAAAAGAAAATTCGTACCTGCACATACTTAAGCACCAGTATCACACAGGAAATACGTGTGATAAGGAGTCGTCTACAGCTCCATCAGGTGATAACAAGAGACGCGTTGATTTTTGTCGTGTTACGAGTTTCAAATGCCCATTACACGAAAATCCAGCGTCGGCATCGGCTCGAACCAGCGATGGTTTCAGAAATGGACGACGGCGGAAATAAAGTAAAAGTGAAGATAAAATTGGCGCAGCTTGCACCAGCGGTGCAGTGGTGGAGAAACAGCAGAGCTGGGGGTCGACCGAGCTTCTCTCCACACTGACAGCGGATCCCAGCAGAGAGGAAGCCGCCGGACCCCGGAAGTGCAAAGCCGTTTTGAACGGCACTGTTACGCAAATACCGTTGAAGTATGTAAAATGTTTAATCGAGTAGCAGTCCTCGTGAAGCCTTTCATCGTCGTCTTTTGACGGCACAGCCGCGTTGGGCAAATCCTCTTGTAGCGCGTCCTTGCCTCGTTGTACGTCCGCTTCCTTGTGAGCTAGTCCTATGGCAGTCTCCGCGTAGGGATTCCGAAGATGATGATGATGATGATGTCCTCAAATTTTTTGGCACGTACCCACAAGGGGGGATTGGCCAGGGCTAAATCGGTTAAAAACGTGGGGACTTCAATATACTTATTTCCGGAAAGAGGCTGTAAAAGGAAACTTAGTTGTTAATGAAACCCGAATTACCCATTAATCAGCACCGCTTAGCAATTCAAACGACCTGAGGCAGAAAGAAAATTTTGAATGCAATTATATATATCCCGTCTTGCAAACCCCAGCTTTGATGCGCCAATAGATAATATAAGTGTTATCGATAAAGTCAACCCCAACCTCTCAATCGGCTCCTTCAAAAACAGTTGTCTAGCTGTTGAGAAACGGCGACAGTCGAGGAAAAAATGGTCGATTGTTTCGGGGACCTGGCACCGCACACATAGTTCTGTAGGTGAAAGTTCTGATCTGAACAGATAGAAATTAAGCCTCGGTACCCTGCAGCGCAGCTCGGTGAAGGTCACCTCGCATTGCCGAGAGCCACAAAAATGAACATTCCACCCGTACTTTAAATGTTGGAACTCTTCAAATGATAAGAGTGAATCGGAACGGGTGGCGTCTAAATGCCAATATCGTCTTAGTCTCGCAGATGCAAATAGAGCCAGATTAGGAATTCCGAATTGAATGGGAGCTGTGACGGCGAGATTAGCTAAATGGTCCGCTTGCTCGTTGCCCCTGATGTCCGTATGGCCAGGGACCCAAGACAAGCGTACCTCCTTCACGTGCCTGGGAACAAAAAATAATAGTGTGCGGTACAATGGAGAGTCCGAAGAGGAAGTTAACGCCGATACAACTGCCATCGAATCAGATAATATGATGATTTTTGAAACATGCTGCGGTATTTTGCATAGAGCTAGAGCTATTGCTAAAAATTCGGCCATAAAGATGGGTGTGTAATCCGGGATTCGCAGCGAATAATTCCAGTCTAAAGATTGTGAAAAAATACCAATTCCAGCTTTCTCGCCATTTTGAGATGCATCAGTATAAATCACAGAAGAATCAGGATAATTGGATAAATATTCATTTAAAATAGCGGCTAATAGCGAGCGTGGTAGAAGTTTTGCAGCGGAAGGGAAGGGGTTTTGAAAGTAAAACTCAGTTTCTCGCTCGATTGTGGATACCGGAATGACCTCATATAGCTTAACAGAAATACAATCCAGGCATGATTGAACGAATAGCACTTGGGGGGAGATACGTTTAGGCCACGGAGATGTAAAAAATATACTCGGCTCACAAATAAATACAGGCTTGGCAGCCCCAGAGGGGGCTTCGTACATGCGGAGGTAAGTTTGCACCGTCAGCAAGAGAAAACGGACCCTAAGTTCAGGAACGCGTGCCTCTAAGTACAGAACTCGGTTCGAAACGAACCGGGGAAGGCCAAGACAAAATCGAAGAATGCGCCTCTCCAACAGGTATAACGGACGCAGTTTGTAGATAGGACAACTGCAAAATAAGACGCACCCAAACTCCATGACTGGCCGGACGTAGGCTCGGTACAACAGCAAAAGTGTGTCCCGGCGAATTCCTGCTCGTTTCCCACATAGTCTTTTCATGCGACCAAATGCTCTCTCCGCTTTTGTGACCGATGTGTTAATATGTGCCTTCCAATCAAGAGCTGACGTGTATGTAACACCAAGATATTTCAGCGAATCCACCTGCGGAATGACTTGATTTTTGTAAGCGAGAGAAATTGAAATTGTTCCTGCAACCGGGAAGACAAGTAAAGCACTCTTCAACACATTTAACGTTAAATAAATGCTGTAAAGCCATGTCTCCAAGACAGATAAATAGGCCTGCAAACGGTCATATAGCGAATGAATGTCGACTGCGGCCGCAAAAAACGCTATATCATCCGCATAAACGTAGGTTGTTACATCTGGGATAATAGGAATGTCACTCATAAGGATGTTAAAAAGTAAAGGCGATAAAACCGATCCTTGAGGCACTCCTCTAGTTTGAGGAAAACTTCCTGAAGATAGCCTTCCGTTTGTACAAAAGAATTCCCGATCAGCCAAAAACTCCCTAATCCAAGCAAAAAGATATGTAGGCAAGTTTATACGCGCTAGTTTGTCAAGTAAGATACCATGCTCGACACTGTCATAAGCTTTAGCTGCATCTAAGGTAACTAGTGCCGACACCAGTTTCCCTTTTTGTGCTAAGCGGATCCTCGCCTCTAAGTCCACATGAGCGTTCCAAATAGAACATCCCCGCCTAAAGCCAATCTGAGCAGGACTGAGTACTTGCCTGTCCTGTATGAAAGAAGTCATCCGTTTAAAAAGTATTCGCTCTATTAATTTTATCATGTTGGAGGTCAGAGCAATCGGCCTTAAGTTGTCTAAATCGAAACCCTGACCTGGCTTTTTTTGGAGCAAAATTATCTTGGACACCTTCCAGTTGAGTGGAATCCAACAAAACCTGAGGGATGAATTTATCACATTCAATAGAACCGGTTGGAATTCCTCAGCCAAAAATTTAATAGCACCAACAGTCACGCCATCAAGCCCCGGCGCCACAGAACGTGTGATGGACAAGGCCTCCGTCAGATCACAAGATGAGACTGGCATAAAATCATCCGTTTCTGGAGGACCGATAAGACGGAAGTTATTACAACGAGAAGAAAAGCGAACCGCAAGACCTCTAGCAGAACGCTCAAGAATCCGGGCCTCTTCAGCAGAAGTCAAGACCTCTGATGACTGTAACTTCTTGATAGAAACCGCCCGATTGCTTGCCATGAACTTATAGAGCGCTGCTTTATTTTTCGGATTCGAAAGAGAGTCATTGAGATTTATAATGTAATCCATTTTAGCTTTCGCAACTGTACGTTTGAACACTGCTGCCATGTACTTATAGTTTATCCAATTTACAGGACAGTGATTGTGCAGAAGAGTCCTCAGAGCTGCTTTTCTACGGCGATAATCTCGGCTGCAATCAGAGTTCCACCAGTTAAAGACCTTTTGCTGTGCGGTACAATTGACTGTGAACTCAGCGTTTTTTGCTGCTGCCTGCAAAGACTCCATCGTTCGCTGAGCATCTACAATGGACTCAGTGGTCTGCATTGATGTAAAGCAATCCCGCAGTGCCCCTTGGTAAACTCGCGCGTTAATAAATTTTTGCTTTCTGACCTCAATTCTAGTTAGAGGGACACCTACCGTAAACTCAATAGGGAAATGATCACTGCTTGAGCCGCAGGGTAATGTACCCCAGGACGCGACTTGTACATTGCCTGAGGAGAAGGTCAAGTTTAAGGCCGATCGAGATCCACCACGCAAAAATGTAACAGCCCGGGAATTATGACAGGAAAGGTCATTCTCCTGAAGCCAGTGCCAGAGCTCTAGACCACGAGAGTCCGTTCTGTATCCCCAAGAAACGTGGTGAGCATTGAAGTCACCGGCAACAATAATTGTCGATTTACTGGCTATAAACCTGTCCAGTTTCTCTACTCTACGGAAGCCTACCGGAAAATAAACATTGACGATGGAGATCGGAGGACTCCCAGGAAGAAGCAAATCTACCGCGAGAACTTCGCCACTGGGTGACATCAGTTCCAACGACGAAAATGCTCTATGACAAAGTTTTGAAGAAACCAAAGGGGGGGCTTGACAGTTTCGTCGTCATCGTCTTCGGCCCGGCGGAACCGTGGCGCATTGGTCGCTACACGACGACGACGACGAAGCCGGGAACTGCTCATGTGGCTTAAGCATTTTTCGGGCCACCACCACCACGGGCAAGCCTGGACGACGGCGGGTGGTCGTTGTTGTTGTTGTTGTTGTTCCTCTTCTAGTGGCACATACCCACGTGGGGGATTGGCCAAGAAACGGGGTGGCTTTTTGGGGCTAAAACGCCCACCTCATGGCCCTATATAATCAGCCTGTAGGAATTGGGGAAACGGTTATTGAAGTATATAATAGATCTAAAGAAGAATCAGTGAATGAATCTCACCGCGAAGCACGCGCTCACGTGCGCTCGGGGTTTCTATTCGGGTCGGCCTAAGCAGCTCTGCTGTTAAGAAAATACAGTACATTTGAGTCTACGAGTCAAAATCTGGTTGTCCTGAATGCGAGTTTAACACGCAGATCTTGCGGCAGTGTCAATCTTTGGCTCCAGCTAACTGATGGGGACCTGTAGGCAATGCATTGTGACCTGCGAATCAAAATATTTGGCGGACAATTCCGATGCTCCCTAAAGGAAAATTCGTGCGCAGGGCGAACTGCAGTTTACTGGGGGACGAGAGAAAATCTCCGCACACAGAACGCTGTTTTCACTGCTGTTGAAAGATACATTGTTTTGGGTCCCTTGCTTCTCAGCGGCGCGGTGCTCGGTCGTTCCCAAAGGCAGTTTTATATCGCTTTTACCACCGTACACCGTGTTCAGAGCGCATGCAGAAGTGAAAAATCATAAGTGCTAAGAGATGGCAAAATCAAAATGGATGGCACAGAAAACGAAAATTATGTGGTACACGGCCTTAAAAAAACTGCAAAAACTTCTTCGGCCTCCTCAACGCTAGCTTATCAAAGGAGCTATAAAAAAATTGGTTGACGACTACGATGCTCCCAAGGGTGGAATTCGTGCGCACGGTGAACTGCAGTCTTCTGCGAGACCTTCTGTTTCTCACGAAATGATCGCCACATCACTCAAACGCACGAAGACGCGTGATTTGCTCCGGCGTTGTCTCGTAGCGCGTCGCCAGTGCGAGACCCTGTCTCACGCCTTTCACCATATTTCCATCCTCCGCTTTTCTGATCGACCGATCGATCGATCGATCGATTGATTGATTGATTGATTGTTTGATTGATCGATTTATTTATTTATTTATTTATTTATTTATTTATTTATTTATTGATCGATCGATTGATTGATTGATCGTTCGATTGATTTATTGATTGATCGATCAATTGATTGATTGACTGATCGATTGATCGATCCATTGATTGATTAATTGATTGACTTACTGATTGATTGATTGATTGGTTGATTGATTGATTCATCGATCGATCGATCAATCGATTGATTGATTGATTGATTGATTGATTGATTGATTGATTGATTGATTGATTGATTGATTGATTGATTGATTGATTGATTGATTGATTGATATATTGATTGGTTGATCAATTGATTGATTGATTGATTGGTTGATCGATTGATCGATCAATGATTGATTGATTGATTGATTGATTGATTGATTGATTGATTGATTGATTGATTGATTGATTGATCGATCGATTCATCGATTGATTAATTGATCGATCGATCGATCAATCGATTGATTGATTGAATGATTGATTGATTGATTGATTGATTGATTACTTGATTGATTGATTCATCGATCAATTGATTGATTGATTGATGGATCCATCGATTGATTGATTGATTGATTGATTGATTGATTGATTGATTGATTGATTGATTGATTGATCTATCGATTGATTGATTGATCGATTGATTGATTGATTGATTGATTGATTGATTGATTGATTGATTGATTGATTGATTGATTGATTGATTGATTGATTGATTGATTGATGGATTGATCTATTGATTGAGTGATTGATTAATTGCGAGGGGTTTGACGCGCCGTCGCTTCACAGGCGGTGAGGCGCGCTGTAGTGGAGTGTAAGGAAGGAGCGTAGTGGAATTTTGACCAGCTGGGGCTATTTAAAGGAGTACCTTGACGTCTAAAGAATGATATAATATTGACTTTTGAATTTTGAAAAAATTTTGACTTCTAAAAAATGATATAATTGGCTTCAGTAGTTTGTAAAGATGTCTCACAGAAATTTTTGCAGCGATCCGAGGCCGCAATCACATCTGAAATCGAGTTTGATTGTCCCGGCCGCGAGCTTCCACAAACCGGCAGCACTAGCGAAATCGCTTTCGGTGTGACGAAACATCGGCCGGCGTGTCTGGCCGGTTCAGGGTGACGTCATATAGTCATTTTCGGAACCGGAAACGATATCCTGCGCTGCTGTTGGCGGTGGTATTCGTTTGGGCAGGAGACGTGGGTGTAGCTGTGTGAGCAATGCTTGTAAACTTTGCGCACTTTGCGTGTTCGACCCCGTACAGCATCTGTAGCATCCACCGTGGTCCCGCGTAATTCGCGCCAACAGCGCCAAACCCTCCCCTAGTGGTACGTGGCGTCTGAAAAACGTTGCATTTATCGTCGTAGCAACGAGTGGAGAGGGGAAAAGGAGGTTGGTGACGTCGCGGATGCTGCTGACGTCACTTTTTTCGCGGCAGTCGGGCCGGGCCGCCGGGCGCCGGCCGCAGCAACCATCGCTCGCCCAACTTTCGCGCCGGCCGCTGCTCATGGGCCGCTCGGCAATGGCAAGGCGTGAAAGTTGGACGAGCGGCAGCGATGCTTCGGAATGGCCGCCGCCCGTTGTTCGGTATGTGTGTGCAGTAACGCGTTTAATAACTGAACGAAGAAAACATGTAGGTAATACTGCGTTTTCTGGTGTCGAATTGTTGTATTTGTGGCGATATTAATTCGAGCATTACACAAACATTATTTTCGGTTTTCTTTTATTTACAATTCATATAAGGTCATCTTTGATTATAAGTCATAGAAAAACATGCACTATATACACTCATATAATGCACATACATGTTATGAACACACTATTGGACTCTAATCAAAATTATGACATGCAAATTTAGGCATACAACATTGCACAATAGGAAAAAAGCGTGCGAGGTACACCTTTAGGTACACAATAATTGATTACGTAAGAACTACTTTGAAAGTTTTAGTCACTATACAGATTTTTTTTAGCGCACAACTCGGCGGCAGAAGAAAAGAACTTGACAGGTCCACTCAATGTACACTTATTTCTTGGGCTCGCCTCGAGACCGGAATATTCTTAGACATTCAAGAAATTCGCTTCAGCTGAGAGACACAGTAATCGGGAACATGTAAATTAAAAGAGAGCACGCATAGGTATGCTTCAAGGCCTGCCGTTTGGGCCAGTTAACGCAAACTCTGAAAGAAAGCGTGAACCCGGCCCTTAAAGGGACACTGAAGTGATATGTAAACATTGCGGGATTACTACCGCAAATTGTAGTCCGGAGTCCCCAGGCCATGTTTCGACCCCTCTGGGCGCGTTTACGCGATTTTATTTAGTAGAAAAATTAATTCGAAAATGCTGTCCTCCTCTCTTTACGCTCGCCCATTTTCTGTGACGTTTTCGTGTGACGTCGGGAGGAGCCGAGCTCGCAATTGGCTACGCTACTGCACGGCTCCCCGGCCTTCAGACAGAGTGAGTCGGACCAGCGTTTCGTCCGCCGGCCGCCGACGGGTCGTCGCAATTCCTTCGCTCAGTTGAAACGAAGCCAGGACACGTTTGTGAATGGAAGAATGTGCCTCTCTTTACTTGGTTAGTTTGTACACTGTATCTAGCTCCAAGTCAAGGTCGCTTCACACAAGCGCTGCACAAGCGCACATGCGACGCTTCGCTGACTGGTACGCCAGTAGGAAAATATAAGGCCTCTTGAAGGCGGGAGAAGAGTCAGCGAAGTCAATATAGGTACTAAGGAAATAAAATCAACTGATATTTTTACCGTACAGCGTAAAACTAGGGTGTGGGAAGCACTTTTTTGCGCTGGGCGAACAAGCAGAGTGGTCAGCAGCACGACTACGCATCTGCGAACGCTTTTCCGTTTAATAAATGCAATTTGTAGACGTAAACTTGCGGGATGCTTACTGCACGAGCGAAAAACAACAAATAGTCACCTAAGTTGCTTGAAATGCCGAAAGTAAATAAAAGTGCAAACTGGTTATACAATATATACCGAATATTACCAAGGTCAGCAGAGCCCGCCCCGTGGCCGAGTGTGCTGGAGCGCTAGGTATGAATGACATTCATCGGAAGTATTTTGCAAGTCGCGAGTTCGAATTCCCGCGGGTACGTGCTTTTTTTTTATAAGTTAACTTTTTCGTTTTCCGCCGATGTTTTCTATACTGAGTTCACCTTTTTTTGGGCCGCAACGTTCATTGCTCCACGAACTAGTTCACAGAACGCGCGCAGGCTGGCACTGGCGCGCTAGCGAGTTCTCGTTGGCGTGCTGTTACCATAAGCACCGACTGATTGCGGGCAGTGGGCACAGGCCAGAATCAACCGACCCTTTTCATGGTGCGAACACTCCTTTTACGATACAGGCATGAGTGAGGCAAACTCCAAATATGGGGGAAAAGCGCATGACATTTGGGCGTCTGCGGGTACGCGGAGGGCGTTCATGCACTGCGTAGGCCTCGGCTAGTGAATGCTACGATTCGAAGCCGTCCTGGGAGGATTATCTTATGCATTTTACAGCCGACAACATGGCAGAAGCGCGGTACGATCATTACTGAGATATTGAGAATGCCCATCCAACAACGCCATCGGTTGTGTTTTACAGAACTGAAACCGAAACCGAAACTTGTTTGATTACTAACCTTGGGCGTCGTCCAATCACGGTGCACCCTCCTCCCAACGTCACAGCGTTAGTTGGTGCGGCCGCCACAAACCGCGCATGGTAGTTTTTCTTCTTTCGCGTTGTGTAAAATAATTACCGATTTGTCAACCGGATAAACGATGAAAAGTGTGCTAATTTGAGCCAGTCTACGCAGTGCAAGCAAAAACGGGAGCTTGACAAATGCACTTCAGTGTCCCTTTAACCTGCATACACTGCCGAGGAATCATGTTCAGACCAACAAAATGCAGCCAGAAAAAACTGTTGCAACACAATAACCGCACTATTGACCACTCATTGCTGGATTATATCTGCGTGCAGAAATAATGCGCATCCACGTCGTATAGCACAGAACACAACCGCAACACAAATCGAAAACGCGCCGTCTTTTCCTTTAATGGCCCGTGAACAGTCGCATTACCGGAAGGGGGGGGGGGGCGAAGGAGGATGACGCGCCGAAAAAAAAGCGTTCCTGTATTGTAAGCCGAATCTACCATGCTCAGTACTTGCAGATATCGGCTGGGTTGTCACAAACTACTTTCTAGCTCGTGTCTGAGCCGCGCCCCTTATCTCATCCTGTACGATACGCATGACGATTCTAACTTTATAACTATGGAACAGCAAAGCCACTCGCGATAAGATGACAAGGCGCGGGCGCGCAGATTATATTGAAGAGCAAAGCCGGCAATGCTACTTAGTTTTTTTGTTTTTGTTTTTAATGAGCGAAACGCTTGCAATGGCGGCTGCAGACAACGCATGTATTTCGGCTTGGCCTTCCACTGCTCCCAGTGCAAATCGACTGGTATTAAACACCGCGGTATTACGCCAGATTTTCGTAGCACTGAAGCGACGCTTGGCAGCAGTTTTGCCGCAAATATCCGTTTTTGGAGCAAAATGGCACAGGAAGAATTGGTTAGGGCACACCACCCCCACGCCAACAATCGCCGTGGTAATAGGTACAGTCGCGTGCGATTTGAAGGTAATCGCGCGAGCATCGACCAACCTAGAGTTCCTGTATATAGCTCCCCTAGGAACTCTAGACCAACCACGACGATGACGCCCCCGCGCGGCTCGTTTTGCTGCGCCTGGTTCCTTGTTTACGCATTCTTCTCTCCCTCACGCGCTGTTTACTCAAGCGGTCACCACTCCTGCAGCAAAACAAGTAACTCCTTCCACCTTTTTTATCGCGCACGCAGCAACGACATCCCCGTTGTCGTACCTTACATAAGTTTTCGAAAAAATTCACAGCATATCCACGGGGTGAATGATGATGAGTGGGCGAAGCTCCTGAGGGGAAATCATCGGTAAAACCGTGACTCTTCAGTGAAAGTTCGCCCACTACATCTGTGTCCGAACGTAACGTCTAGAAAGTCTCGCTTAAACCGCGCGTCGGCACCTTGGGGCTGAGCTAGCCTGATGCGTTTTGCAGACGCCTCACGAGCTCTCACTGCATCGGGGTCTGCCTGCCGATACGCGCGCTTTCTCGCCGCTTCCCGTTCTCTGACGTTTTGGAGATCCTCTTCGCGCCGCAGCCGTGCCGCTTCGCGTACGGCAGGGTCCTCGCGCCGTTGCCGTGACACTTGGGCCTCTCGTTCTCGAACGCTGGGTTCTTGGCGGCGTCGTCGCGCAGCCAGACGACACGCTTCGGCCTCCCGCTCTCGTACGGCAGGATCTTGGCGGCGGCGTCGCGCAGCTTCACGGAGCGCTTCTGCCTCGCGGGCTCGCACATCTGCAGCCTTATCCATCGAGCGACTCCGAGCGCGCGCCAACAACGAACGGATTTTATTACAACGCTCCCCGCCATCTAGTAAACAATGCAAGAACTAAACTAGAGGTAGCCACGCCATCTAGTACACAATCCAAGCGCATCTTTTCATCATATACAAGTACCGCCATCTAGTAAACAATCCAAGAACTAAACTAGAGGTAGCCACGCCATCTAGTAAACAATCCAAGAACTAAACTATAGGTGGCTACATACATACGTCGAGGATGGACAGACCCACGCCTTAAGGAGCTTCGCCCCTAAAAGTGCACCCAAGCACATTGTCGGCAAATAGTGGGCATTTATAACAATGGGTGCTATCGCTGCTCACGATAACCAAGAAAAAAGCCCACCCGTGATTACAACCACACAAAATCACCACAAAGTGGAAAGGGTGGTTCACTAGCCGCGGGAGTGAAGACTGCTTGAAGGAACAGCGATTGAGGGAAAGGAGAATACATAAACTGGGTCCCAGGCGCACCGAAAACTACCGCGCGGAGGCGTTATCGTCTTTATCAGCAGAAGCTCGTGCGATAACCTTCAAATTGCACGCGACTGTACGCCGTCAATGACAAGAAGCGCGTACATTTGAGCTAGCCTTTTTTGTGAGGAGGTGCAGCGTGATGACTTTGGAGGGGTTGAGGAGATTCACCAGAGGAAACGTGTAATGAAGTCTCAAACCTTCCTCGACTTGAAGCCCCAACCAAGACTCAAACCCACTGCACGAAACAACAATAAAAATACATTGATAAGAATCCTGAATCGACATTCAAGTAGTTACTAAGGCAATTGATTGATTGATTGATTGATTGATTGATTGATTGATTGATTGATTGATTGAAGGGTTTAACGCGCCGACGCAGCGCAGGCGATGAGGCGCGCCGTAGTGGAGGGCTCCGGATTAATTTTGACCACCTGGGGATCTTTAACGTGCGCCGAAATCACGCACACACGGGCGTTTTTGCTTTTCGCCTGAATCGAAAAGCGGCCGCCGCGGCCGGGAATCGAACCCGCGTCCTTGGGCTTAGCAGCGCAACGCCTTAGCCACTGAGCCACCGCGGCGGGTACTAAGGCCATCACAACACGGCAAGGCCGCCTCAAATTCACCTTACGAGCAAGACTGTGCGCGCCGAATGCGCGTTTACTTCTATTAAAACTTTGTGTACGTGCAAGGCTCGGGTATATTTGCACATTAGTTTCCACTCCGACTGACATGTCTCATTAACATGTCTCATTAACAAGACGACTGACATGTCTCATTAACTTCACGTTACATGCACGAAGAATTTGGAAAACAGAAGAGTGCCATTGTCGGCTTTTTTGGAAATTACTATAACTTGTACAAACCTAATTTGCTTACCTGTCATCTTTAGAGAAGACGAGAAACTTGGCCGAACTGTTTCGCTCTGTGTTGCTGCACCACAGAGCTGCGCAGGACTGGTGACGCTCCTTCCCACGCGGCCCCATCTTTGGAATTCATTCGAATATATTTTATAATGCAGCGAAACTTTCAGCCTGTGGAGGCGTTTAGGCAACCCGCGCAACCGTTCGCACGCCGGCTCGCTTACGCATGCACCGAACTGGCCCGCCGAGCGCGCCGACAGAGAAAAAAAAAAATATTTGCGCCGATGAGCTGTTGCGCATGCGTGAGGAGACGCGGAAGCATGCACCGTCTGGAAAGAAAGAAATGCTGAGAGAAAGGGAAGGGCCACGCCGCAGCACCCTGCCGCTAGGATCGCCACAATTTCGGAAACCGAGGAAACCGGAACTAGCCAAAGTCGCCGACCCGCCGACCAGTGGTTCGACGTCTTTGCTCTTCAGTTCGTGGCCGGCGCATGGTGTTGCCTTGCAATGGTGCCTAAAACTGCGCGGTGCCGGCACCTCGCGGTGCGCGTCGCCGAGCTCGCCCAAGTTGTGCTATGGCAAGCTCGCGGAATGCGAAGTACTGCTCGTGGAAGCCTCTCCGAGCCAATCGACCACGATGCCAAGATGCATTATTTTCCACGCGACGACATGCAGCGCTAAACGTGGACTGAGTTCGTGCGCGGCGGCGGCCGCAAGAACTGTCGCCCAAGCCAGCGGGCTCGGCGTTCCTCGGGTCAGCTTGGGTGTTGGGAACTTTAGGCTTAGTATCGTGGCGAATATTTGATCGCCGGTATCTGTACAACTGCGAATGGCCATCCCTTACACAACTTTTCAATCCACTATCATCCCCTTTTTCGCATATAAAGCTTTATTTTGGCGATAATTCCCGTTTCAGCGATCGGTGATCAAGACATCTGCCGTGGCCTATTTTGATTCTAGCTCGCAGGTGGCGGCATCTTTCGGCTGCTTGCCGCACCGCGGTGCCGGCAGTGCTGGGCACGACGTGCGGGTCAGAGCGCCGAACCTCCGCTTCCGGTCAGCGTAGGCTTACCATCGCGGCATATATCAGAACGCCGCTTTTAAATTCAGCGCTGATAACAACCCCTAGCACATTTTTTCACCGCACTAACATCTACTTTCTCGCATGTGGAACTTCTTTTTCGCGATCAGGTTAATTATAAGAGTGGCGACAAGCTCTTGCTATCACGGTCTGCGCCGGTTCGAGCCGCAGTGATATCAGAAAACGGACGACGGCGAAGACATCGCCGGCCTAATCGCCTGGCCAAATAAAGTTGTTCAGTCTGTCGGGTGGCAGCGACTCATCCGAGTCTGACGATTCAGACGACATGTCGACTCCGCGGTCGAGTGCGGACCATGTGCAATCGTAGCAGACGATGCGGCGAACGTCCCTGACGTCCCGGGTGAGACCGTGACGTAAGGCTGGCCCGCTTGCAGACTGGCCTTCGAACGGCCATTTTTTCTCGCGGCGACCGAATTTGAAACTGGTTGCAATAAACGTGCTATAATTCATTCTATGCTGGCGGCTGACGGCTTTCGGTTCGATTTTCGTAATTACTGGGCCAATAGGTATTCTTTATAGCATAAAACCTGAAAGCGAGAAATTTCGTGCCAGTACTCCTTTGATGATGATGATTTTGGGTTTAATGGCGCAAAGCCGACAAAGGCAAAGAGCGCCATGACAATGATGAAAGTGATGAGAAAGATTTGTAAATTAGGCACTAGTTTAAAAAACATTACTCAGTGGGTTGGTGTATAGGGCCATAATTAAAGCATAGTGAGTATACTAAGATAAATGGTGTATGGGGTCATATTAAAACAGTGAGTGCAAGCACCTAAGGTGTAAAGTCTCAGGTTCCGCCACTGTTTTAAAACACATAATGAACACAGGTGAGTTTATGGTCTATGTGATATGTATTTTAAAAAGTCTACATCTGCTAGGTAACTAAAAACTTTTTTGTATGGGAACTTTGGATGGTCTGATAAAAATAGTGAAGGGCGCAAGGGAATGTTATATGTGTAAGCTTCATTAAAATGACGTTTCCTTTCAATGATGCACATGTCACACTCAATAAGCATATTAAGGACAGAAATCTGACCCCCACATCGATGGCACTGTGGCTTGTTTGCGTCTGTTAATAGGTATGAGTGTGTGATGTGTGTGTGGCCAATTCTAAGTCTGCATAAGGCCACTTCTATTGATCTAGCATGTTTCTCAGAGGGAGGTTTTTCAATTTTAGGTTTAATGACATGTAATTTGTTGCTTATTTTTTTATCCCACTGTTGTTGTCAGTGCTCTCGCAGCTTCCTCCTCACATAGGGTTAGAGGTCTTCATATGGAACCAGCTTAATATCTATGCTTTCACGAAGGGCAGCAGCTGCAGCACTTTGGTCAGCGGCTTCATTTCCGGCAATGCCACAGTGGCCCGCAACCCAGCACACTGTGACAGCAAGCTTGAGACTATAAGCCGAGTACAGAGCTCTTAGAACAGCATTAAAAGTTGGGTTTTTACTAGCCTTCACAGATGAAAGCTTTGTAACAACACTCAGTGAGTCTGTGTATATAACTGAGCTCTTAATTTTGTTTTGGAGAATGTGGTTCAAAGCTAGCAGGATACCATATGCCTCTGCAGTAAATATACTAGTGTTCCTGTTCATTGTTTTGGACAAAGTGAATATGGGGTCAATTGCAGCACAAGACACCTCTGCAGAAGTCTTCGAGGCATCTGTGTAGAATTCAGCTGCCTTGTATTTGTCCCTGAGTGACAGAAAGTGCTGAGTAACAACAAAGTTTGGCACATTTTTCTTTGCAGTTCTCTGAAAGACATGTCACACTGAATTGGGCAAATGTCCCACGGAGCAACCAACTCATGAATGGAGGTGCAGTAAACTTCAGCAAGAGGAACTTGTAGGTCCTTTGAGAGGCGTGACACTGCCCAAGGGAAGGGTGGTGCTGTGGATGGTCGATTTTCAAAAAGTTTATTATTAGTGTTATTTTTCGTAATTGCGTTCAAAGGGTGTTCCTTCATAGAAGTAATCTTTGCAGCATACATCAGAGCTGTGTAAGTGCGCTGGTACTCCAAGCAACACTTATTAGATTCAACATGAAGGGATGGAATGGGGCTTGTTCGATATGCACCTGTTGCCAAGCGAAGCCCCAAGTTGTATACTGGGTCCAACATTTTCAGTGCTGTTGTGGTTGCAGACTGGTATACAATGCATCCATAGTCAATTCTTGACCTTACTAGACTATTTAGAAGTGAAAGCAGACACTTTGTGTCCGTTCCCCAAGACTGATGCGATTGTACCTTTAAACTTCTCCTCGTTTTCAGACATTTCGTTTTTAGTAATTTAATATGCGGTATAAATGTGAGTTTGTGGTCAAGTAAAATACCCAGAAACTTGTGTTCATTTTTTACTGCTATGGGCTGACCTTGTAATGTAATGCAAGGAGGGGGATGGACACCACGCCGCCTGGAAAATACCACAACAGCACTTTTATCAGCATTAAACATAAACCCGTTCTTGTCAGCCCATGTAACCAGTCTGTTGACACTTAACTGGATTTGGCGTTCACATATCGATAAATTACAGGACTTAAAACTTAATTGAATGTCATCAACATAAGTGGAGTATGAAACAGTTCGTGGGAGAACATTTTTAGTGAACTCATTTTAACAAGAAAAAGTGCGCAGCTCAGCACTCCCCCCTGGGGTACACCATTTTCTTGAACAAAGGTTCTAGACAGCCCGTTACCCACACGAACACGAAATGTGCGATCAGACAGATAGTCCTTAATAACATTGAGCATATTACCAGTAAGGCCAAATGACTGAAAATCTAGCAATATACCGTATCGCCATGTTCTATCATACGCCTTCACCATGTCAAAGAACATAGAGAGGCAGTGTTGCTTATGGATGAAGGCGTCTTTCACATATGATTCAAATGCAACCAGAGTATCTGTAGTTGACCTTCCAGACCTGAAGCCTGTCTGATTTTTGTCTAACCGACCATTAAACTCGAGAAAGTACAATAGTCGCCGATTTATCATTTTTTCGACCAGCTTACATAAACAACTCGTCAAGGCGATGGGTCTGTAACTCGCAGCAAGACAGGATTCTTTTCCTTCTTTTAGAAGCGGTACAACGATAGCCTCTTTCCATGTTCTTGGAAAACGACCTGTTTGTCATATTTTGTTAAAGAGAGAGACTATTGCATGCAGGGTTTTACTGCGTAGGTGTCTGATCATGTATAATAGCTGATTCGGTCAGCTCCTGGGGCTGACTTACCACATGTCGAGAGTGCACACATCAATTCAAGCATGGTAAATGGAGCATTATATCCCTCATTCGAGCGTTGGTTCACACGAAGGGGCTGACGCGCTGCTGCCTTCTTATGCTGTAAAAATGTTTGTGTATAATGTGAAGAACTGAATACATGTTCAAAGTGTTTCCCAAGAGCATCTGCTTGATCTTTTACAGAGTTACCCACACTACTTACTAGGGGAATAGGATGACTCTTGTATCCTTTTAGCTTCTTTATTCTAGTCGAGACTTTTCAAGAATCTGTATAAGAATTTATAGATGATATAAACCTGGTCCAACTTTCGTTTTTTGCCATACGTCGCGTACGCTTCTCTTTAGCTTTTGCCTGCTTAAACTTGAGAAGGTTGTCGGCCGTGGGATAGCGGCGTAAAAGTGCCCACGCCGTGTTCTGTTCAGACCGTGCACGAGCGCAGTCCTCATTCCACCATGGTCTGGATTTTCGGAGAGTTTTAACAGTAGTCTCTGGAATGCTTTTCTGAGCAGAGTCAAGAATGTGGGCTGTAATCAGTAAACTTGCTGCTTCAACATCTAAATTGCATATTGTTGTAAGGGGTAGCCTGGAAAGTTCTTTGTATGTTTTCCAGTCAGCTGCTTGTAATTTAAATGTTCGAATTGGTTCTGTGCCTTGAGAGTCATTGTTTACAGCCGTTAGTTTTGCAGGAAAATGATCACTGCCATACGGGTTGTTAAATAGACTCCATTCAAGCATAGGCAGTAAGAATGCAGAGCCAATTGCAAGGTCTATTGCTGAGTATGTGTGGTGTGTGGAGTTGTAATATGTGGGGCGTTTGTTATTAAGGATGCAACATCCGGATGTCGTGACAAACCTTTCAATGAGCCGCCCTCGAGCATCGGCTCGCACAGATCCCCAGATGGGGTTGTGAGCATTAAAATCACCAGTTATGATGTAAGGTTCAGGTAGTTCATTGATTAGGTTTTCAAATTCGACGTTGGAAAGGCGATAGTCGGGTGAAATGTAGAGAGAGCAAACTGTCACTAGTTTGCCAAAAACTATGGCTCTGACAGCTACAGCTTCGAGTGACGTCTGTAGCTGGAGGTACTGACAAGCCACAAATTTTTGGAGTACTACTGCCACACCACCAGACGGCTGGATGCAATTTTGTCTGTCCTTAACAATGTCTGTCCGGTAAACAATGTACTGTGTTAGGAAGTTTGTCTGTGATGGGCGCAAGTGTGTTTCTTAGAGACACAGTATTTGTGGTTTGTGATTGGTGAGGATGTCATAAATATCGTCTAGATTTCTTAACAACCCCCTACAATTCCAGTACATAACAGTTTCAGCAGCCATTAAAATCAGCAAAAGAGAAAAAAGGATGATGTTCTGGATCATGTTTTTCCCCTCTTTTTAGCAGGCCGTGTTTCGGGGCCCTTCTGAGCAGGTTCACTTAGGTTGTGGGGTCATTTCCAGGGGCAACGACTTTACTGGCTTTTGGTTTGGTCGGTTTGCCACGACCTGTGGCACCGCGGTGCTCCTGTGATGCCTCAGGAGCAGACGTGCTTGGAGAGACATCCATGGCCTCAACCGCGGTTTCTGAAGTTGAATGATTGTCAGAACCAGACTTTATGCTAGAGGCTGTAGCCGCAGCACTGGGCACAGCTGGAACAGCAGTAGCCACAGGAGCAGTCTTCTGCTGTTGCACAGGTGCCTGAGACGAGGCCAGGTCAACATCGTTGACCTGGACAGGAGTCGTGCTGGTGGCCTTTCGCCCAGCACTAAAGGTCGGAGTGCAGCAGCAGAAGCCTCGGTAGCGACTTTCTGCTGCTGAGTGGGGGGCTGCGACGGGACCAGGTCAGCCTCGCTGTACTGGGTGCCCGCATCTACCAGACGACGCCCCACCCCCCGGCGAGCTGCATCTGCGTAACTTTTGCCCGAAAGCAAGGCATGCTTCAGGCGTGCTTGTGGGAACGTTAGGTTCTCAGTGACTTTCAGTTGGATTATTTCTTTTTCTTTTTTGAATGATGGACATGCACGTGAGAAGGCAGAGTGTGGTCCATTGCAGTTTGGGCATTTAACTTGTTGCTTGCTACAATCGTCAGTGGTGTGGTCAGTGCTTGCGCAGTGAGCACAGATGGATCGGCCACGGCACGACAGAGTTCCGTGGCCATACTTCTGGCACTTGAAGCACCTTCGCGGATTAGGTATGTATGGACGCACTGGACAGGAAATAAATGCAGCATGGACCGATTCGGGAAGTTTTGGACGGTTGAAAGTCAAAACAAAGTGCTTAGTTCCGATTTCCTCACCTGCGCGACGTATAGTTATCCTCCGCACAGCTGTTACTCCTTGGTCTTTGAGCCCTTCGAGGAGATCGTCTTCATTCTCATGAAGTAGTTCTCGTTCAGAGATGACGCCTTGGATTGTGTTTAGGCTACGATGTGGCGTGACCGTTACTTTTAGTTGAGCCAAGGTGTCCTGTTTCAGTAGGTTTTCACTTTGGTTTTTTCTTTGTACTTCTACCAGCAGGTCACCTGAGGCAAGTTTTTTTGCATGGTAGTCTTTCCCAACGATGTTCTCGAGGCATTTTGCAATGAGGAATACCGATTTTTTTTCTAGGGGTGCATTCTCTTCTTCGGAGTGTACCACAAGGTATTTGTTAAAGGTTTCGACAGGTGGAGCTGCTCTGCTGCTAAGTACATCGGTGCGGCCCCTTTCCAGGGACCGATCAGTTTTTCTTGGGGTGGAAAAAGAAGCCATAAATAAATGGTGTACATTCGGTAGCAAGGCCGGCCGCCCACCACCGAGCCCAACAAGGGAACGTGACTTAACACGCTAGCTGTACCTTGCCGCTATAATCCTATGCTCGGGATTGTCAGTACTCCTTTAACGTGCGCCGAAATCTCGAACACACGGGTGTTTTCGGTTTCCGCGTTTCAGAAATTCAGAAAAGCCCTCCGCTTTCCTGCTCGCTCTATCTTCGGTGGCCTCTTCGTTCTCTCGGTTATCTCGTAGCGCATCACCGCCGGAGAAAATATCTCGCGCCTAAAAAAAGGCACCCTGCAATCGTCGGGCGGCGCCTCCATCGAGCTTACATGCGTGCCGCCAACGGCGGGGGCGCCAAACACGCAGGCGCTTCGTGCGGGGCTGCGGCCGTGTCAATCCTCCCTGTTCTGTGGCCGTGTTAGCATTGCTTTCCGTGATGCGGGGATCCGTGATTTTAGCGTTTTTAACGGCGCGCGGCGATAGATTTTGCCGAGACATCTTTCTGCTACGTGTGCAGCAAACGTTACACTTGGATTTGCCGTTATAGCCCAGCAGTATACGGTGAAAAACTGCGAGCCGCCATGTCGCGAGGCTTGCATTGCCGGTTCAAGTAAGGGATAAATACAGTAGGAAGAACGCCGCTTGTTCGAAAGCAAGCATGTTTACGGGATCTGGGAAGTGTACGAAACTGAAGCCACCGAAACATGTCGTTCCCAGCAGAGCAAACGCGTGTACTACATTGGTGTGAAAATAAGTAACCAAAACAACATGAGTTCTCAGCTTGCAGTTCAAAGCTCGAGAAAAACATTACTAGCGTATTGGTGGCGTGAAACGTTTGTAAAACTTCACGCGCTGTTTTATTTCGTTTCACCGTGGCCCAGTGGCTAGAGCACCCGCCTACGGCACGGGAGGTGGTGGTATGCAGCCCACGCCACTACCGCGGGGCACCCACCGGTTAATGGGTACAAGCGGCACCCAGGCCTGGCGCTCGGCTAAAGGGGCCTGCGGCGTTAGGCCTGCTCGCTTGGGGAGAATCTCTGGGAAGTCGCGCACCCAACGGGTGACATTTCGGGAGGGGAGCGTGTGCCTCAGCTATCTTTTCGCTAGAATTCATTTCGCAGCTGACGGTGAGGCCCCAAAAAAGTGAACTTCCTGCAAGTGCACTTGTTGATACGGCAGCGTGAGTCGATACAGCACAGCAAGCGCTTAGCCGCAGTTGAATGCGTTTTATTTGAATGACATTTACAAGATGACTGGAGTACACACTTGATCCCCTACTGGGCTGCCAGGTTGAAGAATCCTGCAAACTAAAACAACTAAAGAATGAGGAATGACGTCAAAGTGCAGTAATATCAAGCTGTGTCATACAAGTTTTTTTTAATGTGGAGAAAAACAAACACACTGTGCATATACATTTTTCTTCTTTGTTTGAACGTTGCAGATGTTTTCGTCATCTTTTATAATATACCACGCGCTAATGACTAATATTGCAATTATTTTCAATCAGCATGAATGAACAGCGAGTTGTCCACGAATACGAAACGCGACCGTCAGCGCCGGGCCCTGACCATATCTCGACTGCAGACGCCAACCGTGCAACAATGTAGAAACAGAGGATGGCTCCCGACGAACATGCACATTTGCTAAGCACGTCACGAGAGGTTGGGTCATTGTTCTCGAATACATATACAAGCCACAAGTACAAGCACACGGAGTCGAAAAGAATGGTAAAGTATGACATTTGTCAATCAGATTAGAAGGTATTAAACTACAAACCACCAGACGTTAAACCAACGGTAAGCTACGACGTCGAGGCGACCGCCTTGTACCAAATGCAGACTGACGTTTCCTTAGTGTCTTTCGTAACGTGCCGCGATTTCCCGAACTAACAGAGTTCACTTACTTTAGTCGCCGCACGGCGACAATCCACTTGCCTTCACGTTTTCTCCCACGGCTGCGACGGGAAGCTGTAAAAAGCTTCGGGCCTGGCGTGCCCTCGCGACTGTGGCATTTGAGGCAACAATATCTGAGCCCAGATTTTTTCTTTGCGACTGTGGGGTCGCAGCATGATTGCGATGACGCCATCGAACCGTCAGCTGCAGAAACTTCACCGCGAAATAGAAAACCCGGATCAAATTCCCAAATAGTCCACGCTCACGCAGCAGCAGCGAAGCTTATAAATTCGCCTTCAAGCTTATAACGCCTTCAAGCTTATAACGCCTTCAAGCTTATAAATTCAGCCGCCATAAGGCGCCACCTGCTTCTCAAACTGCATTGCAGGGTGCGCTCCCCCTCACAGTTTCGCCACACTTTCCTCGTGCGCTTTCCTGCTTGTTCTATCTCATTTGTATACAGTGTCCCCTTCGTTCGCTCGGTTACAACAGGGCGCAAAGGTGCCATGACACCACAGGGGTGAGCGCTTACGTGCGACAGACTGAAACTTCAATTTCCTGGCCCCTGCTTTCTTCTTCGCCTTCGCTGGCCCTGCATATACGCTGTTACCGTAAACAGGCTTTGTTACTCCTGCAATTAGCACGCCTAGACGAGTAATGAGAGCGTCCTAATGACAGAAGGGGAAAAGCGCGTTTGCGCCCACATTGCACGCCCAACAAAGGCGACGAAAAAACAGGTTACATGGAAATGGCTTTAAAGGAAAAGAATCGTGACGGTGGTAATGAGAGAATGCAACAGCACGAAGTTTCTGCTGTAGGTGACGATCAGGATTAAATATTTTATGGTTCAGAGCCGATACAGGCAAAGAGCGCCGTGACTGTGGTGAGATGACGGACACGTGTCTGCTGTCGGTGCTGTCGCTATGGCGATTGACTCAGAAGAGACTACATGAGCGGCCGCTGTTAGGTGTGGTTGTCCCTCAGTAGATGATACGAGCGAACACAAAAATACCGCACAACGGACCAACAGGCAGGCGCTCGCTGAAGCTACAATCCCGACCAGCCACTTCCCCTCTCCCCAACCGCAAGGACACGAAGATAACGCTCCTGACAGAAATTTCTCAGATGGCGAAGACACTGTCACAACAGGAGAGGACGTGGTTCCAACTGTTCAACCTATAGACATACAAGCTAGAATAACTTGAAATAAAATGTAAGGCGTTCGCATTACCACACCTAAGCAGTCTTAAATGTTTCGCGGATTTGTTCATGTCACCATTGAACTTTAGGAGAGCGATACCCCGCTACTATCTCCTAAGGCAAGCGAAATCACGTTTTCTAAGTAATTTACATGTCCCGCGCGTCCCGGAATCTTGTATTGACACATAATATGCTAACAGGGATGAATTTCCGCACGTATGCAAGCTATATAAGTCTGTATGTTTCTGCCGGTACTTATGTAAGTGTATAACATAAGAACGTGATTGTTAGTTCTTATATTGTAGCTTGGTGAAAATAAAAGCTGAGGAGAGGCCTCTGTTCATACCGTTTTGTCTCACTGCTAACAAAGCAGTGCAGCAGCGCCTTGTGCACATCAAGACGGTCGCCTTCAGAGTTTCCTACGACATTTCTGTTACAGCGGAAGGAACCCAGGAGCAGTAAATAGGTCATTGCCGCAAAATACGATAAGTTCCGCAACCGTACCCTCTTATATGTGTGCGCTGCAAGCGTAATGCCTTCCAATTATATATTTATTGGATAAAATAAGAGCGGATTTTTATATTGGATAAAATAGGAGCGGAAACAAGGTCACGTCTGCAGGAAGAACTCATTCAATTTTAATATATGAACTTCATAGTGGCTCCCAATATTGTGTTCAGAGTTCTGGTATGTTGCTCAAGGACCTCGTGTTCCCTCGTTAGCGCCACGGAGGCAACAGGTGCTTGTAGCGTCCACGGAGCAAGGTAGCGTCACCTGCGACGTGAAATTTTAGGGTGAGCTCTGAGTAAGTAGCGCTCTGTGCAGCCGTCCTATTCGAGCAGTACATCGGACACGCTCAGTTTTTTGGCGACTGCTCGCCAGCAAATGGCGTCTAAAGCATCCAACTGCCAGGCCAATCCGGTAGGGTAGCATTGGACGGACCGCCGAACTACACCTGTTACGACGAAGTAGTTCTCGGCGAGGAATTTCGTCGCCTTCTGAACAAGGTCCTCGGCATGAGACTCTGACGACCCCGTCGCATTTAGCAGTTGCTCCCTCAAAGCAGGCAAGGCTGCGAGGCACTCGAAGGCCATGCCGCAACGCCTGCCCACATCAGCGCCCGTGATGAACCGAACGGCGTCGTTGAGGAGGCTCAGGTTCCTCGTGGTTGTCCGGCTCACAACGAAATCAGGCAAGTCTCGGAACCGGCCGCCCACCTTGAAAGAAGTGACCGAGAAGTTGTTGCACAGACCGGGGGCTACTTCTGGCCAAGGCACGACGTCGTTCAAGTACGCGTCAAACTCGACTCTGGCGATGCTTCGGTTGCCCGCCAGAAGATCAGACACCCATTTCCCGCTTGGCTGTGCTTGACTATGGCCGCCGCCGAAGACAGCTGTGTACAGACGAGGTAGAGCTAAGGTAACGTTTGATAAGTCCCACTTTGCCAAGTTGAGCGTGGTGACAGTCTTTGCTGCACACAGGGTCGAGGAAACTTTGCTTGCGAGCGACGGCTCCAACGGGTGCGAGAAATTGAGAGTGACCTCTCGCACAGGGACGGCCTTGGCGAGACCGGATCGTAGTTCTTCCAGGAACTGACCGTCGTGCTGGCGGGGTTGGTTGACTTGGAGATAGTAGTCAGGTCCGGGAAAAACATCCAGCGTCTTCGTCGGCTCCCTTAAAATAGAAACGCAACATCAATTAAAGCGGCCACTTTTTGAAACGCGAAAAACTGACCATGCTCTTCTCAAATATCTTAACGTAGTGTAAGGCCCATAGTATTCATGAACGGCTGAATAGAGAGTGCACGAAGATGTTCAACTTTCACTTGAAAACGACCAACACAGTTTCACGCTCGCGTGGGGAACGCTTCCAGTGATAATGCGTATGCATTAAGGAAATGTGAAGGTTTCTGCATGTTTTTAACGAGGAGGATTCACTCTAGTTCAGATCAGCACATCCTGCGGCAACAGTACTAAGCTTGCTACGCCCCAGCCGACTACACACTGGAAGCCAAAGCAGAACAACACTTACCATTCCTCTGGGCTTTGCATTATTCTCGGACTTTCTAAATAGATTGCTCGAGGTATCAGCGTGGGTCTGTTAACGCGGAACTCCTGGATAGCGTCGGCGTGGACTAGGCCCCCCACGAAGTAAAGAGAAGCGAGTCCAGTGTTGTGTTTGTACGTGCTGGCGATCATCGCAACATCATCGCGCGTCAGCTCAAAGTCTTCCAGCGTTAACCTGGTAAGTGCAGAATTTTTTCGCAGTAGAAGGGCCAGAAACCTTGCCGGCACCCGCAGCCAATCTTTCTCGCTCCGCGCCAAAAGGGCGAGACGCTTGACCACAGTGTTCTGCTTCAAGGCTTCGCAGACGGCTCTGAAGGACTCTGAACAGTCACCGATGACCTGAACATCGCTCACAGTCTGGTTACCCCTCAGCGCTTGTATGAATTTGGGACTGCCGGTCGTCTGTTTTGAATAGAATATGGTTAGTTTTTGCAAATTGCAAGCTCCTGATTCGAGCAGCCGTGCTACAGAGCTTGGCACGGATCGCACGTGAGGAATTTGGACGTCCAGTTCTTCCAGTGAGCGGCATGAGGCAAGCTCATCGAGGAAACAACACTCGACCTGCTGCCGCGGCAGTCTGAGTCTCAGCTTTGTGAGGTGTTGAGCCGACCGGCGCAGCAAGTGGGAGAATTCCTCGGGCACTTGATTTTTCCCTGCCCCGAAGCTGACGTCCAAGGCCTTCAACGTGCTCGTGACGGCAAGGACCGACAGCTCCTGCCAGTTTTCTGACGGAGTCGACCAAGACACGTTGCGAAGACAAGTTCGCCGCCAAGCTCCGGACATTGCCGCGGACGCGAGTTCTGGCATGGCACGCAGGGCACTTGGCACATTGCGGTCCACCACCAGGTACTGAATGCAGTGGTGCTTTCTAGGAAGCCACACTATGAAGAAGGTGGCGCAAGCGTTTGGCGGAAATTCCGGCGGGAAATCGTTGAAGTTCACGAGCCAATGCTCCTGCTCCGTGAACGTTGAAAGCGTCAGCTTTCCTGGCTCCGCTTCGGAGAGATTCAAGCCGATTGGATTCAGGGTCTCGTTCCACATGGTAAGGTCGAAGCACAACCAGCACTCTTGCCGCGAGCCCGCAGTGCACGCTCGTTCAAGGTCGATCCGAGGTGGGTTCCCACTCTCTGTAAGCAATCCTGGTGGAGGCTGCCGCTTCATCACCGATGAGAGCAGGCGTTGGCAATTCATTGCTACAAGTGTCTTTCTGTGGTCCAGTAGCAGCATTAACTGCCACCACGCACGGTCAAGCATTCCTGTCATTGTTGAAACGGTAACAGAAAAGGCAAACCACAGCACTCAGAGCTCGAAGAGACGCGACCGGCTCATTCACGCCGGCGACTTTACTGGAATGGTGAGGAACCAAACAACCCGGAAGTCCGACAAATGATGATGATAATGGCTACACTGGTGGTATTGATGATTACGACGATGACGACGGCGATAATGGTGATTGTTATTATTATTATTATTATTATTATTATTATTATTATTATTATTATTATTATTATTATTATTATTATTATATTATGCTGATGATGATGGTGTGATACTGATGATGATGATGACAATAACGACGACACGACGACGACGATGATGATGATGAATATGATTATGATGATGATGATTGTGGTGGTGGTGGTTGTGGTGGCGGTGGTGATCGAGGTGAATGACACCCAAACAGGGGATCGGCCGAACATCATGGGTATGAAAAAAATATCTTGTTTATTTGCAGGCTCACGTAAAGGAAAATCTAGAGCGGCTAAAAATCCTTTCATGCAGAAATGCATTATAGTCGGGGTTGTCGTGCGTCCCTTGGCCGGCGTCCGCAGAG
The DNA here is from genome assembly GCF_048455015.1 of Haemaphysalis longicornis. Classification (NCBI taxonomy): domain Eukaryota; kingdom Metazoa; phylum Arthropoda; class Arachnida; order Ixodida; family Ixodidae; genus Haemaphysalis; species Haemaphysalis longicornis. Next base: position 150,560,388 of record NW_027526335.1, on the reverse strand, counting down.
CGTCTGATGATGATTGTGGCATGATGCCCCTAGGGATTGGCCAACCAAACAATCCATCACGAGATAGTTTCGCGTTCAAACACCATCGTCATCTTCCCGTAGGGGAACCGCTGAAGAAGAAGAAGGAGAAGAAGACAAAGCTGCGAAGAGGAGGGCTGCGTGAGTTTTGGCTACCGTTATCCTCCTCGGCCGGCGCATCTTCCCGATATGAACCCGGTCGAAGAGCGGCTCATCGCGCCTCGACTCCCCTTTATGAGCATCAGGCGGCTAACTCGAGGCAACGGGCAGTTTGGAATCAAGGGACAGGCGGTGAACGTGCCCATCGACATATCGAAGGTTGTGCGGTGCCTTCCTCGCATGGTACCCGAGGACGTTGCGTTCGACGTTCGCATTTCTGCATCCTCACAATCCCCCTCGGGGAGGTGCGGGGGAATTTTTTTGAAAATAAAATCAGAGAGAGAGAGAGAGAGAGAGAGAGAGAGAGAGAGAGAGAGAGAGAGAGGGAGGGAGGGAGGGAGAGAGAGAGAGAGAGGGGGGGAGAACTGAGAAGACCTAAAACCAATCACTGAAGTTTCCAGCATAAAGGAATCGAATCAGAGCGGAAATCGATTAGAATTTTCTATGAAGCTCGGAAGAGCAGAGCACACATCCCTGTGGCAGCACCCCGTCCGGACGCCTCAAGTGAGAGGAGACTCGGCACACATAACGCAATCCCTAGGCTGCGAAGTGGCACTTCAAGAAGCTCGAATCTGATTCTAGAAAAACGTCGACAGGCCATCAGGTAATGTTCGACGGATTCATCTTCATTAAAGTAGCTACACAGAGGAGGTTGCGTCGGACGCGACCTGCAAAGACACCTATTTAATTGTGGGACATGACAGCAGATAGCGGTCGAAATAACCTCAAGGCTACGTAAAGGCACAAATCTCGTTTTCAGGAAAATTAAGTGTGGTTAAAGTGTGTCAATGAAAATAAAACAGATTCCTCCTGGCTTTGAAGTTTTAGGACTCTAAGATGCCTTCCCATATTAATTAACGAGGTTCGCTGGATGACCTCTATGACTGCCCCAGAGACACACAGACAGACAGAGGCCTTTATTGAGGTCCAGAAAATCCGTGGCACTCTTAGTGACTGCGTCCTGCGGACGCGCGCCGCACTTGCCCCGGGGGGCGGAAGTCCTTGTTCCGCTCTCTCGCAAGCAATCTTGACAGCCCGGAGTTGAGTCACGTACTCATCACTTTGTAGGGATTCTTCCCACTCTTTTTTTTTGTTATCAAGTCACCGCGCGGTAACGCAGGGCAATGCCAGGGCATGTGGTTTAAGGAGCATGTTCTGCTACTACATTTTGTGCTGTGTGGTTGTATGTCGTGTGCGAAGTGGCTAAATACGCTTCTCGAGGCAATGTACCCGTTTGTAGCATTATAAAGGCAGTGGATTTTGATCGCTGAAGCTTGGCGTGTTGAGCTGGGTATTTTTCTCTCTAGCTTGTAGTGTGCTGTGACCTCGTTGAAAGTTTTTAGGGGATCCCTATACTCTTCCCAGTCACTGGTTATCGAGCGTCCTACGATGCCGCGGCGGGTGATTTCACATGCGTAGTCGTGGGCCATCTCGTTGGCGTTGGGGATGTTCTCGTGTATTTTGAGTCCCATGTGGGCAGGGAACCTCGCAATGTAGTGATAGTCGTCCTCGCTTCTGTTTTTAATGATTCCCGCTGGTTCCTTGGCTATCGTTTAAAGAACGTACGGATTGCTGCCATTGAGTCCGAGAAGCTGCTCGGTCTCGAAAGGTCAGCCATAGCCAGGGAAACCACCACTTGTTCTGCGATAGCGGGTTTGTGGGTAACTACGGATGTTACGTTCAGTAGTTTGCCAGCTGGGTTGGTCACGACCGCCACGTATTTGTTGGAACGGCGGTATCGTGCTGCATCCACGAACGTGGACGTTCGCCACCCTTCTTGTGCAATTTTCAGTAGCGCCTTGGCCCTGGCTGCCCTCCTGCCTTCGTTGAATTGCGGGTGAATGTTGCGAGGGATGGGCCTGGTTTCGAAGGTCTCCCTCGTTTTCCCATCGAATTTGACTTGTTATGCTTCAAAATCTTCGGGTATGTGCCCCGTGGTGAGGAGTATGGCCCTCCCTGCTCTCGTAGTTAGAGTCTTTGCCAGAGAGCGCTATTCGTTGGTTGGTTGGTTGGTTGCCTCCCACCATGGCACATACCCACGCGGGGGATTGGCCAAGAAGTTTTGTGCCTAATGAGGATGTGACCTATATTATTTTAGATCCCAAAATTTAGAAAAGAAAATACCCAACAGAATTTTTTAAATATGTATAATATGAAAGTAGATTCAAGAAGAAAAATGAGGTATGTGTGAATGTTTAGCTGGCTAGCAGGAAAACCTGCCTGTCGCCACAACATAAGAATGGAGGGCAGACACAACATCCCTGTGGCAGACTCCTAGGGCGGAAGCGCCTAGTGACAGGACCTCGTAACTAGATAGCGGAAGGTTAAGGCGCCTAAAAGTTGACTCCAGATGCGTGCGTCGCATTGGGGAGAAGCTGCGGCAATTAAATAGAAAATGTTCTAAATTTTCCAGTACGTCGCAGAAAGGACATTGCGGAGATGGAGCCAGACGAGATTTATAAAGATAAAAATTTAGTGGGGGAATTTTGCACCGAAGTTTAGTGATTGCTACCTCGCATATCCTTGTTTCACAAAACATTGGCTTCCATGCATGACGAAGGTGGCTATAATCTCTAGAGGATAGAAGGGCGTCTTGCTTATAAGCCTGGAGTAGCTGTAGACGTTTAAATCTCGCCCCCAATAGAAAACTGTCATTTGGACATTGCACGACCACAGGGCCACCAAGAGACATGCTGGCTAATTGATCAGCCATTTCATTGTATGAGATTCCTGCATGTCCTGGAACCCACACTAGCCGAACCTCACAAAGCTGATGCGGAACAAATGATCGGAATGTGCGGATAATTGAAGAATCTTTTTCGGATGTTAATGCGGAACACACAGAGAGGGAGTCAGAAAGTATAACTACATGGGAAAATCTATGCTGAAGTTTTTGAAGAGCCAAAATTATTGCCAATAATTCCGCCTGGAAAATAGGTGTGAAATCAGGTAACCTGATCGAAAAGGACCAATCGAGGTACTGGGAAAATATCCCGACTCCAGCTTTTTCATCAACTTGTGAGGCATCGGTAGCAATGACGATATGGGAATGAAGGGTTGACAAATGATCCTCCAGCAATCCATTTAGAATTCGGGCTGGCAACATCTTGGCATTCGGGGGGAAGATATTATCAAACATTATTTCAACAGATGACACACTAATACAAGTAGAGGGGAGCCGGAAAAGGTCTGCGTGAAGTGGCTGGAGCCATGACTGTACTAGATCCATCTGGGGTCTCTGGAACCGCGGCCACTGAATGCCTTGAAAAAGATCAGGCCTCAGACGGAAAATGAACTGGGCGTCATGCAGTGGGGGTTCAAACAATTTGACAAAGGTTAGTACGGTCAATAATTGGAATCTAAACTTCAGTGGAGGAAACCGTGCCTCAAGGTGTAAAATAGGGTTAGCGACATATTTTGGCAGTCGCAAGCATAGTCGCAAAGCCATTCTCTCGACGATAAATAGGGGATTTAATTTGTACGCCGCACAACCAGAAAATAGGACGCAGCCAAACTCTAATACCGGGCGGACATAACTGCGATATATCATTAACAGTGTATCTCTACGCAACCCGAATTTGTGGCTACATAGCCTGCGGAGCACGCCTGCAGCTCTTTCTCCTTTAGTAGCAATATGTTTAATATGAGGACGCCATGTAAGCTTGTCATCATAGATTATACCGAGATATTTTAATTCTGTAACTTGACGGATGGATTGCTGTCGGTACAATAGGCATAAAGAAATGGGGATGGTCACCGGAAATACTAAGACCGCACATTTTCGCACATTAAGTGACAAATGTAGCCTGTTAAGCCAATTATCTAGGGTCGCCAGATAGTTTTGTAGTCTTTGGCACAAGTCATGAATATCTCTGTCCGATGAGTAAAAAGCAATATCATCGGCATAAACGTAAGTTGATATGCCATCCATTATGGGAACTGATCTGAGAAGAATATTAAAAAGAACCGGAGAAAGGACTGACCCCTGAGGAACCCCTCGAAACTGCTGATAGTGCGAAGATGATATGCCACCTTTCGAACAGAAGAATGTCCTTCCAGTTAAAAACTGACCAATCCACGATTGGATGAATAGAGGGATTTCGCTACTCTCAAGATGAGACATTAAGGTAGTATACTCTACGCTGTCATAGGCCTTGGTTATATCAAGAGTAACGAGTGCGCTCACGTGTTTTAGGCTACGGGCTAGTTTAACGCGGCTCTCAATGTCAATATGAGCCTTCCAAATGGAATTCCCGGGTCTGAAGCCAATTTGAGTGGGGCTTAAAATCTTATTGCTTTCAAGAAATCGCATAAGGCGACCATTCAATATCCTCTCGACGAGCTTTACCAAGTTGCTAGTTAAGGAAATTGGCCTGATGTTATCTGGGACGTAACCTAATCCTTCGTTTTTTAGCAATGGCACTATCTTGGAGAGTTTCCATTCTGGAGGTATCCAGCTATGTTTCATTGACGTGTTTACTATGTTGAGTAAATCTTCAGGGGTTTCCTCAAATAAAAACTGTAACATTGGCACAGTAATGCCATCTGGCCCCGGAGCAGCCTCAGACAGCTGTGAAACAACGTCAGCCAATTCCGACATTTTCACTGGGTTGAAACCAACATTAGAAAGTTGACTGACAAAAGGAGCGGAGAACACAGAAGAAAAGCGGGATTTAAGTTCTTGTGCAATTTGTTCGAGAGCTTCAATAGATTCCTGTGTTGAATGAACCACTGAATTTTCATTGTGGAGCTCTTGAACCACCTTTCTCGAGCGAAGAAACTGGTACAGCAAACGTCTATTCTTTGGCTTTGAGAGAGCGGCAAACTTCTGGGTGTTATGAGCTTCTTTCGCTTTAGACACTGTCCGTTTGAATATGGCGGCCGCAAATTTGTAATTGGTCCAATTAGACGGGCATTGGTTTCTTAGCAGTACCTTCCAAGCCGCCTGCCTTTGATTATACGCCCGTGCGCAATCTTCGTTCCACCATGGGCTCTTGCCATCTTTTTGAGAAGAGATAATGAATTGGGAAGACCTAACAGCATCCGAAATGATCGAAGTAACTTGAACTGCCCTGCGTTCCTCGTTACCGGATGGAACAGATTGAAGTGTTATTTTTACTTTGTTTCGCATACGGTGTAAATTTGTATGCCGAATCATACGAGCACGTGGGGACCTAGAAGGGCACACTATCTCAAATAAAATAGGAACATGGTCACTACTTGTCGCGTGACCTAAAGTAGTCCACGAAGAGATATTGCCGGAGTTTGAAAAAGTCAAGTCTAAGACTGAAGTAGTCTTCCATCGAAAAAATGTTGCTGAACCAGAGTTATAACAATGCATATTCTTATCATTCATCCAACCACTTAGCCGCCTACCACAGGAATCTGTGCGGAGCCACCAAGAGACATGGTGGGAATTAAAATCACCGCAAATAATAACGCGATTCTCACACGATTGCAAAACAGCATCGAGAGGAGAGGTAGAAATGACGCCTTCCGGAAAATAGGAGTTAACCACCGAAAATGCAAAACACCCGGGCAGGCTAAATGTAACTGCTAGAATTTCACAATCCACCGACATGAATTCAAATGACTTATGGGCTTTATGACAAAATTGTAATGACACGAGAATTAACAATCCACCTCCTCTGGTTAGTCTATCTAAGCGGAATATCCGATAATTATGGAAATAAAATGGCCTACACGGAGTCAGCCAGGTTTCTTGCAATAAAATAATGTCTGGTTGTTCTTTAGAGACTATAAAATCAAGGTCTGTGAGAGCTGACATGACAGAGCGGCAAATCCATTGTAGGACCCGAAGCGACATTACGATGAATTGATGGCTGCCACCGCAGCTTCCAAGATGTCATTTGTTTTGGGAACGCTTTGACCTTTTTTTGCTTTTTGTTTGGGAGACGATTCCAGTGAGCCCACAGTCGGAGATCCAGTTCTTTTAAACGGAACTGTTTGATACTCCATGTCCACCGGAGAGTTCAAAGAACTGGCACTAGCTTTGTTTTCAGGATGAATATTGGAGGATTGCAGCAAAGTGGGCTGTCAAAAAACGATTTTGGAGGAAGATGGATCACGTCCAGAACAGGACTGAGGCGAAGGGGGCACACTAGGGGGAGAGGCTGGTGAGTGCTGACTGAGCTCTGGAAGTTCAGGGGACTGAAGGGCTTTAGAGATGACTTGGCCTGGTGATTCCGAAAGATTTGACTCACTAAAACTTTGCTGGTTTAGTGACCCTGCAGCTTTTGAACTGGACCCGTCTGTTGAATCGCTTTGTACCGCTACGCCGCACAATGCAGACACAGTCTGGGATACATGGGATGTGTGAGCTGCCAAAAGTTCTGTCATGGCATGCATGTACCTGTCCATTACTTTAGCCTGACTTTTTTCTATTGCAGAGGCAATTATTTCAGCCAGAGAGGAATCAACAAGTGTAGAACCACGGGCAACTGCTGAGGCATAGCCGGTCAATCTTTCGCGAACCACTGTCATCGCCTCACTCCGCGTGCACCGACGTTTCTCAATCACTTCAAGGATCTTCATTTCCTGCTCGCGAACCGGACACCTGGAGTAGTCCGCCGGATGAGAGTTTCCACACAGGCAGCAAGTTACCTCCTCCGTATTGCATGGTGCGGGAGGATGATCACCCCCACACGAAAAGCAGCGAGCCGCAGATTTGCATCCCCCGACACTATGGCCAAATCGCCAGCATTTCTTGCACTGCAAAGGACGCGGGGAAAGAGGCTCCACACGAAAGATAAGGGGCCACACTTTCAGTTCTGATGGGACAGACACCCCGGCGAAGGTAGCAATCACTGATTCGGTGGGATAGCGGGAGTCCTTCTCAATTCTGCTGCACCGGTGTACAGCTATGACACCCGCGGAAGCAAACTCTTCTAGCATATCGTTGACTGACATCTCGGTGTCTACTCCTCGGATGATGCCTTTTGCACACGCAAGGTGAGAAGGAACAAAGGGGCTCACCGGGAACGCCGCAAATGACTCGCACTTGAGAAGGTCCTGTACACACTCCAGGTCCGATGATCTAACCACAACTCCACCTTTCCCGAATGGACGCACGCTAGAAATTTTGTTGAAGCGTTCCGTAGCGGCACGAAGGGCGTTCTGCATTTTTCCAGGATTGTTGTGGCGAATCGCCCCACCATTCGTTGGAACCAAGGCCACAGGGATGTCGGTCAAGCCGTTGCGGAGAAAGGCTGTCAAAGGAAGATCCTGCGGAGAAAGGCTGGCCGACCAGGGGGTAGCCCCCCGGCCAGGGGAGTTAGTAGCCATTCGGCGCAAAAAGCGCCCACCCTAACTAGATTCCCAAAAACTGCAAGGTCACAGAGAGATAGATCACCAGGGAACCCTAAAATCCTGGCCAAAACCCCGCAAAGGATATAAGGAGTGATGCTCCGAACGCCGAACTCAGCAGCTGACGTGTCTTCAGCTCGCAGGCGCCAGCGAGTCAGCATCTTCCTACGTGGCCCTATTCTTCTTCTTCTTCTCCTCCTTAATGTAGTGGCTTGAACCCAGAAATGAGAATTCGACAGATCTTGTGGGCGGATACGTATCATCATCAGCACCAGCACCAGCCGTGGTCACAACTTGGCCAAACTAGACATATTCGCTTACCACTTCCACTCCCTTGCCACCTATCTCAAACGGCTGTGCTGTCCCGAGGTTAGTGATAATTCCTTCAGTTACTTATTAAGTTTAGTTAGCGGCTACTTAAATAAGCTATGAAATGGTAAATATAGAAATGAAAAATTCAAGCATGACCAGATTCACACCGCAGGGGTGGGGAGACGGCAAGAAAAGATAGTTCTAACGATGAAGTCTTCCAGTTACTGAAATAAAGTTGTGAAGCAAGAAGTAAATTTCTTTTCTTGTGTCTCCGAGACTGCTAGCACCGAATGAAAGAAGCACCGCAATTTATAGCTCGAGGCCTAGGCGTCTAAATCGTATAATGAATTAATTTTTTATTTCCTCATTAAAGCGGCGGCATTCTAGAAAGTAATGTTCTAGCGATTCCGGTTGATGGCGATTCATGCAAGCGTCTCTTGGTACCAATCAAGACCTGCTCAAATACAAGTTCAATTTAGGAAGTCCACGTGTCAGCGCTACGAAAGACACTTCGCAATGGCGGAAAAATGAGAAAAGTGAGCTTCACTTAAAGTTATCGTGCTCATGCTCTGGCCTATTGAGGATAGCGGTGGATCGGCCACTGGGCAGATAATACCATCGCAGCCGGGCTGCCGTTTCATACGTGATGTTTGGACAGATAAGCACTGCTTGGCCACATGAAGTGAAACCAGCTAAAACATCTGAACTTTCATTGAGTACGATACGCGCATGTACAGGCACTCACAAAATGCACAAAGAGGTCATGTGGTCGGGAGAAAAATGCTGGAAATATTTGAGTTAAAAGTGTTATTTTCAGGTTCATCAGATGAAATACAAAGATACAGGCAGTCCGCTATAAATGTAATCTTTGGAATTGAGCTAGAAACATTTCTAATTGCCAGAGCTATACGCCTCGAGCTTCGCGATCGCAGTGCCGCCTGCCGCCGCTTCTCCGCGGCGTTGACGGGATGTGCGCTGCGTGGCTGATAGGGGTTCATGCAGTGTTTTGGTCCTGTTTCGCTTCTTTTTGCCTTTCCGCGCCCTACAAAAACTTGTTATGGTGACGACTATAAGCAAAGAGTACGTTTAGGTCACTTAAAAAGCAGCGTCTTCGTAGAGCACGCGATCGCCTGCAAGAGCTACCCGGGGACGCGGTTCTGCGCGCATCGTCACCGCTCTTCCGGGCGTCGGCGACGGTAGCAGCATATCACCCCTGTCACCTCCAAATACGTCAGGCACAAATGAATTCTACTGTCGCCTCGTTTAGACCTGATACTGGCACAGTGAGAGGTCGGCTTCATTTTGCAGCGTGGACAACAAATTCGGCTTCGTTTCGAATATATACGTCGCAGAAAAATGTGTTTCGGGGATGTGATTAGCCAATCCCGGACAATAACTTATGCCTTTTATAAAAATATAAACCATGCGAAAATATTAAATATATTCGTTAAATATGTGCCAACACACGCCTTAGAACCAAGGCAATCTAATATGAAACCAAGGAGAAATACATGCTGTGCAAGTGCGGAAGAAACATAATAGGTCTAACGGAAATGAAAAAAAAAATGCAGTGCAGAATTCTGACATGCTAAAAACGTTCGTCGAAGCTTAAGCCAGGTAGGGTTCACCAGACCAACGTACTATATGCGAAATGCACTGCTATTTAGCGAGACATAGGTGGGGGGTAGGGGAGGGGGACGCTGTGTACAAATGCAGAGCGGAATCAAGCAATGAACGTTTTAGTAATCACACACACAAATCTCGCGTTCACTGTCGTTTTGTTTTTCGACTTCAACGAACAGCTGATCGTTCGGCGCACGCATTTTTGGAAGTATATAGGGTAGAAAGTTCACAAGTGATGAAAGGTGCGGTTAGAAGAGTGTGGTATTGCTTTATTCTTCAGGCTCCCTGTGCCATGTGACGATATTTTGAAGAAGAGTTTAGTCGCTGATGCCGATTATATTCTAAGCCCATCTGTGCGCTGCTTGGAGAGGATATATGTAGCGGATGAATGTTTGCCGGCGCTCACCTCACGACAAGACGACTCTTTGTCGTGTGCTGATCCCCGAGTATAACTCTGCATTATCCATCGTACTTACGTTGAATATTCCCGAAATTAACACACAGTGGCTTGTAAATGCTGGTGATCAATATCTGAGGTATATTATTGGAAAACGTAACTGGCGTGCTGTCAGGTATGAGCGTTCCGCTGAATATGTAAGCGCACAAAACTGATTTACATCGTAGTGTATACCCGTAGCATGAAAATCTGAGGAATTGGTGGTTACGGAGACACTGCTAGTAAATTCAGGGGAGCGTAACTACAATCAGGGTCATGCATACGCCAGTTCCGCGACGCTGGCCTGTGACACACACCAGACCGAATATACCACACTAAGATCGCGTCAGAAACATTTACACTCTCGTAAACACACCCCATTTGCGAACAGAGTGACTGCGTCAAATAACCATAGATTTCCAACTACCGCAAACGCTAAATCTCAGTCGTGAACATGCCGCAAAAGCAGCGGCGGCAGTGGGGAGCGGGACGGAGACTCCCGCGCCTGCTTTCGAAACGGGCCGCTAGGGGGGATTTCAGTGGCGCCCCTACTAAAATCCCTAAAATTACTAAGGTAGCGCCAACTTCTCCCTTCTCATCCGCTGCCCTCCTCTTTTTCTCTCCCCTCACCCGCGGCGCCGCGGTCCCTTTAACTCCGCGGCGGGGCCGCCATTTTTGTTGGCTTCCTCAGCGCAGACGCCCTCGCAACGCTTCGGGCCACTCGCTGCAGTTTTTCGTGCAGTTTGCTCTTGTTTTGGCGCCGCAATCGCTCTTTGGTACAATTAATAGTATTTCTAGAGCCCCGTTTTACCAACACGCATTCAGTGAGGCTGTTTTGTTGTATATTTTTGTCTAGAAGGGGATATTTGCGGGGTGGATGCCGCGGGCGCATACGGACAGCGCGGTGTTTGTTTACGTGTGCGGCATGCTCAGGATAGTTTGTGAACGCGAAAGGATCGAACGTGGACGTTTCAAACTGCTCGGTTACATAGTATTTCTAAAGCCCCGTATTACCAACACGCCCTAAGTGAGGCTGTTTTCTTGTATATTTTTGTGTAGAAGGGGATATTTGCGGGATGGATGCCGCTGGCTCATACGGACAGCGCGGTGTTTGTTTACGTGCGCGGCGTGCTCAGGATAGTTCGTGAACGCGAAAGGATCGAACGTGGACGTTTCACATTGCTCTGTTACAGTAATTCCGTCCTTGCATTTGCGTGATTAAGTTGTCGTCGTGCAAGCGCTGCACAGAGGGCTTACGCATGGTTCGCGGTGACCTTGGTTCGCGGCAGTTGGAGCGCTGCGCTGGTTTTTTGCGTTCGCATTTTCTGCGTTAGTTGTAGATCATTAGGCAGCGCTCAGTATGCGTCCCGCATTAGCTACTGACATTCATGCCACCTTAGTTTCGTGCACTTTCCGGTGCTTTGACGCTGTTGCAAAATATATGTCACCTTCACGTCATTATAGGCTGCTGTCAGGGTCAAAGTTCTCACGTCTCCTCGTTGGCCTCGCCCATGACGGCTGTACTTTTGGCAATGCGTCCGTGGCATAGCAATGTTCGTGCGATTGGCGTTCACAATTACTTCGAGTAAGGCCCTGTCGGGCATATCTGGAAAAGGCTGGCACGAAGAACGCGCACTTAAAGAATGCGCTCAGCTTACAATTAGCTGTAGTGCCCAGTTCTATAATAACTACCCTATTCCAAGGCCAGAAACGCACTAACAAGCGCAATTGTGAATCCTTGTTATGCGGTACAGCTAACATTGATTCATGTGTGGGATCTGATAAATTACAACTTGCTACAGCCGAGCTGGCCGTGACTGCACTGACCTTATTCGAGCAGCCGAAGGCACAACAACTCGGCATCGCGAAGCTATATAAAGTGACGCCGACGCAACACTTGCTTGAAACGAGCAGCTGACTTTTCGGTTGTTATACGCTGGCGGCTTCGATAAGGCCTGCTCCGAGGCAGCTGAGCCTAAAATGGCGAATTTAAATGGACAGTGGCGGCGAAGAGAAGAAAATACAAACAACGCGGGGACGAGGTACTACGTCACTGGCCGTTGGCCAATGGCGCGCGGCGTTCGCCGGCGAAAAAGAAAATGGCTAAAAACGAAGGAGGAAAGGAGCGCGGGCGAGGGTGAAAGGCGGCGAGATCTAAAGATGGCGCTACCTTAGTAATTTCAGGGACCTTACCGACCTTAGCCCCTACAGGCCGCGCTCGAGGCGTATGGCCGAAGTTCTGCCTCAAGGTTGGGCGTGAAATCTGCCAATCTAAAAAAGAATCTCCAATCAAGGTCGCAACAGCAAATTCGCACAGTACCTTACGTTTAGTGTTGCGAAGTATCAGTTGAAATAAGAACATGGCCTGGAAACTGTGCCAGATGATCATCTAATAAGCGCTGTAACATGCGTACAGGCAGCAGCTTGGCACTCTTCGGAAATATGCTATCCACCTGATTGATTAATTGTAGGGTTTAACGCGCCGACGCAACGCAGGCGATGAGGCGCGCCGTAGTGGAGGGCTCCGGATTAATTTCGACCACCTGGGGATCTTTAACGTGCGCCGAAATCTCGTACACACTGGCGTTTTTGCTTTTCGCCTCCATCAGAAAAGCGGCCGCCGCGGCCGGGAATCGAACCCGCGACCTCGTGCTCAGTAGCGCAACGCCTTAGCCACTGAGCCACCGCGGCGGGTTGCTATCCACCTGGACAAGCACCTGATTACACCCGGCATATAATGTGTACCTGTAAAGAGAAGTGCCCGGCTGACTGACTGACTGACTGACTGACTGACTGACTGACTGACTACCTCCCTCACTCACTCACTCACTCACTCACTCACTCACTCACTCACTCACTAACTCATTCACTCACTTATTCCTCAACGCCCAGCCAAAACTGCCACACAGATACTTGAAAATTTTGGAGAACATTCGTACCATGACTTAGGGCTCACTAAGGCAGGATTTCCCGAAATAGTGCTGTTAAGCAAGGAAAAAGGGGAAATTGTATTTCGGAAATCTGTCATTATCCCGCTCACCCGTCCAAGTGCTTTGTCATGATATGTGTACGTCTTAATAATATCTAGAAAGTAGTTTTGCGGTTTTCCCTTGATCAAGACTATTGGGCCTATCCTGCATTCCGGAACAAATTCGGTTTTCTGAAAAATATTCGAATAAACGTTTCACTATTTGATTTATCCAGTTGGTTTTTGCTAATACATGTTACTAAAAAATAGACCAAATCTATTTTGAGGATTTCACACGGCAACGCTGGTAAAAAGGCAAATTGGATTGGAAAACATTTATTGAGCATAAAAGTGGGTGGCTTTCTTAGTCCAGATAGCAGAAAGCTAGCGCAGCTGCTTGGGCGCGAGTGATGAGGTGTTCTTGATCCTCGCACGTGAGCTGGCCAGCTCGCTCTCCCACTGCTCAGGGGATGGGAAAGGGAGAGGAGTTTGGCGCGTAGGGGCATTCCCAGACCAGGTGGTAGGTAGTGTTTGGGACGGAGCGAGAAGGGCAGTTGTAGGGGTAAGTGGAGGGGGAGATGTAGTGGAGTATCGTGGAGTTGTAGAATGTGTTGGTCTGCAGTCGACGCCAAATGCGAGCCGCCTGTGTGCTGAGGGATGGGTGAGGAGGAGGGTATTGAAGCCGCAGTTGGCGATAATGATATAAGATTTCAGTGTATCGGGGAGGGACCGGGGGATAGATGGAGGGTTCGGAAAGGTCCTTTTCCGTCGACGAAAACGCCCGGAATGTAAGAGCGCGGGCAGCGGCGTGTGCCGCCTCGTTTCCCTCGAGGGAAGAATGGCCTGGTGCCATACAATCTCGAAGTGGGGGGATCCTTGATTGAGGATAGTATCTTCAGTGCTGAGGGAGAGATGCGGCCTGTACAGTAGTTGCGGCAAGCCTGTTGCGAATCTGTTAGGATCGCCACGTAGAGGAAGCTGTGGTCGCTGATAGAGCGATGACTGTCTCTTCAGCCGTCGTGGTGCTTGCGTGGAGAAGGCTGAGGGAGGTAACATTGACAGATTTGGAGCCGACGACAACCAGTGCGTGAGCAGGGCGGGATGTATCCGGAGCGACGTCCGTGTATCGGGTGTCCGGTTTGTTGTGGTATTCGGCTCGGAGGCGGGTGACGCGGGCCTGTCTTCTGCCTTGATTGAAGGAAGGGTGCATGTGTTTGGGGATGGAAGACACGAAGATATGAGCGCGGAGTGACGGAGGGATACGCTGGGGGGTGTCTAAAGGAAGAAGAGTGGGGTAGCCTAGTTTATAAAGTACCGTGCGACCCGTAGGGGTGAGGGCAAGGCGAGTGAGTTGCTGGACCCGCTTTGCTTCGAGGAGCTCAGAAAGAGAATTGTGGATACCTAATTGCAGAAGGCGGGCAGTAGGCGTGAAGGCAAGGAAGCCGAGGGCGATTTGGTATGATTTCCTAATAATGGCGTCTAATTTAGCATGTTCCTTTGGTTTGAGGTTGACGTAGGGAGTACCATATGTAATGCGGCTGATCAGTAGGGCTTGTACAAGACGGCAGGTGTCTGGTTCTTTTAGGCCATGGCGCTGGGTGCAGATTCTTCTGATGAGATGTGTGAACTGGGTGACTGTGACATGAAGTAGTGGGAGAATCGCCGTCCCAGAGCCATCTGCGTGGGTCGTCACACCAAGTATACGGAGTGAGGGCACTTGGGGAACGGGCGTAGAATCGATCGTGACTGACGGATCCGGAGTGGGGTTTGGAGGACGGCCTCAGGTGCGGGCTCGAAGAACGATGAGTGCAGATTTATGTGGTGCACATGTCAGACCACGCTGTTGCAGGTACCTGAGTGTGCAATCAACGGCTTGATGGAGAATATCTTGTTGATCTCCGGGAGATCCTGCGTTAGTCCAGAACGTGAGGTCATCCGCGTAGAAAGCGTGCTGAAGGTTGGGGATGGCCCAAAGCTGGGCTGGGAGTTGAAGGTCTATGTTAAAAAGGAGTGGGGAGATTACACAACCCTGTGGTGTTCCTTTCGGTGGAGTCGGGAAAGGGTCAGACTGGAGGGGGCCAATACGAAGCGTTGCGGTGCGGTTCTTGAGAAAGCCCCGGACGAAGTTGTATGTGGCCTCCCCGCAGTTGGTTGTTTGCAGCCCTTGGAGTATAGCTGTATGCGTGACATTATCAAATGCTCCTTGTACATCTAATGCAAGTATGGAACTGGGGTGCGTTTTGCTTAAAATTTCGATAATTTGCTCTTTAAGTTGTAAAGGCACATGTTGGGTAGACCGGTGTGCTCGAAATCCAAACATCGTATGAGGATAGAGGTCATTGTCCTCCAGGAATGCCGTTCGGAAGTGAACGAGGTGCTCGAAGAGTTTACCCACGCATGATGTGAGGGAAATAGGGCGAAGTTTGTCAATGGAGATTGGTTTGTGCCATTTCGGGAAGAGGGTGATGTCGGCGTGGCGCCACTGAGGAGGAAGGGTGCCGGCTGCCCAGTGCTTGTTGAAGAGGGCAAGGAGGGAGTTCAGGGTGTCTTCATCGAGATTTCGTAAGGTCTTGTTGGTTACTCGATCTTTTCCAGGGGTGACATTGCGCGTGATGTGGGCGAGGGCTTGCTTCAATTCTTGAATCGAGAAGGGGGCATCAAGCGCAGGGTTCGGTGTACCCATGTAGTCGTTAGATGGAGGAGGTGGCGGGGTTTGCGGGGAACCAAAAACTTCGTGCGTAGGGTGTCTAGATGGTGGGCAGGGGGATGGGGGTAGTTATGAATCACACGTAAAATGTGATGATACCTGGCAGTCTTGGAGTGTTTTGAGCCCAGCAGATGTCTCAGAATACGCCACGCACGTTTTGTGCTAAGCGTACCCTGCAGCTCGTCGCAGAATGAGCTACAATTTTGGGTTTGTAGGGTTCGAGCGTATTCCGAGGCACGCTGGGTGACTTCAGCGATGCGGCGCTTTAGCGAGCGATTGTGCGTGCGCGTCTTCCAGTGGTTTACTAAGCCTCATCGGGCTTCCCACAAATGTGCAAGATGGGCGTCCACAGAGGGATTGGCTGTAGTGAGGGGGATAACTTTTGTGTACTTCTGAACCAGGGACAGAAGTTGCGATGTCCATTCTTCGAGGTCCGTGATGTCATCTGGCAGGGAGGTGGGGTCCTTGCGGAACGAGGACCAATCGGTGAGCGTAGCGTGACCGATTTTACGCTTGAGGGGAAGGCAGCGAATAGTGAGCGCCAGAATGTGATGGTCACTCCCCAAAGTATCCGCTAGTCTCTGCCACTCTAGGTGAGGGGAATTCCGAGCGAAAGTCAGGTCGGTGTTGGTGTCGCGTGAAACACTGTTCCCTATATAGGTCGGGAGGGCTAAGTCGTTGCACAGCGTGAATTCATGGTGCTGCGTTGCGTGAAGGAGGGCAGTGCCTTTCCTTCTGGCTTGGTTATAACCCCATGAGTGGTGAGGGGCGTTGAAATCCCCAACCAGAAGAAGAGGGTTAGAGCCGGCTTTTTGTGTAGCCATCAGGAGGAGGGGGTCGATATCCTTAAGCGGGTGTTGCGGGGGACTGTACACGTTGAGGATAAAGAGGCTGTGTTGACCCGGGTGAGTTGGAAGAATCTCGACGAAAGTGTGGTTAATGGATGAAGGGATATCATGCTGCTGCGCCGTGAATGTTTTAGAGACGAACACTGCTGTGTGATGAGAGGGATCCTGGGTGAAACATTCGAAACCACGTAGCATTGGGGTTGGCGTATCGGTTTCCTGGAGGCGCAGAGACAATTTAGAACTTTACGTGTGAGATCGTGTGGACTTTTAAGTCACCACGCAAAGCTTCGTGTTACTTTTTTTCATCATCATCACTAGCCTATCTACGCCCACTGCAGGGTAAAGGCCTCTCCCATTATTCTCCAATTACCTCGGTCATGTGCCAACTGTGACCAATTTATCCCCGCAAACTTCTTGATCTCATATGCCCATCTAACTTTATGCCGCCCCCTGCAACGCTTGCCTTCTCTAGGGATCCACTCTGTTACCCTTAATGACCAGCGGTTATCTTGCCTTCGCATTACATGCCCTGCCCACGTCCATTTCTTCTTATTATTTTATTCTAATATGTCTTTAACACCAGTTTGCTCCCTGACCCACTCCGCTCTCTTCTTGTCCCTTAATGTTACACCTATCATTTTCCGCTCCATTGCCCGCTGAGTCGTTCTCAATTTAAGTTGAACCCTCTTAGTGAGCCTCCACGTTTCTGCCCCGTAGGTGAGTACCGGTAAGATGCAGCTGTCATACACTTTCTTCTTCAGCGACAATGGTGGGCTGCTATTCATTATCTGAGAATGTCTGCCATATGCACCCCGCCCCATTCTGATCCTTCTAATTATCTCTGCCTCATGGTTGGGATCTGGGGTCACAACTTGGCCTAAGTAGATATATTCGCTTACCACTTCCACTGCCTCGCCACCATCTCAAACTGCTGTGCTGTCCCGAGGTTATTGATCATTACTTTAGTTTTCTGTATATTAATTTTCAGGCCCACGGTTCTACTCTGTTCGCCCAGTGCGGAAAGCATGCTTTGCAATTCGTCCCCCGAGTTACTTAGCAAGGCAACGTCATCAGCAAATCTGAGGTTACTGAGGTATTCTCCATTAACCCTTACTCCCACCTGTTCCCAACCCAACGTTCTGAATACTTCTTGTAAGCATGCTGTGAATAACATTGGAGAGATTGTGTCTCCTTGTTTGACACCCTTCCTTATAGGTATTTTACTGCTCTCCCTATGGAGGATGATGGTAGCTGTAGACCCATTGTAGATATCCTCTAGTATTCTTACATAATGCTCATCTACCCCCTGGTTCCGTCATGCCTGAATGACTGCTAGGGTTTCGACCGAGTCAAATGCTTTCTCATAATCTATGAAGGCTATATATAGGGGTTCAGTATACTCAGCGCACTTCTCTATCACCTGATTGATCGTGTGAATATGGTCCATTGTTGAATAACCTTTACGGAACCCTGCTTGTTCTTTAGGTTGACTGAAATCTAAGGTTGCAGAAATTCGGTTAGCGATTACCTTGGTAAATACCTTGTAGACGACTGACAGTAAGCTGATCGGCCTGTAATTTTTCAAGTCCTTCATGTGGCCTTTCTTATGGATTAGGATGATGTCCGCGTACTTCCAAGATTCCGGTACCATTGCGGTCATTAGGCATTGCGTATACAGGTTTGCCAGTTTTTCAAGTACAATTTCTCCGCAATCCTTCAAGAGGTCTGCTGTTATCTGATCCTCACCAGGTGCTTTGCCTCCTTTCATTTCTTTCAAAGCCTTCCTTACTTCTTCGGTTGTTACTGGTGGGATGTCTATCTCATCTGAACTACTGTCTCGTTTGGCATTATCCTGTATGTCCCGGCTACTGTACAGATCCCTATAGAACTCTTCGGCCACTGTGACTATTTTATCCCTATTTGTGATGACATTGCCTTGCTTATCCTTAAGTGCATACATCTGATTTTTCCCCACGCCAAGACGTCTCTTCACTGCTTTCAGGCTACCTCCGTTCTTTACAGCGTATTCGATCCTCTCCATATTATACTTCCGTATGTCAGCTGTCTTACGCTTAGTGATTAACTTCGAGAGCTCGGCTAATTCTATTCTGTCAGCTGCGGTAGAGATTCTCATGGTTTGCCGTTTCCTGATTAGATCCTTCGTCTCCTTTGAAAGTTTACCAGTATCCTGTCTAGCCATAGTGCCCCCGACTTCTACTGCACACTCCGTGATAATGCGTGTAAGGTTGTCGCTGGCTTCCCGTGTCGTAAGCTCGGCTTCCTTTTTTTCTTTTTCTCGGCTTCCCACCGGGCGGGTGCCCTAACATCAGCACCTGGTCTCCAATAAAGTTTATTCATCATCATCATCTCGGCTTTGTCTTTTAATCTCTTCGATTCCCCTCTTTCTTCTGCCCTACTTCTTTTAGGGCCTTTACTCCCTTCTCCCCATCCCCGCAGAGTAGCATGCAGGCGGGAACATGCCGGCAAATCTCTCTGGTTTCATCTAATAAAGAGCTCTCTCTCTCTCTCTCTCTCTCTCTCTCTCTCTCTCTCTCTCTCTCTCTCTCTCTCTCTCTCTCTCTCTCTCCTGGAGGGCAATAACGTCTGGGGGAGATTGGCATATGTAATGATCGAGCTGGGCTTTTTTACTGTTATATGACTGGCAATTCCATTGATTTTTTTTAAATGACCCAAGTGACGAGCCGCAAAGACCTAGCAAGGGACATCAACGCCTAGCCAACTTGCTTATTCAAACGGCTTCAAGTTTCATGACCGCATTCTTATTGTATTATAAATGCCCATAAATTGCTATAATTTTTAGAAATTACACCATAAATTGATTTTATATATATATATTTTTAAAGCAGTCCAGTTCAGATATTGAACTGGTTTTGTTGATATAGGCAACTTGCACAGGTATTTAAATACTGCTTTAGAAGACTTTTTTATAACACCCACCTCGTAGGGACGATCAGGATTTTAAGAAAATCGCTTGCTTTAACAAATTACTCAATAACTAAACAGCCCATTGGTATATCCAATTCGTTTTTGCTTGCATGTGCCACCCATACAGTTGTCCAAAAACCAATTTCACGATTTTGTCCTAAGACGCGTTTCAAGACGCGACCGGGATTTTTGAACTTGCACCTCTCTTGATGTGGAATTCAGTTCCATTTTCCCGCGTTCGCATAGCCCGCGCCGTCTGTTGGGAGTTTCGGCAACCACGCACCTCCCCGTACCAGTCCGTATTTTAGATGCGAAGCATCTCATGCTCGGGGCTGTGTCCCTCCCTCCTTTGTCGTTGTTGTCCGCCGTCCGCACACCCACTGCGCATGCCTGGCCAGGCACCGCTAATTATCATTGTGGCAGGATGCCCGTAGGGTTTGGCCAACCAAAGAATCAATCACGAGATAACTTCGCGTTCAACCACCGTCGTCATCTTCCCGTAGGGGAACCCTGAGTACCACACCCCCCCTGCGCATGCCTAGCCAGGCACCGCTGATGATTGTGACAGGATTCCCCCAGGGATTGGATTAGATGCGAAGCATCTCATGCTCGGGGCTGTGTCCCTCCGTTCCTTGTCGTTGTCCGCCGTCCGCACACCCACTGCGCATGCCTGGCCAGGCACCGCTGATGATCATTGTGGCAGGATACCCCTAGGGTTTGGCCAACCAAAAAATCCATGACGAGATAGCTTCGCGTTCAACCACCGTCGTCATCTTCCCGTTGGGGAACCCTGAGTACCACACCTCCACTGCGCATGCCTGGCCAGGCATCGCTGATGATGATTGTGGCAGGATGCCCCTAGAGATTGGTCAACCAATGAATCCATCAGAGATAGCTTCACGTTCAACCACCGTCGTCATCTTCTCGTAGGGGAACCTTGAGTAGTATGCGAGGCATTCTTCCTCTCCTCTCCGACACTCCTCTCCTCTCCGAACTCCTCTCCGGGATTGCGCAACGAATGGCAATACCTGCGGCTCCGCGCGCGATAATGCGAAGCAGCTTAGGGTTAGAGACTTGACTGTAGCCGCTGCATACTCCGCTGGGGGCGCCACTGTAGCTCCGCGGTATAAATGACGCGCGCGCGCGCTCCGCTACCCTCATTCTCCTCCCGCAACGCCGCGATCGAACTGAAAACTGATGGTAACTTGAGTCGACCCCATGGCTGCTTCTCATACTACTCAGGGTTCCCCTACGGGAAGATGGTGAAATTTTTCCATTTACGACACGCCCCCGGTAGGAGCCCATGTCTCGACAGCACGCGGAAGTTTCGAATTGTGTAAAACTACGGTGAGGGAAAACTGGGTAGAAGTTGTACCGAATATTTTCTGAGAGTGGGTTGATCGAGATTTTATGTCAGTTGGAGTTTTTAGGAAATGTATTGAAGATTGGTTACTCCAATAAGAAATCTAAACACACTGTCCAGGCACGGGGAATGTGGACATAGCCAGTGAGGACATAGCCAAAGCCAGACCAGTGCTGTACGGTCAGTTCATCAGAATATTCCCGGCATTCCTAATCTGGCGCTACAAATCTCGAGTGAGGAGACATGACGCATTTGTTCCGGCGCTATCGCGAGGTGGTTGTCAACACAGGTGGGGCCCCGTGCGGGTAAGCTTATTCTAGAATGTATTGCAGCGCTCCACATGCCCAGAGACATGTGACGTACCTGTGTCAAAAATGTCAAAATCTTCTGTGGAGTTCTGATACTTGGCGAGTTTCGCGCGCAAATAGTTGCCGCTGATTCAACGACGCGGAAACTTAAATGAGGAGGCATTTTGTGAGTATAATGACCCCTGCGTAGTGCTTCTTCGGTATCCTCCCTAGTCACATTCAAGGGTCCTCCAATCCATGCGATGTCTGGTACCCGTGTCATCATTTGTGTAGGGAGAGATGATTCCGTGAGGAGAGTGAATTGGTTATTTTCTACAAAAGAGTCCAATCTAAGCCCGAGTGGCACCACACCATCGTAGTCCCAGATGGTATGAGGTCAAGTAAACCAAGGATGAAAACGGCATTGCAAGTGGTCAAAGTGAAAACGGGAATCAAAGGTGCAGAAAGGTGTTTAGCGCCCTAGCAGACGTTGATAATGGCAAGGCGGTTGTCGCCTAATATTGTAGGAGTGGTGATACAAATTCTCTTTCGTGGGTGCGCTTAAAAGCCTCGTATCACTTTGGGTGGTACCTTCGTAAAAATAGGTGAGTGTTACTGTAGTTGTTGTATGATATTGGCACTGCCTCAGCGACGATGGGTGATACATTTAATAGCCTTGGAGGGGAAAGCTTCCGCCCGCTTCCTGAATGAAGAATATATCTCGGTGGGTATTAGTGGAAGACATACATTGTTCCCCCGGCAAATGCCAGGCGGTGGAAGGATTGGGAGTCAATGCCGCGTTCCTAAAGGGGGATTCAGACAGAGGATAAAATCCATCCTGCGTGTCACTTGACTCCGCGTCACGCGTCCATGCGGGCGATTCCGCAGCCGGCACAAGCGCGGGCTGCTAGCCGTTGGGAGCGTCGTTGCTGGAATCGGGAACCAGTTTTCCAAGCTGCACAGACGACTCCCGACTCGTCGGGGAATCCTTGTCTGTTCGCGCAATTATCTTCACCCGTCTGACAACTCTGCTTTCGTTACGATTGGTGCCTCGTGGCCCTATCCTCAATTACATATATTCACAGTGAATTCGCGGTTTTTTGCGTCAGCTGTAAGCAATCAGAGACGTAAAAACGTACAGCAAGGGGCCGGACACTTCGGCTAGTTTGGCATTCGAAATTAAGTGCCGCCATGACGCTGGTAGCCACGCGAAAATCCCGCATCGTTTGCATACGTGGCTTTATATTTACAACATACGCAGCATTAAAGTAAAGTGATGCTATTCCGCGCAGAAATAAAATGTGTTCTCGTCTATTTCCTTTTTTGACATCCTATTTATTTGTTTAGTCGCTTCCTTCATTGGGCCGACGGGCGGCGCTTTCGCTCTGATCTCTTCTGCTGCCATCCTGTTCGTCTGCTAATGCCGCTTTCACTGTGTGCACGTGTAAAACTTTTGTAGTATGCCTTGAAGGTGCAACGTCTGGTGTCTGCGAGTGCTGACGGGCTCAGAATGTAAGCGAAACTGAGAATAGGACACAATGAATGCTGGGCTGCTGTGTGGTGCGAAACCTCTGGGAGGAATAGCGCAGCGAAATTTTTCCGCTTCCCAGCGGACGGCAGGTCAGCGCGCTTTTTATTCAGTCAAAGATATGAAGAAGCAAGCGCTATCCTTATCAAAAAAGCTGCAGGGCGAACGGAGAAACCTTCCGCTGTTGCTTTACAGTAGATTCTTTTGTTTGGTACAACGCATTTTTCAGTAATGTTGTGGGCATATGAAGATACTTGTCCACAGTTTCTCATGAGCAGAGTGATGGCAGCCGACACGCAGACGGAAATTTCGCTTCGGTGTCGGTTTGGTGAGCGGTTGCTCTTTATTTTCTTTCCACCAGAGAAAAGCTTGGAAATTATTTGCGTTTATTTCATGTACAAGTAATGCGAACAATTATGTTCGCCTTATCTGCCTAAATGGTTCTTTGTCGAACCGTTTTGGCTTTAGAGCGTTCCGACGACCAGCTTCTTATAGTAAAATTACCACCTCTGAATGTTTATTAAGACGAAAGAAGCCCTAAAATAATTTACACGGAAGTTGACCGCTTGCGTTCTGTGTTACGAGAAGTTCAAGTTACCTGCGTGACGGCCGAGCTGCGCTTCGCTTTTCAACCTGTGCTAGGACACAATTTTTTGTAATTTGTTTGCAGTCTCAATATTTGTTTTGCTTTTACGTGTTGTTTATTGATATTTATGGTGGTATTTCTTCCATTTCCTAGGTGCTGAATTACGCAGAAAGTTCACTAGCTATAAAATGTTTTTGGGCGAGCAAGTTTACAAGAATAAAAATATGGAGCGGTTGTTAATGGTGCTTGAAATGTGCTGGCATGTATTGAACTTCTTCGCTTGCGATACGTTGCTAATAAAATCAGTGAATAAACCACATTTCCCGCCTACTCCTTTTTCTTGCCCAAACAAAATTGTCACACTTCAGGGCGTGCTGGCTCGCGCGTATTGAACTAACAAAGATTTCCGAACAAATGTTTTGTGCACGTTCTGAGAGTCCAAGCAAATTAGCAACTGAAAACTGTCGAAAACAACATGTGGAGCAACAACACAAATCCACGGAATGAATGATGATAAGTGGGGCGAAGCTCGAGAGGGGGAGGTCATCGGTAACCGTAACTCTCCCGTGAAAGTTCGCCCATTACATCATTAAGAAAGACGTAAGACTGTGTGCGTACATTGTACAAATCAACTTTTATTTTCGGAGTCAATGCTCCCAGGCCCAGACCTGGTGAAAGACCCCGCGCCATCGAGGACTACCCCGCACCTCCACCACAATTTGTCACGTAGGATGGGACACAACGGTAAAGAAAGAACTTTTATTTAGGGCGAACTTGTGCCCGAACAAGACGAGAGGAAACGAGCAAAGGTCCTTGCGTCTCGTTCGATCTCCGAGAACGACTGCCTGCGTTCGTGGCGTGATCTCTTGCGTGATCTCCCCCTCGCAGTGCACGTGCGCTCGCGCCTCCGTTGGCGAACACAGACAAGCTCGCGCTCCCGGTGCCGAGTTTGCGCTGCCGGTTGCAGCCGGTTCTTGCGCGTGCAACGCGGCCCAGTTTGCGACATCTCCAAAAGCATGCGGCGGTCACGTACCACGAGACACAAGGGATGGACAGACCCATGGCTTTGGGAGCTTCGCCCCTAAAATTGCGCCCACCTCCCCTCGAAGGGAACCCTGTGTAGATGCGACGCATCGTGGGGTTCACTTGGTGTTTCTGTTGGATTGATTCTGAAATCGCGTGAAACGTGTCGGGAACGCGTATGATTATTATGTTTTATGATTATTATTATGTTTTATTGGCCAATCTTGGTCAATCTCTCTAAGTGGTATGCTTGGGGCTTCGCTGTCGCAACGACCTTTACTCCACCATTGTTGCTGTAAGTGGGAGCTTCTTTTCTTTTATTGCAAGTGTTAATCATTGCCCCATCATGCGTTGTATCAGTAGCATCTTGACGCAGCGTGAATGAGTCAAGGATATAAGGCGCGTTCGTAGCATTTGATAGAGAGAGAGAGAACAACCTTTATTAATGCCTGCAATTAGGAGCGAGCCCCGAAGGGGCGAGCCTCTAAGACGCGGCCACGGCGTCGTGTCGGCGTGCTCTACTAGCCGCTGCCAGACCACGCACCGCAGGTCCCGGGGTGTTCCCGGATCCCGCAAGCACGATCAAAGGCATCTGGTGTTCGAGGGCTGCCTCCACTTGCTGGACGGCCCGGAGTTGTGAGTCATATGTGGATGACATCATGCCTTCCGTGATGGTCGGGGGGAGCTGCGTCTGTGTGGCAGCCTCATGCGGGTGCAGTTCACAGTCCCACAGTATGTGGGCCATCGTTGCTCTAGCTGACTCACACACACGGCACACATCGGACTCGTAGATTTCAGGGCACACGTGCACCCCTAGCACCGGGGTCAGGAGAGACCCGGTTTGCAGTTGGCGGTATAGCACCGCTTCTTTCCTTGAAAGTCTTGGGTGAGGCGGGAGACTCGTCCGTCGATTGTGGCGGTACCATGCCAGGATGTTCCCGTACCTCGTGATGGGGGCACACTCGGGAGTCGCCGCCCGCTCAACAGACGTGGCCGTTGCGTCGTCGTCCGCCGCGCGGAGTGTGAGCGCGCGCGCAGCGGCGTCGGCCGTCTCGTTGCGCTTGGCGAGACCCGCTCTGGTGTGGAGGGGGCCCGCGTGTGCGGGGAACCACCGCAGAGTCACTGGGGTGGTCGGGGGATGCGTGGCACTAAGCACTCTCACAGCACTGGGACTCACTGTGTTTGTGGCGTATCTAAGCACTGCAGTTCGCGAGTCACTGAGTACTGCTGTGCACGTCGGGTCCACCATGGCCAAGGCAATGGCCATTTCCTCTGCCTGGTGTGGGTCCGCTGCGGCGAAGCTGCCCGCACTGCGTGTGTCTCCGGTGACGGCGTCCACCACCACCGCTGCGTAGGTGCCCGGTCGGTGCGGGTATGCCGCTGCGTCGGCGTATTTGGCTCCTCTGTCGTTGGCATATAGAGTTGTGAGGGCACGGGCCCGTGCAAGCCGCCGTTCGCTATGCTCCGGGTGCATGTGCTTGGGGATCGTGCTAACGGTGAGTCGCCGTGCCGTTGTCGCTGGTAGTGGGACGGTATCCTCGGGCTGGGTGGCCAGGGGAGTCACGCCAATTGTTTGCAGGATTGATCGTCCGGTATGTGTCTGGGACAAGCGTTCGTATTGTGCTGTTCTCTGGGCGTCGATGATCTCGTCGAGGGTGTTATGGACGCCGAGCTCAAGGAGCCTGTCGGTGCTCGTGCTCTGCAGTAAGCCAAGTGCCGCCTTGTAAGCTTTACGAATGGTCGCATCCAGCTTTGCACGCTCCGCTGCGGTCCAATTAAGGTACAGGTGCCGTCATAAGTAATTGGAACACGGGAGCTGTGGACGAACCGCATCGGAGCGCCGTGTAGCTGCACCGGCGGTAAACGAAAGAACGAGAACACGCATGCGCGGCTGCCGACGGCGATAGCCCATCTATACCTCTCAAACCACTTTTTTGAACCTACCTTCAAGCATTGTTCGCAGCATACTGGTCTCGGTGAAGGCGCTGATAGCTGAGACGCATCTGACAGCGTCTCTGGCACACGTCCAGCAAATGCGAGCTGCCGGAGAAGTGGCTCGCGCTATCACGGGAATCAGCAGTGAGTTTTTCTATCAAGTATTTTTAGGTGTGTACGCTATCAGCGCCATCGCAGAAACAATTGTGCTTCGAATTATGCTTGAAGCCAGGTTTAAAAAAAGTGATTTGAGAGGTATAGATGGGCTATCGCCGTCGGCAGGCGCGCATGCGTGTTCTCGTCCTTCTATTTACCGCCGGTGCAGCTACACGGCGCTCCTATGCGGTTCGGCCACAGCTCGTGTGCTCCAATTACTTATGACGGCACCTGTACGCCGCCACGTATGCGATGTGACTGCTCGCAAAAGAGTGGACGAGCCTGGTGAGGCTGTCCTCTTTCATGCCTTTCCTGCGAGTGGCCCCTCTGCGGATTAGGCGTATTGCCGCTGCTACCTTGGCGGTGATTTTGGTGACCGTGGCGCAGTTGCTGCGCCGGCTGTCGAGGAGCATCCCTCTCGTAGGGTCCTCACATGGGGGATCGTGCTGCTGCTCATCGTGCGTATAGTGATGTCTGCTGGTGCTGGGACCTTGGTGCGGGCGTGTCTCGGTGGGATGATGAGCAGCTTCGACTTGGAAGGAAAGCAGAAAAGGCCCGTCCCTTGCAGTCTTGTTTCGATGGTAGTCACCGCCTTCTGTAACGTGTCTTCAATGTGGCCGTCACTGCCACCGGCGACCCACAGCGTTATATCGTCGGCGTAAATCGTGTGGTCGACGCCGGGTACGCAGGCGAGCTCGGTGGCCACTCCGATCATCACAAGGTTGAAGAGGAGCGGGGAGATCACCGAGCCCTGCGGAGTACCGACGCTTCCTAGGGACTTCTGTGGGAGTTGGAGATCGCCGGCGTGGATGGTAGTTGTGCGGTCCGTCAGAAAGTCTCTAATGTAGGCGTACGTCCTGCTACCCATGTTCAGGTGGGAGACCTGTTCAAGGATAGCGGCGTGGCGTAGCCTATCGAAGGCGCTTTGTAGGTCCAGCCCCAGCACCGCCCGGTTGTCCAGGGTACGGGTGGGATCGTCAGTTATTTCGTGCTTAAGTAGGAGCATGGCCTCCTACGTACTGAGCTTGGCTCGGAACCCTATGATCGTGTTGGGGTATAGTGCGGAGCCCTCTAAGTATAGCAGGACGTGTTCCAGTACTTTCCCGACACATGAGGTTAGGGAGATGGGTCGTAGGTTGTCGATATGCGGCGGCTTTCCCTGTTTGGGTAGCAGGACCATCTTGGCCGTCTTCCACTGTCGCGGCAGGCGACCGTTTCTCCAGCACGTGTTAAAGTAACGCGTGAGTGCCGTGATAGCCGCGTCGCTGAGGATGCGAAGAGCTTTGTTGCTGACTTTGTCGGGCCTGCTGCCGATCTGCTATTGAGCGTTTGCAGGGCCGCCCGTACTTCCCATTCCTCAATGTCCTTGTCTAGGTCTGCGTTCTCGAGGCCCGCGTACTCGGGGTGGTTGTCCACTGGAGCGGTAGGAAGGTAACGGTCGTTCAGACGCCTGCACACTTCCTGCTCCCCGAGCTCTCCTATGGCCTTCTGCAACGTGCAACTTGATCTCGTCAAGGAGAAAGCGTAGTAGTTGCCACGTTCTGCTCTTGTGCATTTTACCGTCGGCCTCTTGGCATACCGCGTGCCATTGTTGACGGCAGAGCACCTTACTATGTTGCTCAATGGCTTTGTTGAGTAGCGCTACTTTCTTTCGGAGTTTGCGGTTAGTTCGCTGTCTTCGCCACCTCTGCTGTATGGATTGTTTAGCTTCGATGAGGTGGGCTAGCCGGCTGTCCACCTGGGTGATGGAGTCGTCGGTTTCGAGGTCTGTGGTTGCCGCTTCGGTTGCCTGAGCGAGCGCTCGAGACCATGCTTCGATGTCGTCTATGTCCTCGGATGCTTCGAGGGATTGGCGGAACGTGTTCCAGTCGGTGATCCTCTGCGTGCTCGTGGCCGGGGTAGTTGCCGTCGCATTTGTAGGTAGGGTGATCTCAATGATGAAGTGGTCGCTACCGAGGTATCGGCCCGTGTTGAGCCAGTGTGCCATATTTCCGTTGCGTCCTGGCCTGACAAACGTTAGGTCGGGTGTGGTGTCCCTTGTGATGGACGTACCGATGCGCGTCGAGTCGGTGGGGTCGGTGAGAAGATGGAAGCCGGCGTCTGTGGCGTCGTCGATGAGGTCTCGGCCTTTGGTGGTGGTCTTGAGGTAGCCCCAGTCTTGATGCGAAGCGTTAAAGTCCCCGCATAGTAGGACGGTATTGTGCTGTGCCTGTCATAGGGTCTTGTGTATGAGTGCGCGGAACTTCTGTTGGCGATGTGCAGGATTGCTGTACACGTTGACGATGAAGGTGCTCTCTTTGCGTTTCTTGGTACCCGTAACTAGCTCGATGGCGCAGTGCTCTATGGCGCTGCGGCTAAGGATGTCGTGCTCGATGAACGTGATGCCTTTCCTGATCAGGGCACAGACGCCTCTACCCACGCCTTTCCCGGCGTCTCGCGCGCTTGGAGGGCTTGCGTGCATGCGATAGCCAGGGAGGGTTGGCGGGGTCTCGCTGTGCGTTTCCTGAATGAGTATGACGTCTGGTGGACGATTGAGATGCTGTATGTGCTGTTGCAGTACCGCTCGCTTGTTGTTGTAGCCGTTGGAATTCCATTGTCAGATCAGGAGGTCCTTGTGCTTCTTTATCGGTGTTCTGGCCATGTTGGTCGCTGCTGTTGGGTATGGTCGTGATTGCCTGGCATGTCAGTGCATGGTGCTGAGGAACGTTTGGATTTGAAGGAGAGTAGCTTGCATCGCTTGCATGTTGCCTTGCATCGCCTGGCACGTTTGCTCTATTGTTGTGAGCCGGGCCTCGACTGCTGTAAGCTGCTCATCGTGCTGGTCCAGTCGGGCTAGGATGTATGATATCTTCGTGCGCTTGGCGGGTCCTAGCGCTCTTCGTTTGGGAGTAGGTGCGGAGGTCTTGCGTCTCGGGGGTTTGGCTCGGCTGCGGATTTCGTCATCTCGTCGTCGTCTTCAGACAGGTCGTTTTGAGGTACGACTACGCCGGGTGTAGGCAGTGCTGGTTGGGGTGGTGACGTATATGCGTTGTCGTTGTGGTTGGGGCTGTTGCTGTAGAGCCAGGAGCTGCGATAGCTTTGCATTGATGGCCGTGATGGTAGAGTCTTGCTCTGCGACTTTCTGCCGAAGCTGCTCGTTCTCGAGTCGTAGTGCAGCAAACATCTCGTCATGGGGTTGTGAACGTTTGGGCTGCTTGCTTTCCGGCGTGCGGGCGACGTCTGCCCAGGCCGCTCGTTCGCGCGAACGTGACTGCTGCTGCTTGCCTCGACTGGCACTACGTCGACGGCTCTGAGAGCGCCGCCTGCTGCTGCTGCGGTGTCGCGAGCGGCTGCGCCGCGTCGCAGCTGGCGCGTTGCGTGTCGGCAGCTGCGGGAAGGTGGCTAGGCCTAATGGCGGCGGCTGCTGCGCCTCGTGTTTCCGTTCCCATCGCCTTCGTGTTACCACGTATGGCGTCTTGTATCGATTCGTACACCCTGGCGTTCCCGTGGGGTGTTTGCCTCCGCATAGCTTGCAGTGGGGGACACATTCCGTTTCGTGGTTGGGACCTGGATTGACTGTGCCGCAAGCGAAGCACACTTTAGCGTTAGGGTTTGGGCATACGTCGCTCCTGTGCCTCACTTTGCCACATTGCCTGCAGACCTCATAGTGTTGCCTGTATAGGCTGCATTTGACCAGTATACGTAGTTCGGGACTTTCTGCCCAGCGAAGAGGACAATCCCTGTAGTGGAGGTTCCGATGCGGTGGGCCTCCATCGCAAGCGGGTTGGAGGGGTTCACGATGTTAGCTAACAGGTCGTCGTTTGTGTCTTCCACTGCAATTCCACGTCTGATACCCTTTACCGTTCCGGTGGGAGCCGTGCGGTATGCGTGTGTATCGTAGCTCTGCCCTCCGATGGTGAGGGAGCGTACTCGGGCATAACGTGCGGCTCGATCCTCGTCCGGGGTGCTCACGACGATGATGTTTTGGGCCGCGTTCGTGCATATGGTGTCCTCGCTTGCCGTGCTCTTTGTCATTCCCGCCGCCGCGATGACGGCCGACATGAGGGTAGAGGCTACCGTGCGGCCTACATGCATACCGCCGCATGGCCGCATTACGATCTTGATTTCCTCTCGTGGCAGCGTCGGTGGCATGCGTGCTGCCTTCGTAATGTTAGCGGCCACGTGGCGTGCGTACGCGGCCCGGTTGGTTGCGGTAGGTGCTTGTGTTGTGGTTTTGGACTCACCGATGGCAGGGTGGGCCATTCGTTGCTTCACTTGCTTGCCGGACGCCTTCCACCCCTCCGTGTCCGTCGGAGAGAGGTCGGCTCCTGGTACCGCGATTGTCGTTCTTCCGGCACTTCGGTCGACTTGAAATGTAGAATTCTTCGTTGCCGCTGCTTCCGCATCAATCAGTGCGCTGGTGTCCATGTCTGTGGCCATCTCTTCGGCTTTCGCCGGTCCCTCGAGCGGGTTAGGGTTAGGCCGCAAGGCCGCCGCGCTCGGGGCGTACTCGTGCTAGGCCTAAGCTAGGCTTAGCCGGGGTGCCTCGCCGGGCGCACAGAAATCGTCGATAAATTGATGAAATCTCGTACCTCGGGGCCAAATCAGGTATCGTTCTACTCCGTAAGGTGTACTGGACGTAGTGGTGATGAAGAATCGTTGGTCGTAACTAAGTAACGCTGCGTAATTGGGCATTAAAGCGGGAGCCGACGTGAAGTGCGTCTGCACTCTCCGGCGGCCGTAGCGCCCTCCTCATAGCATTTGATTCTGTCTCGGTTTTGTGGCGCAGTGGGAAGAGCACCATGTACCTCGCGTTCCGCCCACAGGGTCATGGGATCGAAACCAGGCGCCGCTAACTATTATTTTTTTTATAGTGTAGGGGGAGGGGTGTGGACGGACAACGCCGTATGGAGGGACAAGGGGAGTGAATGAGATGCAGTCGTATCTAAAATACCAGCGGTGTTTGTTCACGCTTGCGGCACACAAAGACAGTCACGCTCGTTGAGCCCATGGCAGACGATAAGCGGCATGGCGTTTCCTCCTCGCGCATCAACGAAAGCGTTGCCATGGCAGCATCAGTGATTTTCCTGCTGTTATTTGTTTTGACAGTTTGGCTTACCAACCACCAGGGGACAAATTGGCGCTTATGACGCAATTCCCGCTGACCTGGGGGTCTACCAGCTGACTTAGCCGTGGACCGTACGTGGTACAGCTATGACGACGTGCAGTGTAATTTGACGCTTAGCTTATAAACAACACAATCAAGCTATCATACATTGCGCATAAAAGATATATAAAAACTCTTCGCACGTATTATAAAAAGTAGGGTGGCACGTGATGCTGGCAAGAGAAACACACATTTCTTCGGAATAAAATTGGCGTCACCATTGCAGGGCGATCAAGAGAGAGAGAAACAACATCTTTATTGCCTGCGAGAGGTTACCTACTGTCGCCGGCCTCCTGGGGGGGGAGGCAGCGTGTTCGGCCGCTGGCGTTCAAGGGCCGCCAGCGCAAGCTGAACGGCCTCCCGCTGTAGGTTGCAGTCTGTGCTGGCCACCGCACTGGCAAGGCGTGGTGGCAGCGTGTCCATGAGTGGGTCTGTCTCTTGGCACTCCCATAACACGTGCACCATGGTGGCTCGATCCCTGCCGCACACCGCACACACATCACTTTGGTATACCTCCGGGCATACATGCTTTGCGAGTACTGGCGTCCATATTGCGCGTGCCTGCAGCTGTCGTAGCAGTACTGCCTCCCGTCGGGTGAGATTCCGGTGTGGTGGCGGATAATTCCTTCTGTTTTCTCGATACCAGGTCAGCACCCCTTTATATGTGCCAACCGGTATCATCCCGTCATTGTCGCCTTCCGTAGGTCGAGGGCTCAGGGCAGTGCCGTGGCCGGTGAGCACATGCACTGCTCGGTCTGCTTCCTCGTTACGGTTCGCACCCGTGCTCACCGCGGGCCCATATATTGGGAACCACCTGATAGTCACTGGCACTAGTCGTTGTGGTAGGGCCCCGCACACCCTAGACGCGCACGAGGACACTTTGTTTGTAGCGAAGTTCATAACCGCACTACACGAGTCGCTTAACACTGTTGTGCACTTTGGGTTAGTTAGGGCTAGTGTGATGGCCAGCTCTTCTGCTTGGTTGGAGTCCCGAGCCCGTACGCTGCCCGCCGTGTACAGCTCCCCTGAGGCCGCCGCGACCACGGCCACAGCGTACGTGCCCGGGCGGTCTGGGTATGCCGCCGCGTCGACATAGTATGCACCAGTGTCCGCGGCATATGAGGGCGATCAAGTAACTCTGATTTAAAAGCGCGCAAAAGAAGGGTGCTAAGGTAAAAATCATCACACAGTCTTTTTTTATGTATCTACTCATTTATTACAATCCCTTTTAGTAACATCGTTGAGCTTTCTCCTTCAAGGCAACTTTTGTTGCGTTATTACCTTATCGACCGTAAGTTCTGCCACGCAATCGTCAGCTGCTTTCTTACAAGTTTATGGCGTGATTTCGGACAAAGACGACCATGACCATCCGTTGTATGACGTAGTAAGGACAGCGGAAGTTATCGGCTGGAAGTCATCGGCACCACTGGGCGTTGTCACGTCTCGGCGATAAATGCGAATGGCCCGGTTCTACAAAGAGGATCCTTTGTCCTTTTTCAGTAAAGTACACTTGGGTTATCTGCCCGGATTTGGTACGTTGGACACAAAAAGCTTTTCCAACATCAAGTGCCATGACAAGACTGCTTCATCACCATTTTTGCATTTCTCAGGTTGGCTGTACAGCTACAATCTTTTATATGAAAAGAAAAATGCGATAACATCCCGCTCTTCATCTGACGGCATGTTTCCACAACCGGTCATTTATGGGCCTCGTGCACTGCAGTTTCAAATAAACATGTGGCGCCACCTGGGAGCGGCGGCGGAATTTTTTCTTTAAGAACAAAATAAACATATACAGCAGTTCGCTACGCGGCTTAATTTAAATAACAACCGTAAAATAAGTATACGACAATTACCACGTTTTTTTTAATTCACAATTGTTGTAATAATAGAAATATTACGCTGACGAGTTGTGCGGGAATACAAGCCGAAATAATTT
Organism: Haemaphysalis longicornis; assembly: GCF_048455015.1. Taxonomy (NCBI): domain Eukaryota; kingdom Metazoa; phylum Arthropoda; class Arachnida; order Ixodida; family Ixodidae; genus Haemaphysalis; species Haemaphysalis longicornis. The sequence goes on along the minus strand of NW_027526335.1, from coordinate 150,527,082 downwards.
AGAAAGCGCCCCTTCTCCAATACAAGCAGACGACAGTACACGGATCAGCTGCCTGCGACGCCGACGTTCCCAAAGCACGTAGTACCCGAAAAGAAATAAAAAGAACAGATCCGTAAATGCATTTGCGTATGTGCACGCTACTTGGCGTAAGACCGCTGCAAAAAAAAAAAAAATGCCGTGTATCCAGTGCATATTTTTGTAGCGGCTCAAATAGCCTTAGGTGTACACGCATCTGTGCACGCATCAGAAAATACATGGGAAAACCCGCGGACATGCATGCTTGAATTGTACGTAGTCATACCAGCAAAATATGAAGCTTTAAAATGAAAACAGAAACGTAAATATTCACGCTACACTGCGACACAACCGTAAACAGATGGACACACACCAGCCACAATTCGGAGACTCGCATCTACACTTTTATTGAAAGGACTCTAAAAAATCTCAAACATGTACAACTTGTAGTTTGCGTTTGAAAAACGAGTTCAAGTGCGGCTTGTTGCGCAAAATATTTTTGCTGACAAATTAAAGACAACTTGCAGCCTAGTCACACAAACATCACGTACAACTCTGTCAGCTTTGAAACAATCTCCATTATTCAAAATGGTCTTATTTTATCAAGGTCACTCCGAATGCGAGAGGAATCATTCGTGCACAATTAAAGCTTCTGTTGTGCGATCTATCATATCTGTGCCCGTGTCTATGTCGAGCGATAAACAAGGTAAATAAACGTTCAGAGGCTTTCATGAAAGCCTCGTCTCGCGCATCTACGTCCAAAATTATTCGCGTATTAAGTACGCATATATAAACCTATGAAAGCACTTCAAAAAGCATCGCGATATTTTTATGAGCCCATCCAATGAACTCATCGTAGTTTCAGCAGTTTGAGGTAGAGTTTACTCAAGCAGTTGGCATTTTCAAATACCTGCCTCTACAAACCTGAATCTTCGGGCTCTTGAAGCCGCTTATCCTTGGTGTCGCAATGTATACACACAAACCTTTCGCCGCGATTTCACACACACAACACATCAAATCACTTCCCGACATGTATGTACATACAAGGCACAGGGGAATGTACACACGGGAGAAATTCGCTTCTGCAAGCACCATGAAGTCGCGTAGTCGGTCTTCTCCTCACAATAAGCTTTCCGCCAACTGCTTGGTTATGCCAGCAGTTATAACCCAGCCGTTCTGATCTAAGGCTAAATAAATAAAATCCACCATAGCAACCACCGCAACGAAGGCGTTGCTGGCGTCGTTGGGACGTTATGCCGTTATTTCATGCTCTTCGGGGGCCGGCGGCCCCACAAAAAATTTTCCACTGGTGGAGCCAGCGATCACACCCTCTCTCACACATACATTATCGCTTCCGGGAGGCGATGCACACACAGACGCACACTCCTGCACTCCTCTCGTTCTCTTGTTAACATCGCGGGCTTCCGTCTTTTTATTTTTATCTTTTATTTGGGCGGCGCTGCTCGGTGTTCAGTGGAAGCCGTTGCGAAATGACAGTGTGAGCACGCGCTGCGCGGAGACAAAACCGCGCTGGTTTAAAACTGGTTTTATGTGATGCATCGATTTCCTGTCGCCTTCGTGAACCATATACCATATTCTATTTAATAAAGTACCGTTTGGCTGTTCGTATCGCATGGCAACAGAATAGCGGTCATTCCTTCTTTCTCTTCTAATAATCGTACTGCGCGGAATACTATCTTCCGGACGTCGTTTGCTCACGGACTTCAGAAATTATGCCTCCGTTGCCCGCAAGATGGCGCTGAACACAGCGCATCAGTGGCGCCACCATACAAGCGCACGAGGCCCATACACCGGTTAGCTTGGCCGATATAAACTTAACGAAGGGTCAACAATATCTGGTAGACCACACCTATCGCACATGTTCCTAAAATCTTGGCATGCTTCTTGAGACATCTTTGTGTGTGCAGATAATGTAATCGTCCTCCTCCTCAGAAAAGCTTGGCTATATACTTTTAAAGGGAAGTGTCTGTTTATTCAAAAACTTTGCGGTAGCCTTTTAAAGGCCAACTGCACTCAAATTTTTCTTTGTCTAAATTTGATTTAAATAATTAGTAGATGCTCTTAAAATCACCATGGCGAAATCCTAAGCTTCGTAAGCACAAAGCACACTAGGTACCGTCTTCAAAGTAGCTCCGTGCAGACGACGTTTGCACCTGGCGGAGTTTCGCCGAAACAAGTTCCGATTAGCCTGTGACGGAGGTCGGGGAACCATGTCCGGTGGCACGCCTTTCATCCAGCGGCCGTGCCCGTGGATAGAGTGAACTAGAAGTATTCTAGTTCACTCTACCGTGGAGCTTGCGCTTCTCCGGCGACTTGCACGGCGCTCCGGCAGGCGCAGGGACGCGTTCGCCCGGGGTTTCTCTGCTACACCACCGCGCTGTACCGCCGTCGCGATGACATGTTTCAAACTAACTGCATATACAGGTAGCAATATCCGCCCTTTTTTCAGTGCAATAAAATGGATTAGAAACCCACAAACTATTCACACGCTTCCGAACGTTCTGGAGCTAGCAAAACTCAGTGTACTTGAAAATAATATTTCTACTAAAAAAAAAAAAAAATAGCGCGACATGCACACTTGCTTTGCATTTGTCATTCCTATTGCATCTACCACAGAAAAAAAAACGATATTTTATAAATTCTTGACCACTTACACTTCCGCGTCCAATATTTGCCACATTTGGGCTGGCTCCATCCCTTGTACATTTTAAGTGTGACGACCTAACTGCATGGAGTTGTACTCGCAGGTATACATTTGTGCGATTTTGCTTCACTCGCTAAGTGAAAAAAAAATCAGCCTTGCTCGTGGCAACAAATACATCCGCACAAATATATCGGCCGTCGTCTTCGCGAAGTGCGAAAGCTAACAAAACTGCTCTTCTCATAAACAATAAACATGATTTTTTTTTTCAATTCCCAAATGAAGTATTTGCTTTTGTAGAGCGCTAGATATAGTTTACTTGAAAGTAAAATGTTTTCAACAGCACATGTCTTAAAGGAGCACTGACACCAATTTTCGGCGTTAATATTATTGCACAGTTCGCTTCCTTCACTCAACAGAATACCCTGGCTGAAATATGAGCGGCCTGCGACGCGAAGAACATAGTTCAATTGGATCGCATTTATCGCGCCGACGGAGCAGCGCGCGGAGCGGCACTCAGCAAATTGACATCAGCGTGACATCACTCCAGGAGAGGAAAAAGAAGTGATGCGACAGCGCTCGTCAAAAACTCGTGACGTCACTTCATGCGCGCGGCCCCACGAGCGGCGAGCGGGCGCAACACCCTCTCAAGCGGCCGCCGGTGACGTCCGCACAAAGCGGTGAGGTCAAACTGGGAGGCTGTCATATGCGCCGTTCGGGATGAAAGCGCGGGAATTTGAAACAAACGATTTTCAGGCCGTTCAATGTAATTAACTATCGCGCGCTGAAGTATTTGAAGTGCTGTTTCAAGTTCGCCAGACCATTAAGCATCGATAAAAGCAATAAAAGTGTAACATAAAATTTTCGTGTCCGTGCTCCTTTAAGTGAAAGTAGAAAACAGCGGTAGCTAGGCAACTTTTTTCGTGTTTTAATTTAGCCGTGGAAGCTGGCTTCTAGTTTTAGATTCCTTCTATAATTCGATTCTCGATGTGCAGCAAGGCGAAAAATACTGGGCTGATATTCACGAAGCTGTTTGCGCGTAATGTATAGTAAAAATAGCGATCGATCTCCGCCCGCGTGCGGTTCATTCCCTTCAAAGAGAGCGATGTGACAGCCGAGGCGCCGACTAACCAAAGCTGATATTCGATATCGTACGAGCAACTAGCTTTGTAAATGAGGGCCCACTTTTTTGCTCACAGTGCCAAGGATTGCTACAACGGCAATTATTCTGAAGGAGGAAAAAATAACTGTTGCACTTCATCTCTAGATAGCAACGCAATGGCGGAATTTCGCCTAACTCTATTATCCTGAACAAACCTTAGTGGGAGTTCTTCTGTGGAAATAACAGTGCGAACCACGACGCTACCAGGCGCATTTGAAGGGGCGCTCTGAGCGACCGCCGGTTCTAACACGGCCGCTTCCGTTCCATCACGTACGTCACGTCCGGTCGCCAGTAATGGCCGCCTTTTCTATTCAGTTTCGGTTCCGAAACAACCAATGCCGTGAGCCGTTTGCGTCGCTCGCGTTCATGTTTGAAACGTAGTATTTTGCATTTTGCACTCTTTTTATGTGCACTATTAGGTGACATTATTTTTACGTTGTCGAAAATTTGAGTGCAGTTGGCCTCTAAGAAACAGCTTTTCGAAACAGCTATCATATTCTCATAATTTCGGAGGATGGACTGATTTATTAACATGCGAAGCTGTTTAGCAAATCGCAATTTCTCGTGCCCGCAGTTAAAAATACCAAGAAATTGCCGAGCGCGCACATGAGCGCAGGCGTCGTTGCGACCGCCCGGCAGTTAACAAAGTCAAGAAAATGCTGAGCGCTTGTGTGTGCATGCCTCGCGGCGACCGCCCAGCGTCCCCCGTGCACGTTCGTCAAGCCAGGTGTACCCACTTAAGGAGTTTGGCCATTATTGCGGCGGCTGTTCACATTAGTTGCATGCAGGGCTCACGTGGGTACGAGTGGGGGGTGTTACCAGCATCTCGAGGAACTTTCCTCTCTTACAGCTCACCGCTGGCATCACTTACCAGACATTGCCAAAATAAAAGATGCCGCACACAAGCATGCTTGCTAAAGTACCAATTGAACCATCAAATATTCGAAGATCAGCACTATTCGAGTTCAAATCTTGGGGATTCAAGCTTTGAATGACCTATTTGTGCAGTCACCTTTCAATCTCGAAACAAATATTCTTCCCTCCCAATGGAAACTTTTTCCAGTTAAGAGTTCGCAAAGCTGTTTGCGAAGTAGTTAGATGGTTGAAAAAGTACTCAAGATACAGTTTCTTTTTTTGTTGCGCGACTGCTAGCGCATACCGAGCAAATATACTGCCCACAGCAAAAGAAAGACAGCAGACAACGAAAATGTAAAACAAATATTTATTCCCGCCCATACAGTGCAAAATATAGTCTCTGTAAAAAATACATTCACCTAAAAAAGAATCTCAAGTCTCATGTCTACGTCATCTTTATAAAAATCATGCAGGCTCAATATCGAGTGTAAAAATGCACTGAGTGCACAGCGTAACAAAAATTTCCGACTGAATATTTCTCTGGTTTAAAACCATGAAATTGCAAACAATACTGTTACCGAGTAGATTGTTTACCGTCAAAGGCCGCAAAACTTATCTATCAAGCCAAAGCTTAACCTTAACCGCAAGTACAGGAAGTTAACAGCCACAACCTTGAGTAATGGGGGTAGCGAAACAGGGCTCCATTTAGTGAATGGCGAGTAGAAGGGCCGCATGCAATGCTACAGGCTTCACTTCAGTTGAGCAATCTCGTAGAGGTAGGCTGCCAGCAGCTTCGACTGAAAGAACAAGAAAGGCGACAAGAACAGCACATTAGACAAACATGGACGATGACGATGACGATGATGACTAAGGGTTTTACTGTGCAAAGCCGACAGAGGCAAACAGCGCAATGACATTGGTGAGGTAAGATGGAATGTTCCACAAAGACATGAATTGCAGCGTTTTGCTAAGCGAGATACTGCCAAGTCATGAGTATAACTACACTAGATAAGCGAAACTAGAGTGGTCATGACAGCTCCCTTCATATCGTAAATGGCACCGGAGAAGCCAGTTTCACTCAGCTCTACAGTAAAATCTGTTATAGAACGAAAAATTAAAGCCGTTCCACTCAACGTGAAAGCTGCCGGAAGTGCGGAGCAGTGATTCGCCATAATGGGCCGTACTGCCGTTATCCGCTCACTGCTACCACCCAATGCAATTCAAATTTCCCACCTTCGCAGTGCTCGCACACCCCCGCCAGAAAGTGTGCCAGCGGAAGTTCTGTTTTTGTGAGCTTGCTTTTCCTCCCACATGTGCCGGCATTGCACTGCCACTTTTTCTCGCTTGCAATCATAAAAACCAACCCAACAAGCGTTCCTAACTGAATGAACGTGGGTGCTGCCCACTAATTACGTATAGTTTGCTTTAAATGTACCTGCAGTTTCCTTTCCGCTAAATCATGGAGATGTATGACAACCGCCAGCGGTTCACGAGTTTCAAACGCTTATGATTATATAAACCACTTGGCTTTCGAAGCCTCCGAGTTACGGCACGACGACGGAACGCCGTGTGGCTCTACTTGGGTACAGCGAGCGTGCTATGACAACAAGGCGAGCCCCTGAAATGCTCTGCACTTAATACTTGTTCTGAGGAAGCAAGTTCAATTTTTAACTTGTATTCACACCAATGCGTGGCTTAAATGCAATGAGAAAGGGCACAGAGTGAAGTAATTATAGATTAAAATATGGGCCTTAACGTGCAAGAACTCCACATGGGCTATGAGGTGTGCTGCAGTGGAGGGCTCTTGATTAATTTTGACCAACAGGGGATCTTGAACGTGCGTCGAAATATTGGCGCATGGGTGTTTTAAGTTTTCGCCTAACCTCCAAGCATACCGTATTTACTCGAATCTAACACGCACCTTTTTTCAGGAAAAATAGGTCCCAAAATCAGATGTGCGTTACATTGATTCATTGTATGGTTTAACGCGCCGACGCAACGCAGGCGATGAGGCGCGCCGTAGTGGAGGGCTCGGGATTAATTTTGACCACCTGGGGCCCTTTAAGTGCGCCGAAATCTTGTACACACGGGCGTTTTTGCTTTTCACCTCCATCATAAAAGCGGCCACTACGGCCGGGAATCGAACCCGCGACCTCAAGCTCAGCAGCGCAACGCCTCAGCCACTTAGCCACCGCAGCAGGTGCATGCGCATTACAATCGACTACGACTCAAAATTGCGGCGCCATTTTGCCATCGACGTTTCAAGATGGCCACTTGACGACTGAACGCGTAGCCAGCGCTTCGTAGTCGGCGCAGGTTTGTCTTTGTTGTCTGCGTAGTCATTTTTTTCCATTCCTCTGTTCTTTCCGCCATGGAATTTCCCACTGTGAAGGCACGGCGGGTTCACCACGATGCTGCATGAAGAAAGTAATCTTGTGCGCAGAAAGCGATGGAAATTGGGCCGTATCACGTGCGTTCAGTGTTCAGGAGACTTGCGTGCGGGACTGGCGTAAGCAGAACGGAAAAATTTTTTGCAAGCAAGGCGACATGGAAAGGGTTCAGCGGACCAAAGAGGGGGCAATATCCCCAAATAGACCCGCTGGCGGAGTACATGCAGCACCAGCGAGCGGCTCAGAGACCCGTAACGACAGAGCTGCTGAAGATTCGAGCGAAACAGTTGTCGTTGCAGCAAGGACTAATGCAGAGGGAGTTCAAGGCCAGCAGGTGCTGGGTAACAAATTTCATGAAGAGAAAAGGCTTCTCACTTCGCCGGCAGACAGGCATATGCCAGAAGTTGCCGGCAGAGTTTGAAGAAAAACTGGACGCATTTCAGCAGTACGTCTTGAATTTGTGCCACCCACAAGAACAAACTGTGCTTAGGCAGACCGGCAACGCAGATAAAATGCCGCTATACTTTGATATGCCTGCCACTACAACGATGCAGAAGAAGGGCACCAAGCAAGTTGATGTGCTGTCCTCTGGCCCCGAAAAAACGAGTGACGGCAATGCTTTGCTGCACTGTGGACGGGCACAAACTTCCTCCCTACCTCATAATTAAACGCAAGATGCTCCCGAAAAGAATCTTGTTCCCCAGTGATGTGATTGTGCGTGCAAACGAGAAGGGGTGGATGACCATGGACTCGGTGGCCGATTGGATTGACCAACCCCCACCGAAATTGCACGCACACTGGTGCGCACTTGTTCTGCCTCCACCAGAGTGACACCCCGAATGGACAGGAAGCTAACGGCCTTGTAGTAGTGTATTGTCAGCATGAATATTTTTGCCTCTGCTGCAACGTTCTATTTTATCTGAAAATAAATGAGGCAATGTTTTGAAACAGGCAATCTCACAGTTCTACAACAGAAAAAAGTACAATGTTCCATTTCTTTACGGGTTTCTACGTGGTGCAATTAAAGCTGCGATGGCCATTCCTCTCAAATTTAGGCAAAATTCACCGCACCAACTCGCACAAAAAGAAAAACGCATGCTTTTTTTCGTGCCCGAATTGGACATATCTGTGGTCAAAAAATTTACAGCCCTTCTACCGTGAAGATGAAAGACCCGCGAAGCTGTATTGGTGGCAGCGGACGACAGGACTACCACAAACACTTAACAGTTTCACTGTGAACTTCGTAATTAAGAAAAGTAGAGGAAACTCAGCGTAATGTCACAGTTGACTCAGCAGCTAATTGCAATATAATTTGTTTCACGATTGTGTCAACAAAACCAGCATTAGAGGCTGCGATTTCTGTAACCATATCTCCCCCAGTACATGGCCATGTACTGACAGCAGCCACAGCTATTCTGTAGGATTGAAAACTGCACTGTGAACTAACTATTCGCGACAAGTAAATGAAGATCTGCGTCTAGGCGGCCAGTCTCAGCATGACTTTTTCCGAGACACCAAGGCTGAGAACTACAGAGAATTTTACACTAGCTCTAGAGATGAAGCTTCTCATTCTACACGCCACTGCCCACGGAAGCAACGTTTGGTCAGAACTGATCCGTATACAGCTTGGCTGTAAAAAAGGCACAAAACACGGGCAAGATAGAAGGAGAAAGACCAGGCCACGGTGTTCTACCCATTTCCCTCCTACAAGAAGGAAGGGGGAAAGGGAATGCGAGCCCCATCACACTCACCCCCTCAATGTAGTTGCGCTTGTCGATCTTCTCGTTCTGGGAGTGGGCTCCATCGTCGCTGGCCCCCATGGGGAGCAGGATGACGCTCTTGCCCGTGACCTCCTGAAGGGTCAGCGTCACGGGAATGCTGCCGCCTTCCCTCGTCATGTCGGGGTCCACACCGTACACTGCACCCCAGGGAAGGAGGGAGGGAGACATCCTTTCAAGCAAAAATAACTCTTCAAGAAGGGCTTGCATTCGGGCTAGTTGGTATTCCATAACGTTCATCTTAAGCACAGAAAAAAACAGGGACACAGTAGACGAGGACAAGCGCTTCAGTTTCAGGCACTTATGCATACCTGCCAGGTTCGCCGTGATGGCATTAGGGAGATCTGACCGGGGGGGGGGGGGGGGGGGGGGGGGGAGGATAGAAAAATTAGTAGCAACAGAATGGACTGATTTACATCCATTTCTAATTTAGTTACTACAGAGTAGGAAGCCAACTGTGCCATCCAAATTACTAACAAGCTACACCACTGGTCAGCTGCAAAATCTTCGATGTGGCTGACGCCGCCCTATTCAAGAAGTTTTGGGAATACTGTCGAGCATAACAACGTTCGTTCCTGCGACACATCGCCAAAAGAACGATTCTCGAAACTGGAGAGAATTTTTTTTTTACTGCCCCTCACATTCAGCGTTTCTGTGGTACTGACCAGTTCAACTTGCGCACATTGCCAACTATGCTTTATAAGTTATTGCGGTGTCCAGTTGTGTAGGATGTGATTTGGTTGCCAGGTAGTTCCAGGGCAATGTGGCTAGACTGGGAGAAGGGTTTAACCAAACACGGGTGTGTGTTCGGGAGAATTTTGCTTCGACAGTACAATCGGACAAAACCATAAAAATCCGGGAATCTCCCGGATAATTCGGAAAACCTGGCAGGTATGCTTATGTGGTTTGGAGGCAAAAGTCCAACAATTATTCAAGACTTCCTCACTGCTACATCGTGTTTGCGTCTCTTCCTTCGCTTTCGTTTCTTCGTCTTGTGGCACAAAATTGCTGCGACGAGCCAAATGGCCACAACTCACGCTAAAGCTTCTCCACAATCAGAGCTGATTGTGGAGCACGCACATGCCACCACGAGCACCTTTCCGGGCGCACGCTTCAAGCTAATTTTTGTTCCAACCTCGCATGTGCCAGGTAAGTGCTGTGGTTAGCCCACCTGGCTGCTGCTTCTCTGGCAACCAGGGTTCAAGTCCCACACAAACCCAAGTGATTTTTCTTTTTGCAGTGGCGGCCATCTTTTGCAGTGGCGGCCATCATTTGACGCCACCGCCGGTGACCATGATTACGATCACTTTTCGCGTTTGGTGAGAGACCTAAGGCTTTCGTCTTAGCAAATCGCAGAAAAGGCACAACTCTGCACGCATTAGAAACCAAAGTCGCGTCTGTGGATTGGAAGTGGCAGAGCCATTTGCACTGCAGTAAATGGCTCGCTGTTAGAGCGGGTCCAGCGGGCGAAAAACCCCACAATCGATATTCTGGATGGAAAAATGAATTGCGCAAGAAAAGGCTTACCCCTCGTATCACATCGAGTTCATCGTGCGAGTAACATGATAAGTGAAGGAAGCAATGTGGCCAGTTTCCAAGTCTTTCAGCAATCCAAATCTAAAGGCTAACGTACAACAGTTCTCACAGGGACAAAGATACAGTCATTTTTGCTTGTTTACTTTGTATTCGAAATAAATATCTTTTGTGACCCCAGAAAAACCACATTTTTGATATTCTAGTGTACACACCACACTTAAATTACATTTTCAACATGATGAGCTCCAAACAAAACTATTAAAAAAAAAGTTGTTGCGATCACAATGCACTTTTTTTTTTGCTCAACTGCATTGCACCAGCCGCCCCCCGTAGGTCTCATTCGGCCGGAGGTTTAAGCAGCCCATGGTGCACAGTTATAGTGGGCTGCACGCACACACGCACGCACGCACATGCGCACGTGCACACGAACTATTAGACGATGGCCAGAATAAAAGAAGGAGAATTGGTGATGGCCACGTACCGTGCCTCGTGGCCACTTTGCCAGCTTCGAAGTTGGGGCCGTAGGGGTCACTGACCCACCACCGTCCACCACTCAGCATGTGGACCCTGCAGCAGGGGATAGCAAGGAAGTGGGGTACAGAACAATGTTACTTTTAAAGGAGCCATGAAGACAAAATACAAGTTTGTGCTATACAAAAGATTTAGTGTTTTATAGTGCCCCCAGCGCTTGTCCGAATGCAAATGATGCTTTATTCACCGAGAAATTAATGTAAGTTAAAATTTTGATTTTCCCGCTAAATCGTGCGTTTTCGTGGTCAGCAATGACATCACAGGAACCGACCGCTGTGCAGCCAATTGCAAAGCCTTGTTTACCGTTAGTGAGCCTAGATGGCGCCACCATACCGTGGCAAGCTGTTTTCTGCCTTTGGTTTGTTTTTGACCGTATTTAAACCTGGCTTGGTTTTGTTCGGGGAGAAAACAATCGTTTCCTGAAACATAGCGCTTGCTCGACAAATATGGTCACGTAAGACACCATTGCTTGCGTCAATCGGCCAGTGTCGTCTGAGACAACCCCACAGCCCCACAGTCCCGTGCAGGTAAAACAAGCATAGTGCGTGCAGTACCAACAGCAGTACACATTGGTACTTTTATGTTTACGTGTGCTTTCATAACTTCCACTGTTTGTCCAACCATTCTCACGACTTTAAAAAGAATGTGCCCTAAATTTAAGCACAAATAGCTCGCTCACCAAGCTTATAAGAACTGCCTAATTTGCATTTGCTTTTGCCGGCCTCCGCCAATCGCAGAGCAGCTGGTATGACATCATAGGTTCTGTTGCAGGAAATGAGCTAGTGGGTCGCATGGCCATTCCCTTTTTTTCCTAATTATGTAGCTTATTTGAGCAAAGTTTACGTTAAAGGTGGTGTCAGTATGATTATAACGAGGCAATCTTTTGAATGAACCGAACTTGTGTTTTCTCTTCATGGCTCCTTTAAGGGGCCATGAAGACAAAATACAAGTTTGGTTCAGTAAACCGACTGCTTTGTACTGACAACAATTTCATCGAAAACTTCAAGCAAATAATCGGATGAAGCACTGCTCCAGCCACTTTCCGTTGACCTCTCTATGACATCACAGAATCGTGTATGTGCGATTGGCGGCCATTGACCTCAGCCACCACCAAGAAACATGACTGGGCGGTTGATTGCTGCGGGGCCTAAAGTTCCATTTGATTGTGCAACTTGAATGTTAACGCGTACTTAACCCACTGATGAAAATGTTTACAGCACTGCCCTATATTACGTCGCTGTAGCATGAAACCTGAGAGGCTAGTTCTCCCAGAATAGACAAGGTTGCGTTACACCATTTAACGACTAGCTACATTCAGTTTTTGCCATTCAGATACACCACGGGAAGGCCACAAAGACCCAGCCGCTTGAAACAGAGCTGGTCAGCAAGCAACAAGACAACCCTATCGTCGCTGTGCGTGCACCTGTACTTTCTTTTACATTTCAAACCCTGGCCTCCGAGTGTCAACACACATGCATGCAGATACAAAAACAGGAAAGTGGATTGGGCAGTCTACTTAAAGGCATTTCGAGTCCATGAGGGAAGGCTTCCTCTGATTGGGGCGAGGAGTGGGTACAGTGGATCCCGGAGATATTGTTACGTGGCAGCAGGTCAAAGATGAGACGAACCATATGTGATGGCAAAGCAATGTATTTACAACACGATGAGAGTTATGTACAAGCCTTTATGGCAAAATGGAAAGACGAGCTAGTTGGTGAACATCCATGAGTGAAACTTAAGTGCAAACAGACACAAAGACAATAAAGGGAAACGACACCAGCGATAAGCACTGGTGTCGTTTCCCTTTCTCGTCCCTGTGTCAGTTTGCGCTTAAGTTTCACTCATGGAAATCCTTTATGGCTGTCGCAGCCAAGCTGCATGCGGCTCACTCTGCCATCGTCGTCGCTGGTGGGTGAATATGGTGCTACGCGATACCTTTGACTTCGTTTTCTTCTTGTGGCAATATTGAACCCGGATATACCAAGCAGTCTGAAAATCCCGTTGGTAATTCTATCCAAAAGAATACCCCTGTTGTACTTCTGTATTGAACACCCGGTCACCGGCATATTCGATATATGGAACGCCATGCCGCAAGTGCCCCTGCAAGTGCGCTTCTCCTGATGATACAGTTCGGGCAAAGACTTCTATCGCATTCCCAGGCTTGGCAAGAGGCAGGTGCCATCGCGTAATTCGAGTTACCTTCGATGCCTGCTTGCATGGCAACGAGAACACGGGGAGTGTTAGGGTGCGAAAAGCAGTAAATAAGTATAGGAACCCGGCCGGAGGCAGTCAGTTTCTGAGTGTTTGAGCCTGCTTGAGAGGTGAATGCGGTTGGTCAGTGGGGGCTCTGCTGGCGCAGGCAGTCAGGTGTGACATCATGCGCGTTTCACTTGCTCTGGAGCCATGGACGCAAAAAAAAAACAGAAGAATTTGGATTCGGCGATCAAGGCGGACATCATTCAATGGGTGGAGGCTGGGTAAAAGAAATTGTCGGCTCCAGCGGCAATTGGAATTCCTCGGAGCACTTTAAGAATGATACTGCGCACCAAAGCTGAACGTGAAGGCACAGCCAGCGCAGTCTGCCCGTTCTGGAGAGCATGACAAAGTTGAGAAAGCCCTGTATGCCTGGTTCTCAGAGACTCGAGCAAAAGAACATTCCTGTTGACAGCCCGATGCTCATGAAAAAGGTGAAGTGGTTTGCGACAGCGTTTGGAGAACACGACTTCACTGATGGCAATGGATGGAAGCAAGGCTTCAAAAATCACTATGGCATCGTCACGACGACCCTCTCAGGCAAAGGCAGGGCAACTACAAGCAATAAAGCATTGAAAAGTGACAATGAAAGTGGAGATTTGGGCGAGTTGGTTACTGACTAATGAACTCATACTTCTAGCGAACTTTAACACAGGACGAAGAAAAAGATGAAACACACGCTAGACTTCAACTTGGTTTATGCAAAAGCAAACCATGTTAAGCAAACCAAACAAACCATGCACACGTGTGCGTAAAGATCATGTCCTGTAATGTGACCAGGTGTTGTTTGTGCTTCAATGTAAATAGTGATAAGAGCGAGTGAAAAGATTGTGCAGTTTCATTTCCACGGAATCATGTGCTTCTTTGTGTTTTTTTCGAATCATGTACATATACGAGTGTTCTCTTGTTTCCTTTTGCATAAACCAAGTTCAAGTCTAGCGTGTGTCTCGTCCTTTCCTTCTTCGTCACGTGTTAAAGTTCGCAAGAAGTATGAGTTCATTGAAAAGTGGCTTGCTTCTCCAAAGAATGGCCAGCGAAGAAAAAGCAAGCCAAGGCTGAATAAGAAGGTGCGGTGGTAGTTGCGCTGTGCATCATATTTTCTGTGCTTTGGAGAACAAGTCGGTACACTACCATTTGCCACGATCTTACAATGCCCTCTGTGAAGAGTGGAGTTTTCAGGTAAGCTTCATGCAGGCATATTTTATATTTCGAACTATATTTCAACATATCGAACTATTTTGCGATCGCATATATCTGGGGTGCACTGTAATTCTTCACTGTCAAGGTCAGCATAGAATGGCACATACCGTATTTATTCGATTATTGTTTGATTGATTGTGCGGGTTTAACGCGCCGACGCAACGCAGGCGATGAGGTGCGCCGTAGTGGAGGGCTCCGGATTAATTTTGACCACCTGGGGATCTTTAACGTGCGCTGAAATCTCGTACACACGGGCGTTTTTGCTTTTCGCATTTATTCGATTATAAGTTGCCCACGAATATAAGGCGAGTGTGCAGTTTGGAGAGTAAAAAAATGCAATATGCTTCTATACGGAGCTTCGAATGTAAGACGAGGTATGACTTTGAGATTTTGGAAACAAACCATGCCTTTGTATTCGAATAAATACGGTACGTACAAGGATACGTGATCAGACCGAAGAGTACAGACTTCCTATGCACAAACCAAATAATATGTTTTTTTCTTCCCTCTATTTGGAAATTGTTGCACAAAATAGGAAAGAAGGGCCACTGCTAAAAAGCAGACTAATCATTTTTTATGAAAAGTGCAGTAGCTCGGGCCTAACGAATGGCCTGCAGTGCATTGTAAATAAAATGAAATAAATTAACAGCGAGAGTGGACAGACATAATGCGAGGCAAAGAAAACGAATTCAAAAGAGAGTGCCTCAGCCTGCACCACTAAGTACAGCAGGCTTAGCAAGAGTGGGCAGCGGCGATATTCCGTTCTTAGGTAGGCACTAGCTCGGAACTTCCGGTGCGATAGAAAACACCCACCTCTGAACCGACCTAAAAGGTAGCAAACCACTTTCATTTACAAAAAAGTGCTAAGAGAACATTTTACAGTAGACAAGCCACGGAAGCTTGGAAAAAAAAATCTAGCGCTGCTAGCGAGCCATTTGAACCAAAACCCGAGGCTCTTTAGGCTACCGAGGCAGAAGAGCGGAGCTGTCTTTGCAGTTGCTTAAAAAAAAACAGCAGGAGCCTTCCAAGTGAAGCAGTAGATGGCACTAGGTGCGCGAAGGAAACTCCATGTCTGTACCCACAAGGAAACGGAATACAGCCCCCTGAAAAGGTCGTGTGACCGGCGAGAGTGGGCGGTGGTGTGCTCACGTGACTTTGTTGGGGCTCTTGCGCTGCTTCCAGAGGTTCTGGATGTGCGCCTTGACCACGGCCTCGACCTTGGCGGGCTCCTGGTTGGGCACGATGCGGATGGAGAACTTGCCAGACACCTTGCACGGGATCACCGTCTTGGCACCCGAGCCGTAGAAGGCGCCCTCCACACCTGCAGGGGGTGGGCAGCACGCACACAAGGGACGGAGGAAAGTGAAGAACGGCTTGTTGAAGAATCTCGAAGGCAAACAGAAGCCATAAGAGGCAAACTGTGTTTACATCATTCGCATCGCATAAGAAGCTGAACCATGGTGATCGAGAGTTTTCCTTCGACTATCACCTCCGCATGCCATCGCGCCGGGGTTCCCACTTTTCTGTGTGCTAGCTCCCGCAAGCAGGCGCCAATTTCAACCCAGATTACAGTTCGTGGGTATAAAAAGCTTTACCATCCCTTACAAGGGAAAGCTGACAGAAGCGCGAAAGCTGTCTTACATTAAAACTGCATCAAACCCTTCGCTAAAACTGCATCCGACCTGGGATAGATTGCTAAACCTTTAAAGACCCAAACCACAAATGAAGAACTAACCCATAAAACATTTTCTGTGCACCATGTAAACGCCTCTACAAACGATCTAGGTGTATACATGTGGTTTATGAGATGAGGGTAGGCTATTGTACTCGTTCTGCATGGTTGATGCGTGCATATTGCCTTATTATAACCGTTCCTTTTTCGCAACTTTCAAGTAACTGACCATAGTGGAAGCCCAGCTTCTCGCACGCACAATGTGTCCAGACATATTATAGATCTTTGGTCGACTAATCAGTCTATGGGGAAATGCATTAATTTTTTGACAGGATGCCACCGGTCCCAATAAAAAAGCTTTCACTTTAATAACACAGCTCTAAGGACCCTACACTGCCCCTCTCGTTCACTTCAAGCAGGGAAGTCAACCTCCAGTGCAACACTAAGACAGGTAAGGCGCACATTCAGTGCTCTAACCGGAGAAAAAAAAATGCATTGCTTGCACAGCAGTAGCGAACCAGAAAATGCAAGGAAACATTTGCAATGCACCTGAAGCGCCACCATATGGCTAAAACAAAACGCCATACAGTTTCCTCAGAAACTTCAAAGTTCAACAAAAATTTGTCCTGGTCCATTTATTGTTCTCTAAGAAAGCTGTATGGCTTCCTTTTAGACATACAGCAGCGTTTCAGGTGCGCATCACAATTTCCCTCTCAGAATTCAACTTCGCCTAGGGGATTTCCACTAAACCGTTTGAACCTTAAATGTGCTGCTCTTACGCTTCAAAGTTGTAACTTTGTGCAAAAGAAAAGGTTTGAGTAAAGACAACACCGTCTCAGTGGCTTGCATCTCACACGGGTGCTGTTGATCTGTCTGGCACTGTCCCCAAAACATGGGGTACAAAAGAGGTGCCTTTATAACACAACGTTTAAGTCTCACAGGAAAGCCAAACAAGCCCGAGATGTGCTGAAACCGCGTACAAGCCACTTTTAATAAACACTGCAGGGGTCACAGCTGTAAGTGGGCTGTATAACCTGGCCAGAAAGATAGAGCGGGGAACCAAAGCTACAAACCACCACGCAGTGTCCCGAGGACGCCACTGAGGGTCAGATCGACTCACCGGAATGTGCCAATGATATGCTTGGAGGCAGGTGAAGTTACATGGTGCGATTTAATCCACAGACGCTCAAAACGTACAAAGGGTGTACAAAGGGAGTTCCTATCACAAGCATACAAAGAGAGTACAAAGGGCATACAGAGGGAGTGGCTATCCAAGCAAACAAAAGGCATACAAAGGGAGTGGCTCTCCCGAGCATACAAGGGGTGTACAAAGGGAGTACAAACAGCGCATAAAGGGAGTGGATATGCCGAGCGTACAAAGGGAGCACAAAGGGTGTACAAAGAGAGTGGCCATCCTGAGCGTACAAAGGGAGTCCAAAGGGCATACAGAGGGAGTTGCTAAGTGCATACAAAGGGAGTGGCTATCCTGAGCTTGGACGGACAGGAGACTTGGTCCCCACAAGCTTGCTAAGCCACATGAGGCCGCTCGCTTGGTCCGTCTCCTAAGGGCAGACTTGCCCAGCCTTGTGGTCAAGGAACCTGACGTTCCTCATGTGACCGTGTGTGCAAACAGGCCCAAGAGACGCCCCCACAGGCAGCTCTACCTCAGTAGGAGAGAAGGAAAGAAGGGTCTAACAGGGGGAGGAGGGTGCCAGCAGACTGATAGGGCGAGAGAGGGCGCATTGCATGTTGCCCGAGAGTCTGCGAGACTCGATGCGCCCCCTTGTTGCCAAAAGTGGCAACCCCGTCGCCAGCGCAGGCCTCCTAGCCCTTGGCGTGGCTGAATTACTCTGATGACACACCACAAAACCGCACCTCGTGTCTAGATCAGAAATGACACCAATAAGGGCAGTCTTTCCATACGGGCTAATCGCACACGAAGCTTCATCCCCCCAACGCTCAGCTGGCTGAATGTAAAGCTCATCGAGGCAACGCTCCCAACAGATGGGCCCCCAGAATGCAAAAGGGAGCACCCACCATGAAGGGACAGCGAGGGGAACCGCCAGCGGTGCATGAGAATATCTTCCTTGCTGGGGTGCAGCAGGCTGGGGGCGCCCAGGTCCTTGCAGTATTCCGACTGTGCAGAAGAGAAGTTTCAACATGTGCTTCTGCGCACCAAGGCTGAACCTCAACATTGGGCAGCTACAGACTAACACACTCATCGATTACAGGATTTAACATGTCAAAGCTAGGCTTGGGCTACGAAGCTCACTGTAGTGGATGGCTCTGAATTAATTTTGACCACCCGGGGATCTTTAAAGGGACCCCGAAGACAAAATACAACTTTGTTCCGTTTGAAAGAACTGGACTTCGGTAGCTCATTCAGCTCCATTTCAGCCACGAAAAACTGTTTTTAGCACAGAAAACAGAACAAATAGTGCACAACTTTCCAATTTCATGCCATAATGATGTAATATGGGCATGAGTGATGTGATGTGGGCCGCAACTAAACCATCTGTATCAGTGCATTAACTGGGACTTAGCACTCAAGTGATACGATCAATTGAAAATCTGCCAGCCTTTTTTTTTGGCAGTAGCATACGTCAGCGGACGACAATCAGACAAACAAGATTCTGCGACATCATACAAATACAAAAATCACCGGAAAGTGCCTCGGGAGTTGCCACTGTTGAATAAATTTTCTTTATATCTCGACTATTTGTTTAAAAATTGCGATAAAATTTGTACTGTTATAAGGCCAAAAGGGCCTTTCGGCCTTTTTAACCATCGAAACTTGCATTCTGTCTTCATGGTCGATGAGACCTTTAACATGCACTCAAATCTCGACGCATGGCCGCTTTCGTCTTTAGCCTCCATCAGAAAAGCAGCCACCGCGGCCGGAATACCACCTGCATCTTTAGGCTTAACAGCATAACGCCTTAACCACCACTGAGCCGCCGTGGCAAATACACTAACCCGAGTGTACTAAGAGAGCACAATGGGGGTACAAAGGGCGTACAAAGGGAGTGGCCAACATATCAACAGACGCCTCCCACGCCCACATAAAATGGGAAGTGCACATGCTGCTGCCAAATTTAGGGGTCGCAGTACCATGTCAAAGTCGATGTTTTGGTAGAGCGCGCGCTCCTTGTCCGTGAGGGGAGCCACGTCATCCATGATGCCCGGGATGAGGATGCGGCCCGTGTGGTCAGCCAGCTGGCTCATCACGAACGTCAGGTCAGCCATGGCCTCGTGTCTGGAAAGCAACACCAACGATCATCGCACCGAAAATCAGGACACCCTGGCAGATCTCGTGATCGGGCAAGACAGCGAGAAGAAAGAAAGGAAGAAAGAAAGAAGGTGGGAAAAAAGGAACAGGACCTGCAATGCTTGAGCATACAGAACAGGTGCACTCACACAGAGCCTCCGAACACGCCAGAGTGCAGGTCCTTCTTGGCGCACTCAACCTCGACAGCAAAGTAGCACAGGCCCCTGGAACAGAAGGGTCCAACAATCAAGGACACAATCTATCCACAGCATAAGAGACACCCTCACAGCACCCACTCACAAGCCCCCCTGTTATTTGTTTGCGCGATACTGCCACTTTTTTAGCAAGAGCAGTAAGCCAATGTAGTACCTGATCACGCTTGGGGTTGATTTGAGAGAACACCCTGATAGTAACAGCTGCTCAAGGGACTTCAGCTGTTGGCAAGCTATGTACAGTTTTGTATTGTTGCAGGCTAGACAAATAGTAGCACTGTTCTATGCAGGTCAGTGAAAAAAGTGACTTCTGATTTCGGAGCAAACATAAAGCAAATGTCTTTTTTTTTTCTTTTTAAATAGAATTGAGTCAAAGCCAATACTTTGCGATTGCAATGGAAAGTGTGTGCGGAAACTGAAATTTATGATCTTTGAGTATTTTTCAGTAACTACTAAAAAGAACAAGAATAGTGCAGAGCTAGGACCTTCGGAAAATCTTTTCAACAGCAGAAAACAAACACCGCAGTGAACATAAGTAGGCATTTGGCTTGGCCGATAGTTCGGAGGCCGCTTCCATCTGAACTACAAGTATTAAGCATTAGTTGATCTATATTATTATCACTATTGCTATAACTATCACCTAATTGATGGCATCACTGTTCTTACTGTTAGCGTTCTGACAAACTACATTTACCACACTTGACCCATTGAGAGCCTCAACTATTCAGTCTGATTTAGTAATTTCTAGGAAGGAAACTCTGCGCATAATGGGCATGCATGAGGGCACAGAAACTTGGGTCACACTTTGGGACTGGTCAAAACATTTGTGGAGCTCTGAATAGATGCCACGTTTTGCAGCAGTGAGGAATGAATGCACGGTAGAAGCATCTTTTCCATAAAATGGCTGACAGTTTTCACAGGTGGCGTCAGGTTCCAGGAGTCTTACATATTCCAGCAGTGATGAGCCCAAAAAGCGATACGTATAACGTCTAAAAACTGTCGCCAAGCATTGTGGTGCACGCTCTGTGTTGGTGCAGATATCATCCACTGAGTATCACGTGCAAGCACTTGTAAGAAGTGAATCCTCAATCCACACAACCGCCAAGATAACTGCATCTATGCTGCACACTAGGACTGCAGAAGAAAACAAGACAAGACATATACAGGCACCTGTATATGTCTTACCTTGTTTTCTTCGTCCACGTCTAGTTTGCTGCACCATGTTTTCTTCTTTCTTAATTTAAAGTATGTACCAACTAGCTCAGCAACAAGTTTTGATAAGTAAGACCCCTGAAAACCGGGACCAGATGACTCATAGCTGCAACCAGATGAAACCAGTTTCCCAGTAACTGGGACCAGCTGAAACCAGATGACCCATAACTGGGACCAGATGAAACCAGTTGGCCATTTTCACCTGAGACGTGGAGCACAAAAATGTCATGCAGGCCAACTCCTTCGAGGTTCGTACCTGAGCCCATAGGTGAGGCAGGGCTTCTCCTTGCCGAGCCAGTAGTTGTCCGAGATGCAGACGTAATCCACCTGGCTGAGGAAGGGGCCCCCCTTCATGCTGAACAGCAGATCATCCAGGCCCTCAGAGCCGGACTCCTCCATGCCCTCAAAGACAAACTGGAATCGCACACGGACAGAGGACGCCCATCAACTCTACAAGTCAGCGAGAAGAAGAAGCAGTTTCAAGAAGAAAAACTCCCAAGCATTTCCCCGAGGGTGAACATGGTTAAGTGCGAATGCACGGGGTGATGCTATGAGGGGGAGTAAAGTTAAAATCCGTTGGCATTCGCCCGTGAGCGCGCGCGAGCCGACCCACGGAGGTATGGCAGTTTATCGCTGCATATATGGGGGGTACGCCGCGCCGAGCCAGGTGGCTGAGAGAGGAGGCGAGCGCAAGGGGAGAGGGACAGCGGCGCACGGCAGCTGCAGCCGAGCGAGGGGAGAGGAGGTGCGGGTGCGTGACGTCACGGCGCGGGGAGGGAGAGTGACACACAGCGGCGCACGGCAGCTGCCGGGGAGAGGAGGTGGAGTCTGTGACGTCACGGCGCGGGGAAGGGAGAGGGACGCGCGCGGCCCACGCCGTCGCGCCGCGAGGAGCGGTGAGGGGCGTGTCGTCACGTGGTGAGTGACGTCACTGCGCCGTTGCTACCGACGCTCCTCTCCGCTCCACGCCGTTGCTAGGGGATAGGAGGACTGCGGACGGACGGCGCCCCCGGCGGTGGAAGGTTTGGGGTCGCTTATAAAGTGCATTGCACTTAAAACTGCGTGCAAGGGAAGGGACTACGATGGGACTATGACAGGACTACAAAGGGACAGGACTGCGTCCGTCCATCTCTCAAAATTCGACACCAACTAGCCCAGCCACATGCAGTACTAAGACGAAGCAACACTGCCAATATAGCACATCACTTGTTCCAACACAGAGGTCTTCCTTTTCAACTCGAAATAGTTTGCGCCACAAAATTTGGAAGCTTCCACTCTTCGAGGATAGACCGTGAATGCGCAACGACCAGTTTGTTTTGATCACGACTTTGAAAGCTGTTTTGGCTTCGCTCGATAGCGAAAATTCCTCATTTGTTTAGAAATAAAGCTAGCATTTCTGTCTCTTGTGTCCTTTCAATCGTTCCAATATGCAGACGATCACCTTGCACAGCTGCTGCTAGCTGGGAGAAGGGGGTATGGAAAGCACCCGCACAATTTCCCCAGCATGATGCCTCATTGCTGAATTGCTCGGTAATTTCAGACCTTTGCCGCTGGTTGTCGTGTATAAGACAGAAGCTGACAGTAAAATGGTGAGACAGCTCTCCCTTTCATCCGCATAAACCCTTTGAAAGTAGTACCTAAACCACAAGGCTATGGGTCCAAGCAGTTTGATGATCCTTTGTATTGTATGATTTGACAAATAAAATTAAAAAAAAAAAAAAAAAAACATCCAGCCAAAATTAGAACTTAACAAATCTTGCCACTAGTTGTAGTGAGGGAACGTGTTTAATGACGTTCAAAGGCTGAAATGCGTGTCTTAAAACAAAAAAACTTGCGCTCAGGAAAGACTCCTCATACATTTATTTTACATTTACACATCCCTGCCTTAGCTTTGGTTTCAGAAAAATCCGACCACAAGCTCTGGCAACCCCGTTTCACCATTCACGATTTGTAGCGTTCAGGCCGCAGCACGCAAGAATGCGAGGCACAATGACAAGTTTTGCGAATGTTCGCCATTTTCAGCTATAATGTGCAGCTGTAACAGCCAAAAGTGGTACGCCTAAAATTAACCCTTTCAGGGTCACGGACGTACATGTACGTCCCCTGCAAACACCTTCAAAATGGTCAATAACGTACATGTACGTCATCGCTTGTATGTTTAAAAAGCGCGCCTTTTTCGTCAACTTCTCTTGCTTGGCATGTGCTGCCACACTGCGGAAATACGTCAAATTATTTTCTGGCGCCGATGGCTCTTCTTTTTTATTTTTTTACGATTTACTTCAGCGGCGCGCCGGCTATCACTTGCGCATCCGGTAACGAGGGGGCGCGCTGGGTATCGCCCACCTAAGGCCCCTTACGCCCACCGGGCGCCTCTCGCTTCTTGCGCCTGCCACAGACTAAGGGCGCCTGCGAAACTGATGAGGCTCTTTTCTCCTTTTTTGTAATTTTTAGGAGCGGTGCGCTGTCTATCGCTCGCGGCTGGTTTTGGTATCGTCCTCTGAGCACATCCTGCTTTTTGCGCCCGCGAAACTGATGTCTATCCGATTTCGATTCACTCAAAAGATGCCGGCTTGTTACTCTCTCGTTTTTACTTAGAATTTTTCTTGTGTTACTCATGAATAAACCACATGTATGTAACAACACAAACGATTTTTTGTCACTTTATGGTCACCCTGAAACAATTACAATAATTTTTTCTCGAAATAGATTCACCCGAAGAATTTAAATCAGGAATAAAAAAATCAGCCCCGGGGGGTCGCATTTGGTGAAAAAATTCGACCCTCAAAGGGTTAACGCCGTAATTTACAAACTTGTTTCTACACCTTATTTTTCGTTTAAATGCTGGGGAAGGAGTGGGGGGTGAGGAAATTCCATAAATAAATTTGATGGACAAACCCTGAATTCTGCTCCCATCATTTGCTGGTAGATGCAGAAGTTTACCGAAAGTGCCAATTTCTGGCAAGAAAAAAAAGGAAAGGGTGCTGCTGTTGGGTGAGTGTGGTAGAAAGTGAAGGCACCTGTGAGCACAGCAATGCACTTTCTAGGGCACGTCAACGTCTTTAAGCTGCAAACCTCCCTTCGGCGCTCGTCCACTCGTTTCCTCTGTGTCCTTGTCTCTGTTCGCGCTGTAGCTACCGTACTTACACGATTGAAAAAAAGGGTCGACCTACAAATTTGACAATGCAATGTTGGGGGGTCGACTTAGAATCGAAGTCGAACTGTCTACCGCTAGTAACGGCAAGAGAAACGAGAAATCAGGGGTGCTACGAGGTGGGGACAGCTTTGCACCCTCGTTCCCGAGGTTATGGTCTAAAGTGTGAACCGCATGGCGCGTTTTCTGCTCGCGGAAATGCGCCGCGCTGACGCTGCCGCGAATTCCACCCGCATGCTGCGCGCTATGCGATCGGCGGCGGCAACATGGCGGCGTCACCAGCCGCGAAGAGGTGCGCGTAGCTCCAGCCAGGGCCGTACCCAGAGGGGGGGTTTGGGGGTTCGAACCCCTCCCGAAATCTTTTCCAGGCAGCACGTAAACAATATTTACTGTTGCTTTCAGCAAAACTACCCCCTTCCCAAAATTCATAACCCCCCCGAAAAAAATTTCTCGGTACGGCCCTGGCTCCAGCGACCGCTTCTAATCGCTCTTTAATTAAGATATCACTGAAGGCACAAACGAAGACGTTTGTGCAGGAAAGGAGCTGATAATGGGGTCGAAAACAACACTATAAAGCATTATCCGCGCCACTAGGGACAGCGCCAATCAAATATCCGCCACCGTGGTAAGCCTAAACATCGGCGGCGCCAGCCGGCTGGGGCAAGTCGTCAGGCTGCTCCCACTGCTGCGCTCGTCCCGCATCATACCGAGGCAGAACGGTAGAACTTCAAAGCAGCAGAAGCTGCTGCGCGCGCGGAATCGTCGACGCCAGCGTGAAAAAGAAGTTGCCCGTGCAACGCCGGCGCGATGGTGGGAGGTTAGTAAATCGCGCGCGGCCGCTTCCGTCAGCCGCCATGTTGTTTGTTTGGGTATCGTGCGGCTGTGGCCGCTGCCGGTTGCTTCGATGGTTGTCATCTCACAGTGGGTGTGCTCTTCCCGCTCAACCCACAGCGCATGGTTATTCCGGGTGCTTTTAGAAAAGCTTTTCTTTTTTAACATCTACCGCGCATACCGCGAGCGCACGGCTCTTGTGGGAGCATCGACCATCGATGGTAGGGTAGAGACGCCGTGTGGGTTGACAGTAGAGCTTCTCTTTGTGATACGATTTTCAAGGCGGCGCTCGCATTTTTTTTTTTTTTTAGAGATGCAATTTTGTGGGGTCGACATACATTCGAGTCGACTTACAATCGTGTAAATACGGTATTTTGAAACTCCCTGCTGATCGACAGCATGAGCGACCACAAAACAACAGTGCACGAAAACCCACTGTTGGGCAGGTTGGTGCACGATGGTGGTAAAAGTAGAGCGCCACCAGAGTCCTTCAGTGCTTTACTGGTCAAGAAACTGCTCCGTAACTCAATGGGAGAGCTTCATATTCTGTGTTTGGCTGCCGCGCGGTGGCGCCACCCTCTCACTGAGGTCACTTCTCGGGCGGCGGAGCCGCAGCGAGTTGTGTTTGTTTTGTGCGGGAAAAAAAAAATGTAATGTACATTTCGCGCTCTTGTGATGTGACTTAAGTAGTGCAACGACGATGCCGAACATGTGTTACGTCCTGGGATGTCGTTTCTTGTACAACGATACCACAGAAAATGTTTCCTTGTTCTGTTGACCGAGCTACTGGGAGCTGCGTGAGAAATGGAGGTGCACCATTCCAAAGCAAGCAACGGGAGATTTCAGCGTCGATTATAAGTGTATGACATTGTGTGGAAATGCACTGTGTGTGAAAATGGAAAAAGCAATGTACCCTTTTGAGAGCATCGGGGACCTAGAATTGTAGAAGGCTAACTTAAAGCTGGATTTTTGTCATATCAGTCAGGTTGTAGCGGTGCTTTATTACCTGTTTGCAAACTTGTATTATGTTGGGCTCAGGCTCGCATGTAAAAAAGCTGTGGGACATCCTTGTGCTTTTACTTTTCATATTTCCACGAATTATCCCTTAAGGTTCGTTTTGTTTGTTTTGTAACCGCGCGTGGCCGATTCCAGTTTTGTATCTGGCGTTTCAACCTATTTGTTCTTTTTGTCGTACGTCCCGTCGGACAATATTGTTTGATATGGAAAGGGTGCCACCTTGTCGCTAACTTGATTTTTTGTTTCTTCGACAATGTGCTCGATCCTATTTCCATGGATCTGAAATTAATAATGTTCCGAGAGTAATGCATGCATAGCAAACGCCGCGCAACTCACTTTATCGACGCTCATCTGTGCACGTCACACTGCGGACTGCTTCTTCGACGTTTGTGTTTCGTTCTAGTCTTTTGTAGAGCAGGAGCTCGCTAGCTCGTTGCGTTCAGAAAAGCTTTGCGTTGTTCTTGGCTACGTGGCAATATTCTGTTTCCTCCGTGTGCTGCACATCGCAGCACGAAAAAATTTATTTTTGTACGCTAGACCACGTTCTTTTGTCTCCCTTCGTAACATTGAAACTTTTTGTTGCATGTGATAAAATCAGATTTATTGTTCTTTTTTCGCTTCCTGTTTTTGCAAGGATTGCAAAGCGTGGAAGTGGAAAGACACATGGTGCAACATATATCTCTTCGTGTTTTGATTCTTCGCGTTTCAGCAGCGTTTTTAGATGTTCTGAAGTATGTACCCACTCATCGAAATGACAATACTATTGGGCTATCTCTTTTAGCGTTCTGTGCATTCCAGAGCAATGAATGGATTCATTAAGCGTAGTCTGAACAACGCGTACTTGGTTTCTTTCAGTTTTTTTTATTGTATTGATAGGCCCGCAGCAGTCCGTGACTACGCAGCTACCGTATGTGTAGTATTTACAACTTTTGCTTTAAGAAAAGAAGCAATAGAGATTTGACTGATTGTAGGGTTTAACGCGCCGACGCAACGCAGGCGATGAGGCGCACCGCAGTGGAGGGCTCCGGATTAATTTTGACCACCTGGGGATCTTTAACATGCGTCGAAATCTCGTACACACGGGCGTTTTTGCTTTTCGCCTCCATCAGAAAAGCGTCCGCCGCAGCCTGGAGTCGAACCCGCGACCTCGTGCTCGGCAGCGCAACGCCTTAGCCACTGAGCCACCGCGGCGGGTAGCAATAGAGATTTAAAAGTCCGTAAACACGATGACGCAGCGCTTGTGCCAGAGCACGCAGAAGCCGTTGCCGTTAAAAACCCCATTCAAGGCAGGTGATACACACAATGACTGTACTATTCATCGCTAACTACTACGAAAAAAAAAGCGCACTTAATCATCGCGCAGACACCAAAAACAGCGAGCGTTTGCACGCCAAGAGCTGGCGGCTGGATGCCCTTCGTGCGGCGGTGGCGCCTGTAGTGGCGCGCACGGTTCCTATAGGAAACGAGCGCCGAAGTTTCGTGACCAGTGAAGCATTGAAGGACTCTGACACCACTGAGACGAGAATGACTGAGACGACGAGCGCTTGTCTCGTCGTCTACCTCTTGCAATTGTCTCAGTCTTTTATCACCAATCTTGCATGAAGTGCCTCTTGTCCCTTTCTCAGCAGTGTGCCCCTCGGGAGAGAGGGAGAGAAAGAGGTAGAGAGAAAGGAAGAGAGAGGAAACAAAACAGAGAGGGAGAATTATGAGAGAGAGAGGGAGGGAGGGAGGGAGGGAGGGAGAGAGAGAGAGAGAGAGAGAGAGAGAACGGAGGCAGACAGGAAGAGAGACGGAGACAGAGTGAGAAGGAGGAGAGAGAGAAAGTGGGAAGGGGCAGGGAGATAGAATGGAGGCAGAGAGAGGGAATAAAGACAGAGATGGAGAGAGTGAGCAAGAGAGAGGGGGGACAGTGAGAAGGAGCAGAGAAGGAGACTGAAATGGGGGGAGAAAAAAGGGGAGGGAGAGGGGCCACCCACCTTGAGGTTGACGGGCAGGGAGGATCCCGCCTCCTTGAAGGCCCGAATGGCATGCAGCCAGCCCAGCACGGGGCCCTTGTCGTCTGTCGATCCCCGGCCAAACAGCTTCCCGTCCTTCTCGGTCAGCTCAAACGGCTCCGTGTCCCAGCCGTCGTCCTGTGGTGGCAAGGGTGCGGAAAGATGTTACCTGACAAGAAGAACAACAGCCTCCACGCTTTCGGGGAAAAGCTTGAGACGGTTAATGAGGCAAGCTCTTGAATTTCTCTGTTTGACCAGAGCTGCAAACTATTTCACCGGGTTCCAGAACATACCGTATTTTCGTGTAATCCATTACAATCTGCACTCCCACTTTCAGCCCGCCGGAGAAGAAAAAATTAATCCTCGTGTATTGCCTGCACAATTGATACAGGAAAGGCTGCACCAAAGCTACTGCTCAAGCAACACATCACATACTATGTAGACAGAAGCGTGTATTTAGCAAGCAAAATACGCTGACTGCCAGGCGAAAGTCACAATGCACTAATAAATTCAGCTGTTAGAGTGCAATCGTCATCGTTTTTTCTTCCTTGTCCTTGTATGTTTTGCGCAATCGTTGCAATGAAAGGCTTAGTCAGTGTTACTGCATAGGAGCTTCACGGCACAACGCACATTGCTGTGAAGCTGCACTAAAGGGAAAACCCCACGTATTATCCACACCCCTAATTCGCCACTGAAATTTTTGCATTTTTGGTGTGGGTTATACACACGAAAATACGGTACATGAAGGTCTCGAACATTTTTGCGCCCCTTCAAACCAAGGAATCTGCCGGTTTTTGCGGGCAGAAGGTTCGTCTGCACTGCAGCTATGCATTTGTCATAGCCAATAAAAATGCCCTTGGCAAGATCTGTATCATCAGCACTGTGTGCTGCTACTACAAATACGCAGAGAATTGCACATGGACAGCTGGCTGTGTAAAGCAGTGGAGAATGAATGGAAAAAAAGGGGGGGAAAAAAAAGAACAGTGGAATGTCACAAAATAACTCCATGGTGAATCGCATCTTTTTATCTCTCCTATCTCCGTGTGGCTATTTTTACAAGTTCGACTCCACGCTCCCTTCCCAAGCGCTAAGCCCCACACTTCTAGAGCCACTGGCTAAATGCAGCTTATCTAGTGGCTATAAACGCTTCCTTTCTCGATCCGGAATGCAAACAAAAAAGAAGACGCTTGAAAGAAAGAACGACGCTTGACATCCCTAGCCTGGGCTATGTGGTATGATGCAGTGTGTGGCTACGGATCAACTTCGACCACCTGGGGTACTTTAAAAAAAAGGGCCATGAAGGCAAAAAGTTTGCTTCTAAATACACTGCCTTTTCCCGATAAGAATGATACCAATTTTATAGCAAACTTAAAAAAAAAAAAACTCGGAATACTAATTAAAACATCAAGCAGTGGCAATGCCTCAGATGCTTTCCGGCGACTTCTCCTTGATGCCACAGAAACTTTTTACGACTGGCGGCCACCGACCGAAGCCATTGCCAAGAAACACGACTGGGCGATTGTAGTGCATTTTCGTTTGGTCGGATGACTTGAATTCTGTTTTTAAAGTCCTCATCTAAGACCATCATCATCACCAGTCTGTCTACGACCACTGCAGGGCAAAGGCTTCTCCAATTAATCTCTGATTATCGCGGTCCTGCGCTAACTGCGACCAATTTATCCCCGCAAACTTCTTGATCTCATCTGCGTGTCTAACTTCCTGCCGCCCCCTGCAACGCTTGCCTTCTGTAGGGACGCATTAAGTCACTGCAGCACCAAACTTGATTTCGAAACGTTTCTTGTGTTTCTTCTGTTACGAACCACCTTTCCCGGCTCGAATGGAGCTGAGTGAGTTACCAAAGGCCAGTTCCTTCAAACCGAACAAAGCTGTGTTTTGTATTTGTGGCCCCTTTGAAGCTTCTCGTACAGGCCCAACAGCACGTTCTACTGACCCACTTTAGTCGTTTGCCTGCACTTAAAAGACGGCCTGCAAGCAATGCAAGCAAGCAGTGCAAACAAGATACACTGGCGGCGCAGTTCGTCAATATACATACACCGGTTGCGAAACCGGTTCGGAATCCGGCGTTGCAGGCCCGGATTGGCACAGCACCTATGCGACAAAAACTGCACACTGCTGAACATTTACCGAATAACACAACTTTGTAAAATAAAGCTTGCTTCTCAAACCAAGAAACATTAAACTGGTCAATGTTTACTTGTTTTTCCAGGATTTTTCTTTTATGACTTACGGCAACAGCCGCAACCAGTTCGAGTTCCAACTTTCTGCCGACAGATAGGGGGGTAGTCAATTTGCCCCACGCTTGACCCTGTTGGTGGACTGGCTTTTCATACATGAGGCCACTGGGGAGTTTCGCAACACATGTACACCGAATAACTCTGCCCCGGTGGGTACATCGAGAGAGAGAGAGAGGAGGAGTTGAGAGGGGGAGTGGGGTCACCTTGAAGGCGGGCTGCACGTCGAGATGGCCGTAAATGAGCACGGTCTTCTTCTTGGGGTCCTTGCCCAGTTCGCCCAGGAGAACGGGCGGCAGCTTGAGCTTCTTCCCGTCGGGCAGTGTCTCCTCCCCAATGTCCTTCAGCTCGCACGAGGCACCCTCCTTCTCCAGTTTCTGTCAGAGGGAAAGGGGGAGGGCGTGCGCTGTGACGACAACCACAACGAGTGCTGTGCAGGAGGCACGGAGCAAGAACAAGATAGGACGGGAAACGAAGCTTCCTTGCACGGCCAAGTAATGTCACAAGTGCTTGTCAGACGTTAAGCTAAGCGGCATCTGCCACGGGTGAAGAAACCGCAGAGCCGCCGCAATCAGCCTTGCACTGCGCAGCCACGGGATGAAGCGCGGCCGCTATCAGTTCGTCTATCAGGTGCTGCTACCCTCTTTGCCATCGCAGCTACGAAGCTTGGCAGTCCGTCTTGGTTTTCGTTGTGACATTATTGGGTCCCTCGCCCGCACTTGCCGCAACAGGCTGTTTCGCCTCCTATATATTCTTGCTCTGTGGCAGGAGGTGAGCTCCCATTCCTTATGCAAGACAATCCGTTTCAAAGTCAAAGATTATAATCTAGATGGAAGGTTCAGTACATGGTTAGGATATATGGAAGTCTCAGAGCTGCAGACTAACAGGGCCAATCTTCGACAGCTTGGTAGCCAGTCTTGGTGTGTGCGTTAGCTTATCGGCTACCTGGACCTCATAAAAGAAAATACATGAATTTGGCGCCTCTACTCCCCCAAAAATACATATATTTTGATACTACGAACGGTCAAAGGCAGCTGCGAATTGAATGGAATCTTACACTATTTCCAAATTACTCAAAGTTTTCAATATTACTACAGATTACAGGCTGCTCGAAACTGATTCAGAGCAGTTCAGTGACAACCTGGGACTACCACGAGCATTACTGAATAAAAGCAAATTGCTAACATGCTGCATAGGATGCTGCCATGCTACTACACTCAAACCCCTTTATAATGAAGTTGAAGGGGAACAGCAATTATTTCGTTATATCCATTATTTCGTTATATCAATTATAACAGTTTACAGACTGTTGGTGCCATGTGCTCATTGTCTGAAATTGTCAGGAGTGGCGTCTGCTTGGGTATTGTTACTCCAGCAGACTTGCCAGAGTATTGTTTCGCAAGCAGACAATACTTCTGACACGAGCAGACAATATTATAATACGGAAATAATACTTAACATGGCAGAAAAGCATTCATTGATTGAAAGTCAGAATGCAAAGAGGCATTTAATTAAGTAATGTGTTTTTATCACAGGAACTTTTGAAGGCATCGTTACGCGAGGAGCAGATGATGCTTCTGGCACGAGTTATCGAAGGCCCTCTTGCAGACGATCACCTCACAGCATGTGGCACCAGCGGATTAAAAAAGACCACTCTCTTGGTCAGCGCATGTTAGTAAATGTCCATTAAGCTGTGTGCATAAGATATTTTGCGCATAATGGATCAAGAAACGTTACGTTTTCAGCACACCACGCGCAACAAAGTCCGCAGAGCTGCCCCTAATTTCGCACAAAACACTCGTTTACCACTTTCTGAGAACTGGATTAATTTGGTTAGCGCCTGGATTGAAGGAGTACTGACACAAAAATTTTATGATCCCTTTTTATTGCTTTTAATTATCGATGCTTAATGGTCTGGCAAACCCAACACAGATCTTTAAATACTTTAAATACTTCAGCGCATGATAACTAATTATATTGAATGGCCTGGAAATCATTTGTTTCATTTTCCCGCCTTTCAGCCTGAAAGGCGCATATGACAGAATCTCAGCATGACTTCAACGCTTCGTGTGGACGTCAAAACACTGCGGAGGCTAGTGGGGGCGTTGTTTCGACCGCGCCACCGCCGGAGCTAAACAGCTGAGCTGCCTGAAGGTGCTAGGCCGCGCGCGTGAAGTGACGTCACGAGTTTTTGACGAGTGGTGTTCGCGTCACTCTTTTCGCTACCACGGGATGATGTCACCAAGGATGATGTCACCGGGATGATGTCACCGGATGATGTCATTTGCTGAGTGCCGCTCTGCGTGCTGTTCCGCCGGTGCAATAAATGAGATAATTAAAGTCTGTTCATCGCGTCGCAGGCCGCTCACAATTCAGCCAGTGTATTCTGTTGAGCAAAGGAAGCGAACTGTGCAATAATATTAATGCCGAAAATTGGTGTCAGTACTCCTTTAAATTGGGTGGCACTTGAAATAAATTCGCTGGCACCTGGAATAAATTAGACGGCATTTGGAATAAATTCAATGGCACCTGGATTAAATTAGATGGCAACTGGATTAAATTAGATGGCAACTGGATTAAATTGGGCGGGAAAACCTGTAGACAGTAAATGATCAAGTGGGTAAATGGGGGCGACTACACCAATACCAGCAACAAGCGAAACGAACGCGACTGGTCGTTAAGACGAGCGGCAGGCTCTACCCCGCACCTCTTTCATCCAGTGCATCATGCGGACGACTTCATCCCGGGATTCGGGCCAGCCAGAGACGCTTTTGATGGCCACGGCTTCTTTCAGAAGGTCGACCATCTCCTGCTGCTTGTTGTTGATCACGCTAAAACAGAACACAACACAATGCACTCATCAATGAGGGGGAAACACTTTGGAACAAAACACTCGTTCTCCTCGAAATGCAAAAAAAAAAAAAAAAAAAAGTTGGAGGTTGCAACCTTCTAAGCCTTTCCTCAGCTATAGCCGAAACACATTCTTTCATCCCATCCTAGCTGCAATGACAAGGTACGACTCAAACAAAGAGATGGCACAAAAGTAATTGGGATGATTAAATGTGCAATGCACCGGTATACAGCGAGATTTAGAAATTAGTTGCCCTTCGTTTTAAGAAATGTAAGCGCCAAAAAACAACAAAAGCTTGTTCCGAGCTCCATACATTGCTTTTTTTTTTTGCTTTACTTGGTTGCTCATCGTAAGCCATCTCTCAAAAGCCCCAAATTTTTCGGCATGTAAGTGCATCCTTTTGCATTTAAACCTTTTTTTCTAATCAGCCATAAGAGCATGCCACTGTTAAAAAATGAAAGAAACAGAGGCTTGGACACAAATGTTCGACATTGGTTGTTATGGCTTGGACATCAGAAAGCTGTGTAAGCACGTAGACAGAGGGGGCACGCTTACCCGAACACCTTGACTAGTTCTTCTGGTGCATTTTTCTGGCTTGGTGCCGGCTGCGCGGAGAAGACAAAGCTGAAAGAGAAACAGCAGCTTAATTTTTTACACTGCAATCGGCATATAGGCATAAAAATTCTCTGTGCCCTCTTTATAAACACCACACCGGATCGCAGGCGTTTTACTAGCCTGCTAGCTGCTCCAGTGTTAAAGAAAGTGTTTTTGAATGTTGCGGTCGGTTTTTATTTTTCTTTGTTTTTTTTTTCAAATGCCTGTAAATACAGCGCAATTGATTTTTTATTGCTTCGTTTTTTTGCACTTTGTGCTGTGCTGTGTGCCTCTTGAATTATTTCTGTATTATTCGAAGAGGAGGGCGCACCGTCAAGCTAACCAAACTAGCTTTTTTTCCCCTCTCTTCCTACATCATTGTGAAAGAAAAATAAAGGCATTATTATTAATATTATTATTATTATTATTATGAATAGGTGTCAGTGTGCCCCAGAGAACGTTGGAACTGCCCGAGAAAGCGAGATGCAAAATGATAACATGAAGTTTATATACTGTAACGATGTGTGATGGCAGTACGAGATAAAAGGTGAAAAATCGCACTGTGCTGAACAACTTGTGGAAAAGAAAGAAATTTATTTTGATCAAATTAACACTCTCCTCCCTATGGCACTACGGCTACATGAATATGTTGTAGACTCAAGTTCCAGCAGCTGTGCGTCAAAAACACGAAGCACACTTTTGCAGAATGCATATGCACAGTTTGCACAGAACTGTGCAAAATGAATTCACCTTGACTGTGCAAGTCATCAACATGGCACTCTCGACATCTGGCACGCAAATCTTGCACATAAATCCGCCTGCAACGCCGCATGCGAGTTATGCGAGCGTGGGGCTCATGGTACAGCAATAGCGGTGTTTTTTGTTGCTGATGTTTTCAGTCGAGATACCTAGAAGCCACGATTATTTTTTTACAATTTCTCCCCATAACAGGTGATAAGACTTTTATAGAAACCAGTCCATCAGCCGCAAATCATGGCCAAATGGTTATGATCCGCACTTCCGAAGTAGTGAGGGGCCCACACTCAGTCCCCAAACTTACGAACTGACAAATACATCTTATTTCCCAGACTGTATCCTTGCACGAACACATTTGAAGTAGGGAATTACTAGACATTTCTTCCCACAAAACGAAAAGAATGCACTGCAATTCTGTCACATGCGAGAGCCCGCCAAGTGTTTGTGAGCTTCCTATACAGCTTCCCAAGCAGGAACTCCCCCAGTGACTCACTTATCTGCCAGAACAAACAGTACACGTAGGCAGGCGTGCAAGTCACTGATAAGGGGCTGCTGGGTATTAGGAAGGCTCACGCTTGCTTTGCTGATAACCACCCAACTACCACACTCGTGCAAATATTTGCCCCCTCACACACACTTC
The DNA here is from genome assembly GCF_048455015.1 of Haemaphysalis longicornis. Taxonomy (NCBI): domain Eukaryota; kingdom Metazoa; phylum Arthropoda; class Arachnida; order Ixodida; family Ixodidae; genus Haemaphysalis; species Haemaphysalis longicornis. Next base: position 150,492,250 of record NW_027526335.1, on the reverse strand, counting down.
CAGTACTGCCAGTGCCCTTGTGCAAATTTGCAGCCCCCTAGCTCTGCTTCCGACGACACCGTGCCCGATAAGTGTAGGTCGCTTATGCGCTTGTAGGAAAAACTTGCGTTGGAATCAGCAATGCTTTTAGCTGCTTTCAGCTGCTTTTGCAAGAAAAACCAGGCGTCAAAATGAGGCGTCTAGCTACACTGCTTTTAGCTGCTTTTGCAAGAAAAACGAGGCGTCTAGCTACAAGCAACATTTTGGAGAATGGATATTTTGTGGCTCACTTGTGAAAAGAACAGCTCTAAACTAACTGTGTGTGTGTGGGACAACCGACCGATTAAAAGTGACAACCAAACCAGTACGCTAACGAAACTACTGCAGCAAACTATGCATCATACCATTGCCTCCTGTATTTTTACAATGCCAAACGCATCAGCCCGGACCGGCCAACCAAGCCCTCTCCTTCTACTCCAGCCACTCTCCCCCAATCTGTAGCCTTCCCAGCGCTTTAGTCACATGACCGGTTCATCCCGGCGCGACGCGTGGTGGAAAGCGGCAACGTTGGCAAAACGTGCTCCGCCGCGAGCCTGAGTTTTCTGACGCTGGCGGGGGCGCCCCTCCTTCGGAGATCTCAAACATAGGTTGCCTTGGCAACCAGGCACAAGCCACTTTCGAAATTAGTTACGGTTGCGTGATCCCGGTCAGCTCGGGGCCCCACCTTGCGAAATCTAGGCACTGCAGGCGTACCAGTCACTCACTCCCATTGGAAAGCGCGCGATGCGTTTGGCATTGTAAAAATACACGAGGCGATGATCATACATGACACAATGGCTACCCCCCCCCCCCCCCCTTTTCTTTCAGTAGCTGACGAGATTTTGAAAGATTTCAAATCTTTCAATTTGATACTAGGTTGCAAACACCTCGAGCTTAGATGCAATCGAATTGCATGCATTGTACTCAGAAGTTCTCAGAGAATTTGCCTTTTTAGATTAAAACAGCCAATACATAATTGCAAAGTTTTAAAAGGGAGTAAGCGCCCATAATGCGTAGTGAGAATGCAAACATTTACTCTAGTTGCACGGCACTTCATTTTGATTGTAGGGTTTAACGCGCTGACGCAATGCAGACGATGAGGCGCACTGTAGTGGAGGGCTCCGGATTAGTTTTGACCACCTGGGGATCTTTAACGTGCGCCGAAATCTCGTACACACGAGTGTTTTTGCTTTTCGCCTCCATCAGAAAAGCGGCCGCAGCCGCGGCCGGGAATCGAACCCGTCACCTCAGTTGCATGGCAGTTACCTCAATGTGAATTTAGATGCATGAACCAACTGGGTTTTCAACCAATACACAGAATGTACACCGTGACAGAGTGAATGAAGGAATGAAGCGTGAACACCAAAATGCGAACCAGAACATGCAAAATTGAAAAACACTGTTCTCGGAGGTTCAATAATGGCACACTAATGGTATATTTGGAAAGCCAACTTTCCAAACTTTGTTTTTCTAACTAAGTCGCTCGTCATTTTGACTTGCACGGAAAGAAACCGCACTATTTGTGTGTTCTGGTTCATATTTTTGTGTTCCAAGTTTCATTTGTCCATGACTTTACATATGCGAGGTGAATAGCGTGGTTTCGAGTTTTAAAATTTCTGCAAGCTTGTTTCGTTTACTGCCTGGAATTTTAATGACTGCATTAATTGCTGCAATGCAAGTCTAACTTTGAAATAATTACGGCGCATTATACGTATTAGGTGGTGCATGAGTGGGCGAGTAAGCGAGTGAGCAAGCGACTCAGAGTGAGAGACTCAGTGAATGAATCAGTGAAGCAATTTTTTTTATAGATGTATTATAGGCGTAGGTACACATCAACAGACACATCGCTACACCTCAGGGGAGGAGTTCTATGGCTGCTCTATCTAACACTTTAATAACCACCCCTCATACAACATGGTGCAGCAATTGGATACATGTAAAGAGCGCCATTGTTCTAATGCCTAGAGACAATTGTGCAGCTTATGAGCGCAGCTGTTCCATTGGGAATATAATCAGCTGCTCAATAGCTTCACACATGGAGTATGCCATACGGCTGCCGCAGGTAGCTACAACTCAATAGTATCACAAGTGCCATATGCCGTGCGGTTGCTAGAGATAGCCAGAACAATAGTCTGACCGGCAGTATCAACACATTGCGGGTACCACCCAGTGCACAAGCTAAAAAATTTAAAAAAAAATGAGAAGGAGGTTGAGGTTCAAAGTCCTCCCTTTATTGTAGCCACCTCCTCCACAGCTGTCCCTGTGAGGGGTTTGGACTGCAGTTGAACGATTGTTGAAGCAGTTTCTTTTTTTTTTGCGGGTCTACCTTAAATCAGTAATTTGCAGCTTCATTTACAAGCTGCCTGGCTATCAGCATGTCGCTCAATTGGCAGCAGCTGAAAGATTGTGCAAAAGGGGTGGGGCACAAGAACAGGGTGCAGTAGGGGACTTGGGACGTGCCGGGTACGGCCAAAATTGGAGTGACACGGTTCAAAAACAATTGTTGGAAGAAAGAGCTTCTCGCTGTCCTGATGCACAAAACCTATTCAAACCAGTGAGAAGTATTGACATACTACCAAGAAATGCTTTATTGCTGATTTTAGATTTTTAAAACTGCCCCGCTATTTTGCAGTTCAGGCATGCTCGTTCCTTTCCTGGTTCATGCATGGTACAAAACAGTCATTAGTTTTTCATTGCAGTCACTCTTCAATGTTCCATGTGCCAAAATAACACTGCTGTAATAACGAGCTTCGAATTATACTTGTTTTCTTGAGACCGTTAAGGTGTGCTGGAATGTGACTTCCACAAGTGTGCTTTCGTATGTTACATTAATTCAGCGCTACTGCCGCTAAAGCGTGTCGAGTAGCTGAGTACCTCGTTACAAGCCACCGTTATACTAAATATTTTGTTGCTTAGAATGGCCCATATTTCATGGGGTAGGCTTTATCATTTCAGATTTGCCTTTGGCAAGGAAAGTGTGGGATGGGGCTAGCTTGTTCCCTTTAAGCCGGCTGAAAAAATGTGCAAAGCTAAAAAGCAATCGAGTCACAGGGGCCCCACAAGTTGAGCTATACGAATATCACAGGTTTAACTTTAACTGAACACCGACCAAACATAAAGAGACGAGTGATTAAGCATTTTGGTGGTTTAACGTACCAACACCATGGGCTATGAGGCGTGCCATAGTGAACAACTCCGGATTAATTTTGACCGTATGGGTATCTTTAGCATGCGCCCAAATCTCACCACACGGGCCTTTTCGCCTGTATTTTAGAAGCAGCTGCCGCGGAGGGGTCGAACCCGCGTCCTTGCGCTCATCAGCGAAAGAGAAGATTGAACCGATTGAACTGTGTACACAATGTGAAAAAAGTAGGGGTAGAAAAAAGAAACAATACAATAACTCAACGACAGAATGTAATTGTGACGGTGTAAACAGCTAGAAACCACATTTCTTAGCAGAAGACGACGAACAAGAGAAAAAACTTCATGCACAGCGCTCATTCATCGTGTGCGTCAGCTGCTAGAGGATCGCCACCAACAAGATAACGGCGCGCATACGTCGAAACATGCAATAAACGAGCCGCTTCCATAACGTTTTGCAATGCAACGTGGCTGCGGCGTGTTTACAACGCCCCATATACCCGGTCCGCGCCGGCCGCCGCAACCTCTGGCCGGAACCGGCCTGAACGACCGAAAAGGCTCGAGGACGATTAAAATCGAAGGGACCACGCGGTTGGATTAATGTGATGCAAGTAGTGATCAGGAATGTCTCGTGCCGCTTCGGCATTGCGGTCACCAGCAGCCGATTTCACGCTTCGGAGCGCAACAGTGTCAGCGATCTAATTGCACAAATCGAAGGCAATACCCATCGCTCCCGGTTTAATCGTTGGCCGCGCCAAAATAAATGCGATCGGCCCCACAAATACAATCTCAACTAGTGTATTTGGCTCTCGGATGAGAAGACAACACTTCCACGGCCCCTTGATTTTCTTGCAAACCTAGAAATAATGCCTTACTTTCGCCAGAAAAAAAAAAAAAAAAAAAAAGAACCGAAAATACAAGTCACCAGCGGAAGGGTTATGCAATATTGCGCGAGTACAATATGCGCCCGCTGTAAACATACCGCTCCTTTGATGTGGCCATGGTCGGCGATCAGTAGACGAGCAGTCCTTTGCGGTGATAAACGGCGGAGAATTTTTTACGAGACGGAATAAGCGTCTGCTCTGCCCCGTCGTCGAACACAGAAACGCCCCCCGCGTCACCCGCAAGTCCCGCTTTTGCCGGCCGTTGCGCACGGCACGCAGGGTGGCATATGGACAAACCATGACCGTTACCGGCGTTACGGAGAGAACACGCATCGCGTGTCTACTTGTATTCTTTCTCATTCATTATCGATTACGCTAATACAGAAAAAGTACTGGATTAGTAGTATTCAGCATCATTTCATTGCGTAAGGTCTAGCGCAATGTGCCGCTTTCCAATGTTTACGGGCGTGACGAGTACACGAGACTGAGAACTGGTCTGATGTAGTGCAGTATGTGCTGCCACCTATACGTTTAGCCAGAATAATTTATTATCAGTAACTCTACCTTATCTTACCCGTTTTATAAAAAAAAAATAATAGTGTTTATTGTAACGCATTATACTTCCTGCTGTTTAAAAATATTTATAAATTTACCGCTTGTACTACTTTACCACTTTACTCATTAATCTATGCTTTAGCACACTTCCGAAGAAATGGCGGCAACTAAGGTGGGTCAGTGTTGAAATGCTCAAAACAAATCGAACTTTGTGGGCCGTTTTGTTGCCGAACGCACCTCCCAGATCAGTAACATCTTACTTATCCGCATTTCAGCACGGAAATTTCACGTAATGTTCACTTGCGAACTTACTAAGCGGACCATCTCCGACGAACCGGCGACGGGTGTTTGTTGACAAACGCAACATGCTTTAAAAATGGCCGCCCCAGTTGCCATCAAAATTAGGAGAAACTTCGATAACTGCGTTTCTGTCATTACCTTCTAAATAAAGTCGTGCCACTCAGATCGCCGCTTGCGACGCGTCACGTGCAGTGATACAGCATTGAAAACAGGCAGCACTTCACTTGTCACAACCGTCTCGGCGCCAACTTCATGGCTGCTTCAAATTTGAAAACAAGCGTACTCATTTCAGTCTGTTTCGGCGCTACTATTGCTGTGTTTAGAATTAAGAAAAATCAAGCTCATAGGCCGCAGGTTGGAACTTACACGCCTCATTTAAAGCGGGTTATTGTATGCCAAGAAATTTTCATTTCACAGTGCAAATGAGATCAGCAGTCCTTAAAAGTATCATCACTTTGCTGTAGCACTGGCGCAACCGCTCTGCCTCGGCAAACTGCCCTCCCCCTTACACTTTCGCCATACTTTCATCCTCTCCTTTCTTGCAGGCCGCTTTCTTCGGTGGCCTGTTCGTTCTCTCGGTTTTCTCGTAGCGCTTCGCCGCACTAAAACTACTGTGACACTGTTGCTGGTGCTGCTGTTCCTTCGAGTATGGCACATACCCAATCAGGGGAGTGGTTAGAGAAAAGAAAAAAAAAAGTTTTTTTCCTAATGACACATTTGCATTGCGTATCCTTATTTTTCTTTTTGGTCCTTGCTGCATTACCCAAAAAAACGGATTGCCCACAAGTGTGTGGCTTACTTGTTTGTTATTGCCTCCAAACTTGTGCCTTTGTGCACTTGTGTGAGTTATGTAACCCATAGCATCAGCAGATTGTGCTTCAGTCTTTCCTTAGTGTGTGGTGGGGAGCATGACCGGTTAAAGCAAAGTAGAAGACAAATCCATGGCATAACAGATGACACGCACGCGCTTCGATGACACAACACACAGAGTGGAGAGGAAGCCATGTTGCGAATCCACTGGGCCTCCGCGATAAACCAGTTCTGGACCGTCCGAGGGCAGTACGAGGACTGCGTTCGGTGTGGAAGTCCCACAGGAATACATAGGAAAATTGAGCACCAGGCCAGATTGCGTCTCAGATGATCCAAGACTCGTAATCGAAGACGTCCATTGTCACAGTTGCCGGAACCTCACACGAGTGTTGAGAGGCTGCTCTGTTACCAGTATTGGACGGCATGTGCTTCTGTACCACCAAGATGGTAGCGAGCAGAGTTATTAGTGCCCCCGCCGGCTACACGTGTCAGTGTACGCTTGTCTTTGCAGGAAGCTATTGCCATCATTCTGGATGTTGGGCCCCACATGAACCAGGCTTCATCCGACGGTGGTCCAACGGACCTGGAAGAGGCCAAGACATGCGCCGAGCTCATGATTCAGCGCAGGGTAAGGACAGCGCCGCAGATAAAATTTGCAGTTTTTGCACACACTTCGGGAGGCTTGCACAGGGGATTTCTGGAGTGAATTATAGTTGAACTCTTGTTTGTGGCTGCATTTTAGGATCCAACATTTTCAGAGCTTTGTTTCAGAATTGGAGACTTTGTATATGTGGCATTTGTGAACCTTGGTTTCACTATTTAAGGGGAGTGGGAAGACATATTCGTTTTTGTGTTAAGCTGAAACAAGAGAAAACACTACTCGCAGACACTTTGCAAAATACCGCTGTGATGTTACAACAGGTTTGTAATGCAGTTTGATGCTGTCCCTAGCTTAAAAATTCTTGTCTTTACCTATTCCTTGATTGATAAGGATCTCTTTGTTTATTTACGGTAAGTATGTGCCGTTTAAACAAGCTACTATCAGTTAAACGCCACTGCATGGACTTGGTAGGGCTCAGGAAGCGCCACTTTTCGAGGCAGCTCTCTAACGATAAAATTTGCATAAGCTTGCCGTAGAAACTCTAACCACAAACTGTACGCTTCAGACAATTAGGCACTGCTTATAATTCTCTTCTGTGTTCCCATAATACACTCTCCTTACACGGATATTCATTTGCCGTCGTCCAAGAAGCCTCAGGTGTGGGTTTTCCCAGGGCAACAACCGCAAACGGCTTGGATGAGCAACGTGCCAGCTCAGTAATCATCATCGTCATCATCTCTCTATGACGATGATGATTACTGAGCTTAGTAATAGCACCCCTTTATTGAGGAACGAGAAAACTGAAGCAAACTAGGTGACTTTCAGTGGGACACGTAGTCTAGCTTCCTCTCGCTATGTCCTCTGTTTTTTTGTTTTTGATGCTGCTCCAGTATGCAGTACATGCACCTACTGGCACAGTTGATGATATGCTTGACAAACTGGCCAGTCAAATAAGTAATTTAACTCAATCAGTTACAATGGGTCAACAATCTCAACCAATGCATTAATTGAACAAACATTCGGGTCTAGCAGGAGTATCTTCAGATGACACTGAGCACCCTCTGTGTAGTCGTTCCTCATTCCTGTTGTCTTATATGCAAGAGTTACATGGAGTTGTTACTGCTGCTCCAAGACGCAGCTCGTGACACTATTGCGACTTGCGACACACGTGCAACCCCTGGCGTGCAGATCTTCTCGGAGTCCAAGGACGAGGTGGCCGTGGTGATCTGCGGCAGCCAGCGGACCAACAACAGCCTTTCCAGTGATGACGAGTACCAGCACATCGACGTCCTGTGTGGCTTGCAGCCGGTGAGCTTCGACATGCTCGACAAGCTGAGCCAGGTCAAGAGCACGCAGCACGCCTGCGACTGTATCCTTGGCAATTTGCCACCCCAGTTAACTAAAGGGGCCCCGAAACAGGTTACTCGTGTACAACTTAAGAACGACAGCGGAAGTTGCCCCTGTACTTCATTACTACAGCCGGCTGTTCCTCTGCGTTGTGTGGAGAGTGCACTACTGCGAATATTTTGAACGTGACACGAGTCGTTTCTGCGGTTTTTTGGACTTAATCTGCTTATATAAACTACTGCAGCGACAACAAGCAAGCTACGTGAGAAAAGGTGGACGATGTCACATGTTAAGCACGGTGCCGTTTCAAAACGTGCCTGCGCATTGACATCCGGGTCCTTCGCCTCAGCAGAGTGATGCACTACATGATGAGCTATTGCCGTTCCTAGCTTGTGCCAGAGTATAGCTCAATTGGGATGTCGCCTGATGAAAAGCGCCAGAGCTAAATATCACTTTTTTCACAAATACAGTGTAGCCCACTTATAGCGAACCCGGTTTTAACGAAATAGCGGCTATAACAAACAAATCTTCGTTTCCCGTTACCATTGGTATACATAGATTTTCTGTCCAGATATAGCGAAAAGCGGATATAACGAAGTGATTTCGGTTTCCCGTTGTGTTCGTAATAAGCGGGCTCGACTGTAGCAGAAATCTCACAGTTATGCTGAACATATTCCCACACCTTTTTTGTGCCTGGTTTGGAATAATTGCCACGCATAATTGCCGCCTTTATGCATCACAAAGCAGAATTCCTGTGGCTCGAGTGTCGCATGCGGAGTGTCACGTGAGTGGAGTGTGGCGTGCAGGATCCAGTACGTCTCCTTGACGTTGTGCATCACAAGTCGTCGACGCCGTCGTGGTTGCTCTCGATGTGCTGGTGGATAAGACGAAGAACCTCAAGTTTGCCAGCCGCAGGGTGGTGCTCCTCTCGAAGCTCGGCGGCACGTTCAACGACAGCCAGCAGAACGTCATTGCGGAAGGCATGAAAAACTCCGACCTGTCTCTCACCATAGTGTAAGTAAAGCGGCGGAACTTTTTTTTTTCTTCTCCTTTAAACCTAATGTTTGTAAATGAAGCAGGGGGAATTTGCGCTGGAATTTCTGGTTGATTGTTGTCTGTGCTGCTGTCACGTGTCATTATTCTTGTAGGTACTGTGTCTTCACACATATAACCCACCCTTGCATATAACCCGCACCCCCACTTTCCATCGACGAAAAAAATATATATATATCCCCACGTATTTCCTGCACATTTTATACATAAGAGGATGGACCAAATCAACTACTCAAGCAACATTGCACATTTTTAACCAAAAGAACTTCCCTAGCTAACTATGTCTCTAGACAACTTGCACATACATTTTTTCGGATTGGTATATGGTTGTGCTGTGTGTGCAAAATAATCACTGTCAATGGGATAACAGTGGCTTAGTCGCTGTTACTGCTGTAGGGGCATCACGGCCCAACGCGCATTGCGGCGAAGCTACACCAAAGGAAACAGCTCGCATATAATCCGCACCACTACTTCACGACTGAAATTTTCGCGTTTTTGGCGCGGGTTATACACACGAAAATATAGTTATATATTATGTTTGTTTTGCTACATTTTGTATTTGTCGTGACATACACGTTTGCTGTTGGTGCTGGTATTCTTTGTTATTTTGACTCTTGTGCAACGCTGCGCCTTTGTGATGTGCTGTTGCAGTAGGTTTGTAGTGGGGGTGACGCGAGCTTCATTTGCAGCCAGCTTAGGTATGAAAGAATAACCCGAGTAAGGCTTCTCTTGAAGGAGTGGTCGAGGTAGCATTGCGCAAAAATCAGGGACTAGACGTTACCTCACGCTGTCGGTGTACTTTCGTAAGTACTGTGAAATAGACCACTGCCTCTAGTTTCGTATGGAATTTCCGTATATTAATTTTTGTTCCTGATTTTAGCACTTTTTTGGGCTTGTGGAATAAAGACACAGGTTAGAATATTACGGGTTGACAAAAAAGGGGAAAGTCATGAAAAATGGCTGCATGCGGATAACTAATTAACTTATTCGCAGCGTGATCTTTTGGTTGTTCTTGTTATATTATTGTTTATTTCTGTTTTTGTAGCCTATTTCCCGTTTCTTCTTCCCAGGTGCCCATTTGATGTGCAAAATACGGAAGACGTCGCAAAACTGTCGCCCAACCAGCTGAAGGCAGCCAAGTATCTCCGTAAAATCCTGGAGGCAGTCACGGGAGAGTCGTACACCTTCAGGTAACGTTTGTCCGAGGGCCGTCTTGGAGCGTTGCAGTATCCACAGGTGTCTAAGGCGTTGCGCTGCTGAGTCCAAGTCCAATGGTTTTGGTCCCGGCCGCGGCGGCCGCTTTTCTGATGGAGGCGAAAAGCAAAAACGCCCCTGTGTACGAGATTTCGGCGCTTGTTAAAGATCCCCAGGTGGTTGAAATTAATCCGGAGCCCTCCACTATGGCGTGCCTTGTATATCGAAGGTGTAGCTTTGGTGTGATGCCCCAAAATTTGAAATCTGAGGTGTTGCAGTGGGAGAACAAGTGAAAGAATTCTTGTTTTTGGTTTACTGGCTTTATTGTTGCTGTCAGAGTAATGCTCAAAGTAAGGGGCTCTTTGGCAGTTTTAATGAGTGGGCTGTACCGTGCCAACTTGCTCCAATATGCTTACAGTGTGCAGAAGTGCCAGTTGAGCATTTACTGTGGTAGTCACACTTTTGGGGTAATGCATAGCATAGTTAAGCAACAAGAAAATACTAACTAACAATACTAATAATGCTGTAAGAGCTAAATGATGTTTGTCTTGTTGTTGTTGTTGGTTTGAAGTTCCATCACATTGAATACGTTTCTCTCTCCTGACTTTAAACCTGGTGGAGCGGAGTGTTCTTCTAAGCATTAGCAAGACCATTTGTAAAGCTCAAGAACCTCCTCACTGTGCACGTAGTACACTGACTATCAGATAATTTCGCTTGAATGCTTAGTCTGCTGGCTCCTGCTTCAGGAAAGCCTATTGAGAGCTGGATGTCAAACCTCAATTTTTGCGGCAATCTTGTTGGTCGGCAGTTACTTGTTTCGAGATCGCAAAATTCTCAAGAATGCAAGTGCTACCGATTTTGGCCTATTGTTTGTGGACCCTTCTTTTGCACAGGGTTTTATGATTGGGAGCAATTATGCCTAATTTTGAGTTAAAAATGAGAAAGATTGTGCTGCAAATAAAGTTTATCAGTATAAAACTGCCGCCCGACTGCTTCAGTGCTAAAATATTTTTCAAAAGAACATTCAAGTACTATACGCAGATTTCCATTTCTGTGCGGTCATTTAGAGCAGTTCTGTCCAAAGTGAGAATCAGTGCATTCTGTTTCCATTCGAATAGTGTCCACATTTCTGTAACAGCTGTGCACGTAAAATGACCAAAGTGCTCCAATATCATGCAAGACCAGGCAGCATGGGGTACAAGCTGGGCTGTTATTTGGAGCCGCAAGGTTAAAGGTTCCGACCGTCATGAACGAAAGACAAGCGCAATATTTGTTGGTGACTGTAATGGCGTTGTGCCTGGCTGCTGCGCCTTCCAGCCAAGCCGTGCCAGCCCTCACGTCTTACGAGAAGAAGCGAACCCGGCCGACGCCCTGGAACGCCAACCTCGAGATTGGTCCCGACATCTCCATACCGATCTCGTCGTACATCAAGGTTAGTCGCTGTTTTCGGGGCCCTTAGACGGGTTGCAGTGTTCAAAACAAGCACTGATAAACTAGCAATCTGTTACGCGAAGCTTTGGACAAGGCAGTGGTGGGTGGCTGTAGTGGTACTGTATTTGCGCGATTCTTTTGCTAAAAGTGACCTTAAAATTTGTGTGTGCGTTACAATCGGGCCCAAAGCCGAAATCGGCTTAAAGAGGCCAGCAGAATTTCCATGCACACGAACGCCTCCAAAAATATACCTAATTCAGTCAAAACAAAGCACACATTTTTCTCGAAACTTTTAAGTAAACTTTTCTGTGTGTTGCAATCGGGGGCACGTTAGAATCATGCAAATATGGTATGTTGTTATTTTGACCCTGAAAAGATTGCTTGAGTCTGGGAAAAAAAAAGAAGGAAGACATCTGGTTAGCTGAAGTCTAAGCACATGGCTCTGGACACTAACTAAACCATGAAATTTAGTAAAAGAAGGCGACAAAATCACAACTACCGAGTTCAAGTTGATGTGAGTAGACTGCACTGGGGCTCCTCCTGTCACCCGATGATTTTAGAGCTGCCCTTCTAGGGTCCACCTTTCAGCATCTGTGAATTTCACAGTGTAATTTTAGTGCGCAGCCCTGAAGTGCCCACTGCTGTGGTATCACAGCCTCGTCATTTCTCGTTGTAACAGAGTGAATAAAAGGGATACCGAAGTCAAAATGAGATAAAAGGGGCAGGAAAGTGGAGGAGGAAGGAAGGAAGAAAAAAAAGGTAAAGGAAAGGCAGGAATGATAGCCAGGCTGGCCTAGTATGCTATTCTACGCGTGGGAAAACAACGGGGGGAGAAAAGAGGAAAACAGAAAAAGAAGGCGAAAAGTGAGGACAGCGCGTAAAGTGGTATGCCCAGCGGTAGGACACTACACACAAGAAAGTTCAGTGAGTTCATAGAGGGTAGTCGTTTGTGCTACAGTCTCTGTACAAGTCCACCGTTTTTAGTGAAAAGTATAGAGAAAGTGTGAGGGGGAGGGCGGTATACCGAGTCGTTGCAAGAAATCTCGTAGTGTGTCATCTCTTCGGCGACGATGTGCTACGAGATAGCCGAGAGAACGAAGAAGCCACCAAAGACAGAGCGAGCAGGAAAGCGAAGGATGAAAGTATGGTGGAAGGCGTGAGACATGGTCCTCCGCGACGACACGCTACGAGGCAACGCCAGAGTATGTCACATGCCTTCGTGTGTTTGCTGATGCAGCGCGGCGATCACTTTTGTGAGACAGAGCAGGTACACAATGTCACCCAGACAACTGCAGTTCGCGCTGCGCACACATTTCGCATTAGGGAGCATCGTAATCATCAGTCAAACTTTTCACTTCATTGCACGGGGGCATTTTCATTTGTTTGGGCCTGCTGTTCCTATTCCAGATCAGTTCAGATGTTCTTCATTCAGACACCTGAATGGATTGCTCAATTTGCCTAATACATTTAAATCTCGATACAGTCTAGACCGCTTATAACGTATGTCGCGGGAGCCGCAAAAATCCGCACTATAAGCGGTACCGCACTATAACCAAAACACGCGCAAATTCAACCACATCGCCACCTAGTTCTCAAGTCAACCTATATTTATCATCACTCAAATGCACAGCACTTAAAAACGAAGGCACGGTCTATATTTCGTATTATTTTTAACATCAGCCGCTGCTACAGGGCAAAAGCGCAGTCTCACAACGGCGAGCGCGGCTTTAACTTCCGTTGTGTTTGTTTTGAAAGACCATGGCTGCGTTTTTAGCGTCTATGAACAGATGCCGCAAGACGTGATAAGAACGCCAGCGGGATTTTTTTTTTTACCCCACCTTGTGTTCACGATGCCGAAGGCGGCTGCTTATCACCGCAACGTACTGGTGGTGGAAATCTTCGGCTTCGCGCGGCTCGAATGTTCGGAAAGGGAAAGAGCGGTGGCTTATCTGCAACAACGTTCTCAAGCGTGAACCGCGTGGTAGATTTGGTATCGCGAAAACGTGCAGTGCACGCCGGCGCGGATACAACTGGCGTGGTGTGGGCGGCGCGGTAACAGACGGCGTCGGCACTGGCCGTGAAGCGGTGCAGGCAGTTCCAGTAAGTTCCAGCGACCGCTTCTAACCGCTCGCTGAAATGCCGCACGGGGCGCAAGCGAAGGTGCTCATGCAAGAAAAGAGCTAATATTGTGGGCGAAAAGTGGAATATAACTGCCATCCACGCTGCTTGTGAAAGCGCCCATCAAAAAATACCGCGGTGGTAAGCCTAAACATCTCTGGCGCGGCTAGCCGGCTCTGAGCGCTTCGAATCTCCCGCCATTAGGTACGCGTCTCCCCATTGGTGCAAGTCGTCAGGCTCCTCCCACTGCCACGCGAAGAAGCCACCGCGAGCGCGGAATCGTCGATACGAGCACGAAAAAAAAAAAAAAAAAACTCACGCCCAACGCCGACGCCGATGTGCACGATTCGTGCGCGAAAACGGGCCATGCGGTTCACGATCAATAAAATCAACTTGCCGCGCGCGGATGGGGAGTCTGTCGCTATCTTCCGAGGTGCATCAAGCAAGGTCAGTTGTGGTTATCACGTACGCACCAACTAAAGGGTGCCTATCTTTTTTTCTTTGGGTGTCTACGTTAGAGGAGGGCAAGGGGTGCACACTGCGTCAGATGGCCGATTTCATCCTTTCTTTTTCTTTTGCTACCCTAAAACGATGCCTCAGCTGCGCCGGTAGATCAGCAGACCCGCCGAAAAACCGCACTATAAACGGTATTGTGCTTCGGCCAACCGCATCTTAAGCGGTATGCTTATGCATTGAGTTCTATGGGAGGCAAACCGGTGGTAGCAAAAACCCGCGTTATATCCGGTCCCGCACTATAAGCGGTTACGTTATAAATGGTCTACACTGTATAACGAAGTCGTACTTGCGGGCGAAAATTTCGTTAAATCGAGAATTTCGTAAAATCGAGGTTTCGATTTTACAGTTAATTTAACCAGCTATTGAGGTTTCAAAACCTTGCCCATCGCTCAGAAACAACTGCTATGTAGTTACCTCTCCACTTAAAGCGAATTTTGTCGTCGTAAAACCGGTGCTTTTTCCGCAACGCCTCATTAAATATGATAACAGACTAGGTTTCCACTTTTTTTTTTTTTTTTTTTTTTTTCATTTCAGTCACTACTAAACGCCGCTGTTAGTCAATTGAACCCGTGTCCATGCCCCGTGAACCCCTGGCGAGGTGCTGGTTCGAAGTTACGCCTCTTGTCGTCCGTTCGGTGGTAGGCTTAGGCGCGGTGTTGAGGGGTGCGGCGGGCCAACAGCGGAAGGGTGCTATAAAGCTTTCGAAAGACTTTTTTCATGCACAAAGGCTCTGCAGTATGGGCGCGTGATGCAACCACGACACTCGAGATAAAGCCATGATTAAGAGTTGAGCGGAGTACACACGGACCGCTTTACTTTGTGGAGCAGCGCTTACGTGCTCCCGCTAAAACGGAAAGCTTACATTAAATATCGTCTGGCCAAATTTGATTAAGCAATTACTTTTATGCCCGCTGAGCCCTAAAGAAACCGATTTCTCCGCATCGCAGCTGTCTAACGAACACATTTTGACCACGTTCGGAGAGCACTTTATTGCCACCAGCACTCGATGTTCAAGCCGTAGTGAAGAAGTCCGTAAGCAGTGCTTGGCGTTTCTTGACCAGGGTGGGCTTTACGTGACGCTCGTATGCTGACAGCGCTAACAAGGCTTGCTCTTAAATATTCGCGTGCTCCTGCGTGCCTCCGCAGAACGTCGATGGCATCCATCACTTCGGTGGCCTTCGGTCTCACCGACACTTCCTCAGGCTCTTGTTCGGAACACTTTTCTTTCCCTTGGAGTGCTCATGCTGCTTGTAAGACTCATCTAATGATGGATGAACAAAATATTAATGTGGTTATCAGCGAGCACAACCTAGAGCAGCAGCACTGTGAGCAAGGATGCGTAGAAAAAGACACTTGAAGTAGGCTTCGGCCTTCGGCAGCCTAAGCATAGAGGGCGCTGGCGTAGGCAACGATGGAGACATCAAAATGGTGGCCGCACTATTAAACCGTCCATGACCGCTAGCGGTTTTTGAGCAGCTTCTTTCACCGCTTTTAATTGTTGTCAACTGCATAATTCGTCGCTTTTCTTTCATTTTAGCCTTTTAAGAGTTAATGTGAGTACTGAATGTTTTCAATGTAGGCTCCGAGAGGCAAAATAAAACCTGCCTCAACCGAAATTTCGTTCTTCCTTTCTCGCCGTGACTTCGTTAAATCGAAAGCGCCGCACGAATTCCTTCATAAAATCGAGATAAAAATACATAGATTTAGCAAAATTTTGATAGAAAACTTGAAAAAATTCGTTGTGAATTTCGTTAAATCGAGGTTCGTTATATCGAGGTTCAACTGTATGAGAGGTGATGCACTCCCCGTTCTGCGTTCAGGTGCTGGAAGTGAAGACCAAGCCGTGGAAGCAGTTTGTGGCCAAGCGAGCGTCCGTGCCTGTGCGCAGCGAAAGCGTGCTGTACCGCAACGACGAGAAGGAGACGGAAGTGGAGAGGGACGGTACCGTGCCGGCGTACCGGTACGGCTCCACCCTGGTGCCCTTCACGGAGGAGAACCGGGCTGCCATGGAGGGAATGCAGAAGAAGGAAGGCTCGGGACGCGGCCTCCAGGTGCTGGGTTTCACCGACGAGGTCAACGTGAGTCGCCGTTTCTCACTGTCCGTGCACGCATGAAGCAGTGGAGAGCTGATTTTCGTTTTTTTTTTTTTTGTATTTATTAGGGGTGTGCGAATATCAATTTTTTAATTTCGAAGCGAATTCGAATAATAAAAACAAAGTTCGAATCGAATCGAATATTTTTCGAATATTTTTCGAATACGAATACTTATTGTTTTTTGTAAAATTAAAGTTTTCACCATCTAGAAACACAAAAACTGCAACTTTATTGCACAACAAACCACACAAAGTAAAATTAGGAATTACAAAATACCATTGCACCCAACAGGTTAAGGTCTGCACTCACTTAAATGTTAACATGGAGAAAGGTTAACTGCTCGACATGTTCTGGGTGCAGTGACAACCTCCTGCTCGTCACGACTCCACCAGATACCGAAAACAGCCGCTCACTTGACACTAGTGGCTGGCATGCCCGAGCCCGTGCACATTGCCCCGCGCTGATACAATAAAATCTCGATGATACTAATCTCGCGGGACCGCGAAAAATATTCGTATCATCCGAAATTCGTATGAACCAACACAGACCAAAAAATTGGGCGCTGAAAGAAGTTTTCGTTTATTTCTTTTCTTACTTTCGCGTGAAGAAATTCGTGATTTTTTTCTGCTTTTTTTTAAACCCCATGTCGCAAAGCAGCCCTTTCTGGAGCACGCAAAGCTTCGCGCTCATAGCTCGGCAAAACTGGATGCCACTCACTCACACTCACTCAAAAAAATATATTTATACTGAAGCACTCACTCGCACTCACGCTCGCCACTCCGCCCTCACCACTCGCTCTCACTCACACTCACGCTCGCCCCTCCGCTCTCACTACTCGCACTCACTCGCACTCACGCTCTCCACTCGTCCCCACCACTCGTACTCACTCGCGCTCACGCTCGCCCCTCCGCCCTCACCACTCGCACTCACTCGTGCTCACGCTCACCACTCGTCCCCACCACTCACACTCACTCGCACTCACGCTCGCAACTCCGCTCTCACTACTCGCACTCACTCGTGCTCACACTCGGCGCTCGTCCCCAACACTCACACTCACTCGCGCTCACTCTCACCACTCCACCCACACCACTCGCACTCACTCGCGCTCACGCTCACCCCTCGTCCCCACCACTCACACTCACTCGCGCTCAAGCTCACTATTCGTCGTCACCACTCGTACTCACTCGCGTTCACGCTCAACACTCCGCCCTCACCACTCGCACTCACTCGCGCTCACACTCACCACTCGTAGTCCCCACTCGCACTCACTCGCGTTCACGCTCAACACTCCGCCCTCACCACTCGCACTCACTCGCACTCACACTCACCACTCGTAGTCCCCACTCGCACTCACTCGCACTCACCACTCCGCCCTCACCACTCGCACTCACTCGCGTTCACGCTCACCATTCGGTGTCACCACTCGCACTCACTAACGCTCACGCTCACGACTCGCATTTCCTATTTACACTCCCTCGCAATCGAACTCACCCCTCGCAATGGCCACTCACACTCACTCGTCCTCACCACTCGCTTCCTCCACTCACGCACTCGCCACTCCCATCGCCCGCTTACGCTCACTCACGCTCACTCACAACCGCCACTAATTCGCATTACAACTCGCTTTGTTCCTTTGCAGAACGGGAATTCATTTTAACTTCGCTTTGTTTGTAAACCAGATGAATCGTTCCATTTTGTGGAGACCTTAAATGTGGCCATATTGACACCGACACCACAGTGATGTCGTTTCATGAAGCGAAAAGGAAATTCGGTGTTTTAAGAGCTTTACATTGGCTGTGGGGCGTGCCCCATAACAATCGCTAACTCCGAAAAACTTGATTCAACTGACAAAAAATCAAACCGTTCTCTTAAGAGAATTAAAACTCGAAGCTTTCTCCCGTGCAAACTGAGTCAAAGCCTAAGTTTAAAATCCAAACGGATTCAACAGTGTCGAAATGGCGCAATCGGATAGACGTCGGCTTCATATCGCGGTGGACCCAAGCGCGATTCGCACCATGGGAAAGGTTTTTTTCTTGAGGCGCTTCGTGTGCCTTCGCTTATCATCATCATTGCTTTGTGAAACCCACTATAAAGTTCGCTTTCCTGTGGTGTTTTTACTCAGACGCCGACGCCACCAGTGAGGAATGGAAAGCTTCATTTCAAAAATGGCGAAGCTTGCATTAGGTCGTGTAAGGCTTGAACCACATCGAGCTGGGTGATTTCTTTCTATGAAAGCATTGATTGGCCCACTAACACGCATTGCATTAGGTTCGAAATTATTTATTTACATGTTGCCAGAATGCAATCCGGGAGTTGTTTTCGAGATGTGCGATTTATGAATCTTCGGAGCACCCAAAGGTAGTCGTGCGCACTAGGATTAGGTCTGAAGCCGGTTAGCGATGGATGAAACCAACCAGTGCGCTCGAGATGGAACTGAAGTCGGTTGTTAATTAATCGGTCGATGACCTTGCACATGATAGGAGTTAGTGAAATAGGTCGCAGATTTTCAGGTTTTCGCGGGCGTCTTTACTAGGCTTCGTGATGGGATGAATGATGGTCGTCTTCAAGTGCTCGTGGACTTGTCCCGTTTCCCATGATTCGTTGACAACACTCAGAAGGGCTTCATGGCCGTGCGTTGGCAGATTGCGGAGATCTTGCCAAGTGATTTTAGCATGGCCTGGAGCGGATCTAGATTTGCCTTGAGCGATGGCAACGTGAAGTTCTCCCAGGGTAAAAGGAGTGTTGAGTTCGTCTAGAGGGTGTGGTATGTCTATGTCGGAAAGAGATTTAATGCAGTTTTATCCTTCGCAGCATGCGGAAAGAGAGTCTTGATAATAGTTTCTTCTACGTCGTAATAGTCAGACTGCAGTCTCATTTGTCAATGATAGGAAGCTTTGTTCTCCCATGGTAAAAGGAGTGTTGAGTTCGTCTAGAGGGTGTGGTATGTCTATGTCGGGAAGAGATTTTAGTGCAGTTTTATCCTTCGCAGCATGCGGAAAGAGAGTCTTGATAATAGTTTCTTCTACGTCGTAATAGTCAGACTGCAGTCTCATTTGTCAATGATAGGAAGCTTTGTTCTCCCAGGGTAAAAGGAGTGTTGAGTTCGTCTAGAGGGTGTGGTATGTCTATGTCGGGAAGAGATTTTAGTGCCGTTTTATCCTTCGTAGCATGCGGAAAGAGAGTCTTGATAATAGTTTCTTCTACGTCATAATAGTCAGACTGCAGTCTCATTTGTCAATGATAGGAAGCTTTGCTTTACCGCAAAGGCTGCGAAAGATGCCCCATTATAAGTGAAAAAGGCCTCTCCCTCTTGCCGGAGCCGATGGCAAAGATTTTGCCAGTTTTCACTTTGTAATGTCTTTTGGTAATCGTTGATTTTCTTGTATAGTCGTTTCAGTTTAATGAGGTCAGGGTGACGTTTGCCACGTTCTTGATACTACCTGGTGGGACATTGAGCCGTTTGGAGCAACCTATGCATATGGATATCTGGGTTGTCAACCTCAACAGTGCCGATGACTGATTCGGCAGGAGATTACGAGCATCGGAGACGTTATGTATAAACACATTAAAGAAGTCAGCACGAGTGAATGCAACCTTGCCTTTGATAGCTTTCCATGCTCTCGCTTGGAACGCGTGGCCGAACTATGTACACTTCGGGGAACAAAGTAGGGCAGTATATAAGCGGGATGCGTATTGACCGTCTTGACATTGCTTTTGGCGTCACTCGCGAAGTGCTGTGAATGCATATTCTTGTGCCGCCTTTTGGTACCCATTCTGTGCCGTGAACCGTGAATGGCGCTAAAAAAAGGTTACTGCTGATAAAACAATAGTGCCGGAAGCGGTAATACCTTGTGTTATGCTACTACTACGACGGCATGCGCTATCGCAGCGCGTGATGTGTATGGACACTGAAAGCAAACGTTTTAGTTTTACGGGCCTTCGTGTCTGCGCTCCGCATAAACGGTAATCGTACTCATAAGTTTACTCCTTCCACTGACAAAAAATGTCATGACTTTTTTTATTTCCTTGACTTTTTTTACTGCTAAAATCATTTCTTGCGACGCTTATTCTCCCACGGCTGCCCGAGCGAGAAACCTGTAGAGAACGATGGCATGCTGCCTTTCGCGATTGTGGCTGCCCTTCGCGCAGCAGTAGCGGCGCTGCCACTAATTCTTTCCTGCAGCCTTTTGATCCTTTCAGACCCTGCAACTTGCAATTATAACTATGTTTCTTAAAAAACTTCCGCAACACAACGTCGAACCGCACGCAGCGCGTGTGTTTTTACGTGCGCTGAACGTCCGGTCGCGACATCCACGACCCAGAGTTTCTAAGCGGCGGCGAGAGGTGGCGCTGGAGTCGCGCGCAAACTAAGGTCCCTAAAATTACTAAGGTAGCGCCATCTTTAGATCTCGCCGCCTTTCGCCCTCGCCCGCGCTCCTCTCTTACTTCGTTTTTTGCCATTTTCTTTTTCGCCGGCGAACGCCGCGCGCCATTGGCCAAGGGAAAAGTCACGTGGTTTTGTTTTTTTTGCTCCACCGCTGGGTCGCCTCGCCGATGCCTCGCCGGCTGGGACATTGCGCAACGCCGCCGCTGCGACGCCATTGCTGGCTTCCGAGCCACCGTCGCCACCGTGCTTCAGTACCGGAATTAGCTGCTCGCTTCGAAAAAATGTCGCACCGGTGTCGTTTTAGGTTGCTTCTCGGTGTCGATGTGTTGTGCCTTAGGCAGCGCGAATATCGTCAGGCAGGGCACAAGACTTCGTTATTCCGTCCGGGAAACGCGACGCAGAAAGGAGAAAAGTTTGGTTGCATAGATTTGAACGGGCATACTTCAGGCCGACGCTACCATCACTCTTTTGCGAGGTAAGTTTCTGAATGCTTGTTCTTGCTCTGTTAAATTCTGCGCGAGCTTGAGCGGTCACTTACGAAGAAATGCGTATTCCCTTCGCGACCGTCGTCCACGCTTTGTTCTGAGTAGGCATTGCGCGCAGCGCCAAGTTCGTCCCGTCGTAAGCTTTGGTTTGGATAAGAGGCTGTGTATTTGTCATGTGCGCGCTTAACTTCCAGCATCAATATCAGCGGCGTAGCATGTTCAGTCAGTTGTCGTAAGGGTTTCGTGACGCGAGAATTGTTCACCTGAATTCATGCTTGTTTTGGCTGACGGCAGCTTGCGTCTGACCATGTATCGTGTGCGTTCCGAGTGCGTGTACGCTCTTTTTGGCGTGAAGTCATGTTTTGTGTGTTAGCTACCCGGGTGGTATTATAATCCCGTTGTTATGACATCGGAGTGATTTGCTGCGTAATATGGGCTTGGTCGGTGCGGCGCAAATTGAGGCTGTTGCGAGAAAAAAAAAATTGCGGCTAGGTAAAACAATTTAAGGTCAGCTAATATAGTGACCGCGCCGTTGACGTACGTTTCATGCGCTATTTCTGTTATCGCTTTATTAAATTCGCGCACGTTTGAATGAGCACTTCAAATGCATATTCGCACCGTAACGGCTGTACGCCCTTTCTTCCGTGTATGCACAGAGGAACGTTAATTACGACTTACGTTTGCATTACACGTGATGCCGCACATTTGCAGTGTGCGCGCTTACTTCATTTTAGTAGTCAATGGCGCAGCGTATCCAGTCATTGCGATTTGAACCAAAACACACTGGGCGACTATATTATTTTCAGCAGACGTATTTTTGTCCAGCAAAGCGCTTGCTAAACGGGTTTAGTGTAGCGAGTTGAGCGGACGCGGCACTGAGCAGATGCGCGAACACGAATTTGACCATGCTACGGTAGAACGGTCACTAACTCCCTTCTGCAATGCATTATTGCCTATATTTGCGGAGTGTTTGTGGCGCATCTCAAACTCGGTAGCGACATTTCTTTTCCCTTCTCAATAGGATTATTTCACGGATCAATTTGAGCAACGGATATTGGAGAAGCTTGGCGTTAAAAAAACTAAACCCAAATGCCACTCCCAACATTTTTTCTCACGGAAAGCCACGTCAGCAGCACAAGCCACCTGCACGACGTCATTACGGACGTTTGTTCCAATAAAATATATATTTGCTGGCACCAATTCATTTTTGTGATTTATTTTCTCTTGATAATCATCGTGACATTGGTCCTCTTTCGAATTTCTTTCGGGTGTATCCCTGTGTTAGTGCAATGTACAAATCTGCCAGAATATATCCCAGCACAAAACAATTCTGTCCAGGCGCCTCCATTAATAACGGCTGTAAACGACCGCGCCCGGTGAAAAAACGTATTGCATGATTAATTAACTGCAGTAACTAGTTACATAATTTGTACCTAGAGGGACTGTAATTTCAGTTTACCCGATCGATTGATCGCAGTCTTCTCTGGCGCGTATTCCCAGAATTACAAGTCTGCGTTTTTCACTAGGTTCGCACATGAACGTACGGCCGCGAGTGTAGTTCAGTGTATCCGGCTGCGAAGTCGGGGAAGCAGGGGCTTTTCACGTCGCTGTACGTGCACACACGCACAACAGCATGTGTATGTTTTTAGTCTACTCACAGCAGCCTATAACGACATGAAGGTGAAGGAAACATTTCTACAAAAACGGCAAAGCACTCTAAACTGCGCGTAATTAAGGTAGGCTGTAGGTGGTTAGTAAAAGCGGGCGCAGAGTGAACGCCGCTGAGGATACACAATTATCGCAAGAAAGGCGAGTGCAAGGACGCCAGCGCAGCGCTCGAACTACGGCATTTGCGAATGAAGCGCACTGTATACTGCCGCGAACCGTGCGCAAGACCTCTGTGCAGTGATTGCACGACCACAGTCACGCGAATGCAAGAACGGAACTACCGTAACAGAGCAGTTTGAAATGTCCACGCTCGATCCTTTCGCATTCACGAGCTATCCTGAGGTGTTACGGAATGCCGCACACGTAAACAAAAACCGCGCTGTGCGTATGCGCCAGCGGCATCCGCCCCGCAAATATCCCCTTGTAGACAAAAATATAAAACAAAACACTATCACTCAGTGCCTGTTGGTAAAACGGGGCTCTAGAAATCCTATAAATGCTACCAAAGAGCGATTTCGGCGCGAAAACAAGAGCAAACTGCAGCGAGCGCCCTGAAGCGTAGCGAGGGCGTCTGCTCTCAAGTGGCCAACAAATATGGCGGCCCCGCCGCGGAGTTAAAGGGACGGCGGCGCCGCGGGTGAGGGGAGAGAAAAAAGAGGAGGGCAGCGGAGAAGGAGGGAGCAGTTGGCGCTACCTTAGTTCTTTCAGGGACCTTAGCGCAAACTGCAGTGTCCGGTGCGAACGCGGGTTTTCTTCGGCGGCATACCGGGCATACATCGCGTTGGCATCGCGGAAGCGGCGATGTGGCGGCGGCGGTAGCGACCTGCACTTTCTCGTTTCTGCCGCGCAACAGATTGCCGCGCCGTCCGGGCGCCTGGTTGTAGCTTACGAGGGCTCTCCTACTTAGGTTGGCTTCCGAACAAATGCCGCCAACATCTCCTAAAGTTATTCTTTTTCTCTTTGTGTATGGAGGGAGGTGGGGGCGCACAGTTTATCGTGTACGACTGCGCGCTGGGCTGACCTGCAGGCCTTCGTCGACCGTCGACACAGTCCCGGGCAAAGGCGTGCGTGTGTCTAGACGGGGGGGACAGTATTGCAAAGGAGTATTGGGGGGGAGGGGGGGGGGGGGAGGGAGGAGGCGAGGATACACGGCGCGCCAGCCAGCCCGTATGCGCGAACAAGCGCTGTTTCGAATATGCGTCGGTGTCGCGGACTACGAGAAAAGGAAAACAAAAAAGCAAAGGGTGGGGAGAAAGCAGGCGCCGGCTTGTAGGCGCCGTCGAGGTAAAAAAAAAAAAGAAACTTCGTAGAGCGAAAGTGGTGGTGGGATCCCCCACGACAGATACCAACGGCATAGAAGCGCGGTTACGCGAAGAATGGACCCAAACTTAGGACATAATTGCAGTACGCGCGTTGCGCAGAAAAGTACCGTGCTTTTGATCAGTTGAGCCATGTTAAAAATACTGCTTTACTGTTAAATTTGAGGTTGTGAAGGAATTATAGTACAGCGTGACGTCGTTATAACAAAAGCGTGTAGGAAGCTGCTGCAGATAATTCTAAGCGTGCAGCTGTGGCAAAACTGCAAAACAAGAAAATGTTAGTTGAACTTGCACAGTGCTTGCGATATATTAAACATTTAAAATTCTAATATTTGTACAGTAGAAAGATCTAAACAAAATAACTAACAACTGTGCGGCCGCTGCAAATATTTTACTTTCTCAATGTGTCTTTTTTATGCTGTCCGTTTCTTTACCGATTTCAACAACTTATTTTTTACCTCTTACGCAACCTTTTCTTTACCCTCTGGTATTCTTTAAGAAAACGTGTAGTGAAAAGTTGAGTATTATCTGTGCTATAACTGAACTTGCTTGTGTATATCTTTTTTTCTTTTTCGTCCACATGCACGTGTTTGAAATTGAACGGTTTGGTTCATATTTTGCTTAATACTGTCATTTTACTACCAACTATTATTGCATTAACAATATAATTTGCCAATAGGTTTTACATTTATTTGCATTTTTAAAAACAAATCCTTTCGTTTTTAAACGAAGCTTTCTTTGCCTGGATGATGGAGACCGTTTGCGAAAACGCACTGCAGGAAAGCCAACTTTTTGACGATGATGATCGTGGCGGGTGAAGTGAAAGGAGTTTGAACCCCAGCGATCAAAATTGAAACCCCCAACGATCAAAATGCACGCCTCAAAAGCTTCGCGTTTCAACCTTATTTCCCCGCACGGGGCACCTTGAGCAATCTTGGTGACGGTACTGGCGATACCGCGGACCCCGAGCCCCCAAACATACGCTGGATCCAACCGTGGCAATGTGTTTATAGGTGAAGGGTTAGAAACCACGAACGGTGGCCGTCGGAGCCCAGGTCAAGCTCCGGCGGATGGGCTCCCTGTCTGTTCACCAGGCAGGGAGCTCCGGGACCTCTTTGACTACCAGGGTAAGGTCGAAGAAGAAAGTACCCCCGTCTCCCTGCTTTCCAATGTGTCATATGGCATTTTCTAAACCCCCCCCCAAACGTGATCGGTCCCTGAAAAGGGGCCGCACCGAAGTATCTTTTCCTCCTTTGTCTTCGATCTCCATTCCAAAGCCCGATAATTTCTCGCGCTTCCTGGTAATGGAATCCCTAGATAAATCAAAACCCATCACTTCCCAGTCTGTCTTTCTCATTTCCAAGTTTCTTGAAAGCGTTGTAGGCAAATCGTACAAGGCTAAAAAGCTCACAACCGGAGAAGTCCTGATAGAAGTCCAAAACAAACAACAATCCTGTAACCTCTTGAAGCAAACGCGCATGGTCGATGTTGATATCAAGATCACGCCCCATCGCAGTCTGAATAGCTGCCAGGGCGTCATCTCTGATAGAGATCTAATAAATGAGACTGAAGCAGATCTGCTTGACGGCCTTCGCGATCAGGGCGTGACAGCAGTGCGGCGAATCACGATACGCCGAAACGATCAAATTATACCTACCAAACACATCATCTTGACGTTTGACCGCTCAACACTTCCTGAGTCGGTCAATGCAGGCTTCATGAGATGTCCGGTCCGACCCTACGTGCCAAACCCACGCCGCTGCTTCAAGTGTCAGCGGTTTGGGCACGGCACAACCTCTTGCCGTGGTAAACCGACGTGCGCAAAATGTGCAGCACACGATCACCTAACCGACAATTGCGAATCCGAGAGCTTCACCTGTGCGAACTGCCAGGGACCGCACGCTGCCTATTCCAGGAGCTGCGAAAAATTCAAACAAGAAAAACAGATCATCGCCTTGAAAGTAAACGAGAACATCACCTTCCCAGAGGCGCGAAAGAGGTTCGCCTCTTTCCCCCTGGGCAGGTACGCCGACGCGGCTCGCCGGGGGGCGGAGCGGCGTCTGGTTTCGGCGGGGACCCAGTACCGAGAGTCGGACTTGGTCCCGCCTCCGCCCCCCCCTGGGTTGCCTCTTGCAGCCCAACCCGCCTCCGCACCGCCTGCTAAGTCAGCAGCGGCTGTGGGGGCATCCACGTCCGGTGGGGATGCTGCTGCACCCACCGTTTCCCCCTCTCCACCGGCCCGAAGCACACGCGAGGGCCCGGACGAGATGGAGACGGAGGCAGTCGCAGCGACCCCCTCCCCCGCCTCACTGCCTGTGCCACCTGTGGTGCTCCCCACGCCTTCGGCACTGGCAGCGCAGGCAAAGAACACCCGAAAGGGTACCATGTCAAGGGGGCCCAGTCCGCTGGCCACCCCCTTGCCTTCAGATGACGACATGGACGTCGAGCCCTTCCGGCTTTCATCGCAGCGGAAGGAACGGGCTGCGACGTCCAGGTCAGTAGAGAAGGTCAGAAAACCCCTTCCAAGAGTGCAAGCCCCGAAAGACCCTACATAAATAGTCACACTCCAGTAGCTCTGAACACATAATAATGGGAAGAGAAAATATTGTTCAATGGAACTGCAGAGGCCTTCTGAATAATCTTGACGACGTTTATGAGATTCTGCATGCCAATCAGCCAAGTATAATGTGTGTCCAGGAAACACATCTGAATTCCAAACACACAAATTTCTTGAATAGTTACATGGTATACAGGAAAGACAGGGATGGCTGCACACACTCTTCTGGCGGTGTTGCCATAATCACCCGCAAATCCTTAGCATGCCACCCTGTCACCTTGAACACCGTCCTTGAGGCTGTAGCCGTCCGCACAATAATATTTAATAGATTAATAACGGTATGCTCCATATACATTCCTCCTGATGTTGCACTTACGAGCTCCGACTTCGAGGCGCTGGTAGACCAGCTGCCCGAACCATACATTCTAACAGGCGATTTTAATGCTCACAACTCTCTTTGGGGCTCTTCCAGAACGGATGCCCGAGGTCGCCTGATAGAGAAATTCCTGACATCTTCTGGAGCATGCCTTTTCAACAATAAACAGCCTACATATCATAACATAGGACACAACACATACTCATGTCTTGACTTGGCTATTGGCTCCGCAGTTCTCTTTCCTCTTCTCGAGTGGGGTGTGGGAACTGACCCATATGGTAGTGACCACTTCCCCACCTCACTTAGATATATAGGTAAAGGCCCAAGCAGTTCATCTTCCCATAATAGGTTCAATGAAGCACGAGCTAACTGGAACACATTTACAGAGACATCGAAACTACACCACACATCCATAGCACACCTACACGTAGATGAAGCCGCACAACTCCTCACGGCGCACATCCTCGACGCCGCCGAAAAGTCTATTCCCCACGCCTCTGGTGCCCCGCGCAACCAGCGGAGGCCGTGGTGGAATGAGGACTGTAGGCGGGCGCGAGAGGCCCAGAACAAGGCGTGGGGTGTCCTTCGTCGGTACCCCACGTCGGGTAACCTCATTTTGTTCAAACGGGCCAAGGCGTTAGGAAAACGTGTGCGCCGTAAGGCAAAACGAGAGAGTTGGCGCTCATTCATAACATCTATAAACTCATACACAGACACACGCAAGGTATGGACGCGTATACGCAAACTCAAAGGACAACATACACACAGCCTGCCCCTGGTCAGTACAACAGGGGACACACTGGAAGACCAGGCTGACACACTCGCACAACACTTCCAACACGTGTCCAGTTCAGCACACTACACGAACACTTTCCTGAAGTATAAAGCCTCTTGTGAAAAGAAGTCCCTACACGACAACAACAAATCACAGACTTCTTACAACTCTCTGTTTTCACTACATGAGCTGAGGGCTGCTCTGAGCACGTGTAAACCCTCAGCTCCAGGCCCAGACAACATTACATACACAATGATACAACATCTACATGCAGACACACTTGAAGCACTTCTACATCTATATAATAAAATATGGCTTTCGGGGCACATTCCACACTCTTGGAGGGAGGCCATTGTAGTGGCTTTCTTGAAGGAGGGAAAGGACCCGTCGTCCCCCTCAAGTTACCGTCCAATAGCCCTGACGAGCTGCCTGTGCAAGCTCTTCGAGAAGATGATCAATCGCAGGCTTGTGTACTTCCTCGAGTACAATGGTCTTCTCGAGAGCTGCCAGGCAGGCTTTAGGGTGGGGCGATCGACGAACGATCAACTGGTTGCACTTGACTCATACATCAAGGATGCCTTCGTGCATAAGCAGTACTGCTTAACTGTCTTTTTCGACCTCGAGAAGGCCTACGACACCGCTTGGCGTTATGGGATCCTTAGTGATCTCAGGTCATTCGGTGTTTCGGGTAATATGTTGAACACCCTTGTTAGTTATTTGTCGGACAGAGCGTTCAGAGTAAGAGTTGGTTGTGCACTTTCAAAGGTTCACGTCCAAGAAAATGGCGTGCCGCAAGGAGGCGTGTTGAGTTGCACTCTCTTTATCGTAAAGATGAACTCTCTTGGAAAGGCACTGCCACCAACAATCTCTTATTCTATGTATGTAGACGACGTGCAAATATCTTTTAAATCATGTAATATGTCAATATGCGAACGTCAAGTCCAGCTTGGTGTCAAGAAGCTTGCCGGCTGGGCAGACAAGAATGGGTTTAAATTGAATCCTGCAAAAAGCTCCTGCGTTGTGTTCTCCAGGAAGCGCGGGGTCCATCCGGACCCAGACATTACTCTGAATGGCGTGTCGCTTCCTGTGAACAAGGAGCACAAGTTCTTAGGTGTTGTGTTTGACCAGAAACTCACATTCATTCCACACATCAAGAAACTTAAACATAAATGTCTGAAAACAATGAATATACTTAAGGTTCTCTCCCATCAATCGTATGGTTCCGACAAAGAACTCCTACTACGGCTCTATACTGCTTTGGTTGGGTCTCGTTTAGACTATGGTAGTGTGGTATATGGGTCGGCGTCCAAAACAGCGTTGCGAATGCTTGACCCAGTGCTACACTTGGGGCTACGGCTTGCGTCGGGTGCTTTTCGCACGAGCCCTGTCGAGAGTCTGTATGCCGAGTGTAATAAGTGGAGCCTTGAGAACCAACGGACGTACATGGACTTACTTTATGCGTTTAAAATTTCATCGCTGAATAACCATCCTTTTTATCCCGTTTTTAACGACACATCCACATCTGTTCTTTTTGTAAATCGCCCATCCGTTCCTCTGCCCTTTTCACTTAGAGTGAGAGAGCGAGCCTCGGATCTGAGCGCTTCGTTTTTAGATGTGTACAGGTCATCCTCTTTAGACATTTTACCTCCTTGGAAAGTTCGTCCTGTGTCCTCTGACCTTTCTTTTATGAAACTTGACAAAAATCGGGTACCGCGAGCTGCAATACTGCAGCACTTTCTGTCTCTGCAGTTTAAATACCCACTTGCAGAATTTTACAGTGACGCGTCTAAAACCTCCACTATGGTCTCGTGCGCTGCTCATGGTCCGAATTTCTGTGCAGCCAGAACCATGAGCGTCCACACGACAATTTTTTCAGCAGAGGCGTATGGGATTTTGCTTATTGTACGGCACATACTTGAAAATCAAATTCCAAAGTCTATCATCTACACAGATTCCTTGAGTGTTGTTCGCGCACTGTCATCGCATACACCCCCCAAAAACCACATAGTTAATCTTGTATTTAACATTATCATGTCTGTGTATGCAAAGAAGCATCAGCTGCTCCTCTGCTGGGTTCCAGGACACGCTGGGATCGCTGGGAATGAGTTGGCAGACGAGAGGGCAGCTGCTGCTGCACTCAGGAACACTGTCGACATAACAACCGTACCGTACACAGACCTCAAGCCACACATAAGACAACACCTGCGCAGAACATGGCAAACACACTGGGACGAACAGACAGACAACAAACTACATGTAATAAAGCCACACTTGGGACGGTACACAGCTGACTCACGCAACAGACACACGGAAGTCGCCTTGGGTAGGCTACGGATGGGGCACACGCATGCAACTCACTCGTATCTGCTGACGGGATCTCGTAGACCCCAGTGCAGCAGGTGCGGAGAGGCCCTATCCGTAGTACACATACTAATCACATGCAAGGCACTTCACACAACACGACACAAACACTTCAGAGAACTCTACAGACAACATATTCCCCTACATCCATCGTTTTTCCTAGGTGATGATGCCATTGTTTCCGTGAAACGTGTGTTTGAGTATTTGTCCGACGTCAAGTTTTTAAACCTCATTTCCTATCACGCATCATGAAATCTGGCCCTATACACCAGCCATGCTCATTGTCGTGTTGTGATTTTACTTTTGTTTTTGCTGATTTTAGTTAGTGTTTAAGGTTTCACCCCTATCATCGACTATTCTTTTGGCGCTCTTTGCCCCAGTTGGCCTTGCGCCATAAACATCCAACGATCATCATCATCATCGTTTCAACCTTATTTGTCGTTAGACAAATGGCATTTGAGTTTTACAACAGCGAATGCTGTTTAAAATGGTGGTTGGGCCGGCGAACCTGCGCAGAAAAACCTCGCCGAGCGAGGACGTCGTCGTGCGCGCCGACACCGCTCGACCTTGTAGAACGCTCTGCCCCAGCCTAGGCCAGTCATGGAGAACTTTCAGCGGCAAGTTCGGAAATCCATGTGAGATGCAAAAGTCCGGTCTGTAATGAAGGGAGAGATGGTGCAATAGAAGAAGAGCGCCACTCCCAAAGACGAGCAAGCGCGGCGCGAAAGCCGCTACGCCGCTACTCGAGAACGGAGGAGACGACTTTGGTACAATCCCGAATATCGCGCCGGTGAAGCAGCAGCGAAACGTCCGATCCGGAGTTACGAGCTCACGAGCATTGTACATACGTAATGACCGAGTGTTCATTGCTCTTTTGGGGCTAACCACGACACCACGCAGAGAGCTTGACCGTGTCTCAAAGCATAACCAAGCAAAAAACTTGGCCGAGCCTCCAACCATAATGGCGGATAAACTTAACCGAACCGAAAATAAGTAGGGTGGGGCCGCCAGTTTCGCTGTTTGTCCACTCTTCGCGCAACTACAGTGCGAAGCTGCTCCATTTTTTGTTAATATTCTGCATTAGGCTGTTAGCGTAACTTGAGCGGGTTTTCGCATGTGACCACCGTTATGTAAAAATACCCTTTCACAAGGGAATTTATTGAATTGTAAAACAATAAAGAAGTAAATAAAAGTCGCTGGTTTTGTAAGCAATAACTATGCGTTCCTGATTACTTTGTGTGTGCATACACAGTAATCCCTCGTTATAACGAACTCAGCGCGACGGCGAAAAATTTCGTTATAAGCGGTATTTTGATATAAGCGACCACTCGAGAAAACTAAACTCGTTGAGCTTTATTTGCGCCACAACTGCGAGGAATCAAAGCATAATGTATTCTTTGAAACACAACTTTATTCAGGTGCAAGGAAGGCAGTGAGCTTTGGCTGTTTCATGTTCTTGCTGGGCGCGAGCAACCCCTTCTCTAATGTGACCAAGCAGTGACTGGCGTCCGCACGCCTTGCAGACTGCAGAGCGAAGGAAGAGGAGAAGGCTGTGGCAGCTTTTACAGGGGGGTGGGGGCGCCAAGGAACGCTACGAGAGTTTCGCGCTGGAAAGCGCCGCAAATTCCACAGCTGGAATCTGAGGTTGTGTTTGTTGAGCTCAAAAAACGTTTACCCGCTCATTGTGAGTACACAGCACAATCATGAAAACTGACCGGTTTTAGGGGCTCTGCATGATTACTGGGCAATTTTTTCCCGAGGTGTGCAGCCGTGGAGTTTGCAAAACGAGTTTTTGGGCACCCCGCTCTCGACGACACTTCGTGCACCGTCGCGTCCACGCCATGGACCAATGTCTAGGAAGAAAATTCAATCACCCTAACACGCATATCGACCATTTGTCTTAAATCGGATGGCGGAAAACGAGTATGACGGGCTCGAGAAAATCGCCGGGGAAACACCAGCTTGTCAACTCGCCATATTCACCGCCTGACTCGCCGCTGGGTCATCACTGCTCGGCGCCGCCTCCGCTCGCCACTTCACTCTAAGCGGGTCCAGCTCTTCGTGCGCTTCGAGTAATGCGGCCTAAAATGCATGCGTTTGGGTTGGGACCAGAAGAAATTTCGAATAAAGCGATATTTCAAGTAAAGCGATTTCGTCATAATGAGGGATTACAGTATATGTGCGCGCGCTTATGTTTTGTACGCGTGGTTTTACCTCTTTCCTGTGGAATTCCTCAGAACAATCAGAGTAGTCGTCAAAGATAAAGATGTTAATTACATTCATAGAGGGCTAAGACAGCCTTAATTTACGTGGCCGGTGTAGCAGCTCACATGGTTTGTGTAGATATTTCGTCAATAAAAGCTGCCTCTTCTGTCCCGTCCTATCTCGCGTGGTGAGCATTGGGCCTTTATTTTATTTTTCTTATTTTGATTGTGTCGACGTCCCAGTAGGGTTCCCCGATTTTCACAAGTATCAATGCATTGATTTTGTTATGAGCGGCATTAGCCTTTTTGGCTGTCTACGGAACGAGTTTTCTGGGCATAGAATGCGTACTTATTTGAGCTAGAATTTAAATTTATCATTAATGGGGTCTCACGTTTTCTTAAGTCTATATACGGTTATTATACCCACCTGTCTTAATACCCCACTTTCAACGGGGTAAACTTCGCTTTTGGCAAATAAAAACAAAAAATTCTCGCAAATTTTTCGCAAGCTATGAATCAAAGCTTTTCAGGACTTATGTAACCTAGTTCGTTCACGCTGTATAAAACAAAAAAACACTGAAAATTCTGACAGCGGTAGCAAACATAAAAAAAAAAGATCCGTTCGGAAGGAAAACTCGGTAAAGCTGCTGCCATCTTTCAAAGCACTGGCTAGCGTGTGCGATTAATCCTATCGCTTAGCGCGCTATCCACGGCACTAAATTTTCCCAATGAATTCATTACAGACGGCCCTCCAAACAGTTTATTCCAAAGAGCAATCCAAGCTGGAACAGGGCTCACAGCGGGGATGTCCAGTAAAACTGGTAAAACACCGCCACGAAAGGATAGAAAAATGGGACCAATGTGTAGCAAGGCGGGCTTGGCCTTGAGCGCCGTTG
Source organism: Haemaphysalis longicornis (assembly GCF_048455015.1). Classification (NCBI taxonomy): domain Eukaryota; kingdom Metazoa; phylum Arthropoda; class Arachnida; order Ixodida; family Ixodidae; genus Haemaphysalis; species Haemaphysalis longicornis. The sequence goes on along the minus strand of NW_027526335.1, from coordinate 150,459,160 downwards.
ATTGAGCGCTGGGCAGAAGAGGCGGTGGAGGCAGGCGGCGCCGTCGTGTCGCGGCGGCGGTCATGATGGCGACGAGCTGCCGGGCAGCCGCCACCCTCCCCCTTCCCCCCACATTTTCCCATCCGCAAGCGGCGCCAGCTGCCGCACAGGAGCACAGCTTGAGCCTAAACTACGCCGTCACGTGTTCATTTGGAAAGTTTCCGCGAAATAAGGGGAAGGACAGGAGGGAGACACTCTAGAGGGAGGATCGGATTCACTAACACCCCTAAAAAAGCTACGCTTGAGAGTACTGACACTTCGCGCACCAGGAAGCGTCTGGGGCCATTTTGTTTCTGTCTGTCGTGCTGCCACCTCTCCCAACGAAACTGCTGCTGGTTGTGACGGGCAGAGTGCGACCGGGCGCTCTAGCGTCCGCGCTGTAGAGTAAAAGAGAAAGGAGAGGCGCCCAGAAACAAAATGGCTGCGCCAATGTGTAAATAATTATCACGTGGTGCCGACCGACCAATGAAAATGCTGGCGGCACACAACAATCAGAGAAAAGAGTGCCGCTACTCTAAAAGCCTTTATTTAGTAACGTTAGAATTAACCGGGCAGTCGGCACCATAGCACCGCACATTTCGCGAGTGCGCCCGCCACTCACGAGTGGCGAGCGGGGCTCACTACTTGCGAGTAGTGAGTGCACTCGCACTCGTGAGTGGTGAGAGCACTCGCACTCGTGAGTGGTGAGTGGGGCTCACCGCGAGTGGAACTTGCACTCGTGAGTGGTGAGCGGGGCTCGCTGCGAGTGGCACTCGCACTCGCGAGTGGCGAGTGGCGCTCGCCGCGAGTGGCACTCGCACTCGTGAGTGGTGAGCGGGGCTCGCCGCGAGTGGAACTCGCACTCGCGAGTGGCGAGCGGCGCTCGCCGCGCGTGGCACTCGCACTCGCGAGTGGTGAGTGGCGCTCGCCGCGAGTGGAACTCGCACTCGCGAGTGGCGAGTGGCGTTCGCCGCGAGTGGCACTCGCACTCGCGAGTGGCGAGTGGGGCTCGCCGCGAGTGGCACTCGCACTCACTCGCACTCGCACTCGCCAGCCCACAACGATGGCGAGGCTCACTCACCACTCACTCATGAGTGGTGAGTGGGGGGTTTGTGAGTGCACTCGTGAGTGAGTTTGCCGACCTATGTTCGCGCTCGTCTCCTCACTCGCTGTGCCCAAGCTCGCTACACGCCGCAACAATCAAGCGTGAACCGCATGGTGCGTTTTTGCACGCGATTCGCTCGCCTCGGCTCTGCGAGCGCTGTATTTTCACGGCCGCATCGACGATTTCGCGCCCGCGGTAGCGCCTACCTCGGTCAGAAAATGACGCACGACGCGCGCGGCAGAATGGAGGAGCCTGACTACTTGCGATAAGATTGAGACAGCCGGCTTGGCTCTGCCGGAGATGGTTAGGCTTAGCACCCCGGCAAATATTTTATGGGCGCTTTCACTAGCGGCGCGGATGATGTTTTATAGTACCGTTTTCGCATGCATTATCAGCTCCTTTACCGCACAATCAACGTCGTGTCTCCCTTGAGCCGCATTTTAAAGAGCGGTTAGAAGCGGTCGCTCGAGCGCCCGCGCCACTTCGCAGCTGGAGCCGACGCCATGTTGACGCCGCCGGCCGCGCCGCGTGCAGCGTGGGGGTGGTTTCGCGGCGGTGTCAGCGTGCGTTGGGCGTGCGCAGAGCGTTTTCGCAAGCAGAAAACAACAGCCCGGCCGTTTCTGGAGAAAGAGTGACAAACAGGTGAGCGAGAGCCGTCACTTGCTCGTTCGGCAGTCGGGTGCCTCGCCGGCTCGTTCGTATCTTCCGCCGGGCCACGCAGGTCCGTTCGTAACAGCCGAAATTTTTCCCATTGCAAACAATGCAATTTCGCCGGGACTTTTCGGAAATTCGTATCATCCCGAAATTCGCACCCCCAGAATCGTATCATCAAGTCCACTGTAACTACGAATAAAGACCGATACAGTCTGCGAAAGCACGTACCGTTCGCCGTGCATATGCTTCGTGACTTTGCTGCTGAGACACGCTCTGAATTTATTTATTTTTTATTTTGAGTGGCTCGAATATTTCGAACAATAAAAGTGCCGTTCGAATCGAATCGAATACCAAAAAATTCGAATCGAATATTCGAAGTTTTTATGCCTTTGCTAGTTTTTTTAATGGATAAACTGGTGCAGAAAAGATGCATTGATAAAAGGACAGCTACAAAGAAGAATAAAAATAGCATGGAGACTCGCACGAAAGTGTTTCAATTGGTGTTCTTTAAGGAGCTATGAAAACAGAATGCATTTTTTTTTTTTTTACAGTTTGAATGAACAAGCCTTTGGTAGCTTGTTCCGCTCCAATCCTGCCATGAAAGTTGACTTTTTAATCGAAAAACGCAAGAAATGTCCAAAAACTCTCAAATTTCATACCGCAGTTCTGCAATATTGGCAGGAATGACATATTATGGGCAAGCCGTAAAAACATGGTTATCAGCGTGTTAACTGCGTGTTGCTATTTCAGTGGTGCGATTGAGTGGAACTAGAGGACCCACTACAATCCCCCAGTCATGTTTCTTGGCAATGTCTCAGGTCAGCGGATGCCAATCACATGAACAAGATTCCGTGATTTCACTGAGAAATCGCCGGAAAGGGACTGGGTAGTTGCCACTGGTTCATCTGTTTCCTTTAGTATCTCACTTGTCCGTTTGAAGTTTGCGATAAAGTTGCCGCCACTGTTATCGGGACAAAACAGTCTTTTCAATGAGCCAAACATATTTTGTCTTCGTGGCTCCTATATAAGTGCAGCTTCCATCCCCTCAAATGATGTTCTGTGCTGTGCTCAGAACACTACTGCTGGAAAAAAGTGCCACATATATGCTGCGAGAATCGGGAGTGAGTGTAAGGCACTATGTTGAAAATTAAACCTCATATTTGTGTTTATATTGTTGGTCGAACGTTCAAAGTGCTCGTGGACGCAAAAACACCTTATTGTACGGGGGTGCTGATTTGTTCTCATTTTTTTTTTTTTTTTGCTTTCTCCCCAGATCAAGAGGCACTACTACATGGGTGACAAGACGTCGTACATTGTTGCCAGGAAGGGAGACCAAGTAGGTTGGATTACATTTGGCTCAATTTCGTGCACTTATTGAATGTCAAATTTATCGTGTGCTACACACTCTGCGATGCCTAGGGATGAGCAAAGTTCATGCGGCAGAGATCCCATTCGATGCCACAGTGATTTGTATCTCTCCTTGCTGTTTTCACTTGACTGAATCATTTAGACTTGCGTTGATACAGTGATGAGACTAGGTGTGTAGGGAAGACTGGCAATACAAGACATCGGTGAGATACAAAAATCCCGGGCCATCTCCTCTAACGTGAAACCTGGGGAGGGGCGGAGCACGCAGTGCACACCGTATTTACACGATTGTAAGTCGACTCGAATGTAGGTCGACCCCCTAAAATTGCACCTCTCAAAAAAAAAAAAAAAAAAAATGCGAGCGCCGCCTAAAAAAATTGTATCACAAAGCATGGCCTCCGCGCTGCCGGCAGCACCGCTCGCAGCACCGCCGGCAGCAGATTGCGGAGGCCACGCACAAAGAGAAGCTCTTCCGTCAACCCACACCGCGGCTCTACCATCAATGATCGATGCTCCCGCAAGAGCCGTGCGCTCGCGGTATGCGTGGTAGATGTTTCGCTGCGAGATGACAACCATCGAAGCAACCAGCAGCGGCCACTGCTGCGCGATACCAAAACAAACAACATGGCGGCTGACGGAAGCGGCCGCGCGCGATTGAGCGACTAACCTCTCACCGACGCGTTCGGAAGTGTACTGAACAATGTGATACGATATGGACTATGTTAGTGCCGCGCATTGAATCAAGGGATTCGCTAATACTCATTTTGTTTATTAGAGTTCAATAAAACACTTCTTGACGCGTTTTTGCACGCGATTCGTGCGTGTCGGCGTTGCTCGAGCGACTTTTCATGCGTGCGGCACCTTCTACTGCTTTTAAATTACAGTAGAATCTCGATGATACGATTCTGGGTGATACGAATTGCGGCATGATACGAATTTCTGAAAAGTCCCGGCAAAATTGCATTGTTTGCAATGGGAAAAATTTCGGTTGTTACGAACGGACCTGCGCGGCCCGGCGGATGGTACGAACGAGCCGGCGAGGCGCCTGACTGCCGAACAAGCAAGTGACGGCTCTCTCTCCCCCATTTGTCACTCTTCTTTCTCCAGAAACGGCCGGGCTGTTGTTTTCTGCTCGCGAAAACGCGCCCCGCACGCCCCATGCGCGCCGCGAAACCTCTCGCACGCTGTGCACGCCGCGGCCGGCGCCGGCAACATGGCGGCGGCTTCGGCCGCGAAGTGGCACGGCCGCTTGAGCGACTGCTTCTAGCTGCTCTTTAAAATGCTGCTCAAGGCAGACACGAAGTTTCTTGTGCAGTAAAGGAGCTGATAACGTTGGCGAAAACGGTACTATAAAACACCATCCGCGCCGCTAGTGAAAGCGCCCATAAAATATCTACCGGAGTGCTAAGCCTAAACATCTTGGGTGGAGCCAGCGGGCTGTCACGAGCGTTTCGCAAGTCGTCTGCGTCTTTTTCTGACCGAGGTAGGAGATACCGCGGGCACGAAATCGTCAATGCGGCCTTGAAAATACAGCGCGCGCAAAGCCGAGGCGTGCGGATCGCGTGCAAAAACACACCATGCGGTTCACGCTTGACTGTTGCGGCGTGTAGCGAGCTTCGACACCGGGAGTGAGGGGACAAGCGCGAAGCTAGGCGAACCGTTACGCGCTCTAGAAAGGACTGCTTTGTGATGTGGGGGTTTAAAAAAAGCAGAAAAAATCACGGATTTGTTCACGCAAAAGTAAGAAAAGAAATAAACGAAAACTTTTTTCAGCGCTCAATTTTTTGGTCTGTGTTGGTTCATACGGATTTCGGATGATACGAATATTTTTCGCGGTCCCGCGAGATTCGTATTATCGAGATTCTACTGTATACCAGTTCTACCTCGGTAAAACGTGCGCCGAGCGCGGCAGCGGGAGGGGCCTGACGACGCGCGCTCTTCATGGTGGAAGTTAGATAGCGCTCGGGACAGCCGGCTGGTGCCGCCGGAGATGTTTAGGCTTACCACGGTGACGGATATTTGATTGGCGCTTTCCCTAGCGGTGTGGATAATGCTTTATAGTATCGTTTTCGACCACATTATCAGCTCCTTTCCTGCACAAACGTCTTTGTTAGTGCTTTCAGTGATGTCTTAAAGAGCGGTTAGAAGAGGTCGCTGGAGCTTACGCGCACCTCTTCGCGAATGGTGCCGCCATGTTGCCGCCGCCGATCGCGTAGCACGCAGCATGCGGGTGGTATTCGCGGCAGCGTCAGTGCGGTGCATTTTCACGAGCAGAAGATGCCCCATGCGGTTCATAGTTTAGACCATAATTATGGGAACGAGGGTGCAAAGCTGTCCCCACCTCGTAGCACCCCTGATTTCTCGTTTCTCTTGCCGTTACTAGCGGTAGACAGTTCGACTTCGATTCTAAGTCGACCCCCCAACATTGCATTGTCAAATTTGAAAAAAGGGGTCGACCTACAATCGTGTAAATACGGTAAGTGCATTCTTGGCGCCTTGGCGTTTTTGCCAACGGAGATGAAATCGTTGGGGGTAGAGATATGAAGAAAAGAAAAGAAAAATTAATTTCTCATGTACTGTACCTAATGGCACTTGTTAACGCAGCTGCCATTCTGATAGTCAGCTGTCAGATGCTTGGGGCTTTTGGGAGTTTAGTTTAAGACTGGACAGCAACTAATAAACCTGAAGAGATTCGTCGCTGCCGCTCTGGTCCGATCTTTCACTGCTTTGCGAGCACCGAATGCGCATTCAGGGTAGGCAGTTTAAAGAAATGAGGGCGGGTGAAATGCGCAGGCAGCCGGTGCGGCCGTGTCCGCCCTGGTGCAAGCCCTGAAGAAGTGCAAGATGGTGGCCATCGTGCGGTACGCCTTCTCTGACAAGAGCGCCCCCCGCATGGGCTTCCTCAGCCCCCGCATCAAGGAGCGCTACGAGGTGAGCGCCTGCGTCATGCACACACATTCACGCATGCATGTGCACACTCGAAAATCACTGCACGAAAAGCGTCTTCATTCAGATCTAGGCAGGTTTCGTGGCATGGGTTCGTGTTGGGCTCTGTTGTCAACTCAGCCTTTTCACTTAATGGGGCCGTGCAGACAAATCACAAGTTTGGTTCATTCGAAAAATTGCCTCGATAGAATCATACTGACAGCACTTTTTAACATTCCGCTCAAATAAGCTGCATTATTAGGAGGAGGAGGAATGCCTTTATTATCAGAGGGGGCATGAATGCCCTGTTGGGGAAGGAAAGGGACATGAAGGAAGGGAGGGAATAATCGAAAAAAAAAGGAACAATGTTCAAGGTTCAATCACCTTAAATGGTGGGTAGCATTGTAAAGTCCGTGAACATATAGTTCGCAGAAACCATGAAGAGATAGGTGCGATGATTTTTAGAGGTGTCAGTCCAGGTTATTACACCAGCTTGTAAAGACCACTGGTTAGTGCGTATTCAATAACTTTCTCAAGCACTGAGGGGTCCTGTCGAACGCGTTGCAGGTGCGCTTCTTCATCTCCGGGTGGGGAACCGAGGTCCAATAGTGGCTCGCGATTGGTCTTGGAAGTGCTCACAGTGCCATATCAAATGGTACAAATTCAGATCAATTCATTTCCATCCAGATCGGGGATACGCAGCTGGATTCTCATAACGGCACCATTCGTCTCCTCGGCCTTCCCATTAGCAGTTGCAATAGCCCCCGTAAATGGATCCTTCATCTGAAAGCCACTTGGCGCAACACCATTATTAGGAAAAAAAAAGGGAATGGCATTGCGATCCACTAGCTCATTTCGCGCATCAGAACCCATGATGTCATAAGCCCAGCTGTGCGATTGGCTGAGGCCGACAAAAGCAAATTCAAATTAGGCAGGGCTTATAAGCTCGCAAAATGAGCTATTTGCACCGTAATGTAATGCATATTCATTTTATAGCAGTGAGAATGGTGTGGTAAGCAGTGGAAGTTAAAAAAGGTACACTTAAACCTAGAAGTACCGATGCGTACTGCTGTTGGTATTGCGCGCACTAAAGATGTTTTAGCTGCACAGCACTGCGGCACTTTAGGGTTGTCTTATGTGACACTGTCCTATTGGCGTAAGCGACACTGTGTTACGTGACCATATTTGTTGAGCATACCCCGTGTTTCACGAAACGATTATTTTCTACTTTAACAAAACCAAGCCAGGTGGAAACACGGTCAAAAGCAAAGCAAAAGCAGAAAACCGCCTGCCGCAGTATAGTGGCGCCATCTAGGTTGACTAATGGCAAACAAGGCTTCGCAATTGGCTTCAGAGTGGTTCGTGTGATGTCATTGCAGACGTCGTGAAAACACCCGATTTGGCGGGAGAATCAAAATTTTAACTTAAATTGATTAATTTCTCAGTGAATGAAGCATCATTCGCTTCCAGACAAGCACTCGGGGCACCATAAAACACGAAATCCTTAGAATAAAACAAAGTTGTATTTTGTCTACATGGCCCCTTTAACAACAGCATCGTTTACACTAAGCCAACCTTATAGTTAAGACACTCTTGTCAACAGCACCGCTATCGACAGTTCTGAGCAGTAAGGCATGCTCGTTCATGATAGCATCCTTTGGGAAGTTTCCTGGTTGTTTTTATATTTAAAGTGGGATTTTTATGATGCCATCACAGCTGATATAAATTTCGGAATGATATTGCCGTGAACCATGTATGCGTTTGTTTATTTATTGTTTGTTTTTACTGCCGGGCCACGCCCGGCTGTGTTATCTGTGTTCCAAACGAAGCACGTCTTACATTCTTTACTTTTATGCCGCACGGGCTATCACATTCAGATAAGCAGACTGTTTCGCCCTAACGTCACTAGCCCAGAATAATCTTCTGTGATCTACAATGTTCTGGATGTGAATCGACGTTTCCAGAAACACTTGCACCGAAAGATAAAAGCCTGCAGAGCAGACGCCGCGGCATTCATTCAACGACACTCGCCTGTGCTAGTCACTCTGTTTACCGCTGCTTCGCTGCCTCTGTATTCTTTTGAGTTGTTAGGGGAGCACAAGTTCGCTCCGATAAACTTGTTTCTCCTTCAAGACAACTGCGTCGTCCTTGGCTTTGTGACAATATGAATTCTATAATCAGTTCAGCAGTGCACACTGGTCGGTGGATGAAGGGTACTGCCGGGAAAGAATAAGCATACGGCTTCATGAACAAGGCTTTCATATAGGTTGCATTCACTGGCGAAGCATGCATGCTGGCAACCATGTGAGTGGGATGGCGGTACTTGTCCGTGCTGAGCGCGTTCCAAACTCTACCTTTCCGAACGCAAAGTAATGCCTCGATTCCAATGTGAGTGTGATTAATAACATCTCTGCTGACACCACTGTTGAGAATCGGGTCGAAATGAAGAAGACAATGCACGTTAGTGTTTTTTTTTTTTTTTTTTTTTCTGGTTCGGCACATGCGGTCGCAGTGGTACAAGTCGCGCCATCTCCCGGGCCATTTATAGTGTTGCAAGTGAAGAAATTGACAGCTAAAGTTTTCAGTGAATACCATCTATGGCAGTGGGAGCTGGAACTTCAGCCGACTAGCTTTCTCCAAATGGGCAGTGTTTTTTGTCATTTTGCCGATGGTTCTACGGAGCAGTCACACGGCCCTCATTTTTCCGACTGCCCTGCAGTGCCTGGTGTTCATCCAACTGCCCTACATGGAGGATTTGCGGAGGTTCACCTTCCTGCCCCTGGATGCCAACAAGGACAACGTCCCCACAGGTGAGCAGCTCAGGGAGGGAAGGAGTGCTGCGCTGATTGCATGAAACCGTGCTGAGGCAGTAATGGTGCTTTTTGCAAAAACAGTAGAACATCATTGATACGTTTTAAAAACATCACAAGGGAGGAATGTACAATGCGGGATAACGTACTATCTGGTAAGCAACGTACTATGGGGCATTTGTAGTGTTCACAATTGAGAGTGTAGTAACCGGGAAATGGTATGAACAGAAGAACGTATTAACGGACTCTTACTGTAACTGGGCCTTAGCTCCACCTGAGCAAGCCTGAAGAAAGAGGAAAGAAAATTGAATGCCTCACTTTAAGACTATCGTGAGGTGCTTAGCGGCTTGTCGTGTTTCTTCTAATCATTGCTTTTCGCTCCCTGCCGCTGTCTGACACCTACCAAGGAGTTAAAACAGAAACACATTGGCATTGGCATTGCTGCTCCGGTCTAGAGTAACAATGCCGTTACACTCACCCCTCATTAGGTGGTAATGTGTTTTTCAGGAATGTCCTTAGCTGTATGGACTTCCCTTGAGTTTCTTTCCTGGCTGAAGGTTTCGATGGCACTAGTTTTGTTTCGTACCCCTTAGATGTAGCGGGCTTTTGTTTCCCCCTAGATATCCTGTGGGGGTGTCGGAACTTTGCGTTGGGTACTTTTGTGACTTGGGCAAGGTGCTTCTTTGCTAACATGAGGAGGCAAAATAGCTCAGCAAATTGGTTGCTGCTCACTATTTCTCTGCACGTGAGGAAATTTATGCAGCCTCAGTTGTCTGTTTGTGGTGTGTAACCCTGTGGCGGCTGGGTGGATGACAAGTTGGTTGAATGTGTTGTTTCAGAGCTCCAGCTCAACCTGTGTGACGACCTGATAGCAGCTATGGACCTCACGGCAGTGGACATGTAAGCTGGCGTCCTGCAGTCTCCCTTGCACGTGCATGAGGGGTGCTTGGAACGGTTGAGCAACAGGCTGATTAATTAGTACCCATGCTACACAAGTGTTTAGAAGGTCTTTGAGTCAAATGTCATTTTGCTGCTGAGCACAAGGTCGCCGGTTCGATTCCCGGCCGCAGCGGCCGCTTTTCTGATGGAGACAAAAAGCAAAAACGCCCGTGTGTACGAGATTTCGGCGCACGTTAAAGTTCCCCAGTTGGTCCAAATTAATCCGGAGCCCTCCACTACGGCACGTTTCATCGCCTGCGTTGCGTAGGCGCGTTCAACCCTACAATCAATCAATCAATCAAATGTCGTTTGACTCAAATGACACCTTTGAGCTGCTACACGACGTTTTTCAAATGCGTTTGGTTTAAATGCCATTTGAGTCAAAGGAGCACCACCGACGGCCTTTGAGGTTCTCAAAGCCCTTTGAAACACTAACGGTTGTACTCTCGGGCACAGTTTCTGCACGCCGTAATTACAAAAACAATTATTTACGGGTAAAAATAGGTGTTTAAAGTGCACGGTTTTCATCATTACCGATTCACTTGTTTTGTTCTCTATCATTTGCGCTGCGATTACAAGGTAACGTCGCACTGTCAACACTGGCGGTGCAAAAAAAAAAAAAAAAAAAACAGGCTGTCTTGTGCATGTTTTGTGCGCGCTTGTAGATTGTCATCAATTTGATCACTAATAATTGTTTTCTTGTCCATTTTAACTCTAAAATTAAATTTTTGCCAAGAACGAAACAAGGCGGCAGCGATGACTCCAAAACATGGTGGGCGAAAGTGAAAATTTTCGGTTGCCTTTGATGCCTTTGAGAATTGTCGTGTAGATCGTCAGAACTCCTTCCAGTTCCAATGGCATTTGAAACCTTGAAGGTCATTCGACTGAAATGTCCTTTCAAACGCTCGTGTAGCACAGGTATTACACTGGCAGCCATTGTGTTAACTGCTCGGTGGCCTTTGCCACTTGTGGTTGTCTTTTAGCAACTTGGCTCTGGTATACTCCACTTGTAAGCTCTCATGTGCTTGGTTTGCAGCTCACTGCCAACTGTCAAGCTTTGAATGTGTTGTAGGCGGAATGATGTTGCGTTTCTTTTGGGTTCTGATAAACATATTTTGTGCTGCCTGTCGGTCATATATTTGCGATCTGGTCTTCGATGGCAGTTGGTGGGGGTGACATAAGCTGACCAAATGTGCAGTTACTAAACCTCCTTAGGTCATGACCAAAAAGTTTGCGTCCATAATTCGCAGTGCTCAATGATAAGAAGTTTGCACTCACTGGGCCCTCCATCATTGCACCAGTGTAGTTAGTCAACGCTGCAAGCGGGATCAGCTTGTGCAGTTTTGCTTCCAAATTTCCCGCTTGTCTTGGGTATTTCTCTCACCAGACCTAAAGCAGCGGTTTTAAACAAACCAACTTTGTTTTACCTGTTCCATTTTGCAGAGATGGTGAACCGGAGGAGTTGTTCAAGTCTAGTCAGACACCGAACCCGTACCTGCAGCGGTTCTACCAGGTGGGTGTTTTTTCTTTGCTTATTACTTTGTGCAATAAAACAACGTCTTAATGGCATTTTAAATTAACTGTAAGAAGTAAATGAAAATTGGCTGGCCATTACGATACTCCCTAATGCGATATTTGGGCGCAGCAGCACTTACTCGTGGGTTCGCTCGACGGCAACGATGATAAGCCTCTGCTGCAGTGGCGCCAAGTGCATCTCAGAAAGGGACCGCGAACTGCGTCCTAAGCGAACGCACATCATAGTCACGAGCACGCTCCGCCTCCCGTTTTCGCCAAGGGTAGCGGCGTTGAGCGCCTCGTGTGGGCACAGCATACTACCCCCTCTCCTCCCCCACCACACGCTTTCGAACAGTTCTGGCTTGCGCCGCCACGGTGAACGGCCCTCCCCTCCCTCCTTTCTCTATTCTCTCTTCCTTTGCTATCTTTCACCGTTCGCGTTTTCTTTCACTCATCAGTCTCTCCATCGTTCACTCAGTTGCGCCGACAACACGGCTCAGCCAAGAGACAACCGTCAAAAGACTGCACCCTAAAAAGCATCTGCTGTGTGCAAGGCTAGGATTGCCCCTTGTCCAATAGAACGATCTCTACCGACTGCTGCCACTTTGCTGCTTTCTTTCACGGCTAGACTGGTTGCACGGCAACCTGCTTTCCTTGAAGCCGTGTTTGTTCTGTGTTGGTTCTCCCCGTTGCAGTGCATACAGCATCGGGCAATGCACCCTAAGGACCCGCTTCCACCCGTGCCGCAGCACATCGAAGACGCCATCAAGACGCCCAAGGCGGTGAGGGACCTCTTATGTCGGCGCTATTCTTAGCACTTGCTCATGGGTTTACGGAACCAACTTTGCTTTGATTCTGAGGGGACCCTTCGATTCGAGATTCGTGGGGAAAAAGCTTGGTAGTTGGCTTAACGACAGACACGAAAAGGTTTAATAGAGGTTTGTGCGGAAAGAGCTTGGCAGTAGGCTTAATGACAGACACGAAAAAGTTTAATAGAAATTCGTGCGGAAAGACCTTGGCGGTGGTAGGCTTAATGACAGACGTGAAAAAGTTTAAGATTGAGTACTAGATAGCCTCTCCAATAATGAAAATACCGAAAAAGGCAGATGAGTGTAACTGATTATCTTGCAAAAGTGGTTGGTATGGATGCGAACCTCGAGAAAGAAATCAGCTGGAGAGTAAACGTGCCAGCAGTAAACTAGGGTTGTGTGCTAGTGCTGGTTGGTTTGCTGTTGAAATGCATGCAAAGCAAGATATACAATAGGACTAAAGGGAAAAATACTGATGTATAGGGTTGTGTGTCGTTGTTTCTCCCTCTATTGTTTCATTGTGCACGCTGTTTAGTGTATGTTTTCATGTTGGCAAGTTTGCGGTGGAGGAAAACCTCTTGTTGTTCACTGAGAAAGAGAAAGGCAGGGCAAAACTTTGGTGCTTGCTTCCGAGGCCGAAACTGCGGTTCTTTGAGCAGTTTGAAAGAACACTTTGATCAGTTTTGAAGATCCATGGAAAAACAGTTGATTGTTGTCGCACGTAAGAATAGGAAGTGAGGTGTTTTATCTTGGTGTACGAACTGGCATAAAAAAAAGTTCTTATCCAGATTAGGGTGAAATTGAACTTTGTCAGCAGGGTGTACGACATGAAAGTCATCTCGTCAAAAGCCTCTTAAACTGCAGTACCACACCGTAAAATTATTTACACTTTTAAGGCGAATTCTCGTTGTCTGTAACTAGCACCCTTACACCCTAGTAAAAAATCACAACAGTACACATTTTCAACGGTGTTTAGTACACCTAACACTCCTGCAACCTCGCAAAAAACACAAGAAAACACCCTTTTAGAGTGTGCTTTGTTGTTTAAACACATTTTTAAAGGTGTAAATCATTTTACAAGGCTCTAAATGGAATACTGCTTTGAATGGGTGTTTTTTTGTGTTTTCTGTGCAGGGTGTAAGGGCATTAGGCGTAGACCAAATGGGGTGTAAGTCATTGTACAATGCTGTAAATGGGGTACTGGAATGCAAGACGTGGAACGAGCGTTGTGTTCCACCCCGGCAGGTGACGGAGTTTGCCGATCCCGTTCTGGAGAAGATGGCGAAGCTGTTCCCCTTGGAGGAGGTGGCCCCCGTGAAGGCCCCCGTCTCCCAAGACAACGGCGTCCTCCCAAGCGACGGGTCAGTCGTTCCACCTGGCTCTCTCTCTCTCTCTCTCTCTCTCTCTCTCCCTCCCCCCCCCCCCCCCCCCCCCCCCTCGCGCGTTGCACTTTGTGCTGCGGAAACATGGTGCCCCTTTTTGGAAGGTGGTGGAACAGAAAGACAAAAAGTGAGCGTAGGTGGTTGTTGTCATGATTTAAGGGGGTCTCGCCTGATCACGTTCCTATGGGACTTACCAAGTAAATTCATGACTTACACGTTTAAAAAGCATTGTGCACCAATACGAAATGTTTTACAAATCCATCTAAATGCTCCTAACTGCCTAGTTTGTTTCTTTTAGAAATATAGCCCATCTTTACTAGAATAAAAAATAAACGAGAAATGCGTTTTAGTTTACCTGGTTTTCGTCAGATGGCACTAGCGGTCTTCTGTGCGAGAGTTTCTTTTTATTATTTCAGTACAGAAGTGACATACGTCTACAATAAGCAAACTAGGCCATTGGACACATGTATATGTACTTCTAAAACTTTTTGCTTTTGTGCACGGTGCTTTTTTAAGACCGTGGAATGTTAACAGGTGAGTCCCCCTTCACCCTGCATTGTGCAAAACCTGTGAGGGATTTTTGTGTGTGCGCGCGCATGTGCTTGAGAGAGCTCGCTGGTTCACCACCACTGCTTGGGGGAATAAGAGGAGAGGATCGGTTTGGAAGGTCAGCGAGTTATCTGCACAGCGGCGCATTATTGTTTGGGCGTGCCAAGTTTGTGGCAAAATTTATACGTAGCTGACTATTGTGCGGGGAAGAGTTACCGTATTTTCGCGCGTATACCCCGCACCAGAAATGCAAAAATTTCAGTGGCAAAGTAGGAGTGCGGATAATACACGCTGTTTTTCCTTTAGTGCAGCTTCACAGCAATGCTTGTTGTGCCGTGAAGCTCCTATGCAGTAACACTGACCAAGCCGTGCATGGCAACGATTGTGCAAAACATACGAGGACAAGAAAAAACAAGGACAGGCGCACTCTAACAACTGATTGTTATTAGTGGATTGTGACTTTCGAAAGCCTTGCAGTCAGTGTATTCTACATGGTAAATGTACACTGTTTATGTGTTGCTTCAGCAGTAGCTTCGTTGCAGCTTTTCCTGTAGTAAATGTGTGGGCAATACGCGAGGGTTTTTTTTTTTTCCAGCGGGCTGAAAGTGGGGGTGCAGATTATATGCAGGGGCGGGTTATACGCGCGAAAATATGGTAATGCACAGGGACTGGGCGTGCAAATGTGCCCACTCGAATTTCTCTGAGTGCGGTTTCTTGGCTTTTGGTTAGAGATGCACGAGGACGGGGGGAAAAGGTCTGTATCAAGGTTCTCGACATGCTCAGTGCTCAGCGCAGACTCCACACTCCAGTTCTTCGGTCAAAAGGAAGAGAGAGAGCGTTTCTTAATAAAAGCGGCATTGTGCGTCTTCTAGTCCCAAGGGTCCCCCGGCCAACAACTCGGACGAACCTGCGCCCAAGAGAGCCCGTACGGAGGATGTCAGCATGGCCAGCCTCGTTGCCACGGCAACGACAAAGGCAAGGGCTTCTGCCGCACATCTTTTATAACGTTAATGTACAGGTGTGTCAAAAGTGATCGCAGCATGGGCTTATGAATTTAGGTTCGTTTCACTACCCACGCCCCTGGCACCCTACCTCTTGGTTTGAACGTTCGGGGCGGCCCTTTCAGAACTAAAAAGTTGCCTCTTCAGGTTTGCGAGAACGGCCAGAGAGACCCAGTGCTATCACTTCATCTTTCATTTGCGCAAACTAAGAGAAAAGTGATACCTAAAAAATCCTTTTTGGGGGGCAGTTTTTCGGTCCCAAAGACCCATGTGCCCCCTCAAATTAAGCTGATAGTTGGGCTAATTGATACAGTGCAGAGCAACAGTGCTGTCACATTTTCATTCCTCCTTGGCATGTCTCCCTTTCTGCTAGCCAGGGTGATGCGGTTCTGAACTTGTTTGCTGACAGCAGGAGTGGTTGTGGAATGCCACCCTTGCTACCTTTCCCTCCCTCCCAGGTTGGCGTCGTGAATCCTGTCGAAGACTTCAAGAAGCTGCTCGCCGGCAAAGACGCATCCTATTCGGAAGGTATGCGGAGTGTACCTTTTTTACGGAAAGCTCCTTGATTCCACCTCAACTTTCTATGTTCCCGTTCCCGCTGGTTGCCACACAAGGGGCGCCGAAACTTTGTTGGGAGACGTTCAGTGGCTAAGAAGGCTGTTGTAGCACAGTGCGGGGTGCTAATTTTTTGGCTGACGGCATACTGGCAGGTGTAATGGGAAAGTGACTTACCCTAAAGTACCGAGCGAACGCCCACCCCCGAAACATCGCCCATTCCCTTTTAGAGGTGAATTTTTCAATTTATTTAAAAAGACCCCGAAGATCGCCAACCCCTTAAAATAGCGATTGCTTTAGTGCCGATGAGTGAACAAAATAACAGTGAATCATCTATTCATGTGTTGATGCGGTCACTTATTTGTTCTTTTCTTAGTTGCGCCGAAAGTTCACCCATCTGGTATTTTTTCTTGATATCTCCGCAGTTTTCGTTGGCGGTGCGGCCATTTTTTTCTAGTTCTTCGCACCTGACCCGAAAGATGGCCCGTCCCATATTTCACTTGATATCGCTGTACGTTCTTTCGGTGGGCGTTCTTTTGGAACTTTATGGTACTGTATTTTCTCAATTCTACAAACCCACCACAACTTCAGCAAAGAGCAAGTTTTCCGAAAGTCAACATTTTAACACGGTGAAGTGAAGTTTGCGAACAAGGAAGTTAGTCATGGTAATGATGATGATGCTGGTACGTACATCGCAAAATTGAAAGTTGAATGGCAAACCAGAATACAACAAGTTGTTGACTCCAAGCATCGTGCGGGAAGAAAGTTGGGGGAGAGGGGGATTCCTGGAACCAATAAAAGGTAGCTTTGGCGTGTTGTTAGTGCGACTGCGATAATCTACAGGCTTAAAGCTACCAGGGGCTACACAGTGTTGTTTTGCGAGCGTCAGCTCGGCAGACTAGAGTGTGGTTCTTGCAGTGCGGGTGTGTTTGCACCGCGCAACGAGTTTTGGGCACGTTGTGCAACACTGGTGGCGCCCCTCCTCTGCACCGCAGTCTGCCGCCAGCTGGAAGAAGTGGTGCTGAAGCTGTTCAAGGACGCCATGGGCAGGGCGGCACACAGCAAGGCTGTTCGATGTCTGCGGGCATACCGGGAGGCTGCGGTTGAGGTTTGCACGCTTTTTTATTCGCTTCCCGTCATGCACGTAAAGCTCGGTGAGCATGTATCGAGCATTCGTAGTGTGCCGGAACCTGATTGTGGGTTGTCATGCAGTCCTGACGCAGCGTTTGCGTTGTTTGTCTGCGAATGGGGCGCTCCTGCTGGTATCGCACCACAGTAGTGCAAAGTTGAACGTAGCAAGTTGTTACGCAGACGAGAATAGAAATGTCCGTAACGTGCAGTGAAACGCATTTTTGGGTGAGTTGGCGCGTACCTTTTTTAAAGATTAAAGCGCAGTGAATGCAACGGCACAAAAAGTGCGGTGCAAGAGCGTTCATCTCGTCTTGCTTCTTGTGTGTCTTGTTTATCAGGCTGTAATTTTTGAAACTCGCTATTCCCTCGCTTGTCTTTTTTTCTAAGCCGTTGTTCTCAAGTTTCGCGCGTCACTTGATTCTGCAGAAGGCCAGCCCGGAGAACTTCAACAGCTTCCTGAAGCAACTGAAGAGCCTCTACTGTGAAGACGAGGGTGACGTCTGGAGTCTCCTCGTAAAAGGTTAGTTGGTTATCTAGGATGCAGTGAGCCTCGAGTAAGGCTGTTTGTTGTTTGCTGTTGATGATGCTGTGGCTTTGCTGTAGTGGTATGCCAAATTTGTGTTTGCTTGTGAAGGTGGGGCGTGCCAAAACCGCATAAGTGGTAGCCTGTGTTTGTAATTGCAAATTCACGCACTTAAACCCATGTTGATTACCAGTTTTCACTTGCCAAGGCACCAAGGGAGGAATGTACGAGATGATTACTAGTTTATGGGTGTTTATTCTTAATTGCCCTACTGATATCTGTACCTTCATGGGTGCTCTGTTACTGAAGTAGGTACTGTAAATTTCACACTGCAATTCACATTGTGCAGTTGGCAGTGCAAAGTCTTCCTTCAGCACATAGCAGTGCAGACAGAGTTGTCACAGTGGTTAGGTGAACGCTTAGTATTTAGGAATGTGCAAATGTTTAGGCTTTGAATTCAAGTAGGGTGACGGCTGTGCAAATATTTTGATTCGAGGTTCAAAGCAATAACGTTTGAATTCACAAATCACTCAAATGATTGACACAGGGGAAAGAAAGTGTAGCATTGGCAGATGCTGAGTCAGCAAGTGGCAAGCCAGTGATATTGATCGGGTAACGAATGGTGTGAAAATCGTGCACACGTAACTTGGTCAGACGTGTTGTTCACCTTACGAGAGCAACCTGTAGGCAGCAGGTAGGCCTGATGCCTGCGTTAAGTAGCACCCCTTTCACTTCCGAGTTGCTGCTTCAGTCGAACTGTTCATCCTGTAGCTGTGAAAATCGTAAACGCAAAATCGTAGCGCAGTGATGTGCAAGTGATTCTCAGCTTTGCGCGAAATGGGCCAGGTAGAGAGGGGACAAGTTTCCTTCTCCAAAATGTGCGGTGCGATGGTCGTCTCCCGTGCAGAGGCGGTGCTGCCCGTCGGGAAGAAGGAGTGCGAGCAGAGCACGTTGCAGGACGACGAGGTCGAACAGTTCTACGCCACCGAGAAGCCCAGTGCAGACAAGGAGGAGCAGCCAGCCAGGGACGAGGACGATTTGGCAAGTGTCGCTCTGTGCCGTTCGTGTGTTCTTCCAACCTGACACGTACTCGGTGCAACTGAAAACCTCTGTGCGTGTGCTCGAGTTGTGAGAATACCACTAGCGAGGTAGTACTTAGCACTTTCCTGCCGACGGGAAAAGCAGTGATTTTTGGATAGTGTAGCGACAAATTTTTTCCCACTCGCAAGGTATCATATTGTAGAAGAGTAAATTTCCTTTTCAGTGGTGATGTTTGAAAAAGGAATTTTTATTTGAGAAAAAAAGACAAGAAGCTGTAGAGAAAAGTTTTCGGATAAACGTAAGAAAATTAAATCATACATTTTGCACGTTTCCTGCACGTATCAAATGCCTAATTGTAAAATTTGGTGACTTATATGAAACAAAGTGTTAGCACTAGTGGGTTTCATGCCACTGTGCAAAGCAGTTCCTCGAACTTGTTACGCATAGATTGGCCGCACACGCATCGCATAAAATTTTTGTTTTCTGCTGTAGTTCTTTTTTTTGGGGTCGTAGCAGAACTTACAGCTCCGATACTTCTGAAATTTGTGTGGCTTGTGTTGAACAGGGGTATCAGCAGGCGGTGGTCAATTGTCGAGGTCCAGGGATTTGGTGCCAAATCCGATGGCAAAAATTTTTCCGCGGAGTCAGTGCTGCTAAATGTCATTCCAAAAGTCGCGCCTAAAATCATCGAAATCGAGGGAAAATGTGGCGTTTCTGTGGCGCCGTAGCGCGTGATGTCGATGCCATCTCCATATCCTCCAAGTGCAAGGCACATGACATCAGCAGTGCTTTAAAAAAATTGTGGCACACAGAAAAACAAAAGCAAAGTGGATGTAAGTATCTACTAGTACTCAGTAGATGGCGCCAGCTCTCAGGTCACACTCAAAAAGCGCCAAATTCGAATGGGAAGACATCAAAATTTGAACTTGAAAGTGTCGGTAGTATACTATCAATTTGAATAAGCGTGGGCAGCAGAGTGTTAAAGGGACACTGAAGTGAACTTGTTAAGGAGCCATGAAGACAAAATACAAGTTAGTTTTATTCGAAAGATTTCGTGTCTTACAGCGTCCCCAGCAATTGCGCGGCAGCAAATGATGCCGTATTCACTGAGAAATTAATCAATTTGGGTTAAAATATTGATTCTCCCACCAAATCGTGTGTTTTGGTAACGTCTGCAATGAAGTCATAACGGCGCGTATACAAACTTCCACTGCGCCATTCAGCTCTGTAGACTTGCTTGCCGTCAAACCTCCCAGGTGGCGCTAGCATACTCGGCACTCTGCCGTTGCTTTGTTTTTGACCTTATTTACTCCTGGCTTGTTTTTGTAACGGTAGAAAGTAACCGCTTCGTGAAACCTGGGGTATGCTTCACAAACAGGGTCACGTAAGGCAACATCGCTTACGCCAGTCGGCCAGCGTTGTGCAAGACAACTCCGAAGCGCTGGACTGCTGGGCAGCTAAAACAAGCATAGTGCGCCCAGTACCAACAGCAATGCTCATCGGTACTTCTATGTTTACGTGTATTTTCGTAACTTTTGCCGTTTCCCGCACAATTCTTACTGCTGTAAAATGGATATGCATTACATTTAGGCGCAAATATCTCGTTCGGCAAGCTTACAAGCGCTGCCTAATTTGCGTTTGCTTTTTCCGGCCTCCGCCAATCGCAGAGCTGGCTGTTATGACATCATAGATTCTGTTGCAGGAAATGACGTAGTAGGTGGTGTGGACATTCCCTTTTTTCCTAGTTATGTAGCTTATTTGAGCGAAGTGTGCATTAACGGTGGTGTCAGTATGATTGTAACGAGGCAATCTTTTGAATGAACCAAACTTGTGTTTTCTCTTCATGGCTCCTTTAAACTCCTGTTTTTGTTTGCATTGCATTGACTGGTCAAAGAACCACACGTTTCATCGTTTACCCGGTCGATAAAGCAATATTTAATTTTTTAGAAAGCCTGAAAGAAGAAAAAAATACCATGCAACATTTGCGGTAGCAGCACCAACTAAACGCAGTGTTGTCAGGTAAAGGAGCTACGTGATTGGACAATGCCCAAGATTAGAATTCAAACCAGTTTCAGTTCTGTGAAACAACGTGCTTGGCATCCGACGCTATCGTTGCATGGACATTCTCGATATGTCAGTAAGTGGCATACCACGCTTCTGCCGTCATGTTGTTGGCTGTAAAATGCCTCAGATAAGCCTGGCAGCACAGCTTGGAATCCTAACAATCACTAGCCGAGGTGTACGCAGTGGATGAATTCTCTCCATGTCACCGCAGACGCTCAAATGCGGTGCACTTTTCCCCCCATATTTGGAGCTTGCCTGGCTTGTGCTTGCATTGTAAGAGGCGTATTCGCACCAGGCGAAGGGTTGGCTGATTCGGGACTGTGCCCGCAAGCAGTCGATGCTCAATTATGGCAGCACCACGCCAGCACGAACTCACCAGCGCGTCTGTGTCAGTCTGCATGCGTTCTGCAAATTTGCTCATGGAGCAATGAAGGCTGCAGTGCAAAATGGTGAATTAGTATAGAAAACACTACCAGGTACGAAAAAATAACCTCAAAAAGAAAAAAAAAAGTCCTGCGATGGATTTGAACCTGCTTTTTGCAATGGAATACATCCACTGCATTAGACCGCTCGGCCATAACCCCAGCGCTGTCGTGACTGGAAATATAAAGTACATATAGTATATCGTATAACCTTCTTTTCTTTTTTTTTAGTTTCAGCATTCCGGGCAGCTCAGATGAGTATTTCTTTAATAATGCTGGTGCCGAAAGTGTCCCCCAAATTTCCACACATCTCATCTCTAGCGACTGCATTCCTTAGGCGGAAAAGTGCTCTCAGATGTGTGGTCGTGCTGCTGACCGCTGTGCTGATTCACCCGGCGCAAAAAGTGCTTCCTGCACCTTGGTTTATGCTTTACAATAAAAGTTTCCGTTGATTTTAATTGCTTAGTATCCATATTACTTTGCCGGCCATTCTCCCGCCTTTCATTGGCCTTAGATTTTCTACTAGCATACCAGTCAGCGAAACGTCGCACGTGCGCTTGTGTGGAGCTACTTGGACTTCACAGACTTTACTAAGCTTGATATATGGTATGCAGAATAACAAACTAAAAGCACGTTCTTCCATGCACAAATCGTGTTGTGGCTTAGTTTTAACTGAGGGAACGAATTGCGACGACTTGCTTGCAGCTGGCCGAATGACTGTCAGAGAGTCGGTGAGCCGTGCAGTAGCTTAGTGAAGCCAAGCCTGCCTTGATTGAGCATCATACAAAATGTCATGGTAGACAAGCATGTGTTGTTCTGATTTAAGATGCTCTGCTAAGATGCAAGTGAAGATAAAAAAAGTGTGGGCGGTTTTCTTCTCCTTGTTACAGTTTTCATAGATTTTTTGGCTCATTTTTCTCAATCCTCCCATCTTTACAAAAACAAAAAGCCCCAACTACAGTAAAAATCGTGCAAAACTGACAACATTGTTTAAGGTCGTTTTACCTTGCGTATGAAACCAGTTGTAATTTGCATTCACCTGTCTTATCTGATATGCGAGTAATGCTATTTTTATTTTTCTTCTTGCAGTTGGACATGATGTAAAGAGCGAAGCCGCAGCAAGAACAGCGAGAACACCGGCACTTTATTGTTAGGCATAAATAGCAACGGCAAAGACAATGTTTTTTTTTTCTTTTTTTGTAAATGAAATAAAACATGCTTCCAAGTTAGCTTGTACAGATGAAAAAGCTGTGTGATTGCGATGTGAGTGGACAGAGAGACACCGATCCAGCGCTGTCCCCCTCCTCCCGCTTCCTTTTCTTCTTTTTTTTTCCCTCTTGTCGTTCACACCTCGGCCTGCTTCTCCTTGTGCTGCTCCTTCCCCTCGGCCTCCTTCACCAGCCTCAAGTAGTCCTTGTACTTGAGCTTCTGTGGGACGATGTCTGCAAAGCGCGTGGAATACCAACGGTAAAGATGCGGCCAGAGTGGTGGTACCTTGCAGCACAACTCGTATAGAGGAAGTGCTCTACAGAGATCTCCCAGGGTATTAAAAAAAAAAAAAAAAGAAAAGAAAAGACCGCACCCTGGAAATATACCGACCCCATCATAGGGGAGTGAAAAGCCAGAGTGAGAACTACTGTAAAATACTGAGCAAATGCCGGAGAGGGGGGCCTTTGTACAGAACTTCCCCATCATTCAAAATGGCAGCACGAAAATCTTAACACTTTTAATAAAAATTGAAAGGACCATGAAGACATGTGTGCTTGTTCTTGGTTCTTGGGCTTCCGAGAGAGAGAAACAGTAGTTTATTGAAAGATAGAAGGTAGAAAGGAGTTGTGGGAAGCGTTGCGAGGTTCAGAGGCGAGATTCAGAGGTTCGCCATGAAGACTTGTGTCTTAAAGAAGAGGGGGGGAAGGGGAGGAACTGGCCAGCAGCGCACGGTGGCTAACTGCAACACGTGTTTATCTGGTTACACAATGAAACAGTCTAATAACAAAAGGAAGGCAAGAGCGGCTACTTATATACAGGCTCGAGCCACAATCACAATGAGGAATTGACATCGCGTAGAAGAACAGTCCTGGGCCACTACTAATAGCAAAGCACTTATGCTGCAGCACTACAATACACAAACATGCTAACACAACAAAGACAACATACAACTCTGAGCCATGTTCTCTCAAAACCGGAAATAATGTCGCCAGCACCCGGTAATGTGATTTTGAAGGGGGTATACTATTATAAATCGCCACCCCTTTTACCCCTTATACCGGAGTAGTAAAGAACTGCCAAAATCGTACTTCCAGAAGGCTGACTTCATGCCGAACAAAGCCTTAAACAGGAACTATGGCCATAGTTGATTTAGCCTAGCGCATGCATCGCATCTTGCACCTCTTCTACACATCGCCCAGCATTGCTACTAGAGCCATTCTCACAGCGCAACTACCTCGCTCTCTACGGCTTCAGCACAAGCTGCACATGCAGTCAAATCGGTGTAGGTTTCACGAAGTTTTGGTAATTATTTCTATTGAAAAAAAAAAGGCAGTCTTTCTATTTCAAACCAAAATTACTAGTTAGTCTTGCTGGCACTTTTTTTTTTTTTTGCTGCTGTCAGACATATGGACTTTGGAATCGCTAACATCACTGGAAGAAGTCTGTGGGGCACGGCCCACCTTTTCTTGTTTGCCAAATTATTTGGCTCAAATGGTGATAAAGGTAAAATGCAACCTAGTTTAATTTGAATGAACTAGCCTTTGGCAACTCACTTGGATCTGTTCCACCTGTGAAATATGTTTTTTAATCGAAAATGACAAAAAAAAATTGTTGCTCCATTCATGACAAAAAAAAAATTGTTGCTCCACTCAATGTGAAAGCTCTCAGAAGTGCAGAGCAGTGACTAGCCATAATGGGCTGTAGCGCCATTATGCACTCACTGCTACCACCCAATGCAATTCAAATTTCCCGCCTTCGCAGTGCTTGTGCACCCCCCCCTGCCTGAAACAGCGCCAGCGGTTGTTCTGTTCTTTTTGTGCTTGCTTATCGTCCCGCACATGCCGGTGTTGAACTGCCACTTTTTTTTCGCTTACTATCGTAAAAACCAACCCAATAAGTTCTCCGAACTAAATGAACGCGGGCGCTGCCGGTTAATTACGTATATTTAGCCTTAAATGTACCTATAGTTTTCTTAGCGCTAAACACCAGGGAGATGTATAACAAGCGCCAACGGTTCACGAGTTTAGAACGCTTATGACTATATAAACCACTTGGCTTTTGAAGTCTCTGGGTTACGCCGCGACGGCAGCCGCTACAATGGACTGCCACGGGGCTCTACTTGGATCCAGCAGCGAGCTACGACGACAAGACGAGCTCCTAAAGTGCTCTGCACTTAAAATTTCAAATTCAATGCTACATGACATCAGTAGTGACGCAATAGCAGCCACAGTGATGCAGAAAAGAGGGGCAACAAGTATAGCTATTAGTGTATTAACTGCATGTTAGCATTCAAGTTACGCGATCAAATGGAACTAGAGGCCCCGCTACTATCACCCAGTTACGTTTCTTAGCAGTGGCTTTGGTAGTGGCCACCACTTGCTCAAACAAGACCCTGTGACATCAGACACACTTTGCCAGAAAATGGCTGGGGAGCCGTCACTGCTTCACGTGTTTTCTTGTTTCGACAGCTCGTGACTGACTACAACTTTATTAAAACGAAAGCTTTCTTTTTACCCGTGCCACAAGTGTGCTTAATGGCATTAAGCGCTTAATGCCTTAAGTTTTAATGCCATTCGCTCTAATGTAATTTTTTTGGTGTAAAGAGTTCCGCACAACTCATTCGCCTTCACAAATGCCTTAAATCTGGCTACTCTCGAACGCGATGAGCACCAAATGAAACCAACGAAGCTCTCAGCACCAGAGTGTTGATGCGGAAACGTAGCTATTTTTTGTGCACTCTTGGTGGTGAAGTTCTAAAGAAGACGAAGTTCACTGAAACAGCGGCAAAAGGTAAAGCATTGCGTTACTCGTCGTTTTGAATTTTTTTCGGATTTGGCTACTGCTGGCAGACGACGGCAGCTGCTGAAGCCACTTTTAGAAAACAGTATTTCTCAGAACGTTTTCTTTCACAAAAACATTTGTAACCCTTGTGAGACATTTTTCCCTAGATTAAAAAAATGTAGAGAAAGGGTGAGGGCAGGAAATGCTTTGGGAGGCTGCCACCATAGCTCTTGCAGTTCATAATTGTCTTGCTTTATTAAATCCAGCTCACGGTAAGCTTGAAGTGCTTACAACTCCATCACAGATACGTTTTCAGTGAAGTAAAGTCGTATGCCATGTTCATGGTAACTTAAACCAGACGCAGTCTGCGTTAATTGGCACACTTGTCACTCCGACAGTAATGTTTTCCCACAAAAAAATTTGGGAGGGGGTATTGAAAGCTGATGGGGGGGCGGCCTGGGCTGTGAGACGCGCCGCCGTGTTGGGCTCCGTAGACAGAAAGAGAGAGAGAAACAACATTTAATAGTGCCTCGATGTCAGCGCTGGAAACGAGGCACCCTCGGGCTCTAGATTAATTTTAATTTCCTGGGGTCTTTAAAGTGCGCCGAAATCTCAACACACGGGCTTTTTCGTTTTTCGCCTCCAACAGAAAATCGGCCGCTGCAAACGCGATCAAACCCGTGTCCTTGAGCTCAGCAGAACAACGGCGGGTGAAATGGTCCGAAAAGCTCAACAGGCTACACACTCGACTTGAACCCGAACTTGTTTCAGTGTACCTTTAACGTTCGCTTTTCGACGCAGCGACAGACGCCAGCTACAGGCACAGCCTGCGCATACCGAGCTGGGACGTTAGTGGCAAGGTCTCTTGCAAGTGCAAAACGCAAAGTGGCGGAACGCGCTAATATTTCTCACCATTCAAAAAATCCAGCCGGTCCTGAGCGTCGATGACAGCGGCCAGGTCTGAATACTCGATCGTCCTGTGGTCCTTGCTGTGCTTTAGGGCTTCCCGGGCCAAAAATACGACGAATTTCTCCTGCGTTCGAAACGAGACATGATGCGTAAAAACACTCGACCGGTGTTGGCGGCCGCTCGATTCCTGTTCACACTCACCGCCGCTTTTGTGGTTATCTGCACGGCGTCTTGTCCTATGCACGACACCTCCGGGGAACTTCGCATGATCGTCCGTATCCTGGAGACCGGGAAACCAGCCCGGGGCGTTGCGCCTGGGTCCATGCCGCTGTGGTCTAGCACGCCGTTTCAAAACTTTCGTCGCTACATGAACGCACTCGTCTGCGTTCGATCTTGCGCGTTCGAAAGCGATGGCGGCGCCCCCTCACCAGACACACCGAAAACAATTTTTCTTCGTCATGCCTTGCTACGAAACACTAAAATTAGTCATAAAATACTAAATAGACCTGCAAATTTAAGACGCACAATTCTATAAAGCACGGGCTTCACGTTTACGCCACTTGTGTGTACTGAAATTTGTCGACCTAACCCTTATTGTTTTTCTTTACTTATTCCTTGCCACAGACCTCTTTTTGTTTTTAAATGTATATGGTGGCTCGTAAATTTCAACTCAATAAAAAACACGACAAAAAATTGAAACCGAAACTTCTGAACCAGCTGGACGGGTGGCGCCACCACTCGGCGCTCTCCTCTGCTCTCCTCGTCAGTGGAATGAGCCGGTGCATTGGACTACACAGCCTCCCGTAGTTTTTGTCGTGTTTGCTTCGGTCCTTTGAATGTTTTGGTGGTGTTGTGAGCGTATATGTGCGGTGAAATGAAGTCTAGACAGATGTGTTGGGTTCTTAGATGCAGTAATGACTAGTAAACTTGTCGGACGCTTCTAAAGTTGGGTATCGGCTGCAATGGCATGAGCGCTTTTTGCAGCGATCTGCGCTTGGCTACACCCGTTCTGAGTACGAATAAAACTACTATTAGTAGTATTATTTTCTTCTTAAATTCACTAACGGCTACGCAAATTTATTGGATGCTTGTAAGGCTGGGAATCGATTACATTGACACGAGCGCTTTTTGCAGCGCTCTGCGCCTGGCTCCGCGCGATCTGAGTAGGAATAAAGCTATTAGCAATATTATTATTCATTTCTACCACTTTAAATTATCTTCACTGGTTTCAATGACTACAGTTTCCACGCCAGCCTTAGTGCTGGGATACCTTGATACGTGTGCTTTAAATAGAAAGGCACCTGCATACGAGATGGATTACCGTGTAGCCGTAGAAATGTTGCGGTAGTTTACACTTTCTGTGACCGTGAGCTTTGTGCCTTCGGTTTTGGTGAGCGACAATGTGACAGCATGGGATCCTGAAAGCCGAAGTGGAAATGCCACATTTGTGGTGGTCATTTTATCAAGAGCCAAAGTTATTCACCAACTCAACAGCCAAGCTACAAACCATCCACCATCCCTCCTCCCCTCCCCGTTTTACCACCTGCGTAGTATAAAGGCTGGTACCGATAGTTAAAAAATGTGGCAGCGTTAACGTCAGCCGGTATTTTTTAATGCTTAAGTATTCTTTACAGAGTATACCTAAAAAAATCGTGTAATGCCTGGTGAAGACACCAAAAAAGCGCAATTAGTTGCCTCAAATATGGGTGCATCAGCCCGAGTCCTCCAGCACAGACACATTTCCGACACGCTGGACAAAGTTTAGATTTGGAGAAGGGGGCATGGAAGTTCAAAATTAAACAGCAAAATCATCTAGCCCTCCGTCTAATGATTATGATGGTTGAACGCAAAGCTTTCTTCCTGCGAAATCGAATGGGAAATTGTCAAAGTCAAAGACGCTGCGATCAAAAGACCCAACTGCGTGCTGGTCAAATTCGAAGCTCAACTAGTCAAAGTTTAAATCCAGAAGGCAACCAAGGAAACCTATACGAGAGAGCTTTGCGATAAACCCTCATCGTCGTTAGATGAAGGTGTGCATGATTTTTCAGGCGTAGGTGGCAGCTTGTAAACCGACCGCAGCATTCAGTTGTGAAGCTGAGTACAGGTTTCGGGCACCCTCCTGTTTTGCGTCCTTCAGCCACGCAGGAATTGGTTTTTGAAAAGCCCTTTACCAACTAGCCAGCAAACATTGCAATTCTTGTAAAGCAATGCTTCTCCACGACAAGCAATAACGTTCTACTATCATGCGGTATTTATTCTATCAACGATTCCCGATGACTGTAGTAAGAGCATTTCTGTGAAATTAAACACGTTTCAGCCGTAGGTAATGAAGTTACGGAAGCGTTGTCCATCACAATTTCTGTTTTGAGGTAACTCTTAGAAGACACCCCCCAACTTTGTCTTTCGCTTGTGCACGACGTCGACGCTGTTTCGTCATCAACTGCCCAATGCCAGCGCCGCAGCATTCCTAGATCGGTTGCACACACCGGCTTTGTGGGAGCATTTAGCTGCAGTATACTCCTCGATACGCGAAACTGCATGCAGGCATCAAAAAATTGCATGAAGCAACAAACTTTCACTTCCAGCTTGACTTCCAGCTTGGCGCATTGAGCGTCGTCTGCTATTTGTAAATACGGAGTATGGGCGTAAATCACACACATGGCATGCCTCGTAAACGTCACATCCACGCTTAAGATTTACCGATCTGAAAAATACACGTGGGGTTACGTACGCTTTGCAAGCCGCACCGCAGAAAAACGACAGAAAGCTATGCACAGTTACGCTGTGCTGACCGCCACCGGCATTCCACTGACGAGCGGTTCGCCACAGGCGGCGCTGTTGGCTGAAGCGACGGAGGTGCCATACAACGGCCGCCCGGTCCCTATAGTTCAGCGTAGGTGCCGCCGGCGCCAACGTTACTACCGGTCCTGGAATTTTAAAGATGATCGTCTTTCTCAGGTTTCTTAAACCCTAAAATAGTGGTCTGTCTGTCGGTCTCTCGATCCAGTCACCCTCACAAAATTTAACAGAGTTCATGAACCACTAAGTCTGGCAACACACTTCATTCTTGTGAATATTGTTGAGAAAAAAGAAAGCATTAGGTATATTTGAGGCAAGAAATCAATCCATAACTGGTACTGGCAGTGTTCTTTTAATTGAAAATAAGTGTGCGCTTGATATTTGTGATGGCAAATAATAACGCGAATATTTCACCCAAAAATACAAAAAGGGCTCGCGCTTGAGCCTAGACCTCATGGTGATTTTCCAAGCCTAAAGCGGTAACCACATGGAGTGATTTTTGCAAGCGACGCAACAGTGATCCGCAGACACTTGTTCTCCTTGCTAGCTGAGGCAACCACACGAGAGCAACGACACGAGCAATGATGCAAATGACAGAGAAACGATAAGCTCCTGCTTTAGTAGTAGTGGCAGCAAGGTTCTTTTGTGTGCATTTCTCACAAAAGAGGGAAATAAAAGTACAGTCGAGCTCGCTTATAACGGGCACATAGCGAAACAGAAATCAGTTTGTCATTTCCGCTTTCGCTATATCTGGACACAAAATCTATGTATGCAAATGGTGACGGGAAATGAAGATTTGTTCGTTATAGCCGCTATTTCGTCAAAACCGGGTTCACTATATGTGGGCTCTACTATACTGCGGAAAGCAGAGAGACAGAAAGCTTATAGCCACTTCCTCTCATTCTCTTCGTAAGCTGAAAGTTGCGACCTTTCGACAGTTCCTGCTCCCCCATTGGCTAGTCGCTCAGGCTACTTGTCCGTGACCAGCAATGTTTTCTCGCGAGCCATAACTGAGCGAAGCACTGAGCGATTCCCTTTGTGGCAAAAGGTAAGTCGTCGCTCATTGCTTCGTTTCGAAAATCGCTTCATATGGTTAGCGTTTAACTGTAACAAAAGGTTTGAAGATGGTTTGCGAGCAGCGGCGAACATGAAAAAATTCAACAGACTTAATTAAACTTCCACCGTGTTTACCCTGGGATGAGAAAGACAGGTGGGGAAGAGCTGGCAGGAGATTTTGACGACATTTGCAGCAAAGCGAGCAGATATGCGGCCAATTTTTTTCATCTGATTCTGCCTTTCCTTTAATGGAAATAAACTTTGCGCTACAAGGATGGGACGATAGAAGAGGGCACACCACACAGCGCAGTGTGTGTGGTGTGTCCTGCGCTGTGTGGTGTGTCCTCTTCTATCGTCCCGTCCTTGTAGCGCAAAGTTTATTTCCATTATGTCAGACCAACTAGCCCGTCAGGATGCTTTAATGCCTTTCCTTTATTTGGAGTGCAGAGAAGATTGGGAACTCATCCTGCACTTTCAGCACCGTCGGCAAATTGAAGAGAATAGCGCAGGCAATGCACATTCTGCTCGAAAATCGAGGAGGCGAGTGCTGCCCTGCCCAAATGATTTCTGCCGAATCGAAGACACCTATATCTTCTTTTGCATTTCCAGGACCATCCAAAGCGTTTCGCTGTAAAATGTTTCACATACGGGCGCAAAACAAGTTCATACGACCCCTTTTGTACTTTTTGGCCATCTGAAGTGTTTTGCAGTCAAATGCTTCACGTAGACGCTTAAATCAAGTTTGCATGATTAATTTTGTATTGTTGGGCTTATCTGAAAACATGCGTCTAGGGAAATAGGCAGCTGAAAACGTCGATTGGTCAACTCGCGTTACATCACTAGCATGTAGCCCTAGCACGACGCGGCATGCTCCAGAATTAGCATGTTAGGATTTTTTTTATACGTGTTTCGTGGCAAAACGTTTCACGTGCTGACCTGGAACCATTTCAAAACATCAATTTCGACGTCAAGGTTCACTTTTGCCATTAAATGAACCTATTTAAAAATATCAGCAATTGAAATTTTATTTGTAAGCACAAAAAACATCAAAAAGGATGCCACATAAACTGGTGCCATTTGGCACGGCCTGTTGACTTTGTAAACAATACTTGGAATCGCACAATGATGCTAAAAATACAAAGAAATGCTGTGCAATGGGGACGAGTATACGCATTGATAGCATGCTTAGCAAAATAGTGCTATAACAGACACTAGTCATTCTAAATAACTGCAAAACTGTGACCCATCTTTTTGTCACGTCTGCACTGCACATCAAAAAATAGCTATGGAAATGAAGGCAGGCTAATACATGACAGACAGTCACCTTGAATTTGTACAAAAGCAAAAATGTTTCCCTGGAACAACACTATCACAAGAGTTACAAGACGTACAGTGTAGTATTTAAGCCCAAAATAACAAGATTCAGTCAGAATATTTCTTGCTACAGAGATATTACAGCACCAGAGCAACATCTGTACACATAATTAAAGAACACACAAACACACACACACACACAGTGTCACGATAGAAGACATTCAGTAAGAACATTGATGAATTGATTGGTTGATTGATTGATTGATTGTGGCATTTAACATGCCGACACTTCACAGGCAATGAGGCATGCCATAGTGGAAGGCTCTGGATTAATTTCGACCACCTGGGGTTCTTTAAAGGAGCCATGAAGAGAAAATACAACTTCGTTTAATTTGAAAGAACTAGGATTTAGTATCTCACTCAGCTCCATTACAGCCACAAAAGATGTTTTTTTAATGAAAAAAAGCAAGAACTATTTAAAAACTTTCAAATTTTTGCGCCACAGTGACGTGTTATGAGCAAGAATGACGTCATACGGGCCAACAATAAAACAATTTTCAGTGCATTAACTGCATGTTAGCATTCAAGTGATGCGGTCAAATGGAACTAGAGGCCCATTACAGACGTCCAGTCGTGTCGTCGTGACAGGTCAGTTAGGCGGCCGCCAATCGCACAAACAAGGTTCCGTGACGTCATAGAAAAGTTGAGGGAAACTGGCTAGGGGGTCGCGACTGCTTCACACATTTTCTTTAATATCTCCATTATTTGTTCGAAGATCGCGATGATATTGGTATCATTGTTATCGGGACTAAGCAGTCTTTCTAATAAACCCAACTTGTATTTTGTCTTCATGGCTCCTTTAACTTGCGCTGAAACTTGAACACATGGGTGTTTTTGTTTTTTGTCTCCTTCAGAAAAGCGGCCGCTGCGGCCGGGAATTAAACCCGCGTCCTCGTGCTCAGCATTCAGCAAAAACAGATACAGTTATAAAATGTAACTTGGTAAAGTTCTACACTTCCAACAAACAGAAGCTTTGGAGGGCATTACATATGATCATGTGCAACTTTTTCATGCGCACAGGCACGAGTTGCTGTGTACAAACACTTTTGTGGTTTCGTCCTTTAATGTCACTATTGCCCACTAGAACTTTGTAAAGTTACTTGGGTTGCACAAACATCTGAATGGCAGAAAAGACACTGTACTTGACCCTGTATGGTATTGGACACAATCCTTTCAAAAAGAAAAATTAAAAACACTTTACACAGGTGAACTGCACTGTCGACAGTGGGCTGTAAATGTGTGCGCTATTAACAAAACATGCTTCAAAGGGCTACTTAACCACAGACTAGCCCTCTATTGAACTTAACCTAATCTAAGCTAACAGAACCTAACCTAACCCAATCTAATCTAACCTAACCCAAAATTACTGAGCACACCACTCCCAGAAAAATATTTAAAAACCTACTGCCTAAATTTTCCAGGTGTTTATGCCCAAACGGCAAGCTTAAATGAAATTTTACCAACGTTTTGTTTAAAATTGGGTCTCTCACCTTCACGACAAAGCCAACTTTCTTGTAAGAGCTCTGTATCTCTTAGTGTGGATATATTGGGGGAAAAAAAAAAGAACATAGCACAACTGACCACCAAGACAACTACATAAATGCGCAAGGTTTCACTCACTTGTCATAATTAGTTCACAGAGAGGTTATAAACATTTCGGAATCACCGCTGGCACGGTTGGCACAATGTACAAGGGACGAGCAAGAAATGCCCATTGTGGACATATGAAGCCATCCCAAAGCATGCCCTTGGGTTGGGCGTGAAGTTTGTGAGGAAGAGGGACGAGGTGCTTGTGCATTTTCAAAGATGCACCAATTCATTTCACATTTTTTTAAATCCTGAACATAATTCCTGCGCACTTACACGCCATCAATGAGTTTATAGGCTACGGAGGAGAGATTCTTGCAATTCAGCACCTTTTCACGCACTTCCAGTGATGGGAGGAATGAACTTCACTGCACACACAACAGATGTCGCCATCACACCAGTCATCGATGCGTTTCACAGGAAGTGATATGCTGACATGCGCAAAATCAAGCGTGTTACTATTTCGAGCAGCGACATTCTGTAGCCAAGTCAAAGCAGGCCAGGCATCTACGGTGCTATGCAGAACTTTGACCAAACATGGCGATAGGTTTCCCTCCGCACATAAACTGACCTAAAAGTTGCTAAACCACCCTTATTTACGAAAAGATGTGTGTAGAACTGATCTACCAGAGCAATTTTCCAGTAAAAAATCCCGGAAATAAAAAAAAAGAATTGCTGGGGCTCGAACCCAGGACGTAAGCGTTACAAGCCCCGACGCTACCCACTAGTTCGCAGAGGCCGAACAGCCAGATTGTTTTAGCAGTTTTGGATGGTGCTAGGTGTAACAGGAAGTGCCCAGAGTGCACTGACCTGGTAACGGAATGTCGCTTCCAAACTAGCACAGCACTACCTTTCACATCATTGCAAATGTCCTGGGAAAAAAGGGTACAGCTATGCAATCTTTTCATTTGATGTACCTCTGTTACTACAAATTGCAATGAAAAAATTCTTGCAGAGGAACAGTACTCAAACTGCACCGTATGTGACTCAATGTGCTCCACAGCACTAGTGAAACATATTTCAGAAACGGCCTAAAAGAATAGGCTGCAAAGTACAATCCGTGCAGGGTTCAAGTGAGGTGCCAATTTAGGTAGGAGGTTGATTGATTAACGCGGTTTAACGCGCCGACGCAACGCAGGCGATGACGCGTGCCGTGGTGGAGGGCTCCGGAATAATTTTGACCACCTGGGGATCTTTAACGCGCGCTCGTGGGCGTTCGTAGTGTTCTCATCTCATCGCGAGCTCAATGCGCTTCTTTACGAGCAGGGTAAAGCGTAGCTCGTAGCGCGTTGTTTCTCTAAATTTGCTATTAACGTGCTCTGAAATCTCGTACACACGGGCGTTTTCGCTTTTTGCCTCCATTAGAAAAGCGGCGGCTGCGGGCGGGAATTGAACCCACATCCTCATGCTCAGCAGCAGAACGCCTTAGCCACTGAGCCACCACGGTGGGTTAGGTAGGAGGTTACATACAAGGCTATTCAGAGAAGAATGTAATACCTTGTACAACTTGTGGCCTATGCAAAGATATTGTAAAAAAGCTACAAACCCATAACAGGGGACTTCACTCAACAAGCACAATTCTCATTGAATGTTGTCTACCACACTGTTTCCATTCCAGATCGCCGACTTGTCCTCCACCTTTGCTGTGCTGGTGCATCCGCACAATGGAATGTGTCATCAGGGTACGGCAAACTGGCCTGCATGTGTTGTGGTTGTTCATGAACGGGCAGACCAGGCCTTGCCAGCATTTGCTCCATCTGATCAGTGCCTTTTTAACACTAAGCACAGGAAATCACCAAGAATCACATAGACTTGTGTCCTTTAAAAACGGGAGAACCAGATGCGAGATGTCTCTTCTTGTGACCCAATGTCCGTTAGGGAACATGACGTTGTCCAACGAGGCATGCGGTGAATCACAGATTTCATCGTAGCGTTCCGGGCTGCAGATCTTTCCTTCACCAGCTCCTACCTTTCTTGAGTGCAGTTGAAGAGGACTTGAGGACTTTTTTTCTCTAACTTTGTGCCGGTCACCACTCATAAGAAGCTTACATCACGGAGTAGTTGATTGATTGATTATAGGGTTTAACGTGCCGATGCAACGCAGGCGATGAGGCGCGCCGTAGTGGAAGGCTCCGGATTAATTTTGACCACCTGAGGATCGAAATCTCGTACACACGGGCGTTTTTGCTTTTCGCCTCCATCAGAAAAGCCACGGCCGGAAATCAAACCCGCGTCCTCGTGCTCAGCAGCACAACGCCTTAGCCACTGAGCCACCGCGGCGGGTGACATCACGGAGAAGTCACTTCTGGTTTTACCACAGCTCGAAGTCCAAGCACATTCACTTCTTCTCGGTGATTCTGACAAGTGACCTGTCCCTCACGACCTTGTACTGCATCAGCTTGGCATACCTCTTGAGCAGCCTGCGCCAATAACAGAGCACATCCTCCATCTGCAAGTGCTTCCATATGAACTCGTAGCCTCGCTCGGCGATCGCCATGGCGACCTCGTCGTTCTCTTTCGCAAACTCCAGAAGCTCCTCAACTTCATCAAGGTCCACCCCAACGGGGATGTAGTGGACCCAGGGCTTGAGTTGCGGGTAGAAGAACTCGAGCCACTCGTCGCCCACGTGAAGGACGAGGGACTTGCAGAGGAAGAGGTGCTTGAGGCGGAAGCTGGCCGCGACGCCACGGAAGTTGAAGAGGTACTTGTACTGGCAGTGGTCTTCGAAGCGCACCTCCTTGGCGGCTGGCCGTCCGAGGGTGTCCTGGTCCGACTTCCAGGCCTGGTTCTTGGTGTACTGCGCATCCACCAGTTCTGGCTTGCTGCGCGACAGGAGGATCAGCGGGTCGCGCTCCGAACTGGTTCGCGAGCCCCGGAAGAATCCGACAGGCTTCTTTCTGCAATCGAAAGGAAGATAAACACGGTGTTGTCACATTTAAACCACTTTAAAATTTTTATAGTAAAATGCTCACTCGCTTGCGCTCAAACTTTGCACAAAGGCTGGTGATTACTTCGAATTCAAGTAAACGACATTCTCACCTGTCGTAGCCCCATTTGCAGTGACCAGTGAATGCACGATGTGGAACAATGGTTCAATCTATTTTTGCCTCCCATGAACCGGAATCAAGCACTCCCTTTTGGCACATACAGAGGATGCCGGCATTCACTGATGGGTGTACAAGGGTCACACTGCATGAGGCTACAGTAGGTTGATTGATTGATTGATTGTGGGGTTTAACGTGCCAACACTACACAGGCGATGAGGCACGCCGTAGTGGAGAGCTCCGGATTAATTTTGACGAGCAGGGGTTATTTAAAGTGGGCTGAAATCTTGCACACATGGGTGTTTTTGCTTTTCGCGTCATATCAGAAAATCGGCCGCGGCGGCCGCGAATCGAACCCACGTCCTTGGGCTCAGCAGCACAACGCCTTAGCCACTGTGGCGGGTGCTACTGTAGGTGACAACAGTTTTTGTTGCAATGCTTTTGCAGCAATGCCTGCTTTTTCAAGGTGCGTTATGGCAATGTCACGGTCAACATTACTTATAGAAATGACAAACGTGCATGGCTTCCTTCAAAGACCGAACATGCTTGTGATGATGCTACGTATCACACGAGACGGGATGTTTGGAAAAAATTGAGCTCATAATAGCCGAGATAAGGTTGCAATACTTCATACACAACTAATGACGCAAGGCACACGTCGTGTTCTAAGATAAAATCCCCCTCCACAAAAGCAAGCATAGTAGGGGTACAACAGAGACTTGTAAGGAGCTTGTGCTGCAGCTCGACTCCTCAACAGCTTTCTATGCTTTCGGGCCTTAGTTGCTGTGGTGAACAAATTATGGTGGAAGGACTCTGGGCATTTGACATCACGTTCTGTAGACTGCTACAGCCGTGCAGTCACAGCTTAGGACGCTACAAATGCGTACTAACTTCTGACCATTTGACATCACGTTCTGTAGACTGCTACAGCCGTGCAGTCACAGCTTAGGACGCTACAAATGCGTACTAACTTCTGACCATTTGACATCACGTTCTTTAGACTGCTACAGCCATGCAGTCACAGCTTAGGACGCTACAAATGTGTACTAACTTCTGACCAGGTGGCTTTGACAAGCCATCATGACTCACTCACTGTCCCGTTATTATTTCACTACGCTGTCATAAAGCATTTACAAGTAGTATGTATATTGCATGGTGGGATTTGCCTCTGCTCCACTTTTTGCCTCGCCCTAGAAGACTGCATGTGCCGACTCTTCCTATCGGTCTTCGCCACCACTGCCTGTTCGAATCAAGCAATCATTAAAGTGACCTATAAAACTGTAATAAAACCGTTAACTAACCCAGCCATCAAGTCAGGTCCTGCCTGACTACCTGTTAGGAAAAACTTAGGTTCCAGGGTTCAAAAAAGAAGCGTGGAGTTTTTATCCGAGCACAGCCTTTGAACGCGTCGACAGATACAGTAAGTCCTCGCTATGACGCCGTTGCTTTATTCGAAGTGTTTTATGGTCCCCCCTGCAATGCATAGGTGACCGGTAAAAAGCGCAAAGGCTCATGGGTACATTGTCTGCTCCCGCGGAGTTGCGCCACTTCCGGTTCAAGAGCTCTCCTGGCCTTCCGTACACCAGCAACTTTCACGCGCATGTTGTTTATGTTTCCGCACACATACACACACACACGCAGACAAAAAATGCTCATGTATCGCGCATTCACTGAAAAACAATGGTTAATCCTACCAGGGGCTTCTCTGAAAGGCAAGCTCTCTGTGATAAATAAACAACACGCACACATGCACATGGAAGCCACCAACGTTAGGGAGGGAAGGAAAAATCTCGAACCGGAAGTGGCGGGAGCAGACGACGTACCCATGAGCCTTTGCGCTTACCGGTCACCTATTGTGAGCACGTCGCCTCCGCTTTTAACGAACTATTGCTTATAACGAAGTCAGTTTATTGTTCCGCGGACTTCGTTATAACCGGTGTTCACTATAGTCGCAATTTACCCAACTGAGCTACACGCTCCTGCCACGTTCTCAAACGCTGCACGCTCTTCCCACAATTCCACGCAAAGCATTAGGTAACCACAGTGAGATTCCGGAGGAGCATCTCACTTGTCCCAGGTCCAGGACTGTTCAGCGGCCTTGGTGATAACGTCGCGTTGCAGGTCCCAGCGGCCTATGCCCGTCGGGTAGAGGCTGATGGCAGGGCCACCCGCCCAGAAGGTCCACGCCGGGTACATGATGTCGGCGTAGTCACGTGTCTTGCTGAACGAAAAGACGGGCAACGGTTCGAGTCGTCTGTGCGCCTGAGGCCAGTCGCGAGTGTTCAGCACGAACTCCATGTCCGGCAGTTCGTCCACAAGCTTCAGGATGAAGTGTTCCACACCGAGACAGCGAAACGGAAACATGCACTCTTTCGTTCTGTACAGCTTATGGTTCACGATTTGGTAGAGAACGCCCCTGGGCTTGGAACGCTCTACGAGCTCGGCGGTGATTCCGCTGGACCACGGCTCCAGATCACTGTCGATCACCGATGCGTGACACGAACAATCGTCGCTTTCGAGTTCCTCGCACGGAACGTAGGCCTCCAGGCTGTCGTTAATGGCCTGTAGGTACGGCAACCACCGGCTATTTGCTGCTTCGTAGTATTTGTGTTTTTCGTGCCGGCTGTCCGAGGCAGGGCAAGTCGCGTCATCGTCGCCACTCTCGTCCGGACGATCGCACGCTACATGCCCGCCCTGAAAGCAGCCGAGGAGTAAAGCAAACGAAAAGCAAAACGCTGTTGAAAGCCTCATAGTTTGGCAGTGCGACGAAAATCACAAACTCCCACACATGCCCACGCACTTCATACAAAACCACCAAAACTCTTTGTCGTCTGTCACTCTTTTAAACCCGAGCCGTTGATTTACAACGAAGGTTTCGCCTTAACTTAGTCCTTTATATTTTTTTCCAAAGCTACATCTCACATCTAAAACTTTGATTTGTGTAATTTAATTGTGTTTAAATTTAGCATATATTAGTCTTGTAAATTTAGAAGGATGATTTACCTGACGCTGGTGGCGCCTTTCGGCGGCCTTGCGATGACTTAATCCTGCCAAGACCTCTTTTGCGGCACGTTGGTGTCCAGCGCGTATCGGCAGCCGGTAGGTCGTAGTATTTTTATTTCTAAACCACCATTCACGGCAACGACCTTTAGCGATACATCATTAGGATTTATAAAAGAGCCGCCCCTTATCCTTTAGAAACATGAACAGTGCTTACTTGCGCTGTCACAACGTGTGATGCAACGGGAGGAGCGGCCGACCTGTCTGGCCGCAACAAAGATGTCCGTGCACCACACTGTCAGCGTTTATTTTTGGCTCTTTTAGCTCTTCTCTTTTCTACCGGCCGCGTGCAACACGCCGCGCCCTGGTCACGTAGCCGGCTTACAGCGATCCCCAAAGTCCCAGCATCTCCATTCGTTTCTGGCGGCTTGTTTTACGTAAGCGGCTGTGTGTCCTTTCTTTTCGCCGTCTCTCAGAGTTCAACGACATGGCACAACCCCATCCACTCACGCTCGATTCGGTCTGGCTGGACAAGGCAAAGTATGACGACGCCGAGCAGCAGTACCTCTGCTACCTGAACAGAGATCAGCTCGCCAAGGTAAAGCACCAAGATTCCTCTGTCGGTTTCGTCGCTCGCTTTTTCTTGGCGCTGAAAGCTGAATAATCGCTGCTGGAAGCGGGGTCAGCATGCGGGCACTTTTGCTGCCTACTGAGCTTTCGCTGGCCAGCGCTGCGAGAAAAGTATTCGCCTTGGTGAACGAAACCGCTGCCACTTTAATCGCACCCCACGCAGCGTTGCTTAAAGGGGCCATAAAAGCAAAAATATAAGTTCGGTTCATTAAAAAGTCTGTCTTGGTATAACAGTGATAATAGTTCTATCGAAAACCTTGAACAACTAATGGAGGTATTAACGAAAACAGATGCACCGGTGGTGACTCCCCCGCCAGAGTCCGGAGATTTCTGCATGACTTCACGGAACCGTCCTTGCGCAATTTGCGGCCGTTGACCTAATCCACCGCCAAGAGACATGCCTGGACCGTTGTAGTGGGGCCTCTACCGTGAAGTCCGCACCGCCAGCCAGAACTGCGGAGATATCAAGAAAAAATACGAAATGGGTGAACTTTGGGATCAAGTGCGGAAAGGACAAATAAGTAAGCGCATTAACATATGAATAGATCATTCGTGTTTATACTCTTCAATCATCGGTGATTGAAGAGTATATTTTGATTCAATCTTCAATCATATTTTAGGGATGTGGGCGATTGTTGGCTTCATTTAGTAAATTAAATATTTCACCCCTAAAGGCGGGTGGGGGACGTTTCGGGGTAGGGCATCCTCTCTGAACTTTACGGTAGTTCCGTTTAATTGTATCTTTTTAATACTTACGGGCGCTGATAACTGTTTTTAGTTCTGGCCAATGTTGCATCACCTCTGCCCATATTATGTCACTGTAGTGGGGCATTGAGAAGTTTTAAGTGCAGAGCACTTTATGGGCTCAACTTGTTGTCTTCGCTTGCTAACGGTTGATGCGACTGCCGGAATCAGGCGGCGCAGTGAGATAACGGACCCAAGTAGAGCCTTCTGTACCGGCGTCAGGGGGTCAACGCTGAGGCTTCGAAAACCACGCGGTGTGAAAGTAATAACCGTTCGAACCTCGTGAACCGCTGGCGCTTGTCTTACATCTCCCCGTTGTTTAGCGCGAAGAAAACCGCAGTACATTTCAGCCAAAATCTGTGTGTATAACCAGCAGCCCCCGCGTTCATTTAGTTAGGAACGCTCGTTGGGTTGGTTTTTACGATAGTAAGTGAAAAAAAGCGGCCGCGCAAGAAAGAAATGACCTGTTCGAAATGCCGCAGAAAGGCTTCAGCTACGCAGGAAAAAAAATGGCGCGTTAGGAATGATGCAAAAGAGCTCCAGCATACGAAATTAAAGCAAGCGCTGGTGCAGTTTCAGGCAGCTGGTGCGCAAGCACTGCGAAGGCGGGAAATTTGAAATGCAGCAGTGAGCTTATAAGGGTGCTGCAGCCCATTCTGCCGAATCACTGCTCTGCACTTCAGACAGCTTTCACATTGAGTGGAACCGCCTTAATTTTTTCAATATTTCCCCGCATTTTTTCTGTTGAAAAACCGCCTTTCGTTGCTGGAATAGAGCTGAATGAGTTTTCAAAAGCAAGTTCTTTCAAATTGAACGAAGTGTTCTTTTTTGTCTTTATGGCCCCTTTAAAGTTGCTGGCGCTGCATGAACGCCAAAGGCTAGGTTCTCTCTCTGAAAAGACCAGCAAGCTCTCGTTGCGTGCGAGCAAAGTGTGTCACGGCTGCCGAGTGGGCGCTTGTGTTCGCGCCACCCGTCTGAGAGTTGCCTTGTTCTTGTCTCTCTCTCTCCCTCCAGGCTAAGGCGTCTTCCCAAAGTACCTCTCTAGTCGATAAGATAGCCCAGGCTCGGCAGCAAATTAAAAACTCTCTGCAGTCAGTGAGTAGCACCTCTCATTGCCTCCTACCTGGCTGCCCGTGTGGCATTGACGTGTGGAGGTTGTATGTGGTAGGCCTGCCATCTCGTGCGAGCCCGAGGCATGCCCTCCTCCCCCATCATTCGTGCCGAGTTGCGTTTTCTGCGCACGACCTTTGCTTTCTTTTGTAGGCGGCTGTGGTCGTGTACGAGTCATGACTGTCCGCTGCGCAGTCCTTAGTTTATATCAGTTTCTCGTGTTGTCCCAGCTCGATCATCTAATTACATTCCCGCCTTGTCTTCCTTCTAAAATTTTTTTCCCCCTCCCCGCAAGCTTTCTGAATCGAAGTGGTCTATTTAAAAAAAAAATGTTGCAATTCGTCATGTCTGCCAACAACGGGGGATTTCCCGGTATGTAAAGACCCGACATGCGCATGAACTCTTCTGCCTTCTCTGTGGTGTGTCTGCAACTACTGCAGAGCTTTCCTGTTTCTGCATGCCCTACTAGCTTGACCCTTTGTTGGCTTGTCTTGTCTTGGTGTCGATGTTGTCCGGGGCACCTTTTGGGGTGCAGTCTTTGCAAGGACGAGAGCGAATGGCTGCTGTGGCCAAGCTGAAAGGGTGGGGTTGCGTTTGCTAGGCAGAAATGCACAATTTGGGCCCATCTGTTGAAAGCTTCTACTTTGAACAGCAGTAGTAGTATCGTTTCGTGCCCGTCCGCAAAGTTTAATGGCTGTGCCACAAGACCTTTCGTGAGTGCACTAATACCGTATGCATATTCTAAACGCACCACCAAAAAACACTGTTTCTGATTGGGTTCTAATGACCAGCTATCAATTGAGTTCAGTGGTGCCACTGGCTTCGCAAAGCATAGGTCATGCCATGACTGCCTCATTTGAGTGGAGTTGGTTTCCTGTGAACTCTATCTATTGCTTGTGAATTTGGTTTGTTATTGAGCCTGCAGAACCCAAAAAAGCTTCGTGAATAAGGTGTGCATTCATTACACATGACTTCCTTGGCCTAAGCCAAGGAACTCTTAGTGGCCGCTTTTCAAATTTGGGTGAAAAGCAAAAATGCCATAACAGTATTTGAGCTGGGGCTATGCTAGACTTCCACATGGTCTGAATGAGGCCGTAGCTCTGCATTGGTGCCTTTTTATATAGAAAGGCATGGCTATTGTTAGAACCTTGAGCCCCAAAATTGTTTGCGCATACCTAACAGTGAAGGGATGTGGAAGAACAGCTTGGAGTGAATCGAATAATAACGGAACTTTGCCGTATAATAACGGAATGGGGCCAGGAACCCCTAGTTTCTGTCGTAATGTCAGTGGCAAGTGAGCACTTTCTGCGAAACATCTTTGCGGACTGTACCCCAAAACGGTCGGGGGACTGGAATCGCAGGAGGTTGTGTTCAGGCATCCAGAGCTTAAGTCTTATGTTTTAAAAACGCTGCTACCGTTTGTCCCCTCCCCCTTTTTCCTTTTTGTCTTTCTTGGCCTCTTTCCATATCTGTCAAACTTTCGCTGTCAACCGATGTCATTGTTGTCATCCCTCCACAGGTCAATTTTTTTTTACATACAAACTGCAAGTGCATTGTTGTGCTTCTGCATAGAACCAAGGCATAATGTGATTGCTTGGTTGTGAATGGGAGCCGTTTTTTTTTTATCCATCAGGTTATGCGTAACATGTAAGAAAAAAAACATTACCTGTTATTGCTTCGGTGTAGACAGTTGCTGCATATGCCACTATTGTTCAGCAAGATGTACGTTTGAGGCAGAATGTAAATTAGCTTACCTCTA
Organism: Haemaphysalis longicornis; assembly: GCF_048455015.1. Lineage (NCBI taxonomy): Eukaryota > Metazoa > Arthropoda > Arachnida > Ixodida > Ixodidae > Haemaphysalis > Haemaphysalis longicornis. The sequence goes on along the minus strand of NW_027526335.1, from coordinate 150,416,347 downwards.
AATGGTTGGTTCAAGTATCGCCTGGCAAGCAGGTGTAAAAAAAGTCAGTTTATCCAGATTATCCCAACCTGTGTCTTGCACATTTGGGTATCCTAGTTCATCTGCAAAAGACGAATATAAGGCATTGCATTTTTATAGTTTTTTTTTTTTCACATCTTGTTCAGCGTTCTCTTTAAGACTGCATTGATTACAATTACTCCAATTGACGTTATCTGCTTCAGTTGTAGGTGGGACGAATATGAAGTAACGGTGTCTGTGTCCGCAGACTTCAACCTTTGATCAATCGCCTTGTTTCTATGCATGATGCCCCTTGGAAAAATGTCCCTTTGTGTTTGTGCACTTGCTCTGTCTTGGTTTTTTGGCTACAGTGGAAAAGCCAAAGTTGTGAGCGTGCATCTGTGTGCCCTGCTGTGTTGTGTGTGAGAGTTGTGTTGTTCATGCCTGCCAGTTCCTGGTGTCTAGGTACAACCGCTGAGGCTGTGTTTCATCTCCTTCGAAGCGCAGTGGTAGCAGAAACCACAGTGGAGCTGATAAACGCCATGATGTGGGAAGTGAGATGCATATTCCCGCGTTCTCAGGAGAGGACACTATAATACCCCTGTCACACGGCAGATGTAATGACGTTTAGAGCCAATGTCATTCGCTCTAAATGTCATTAATTTTGCGCTACTCGAGAATACCGAATGGCATTTTAGGCGAATGACGTTTAGCGGCTAACTGAGGTTCGGGAGCTCATTCAGTAGCCAAATGAGTAGCCTCGACAGCAGTGGCGCTTCAATAGGGAAGAAAGTTCAGTTATAAACCCAAGAATACTAAAAACTGTTAGCAAACGTGTATTTTTTTTTTCTTTTTCAGATAGACAAAAACCCTAACAAAAAAAACTTATCCCCAGTGCACGTGCTACCCTTATACGGATTTTTTGCGGACTTGTCTCGGCTTGTAATGTCAACAGATGTCACCTAAACCGGGGATTTTGTTATTTTATTTAAAAAATTCTTTGTTTTAAAAAAATTTTATCTATGAAAACATTCTAGATGCACTTGAAATATAATTTTCAGACTTTGTGACCTCGCTCATCGTCACCGCTGTCACTATCAAATGACAGTTGTTTCACCATGTAGACCCACACGGCCAAACCGAATGTCATCAGCAGGCAATGTCATTTACTTTGAATGACATTATATTTGCCATGTGAAAGGGGTATAAGTTGTACTCAACGCTCTCTGTTAACAAGCTGTTCGACTGTTCTAAGGTTGGCTGTACAATATCACTGTGAATGAACGTCATTGTGGGCGCCCGTGTGACTTAGGGATGTGGCCTAGGACAGGTTTGGACTTATCATGAGAAGGGCAACTTGCCAAACTTAGCCTAAATTGTCCGCGCTGTGCACATTACGGTCCTCTTCCCACCTTTCTGAACATGCTCAGCCTTAGTGCGTCGAGTGTTGCTGGTGCTTTGCTGCTGGTGCCTCCTGCTTGGACTGGGACTTGCTGGTGGTTCTTTGCCGAATGCGAAAGTGCGGGGGTGGGTGGGGAGGAACCTGCGCTGATTGTGGGGTGTGCCCCGACAATTTGCAGGGTGATGCCGTGGTCAAATCTGGCTCTTCCCACGATGATGCCTTCCAAAAGAAGATTCTGCAGGAACATAACGATATGAAGAAGAGTAAGTTGGCGTGAGGTCTTTTGTCTTTATTTTCACCTTTTTCTTTCTTTCTCCCCCTTTCCCCTTCCCTGCTGCCTATGTTCATTGAATTGGACGAGTCTTAGGAAAGTCAGTAGCTAGAACAAAGAAGTTATACAGTGGAATCTCAATGATGCGATTATGGGTGATCTGGTGAAATTTCATTATTTGCAATGGGAAAAATTTCGGCTTTTGCGAACAGGCCTGAGTGGCCCGGTGGATGATTTGAACGGGCCGGCGAGGCGCCCGAGTGCCAAGCGAGCGACGGCAACATGTAGGCTCTCTCTCCCCTCTTTGTCGCTCTTTCTCCAGGAACGGCCGCGCTGTTGTTTCACGAAAACGCGCCATGCACACCACTGGCACGCTGACGCCACCGCAAAACCACCTACACGCTGCACGGGGCGCGACCAACCACGGCAACATGGTGGCGGCTTCGGTTGCAAAGTGGTGCGGGGCGCTCGAGCGGCCGCTTCCAACCGCTCTTTGAAATGCCGCTCAATGCACACACAAAGTTTCTTGTGCGGTAAATGAGCTAATAATATGGGTGCAAATGGTGCTATAAAACAACATCCGCTCCACTAGTGAAAGCGCCCATGAAATATCTGCTGGGGCGCTAAGCCTAAACAACTCCGGCGGACCCAGTCGGCTGTCTCGAGCACATTGAAACTGCCGCCATGAGGTGCACGCCTTCCCATTGGCGCAAGTCATCAGGCTCCTCCCACTGCCACACGCGTCGCGCATCATTTCCATAAATGCGACAAGTGGCGCATTGCATCCATGTAAACGGGGCTAATGTGCTAGGAGAGCGTGTTGCATTAATGCACCAGACGGGTGGATTTAGCCGTGCAAGTCGACTTTCTAAGTGCATGTAAAGGCGAGCGCGTCATGTTAGGAATTATGCCGACAACATCAGTAAGGCATGCAAATGCACCTTTGCATTTAAAAACATGTTAATCGTGTGTGAGATGCCAAACCTTGTGACTCGAGAAAAAAAAACGTGAACAAGTCGCGCCGGAAGCACCAAAAGCGCCAGAAACGCTGCTTTGCCTTTGATGTGCGACACCGTATGGCATCACCATCACACCCGGGGTAATGCGCCGCATGTAAACGCTAGTGCATCACATTACTTTTGATGTGCTAGGAAATGTGACGCGCTACTGTCACCTTCATGTAAACACGGCTACAGGCAGCTACGGGCGTGAAAATATCACGTGCGTGATGCCAATTCGCACGAATCACATGCAAAAATGCCCTGGTAGTGAGCTTGGGCACAGCGAGTGAGGAGGCGAAAGTCCAGAAAGGACCGCTCGGCGACATGGAGGTTTAAAAAAAAGCAGAAAAACATCGTGCATTTCTTCACGTGAGAGTAAGAAAAGGAATAAACGAAAACCTTTTTTAGGGCTCAATTTTTTGGTCTGTGTTGGTTCATACAATTTTCGTATGATACGAATATTTTTCGCAGTCCCTGGAGATTTGTATCATCGAGATAACTGCCTATTGCAGCAAACACAGGTGGGCGACTAGATGGCTAGGCAAAAAAGATCTGGTGGTCCCATGTATGCATAAAACTCCTCCAGCGCAACCACATGCACATGCGTGAAAAAAAAAAAACAGGTTGGAGAGGAGAAAGATTGGCTGGGTTTATGAATGACGTAGCTAAACTCTCGCACCATTTATTTCCTTTTTTAGCCTTTTGAAATGTACAGGTGTTGTCATGAGTAATTGGAACGAAGATTTGTGAATATCACAAGATATTTGTCTTACCGGCTTTATGAAAGCCATTACCGGTTTACGGGAAGCCTTTTCTATTAGGGAGGACTCCCTTTAAACGCGCACCAATGCAGCCAGGAAGGTTCCGGAAGACGAAATTTCTGCAAATTTACGAGTCCCTGTTCCAATTACTTTTGACTGCACCTGACAGCCTGACAGAAGTTTTGTTGGGAGTTTTGTGAAGTGGTCGCGTAATTGCTTGCATGTGGTGGGGGAGAGTTGTCGTTGAAACTTCCTCTTCCCTGTCCCATGTGCAAGAAAGAGTTGCTGCTTCATTGCCCGTGTGTGTGTGTGCGTGCAGCCCTGCAGGAGGTTTTAGCGGCCATGCGCAAGATGGAGACGCGCCTCTGTGAGCTTGAGAAACGGTGTTCTGCGGCGGTGGTGCCGGCTGCCAAGGTGGCTCCAGCTCAGGTGAGCTCACCCTTTCTTTTGCTGTTGTTTTTTGTTGTTGTTGTTGTTGTCGTTACAGTGGCTCAGTGGCTGAGGCAAGCTGCTGAGCCTAAGATGCGCTGCTGAGCCCAAGGACCCGTTCTCAATCTCAGCCGCGGCGGCCGCTTTTCTGATGGAGGCGAAAAGCGAAAACGCCCGTGTGCTCGAAATTTCGGCGCACGTTGAAGATCCCCAGGTGGTCAAAATCAATCCGGAGCCCTCCACTACGGCACGCCTCATAGCCCAGGCTTAGCTTCGGCGCTTACCGTATTTGCACGACTCTAACGCGCAACTTCTTTTTGCTAAAAGTAACCTTCAAATTTGTGTGTGCGTTGCAATCGGGCTCAAAGCCGAAATTGGCTTTAAAGCGGGCAGCTGCGTTTACATCTACACGAATGCTTCCAAAAATAAAATTCAATCCAATTAAAACAAACTTTTTTTTTTCGAAAGTTTTCTGAAGTAAATTTTATTGTGTGCTACAATTGGGGGAGTGTTAAATCATGCAAATGCGATACAACTCCAAAAATTGGAATTTATTTTTGTTTCTTTTAAATCCACAGCTAGTTGTAACATGTGTGAAGTGTCGAAGTAGTGACGGTGCTGCACGCGTGCTAAGCATTGAGATAACACTGCGTGGCAGTGTTTCAGGTGGTTGGAGGTATGATTTTTTTTTGCTGAAACACTTTGATTTCTGTGCAGTAGCGTCTTGATTCTGCTGAGGTTTGGAGTAGAAATATTACAGCTAGTCTTAAAGGGACACTGAAGTGAATTTGTCAAGCTCCCGTTTTTGCTTGCACTGCATAGACTGGCTCAAATTAACACACTTTTCATCGTTTATCCGGTTCACAAATCGGTAATTACTTTATAAAGCGCGAAAGAAGAAAAACTACTATGCGCGGTTTGCGGCGGCCGCACCAACTAAAGCTGTGACGTTAGGAGGAGCCGCACCGTGATTGGACGATGCCCAAGGTGAGCAACCAAACAAGTTTCGGTTTCGGTTTCGGTTCTGTAAAACACAACCGGTGGCGTTGTTGGATGGGCATTCTCAATAACTCAGTAATCATCGTGTACCGCGCTTCTGCCATGTTGTCAGCTGTAAAAATGCATAAAGATAAGCCTCCCAGGACGGCTTGGAATCGTAGCATTCACTAGCCGAGGCCTACGCAGTGCATGGACGCCCTCCGCGTACCCGCAGATGCCCAAATGTCATGCGCTTTTCCCCCATATTTGGAGCTTGCCTCACTCATGCCTGTACCGTAAAAAGCGTGTTCGCACCAGGCCAAGGGTCTGTTCATTCTGGCCTGTGCCCACTGCCCGCAAGCAGTCGGTGCTTATGGCAACAGCACGCCAACGAGAACTCGCTAGCGCGCCAGTGCCAGCCTGCGCGCGTTCTGTGAACTAGTTCGTGGAGCCATGAACGTTGCGGCCCAAAAAAAGGTGAACTCAATGTAGAAAACATCGGCAGAAAACGAAAAAGTTAACTTACAAAAAAAAAAAAAAGCACGTACCCGCGGGGATTCGAACTCGTGACTTGCAAAATACTTGCATACCTAGCGCCCCAGACAACTAGACCACGGGGAGGGGCTCTGCTGACCTTGGTAATATAGGGTATATATTGTACAACCAGTTTACACTTTTATTTAGTTTTGGCATTTCAAGCAGCTTAGGTGACTATTTGTTGTATTGCGCTCGTGCAGTAAGCGTCGCTTGAGTTTCCACAATAGCTCACGTCTAGCAATTGCATTTCGTAGACGGAAAAGCGTTCGCAGATGCGTAGTCGTGCGGCTGACCGCTGTGCTTGTTCGCCCAGCGCAAAAAAGTGCTTCCCGCACCCTAGTTTTACGCTGTACGGTAAAAATATCAGTTGATTTTATTTCCTTAGTACCTATGTTGACTTCGCTGACTCTTCTCCCGCCTTAAAGAGGCCTTATATTTTCCTACTGGCGTACCAGTCACCGAAGCGTCACATGTGCGCTTGTGCAGCGCTTGTGTGAAGCGACCTTGACTTGGAGCTAGATACAGTGTACAAACTAACCAAGTAAAGAAAGGCAGATTCTTCCATTCACAAACGTGTCCTGGCTTCGTTTCAACTGAGCGAACGAATTGCGACGACCCGTCGGCGGCCGGCGGACGAAACGCTGGGCCGACTGACTCTGTCTGAAGGCCGGGGAGCCGTGCAGTAACGCAGCCAATTGCCAGCTCATCCCCTCCTGACGTCACACGAAAACGCCGCAGAAAATGGGCGAGCGTAAAGAGAGGAGGACAGCATTTTCGAATTAATTTTTCTACTAAATAAAATCGCGTAAACGCGCCCAGGGTGGTCGAAACATGGCCTGGGGACTCCGGACTACAATTTGCGCAAGTAATCCCGCAATGTTTACATATCACTTCAGTGTCCCTTTAAGGATGGATGCCTCTCTGGGCTTGGGAGCCTAAGCATATGTTCATGCGTCATTTGTAGCATCTTTTGTTCGCTTTTTCTTTGCCAACATACAGTCTACGCTCGTTACAGCGGATCCGGCAACAACGGACTTTCGGTTACAACAGACCATTTCGGTTGGTTTGTCTGGTCTCCATGCATTTTAAATGGAGTCCACTGCGCTCATAACGGACCCGGCTAGAGCAGACTATCGGCTACAACAGACTAAATATTAGGCGAAAATTGTTTCGACTGAATTTTTATAGCGGACTTCCGCAGGGCCGGCACCCGATGTGCTTTTTCTTTGTTTAGTTTGGCAAGAAAACTGTTATGTTTGGCTACATTGCTGGCAGCTTGGTCGTTGGCGCAGCCAAGCCAGCGCCAGTGACATTTTTTTTTGTGCGACCAGTGGCATAAGCGGCAGGGTAGCTGATTTCACAGTTGGATAAGTTAAGCGTAATTAACGCTGTTGAACATGGGGGAAAAACTGTCGACATCGCCAGAAGTACAGGCCTGTCTAAGCAGACGGTCTGCTCTACCATCAAGAACAAGGCCGCTGCCGATAAACGCGACTCCGGTGAGGCTATCGAATACTCAAAGTGGTGGCATTTACTCGAGTTCCCCCCGTGGGAAGATGGGGGCGGGTTTTTTTTTTTTGCATTTCAACTGGGTTTGCTTGTTGCTGGGTTTGCTGACAGAATGTGGCCACTGTACCAGAGAATGTTACTGGAATTGGTTTTTACAACCTCCTCCTCCTTCTCTCTCTCTCTTCCACACCAAGGTTGCCAATCACGTGCCTGCCAAAAAAGAAGCCGGAGGTGACGACGACGATGTTGACCTCTTCGGTTCTGACGATGTAAGTCTCCTTCACAACCATGGTAGGAGTGTCTGGCTTCTATTTGTTCCTTTTATCGAGTGAAGGGACTTGCTGCTTAAGGGGAGACGCAGGTCTTAGAATTCCGAAATTTGGCCAAAAATATAGATTTTTCAGAACCGCCATTTTCGGAAAGTAGAGCTATTTTTCTCCAGGTTAGCCAAATATCCAGGCCCAGGAGTACGTATTTGAGCCGTAATATCAATTTATAGCACCGACGACTGCTAAAATCAGCTCAGATTCGACGTGAAAATAGCATTTTTTCGACGACTCGCCGCTCGGGCTCTACATGTGCTATAGCATCCATCTTGGTCTCATTAGAAACCCTGACTTTTCGTTTTCAATTCCCCGCTAGAACCGCTTTGTTTTGTCTGTTGGTTGCGAGTGAAACCGACATAGAAAAGAGACTGAACATGCCACGCCGCCCAATTGGCTGGGCGCCGTTGGGTAGTCTGCTCGGCACTCTCATCACAGTGCAACGGCTCACGTACTCGTCTATGCCAGGACCGGCAAAAGCCCTGCACAGCATAAAAATAAAAAATAAAATATATCTATCCATAACTGAAAGGAAGGAACTGTTAAAAGCACCTGGAATACGCTTTTCTGCGTGTCTTGCGGCAACTTACCGCGAGAACGGCGCCGAGATAGAGGTAGGCTTAGCGCCCCCGCGGGCTGCTGAGACGACGTTAGCAATATGGTTACGCCTGAGGGTGCACTAAGGTGCGTCTATCTTTAGATCAGCAGCAAGAAAGAAAAGAAATGATAAAGTGGAAGATGCCGCTTGCCGACGCCGCAAGGGAAGTGTGTGTTTAATCTGCTGTCGACGATGCCGCGGTGGTTCGGCCCGCATCCCTGCGCACACTTCCTCGTCGGCAGGTTACCATACAGATGAGCGATTTGAGAATGATACATGTGATACATGTTCGAAGTGTGCACAATGTGCAGTTGTGACGTGATATATGAGTAGATTAAATCGAAAACGTGGTTTTCCCACCTAGCCAAGCGCATGCACGTCACTGAACAGTGGGGTGCATTCCGTCACCAGCCCCTTTGTTGCAACTCATTTCACGCGAGGCAAATCCAATTTGATTGCAACAAATGAAGCAGTAACATAACAGAATAAACGTTTACTACTGTGATGCACGATCGGCACCTCAGCCTTGGTTGCCAAAAAGTGACAGCGCGCTGCCAACAGCGTCAAAATTGAAGCAACTTTCTGGCTTTGCTTTTGTTCAGTTTTCTGCCAAGTGCCATCTGTATACAGAGGATTTCATAATTTTCCTATCAGCTGATTTCAGCAAACTTGGTATGCTTGTGTTGAGCGCAAAGAGAGCTACATTGTAAGATGTTTTTTTCACATGCTCAGTAGATAAAACTGTCACTTCTAGTAAAACTTCAACTGTGATTTCCTCAGCTTCCCCTTTTTTGCATGTGTGCCTAGCCTTACTAGGGTTTCCTGTTTTTTTTTTTTTTTTCAAAGTACTTCTACAAACGTTATACCTTTGAATTCGGGATAAAATGAAGTGCATGCTGGTGCTATAATTGGCTCAGTGTATAATACGAGCTCATTGTAAGTTTTCAGGAAACTGTACTTGGCATAGTTAGTCTAATTTTATATCCAGTCAACTATCTTTACGAGAATATAAATAGCATCAGCATGCATGGCAGGTCTTAAGCTACACATCCATGTCATTTATTTTTGTAAAAAGTGAACAAAAAGCACCCTAACAGTCCGTAAGAAATTACTTGGTTAGGCTCCAGTATTTTCTTCATAACTCAAAAAATAATTGTGCCACCTGAAAACTAATTACATATTTCAAATGAGAAAGACAAAACACATATGCACAGCGATTTTCATTATCACGGACCAATTAATAAAAAAGTTTATTTTAAGACCAGTGTTGTCTCCCCTTAAACGAGCGAGACGCGAGGAATTGACTTCTGCTTGACTCGTTCGTGCAGGACGAGGAGGCAAACCAGGCGAGGGAGGAGCGCCTCAAGGCCTACCAGGAGAAGAAGTCCAAGAGTGAGTGCGCTTCTCATTGAGGCTCGCACGTGTTGTGTGTGTCGCGCTTGCCTTGAGTTGACCTCTGGGCTTGACCTCTGGGCGACCGCAGAGCCCCAGGTGGTGGCCAAGTCGAGCATTGTGCTGGACGTGAAGCCCTGGGACGACGAGACGGACATGAAGGCCATGGAGGAGAACGTGCGCGTCATCCACATGGACGGCCTCGTCTGGGGAGCCTGTGAGTGCCCGCCTCTTCCCCTCCCCTCCTCGCCTCCTCCTTGTCGGCCCAGAGACGGCGGCTGACTGCCGCTTTTTCCCCTGTCGCGACTTCCTTGTGCAGCCAAGCTGGTGCCCCTGGCGTACGGCATCAAGAAGCTGCAGATCGTGTGCGTTGTGGAGGACGACAAGGTCAGCATCGACGAGCTCCAGGAGAAGATCGAGGCCATCGAGGACCTGGTGAGTAGTCGGGGTCGTGCATCTCTTCTGCAGTTGTATGTCTCGTGTATCACTATCGGAGCAGTTTTCGAAGATGCCCTAAGGTTGCAGTTTGTGAAGTCCTGGCTATTTACCGATTACTTCTTCCTCGCCGGAATGCGGTTTTGCCAGACCCACTGGTGTGGTACCCCTTCTCGCTTTAAAGGTTAAGGTTTAAAGGGACCCTGCAACACTCTTTGTGCAGTGCAAGTAAACCTGTGCGACCTTTAGATTAGACTTCCGGGAACACCCGAGCCAAATATTACACGTGCACGTGAAGCGCTAAGCGCGCAAATCGCTGTGAAAGACGCGGAAAAACCAACCGCGCTCTCCAATTCTTCCCATTATGCACCCCTGGCATGGCCTCTGCGACGTCAATCGGGCCATGGCTGTCGTACTGGCTGTCGCTGGTCAACTTCGCGGCTAAATTCTGGCATTTCATGTGACGATCAGCCGTCGTCAGCGCTGTGTATGAACCTCTTCTATGTCTGAACCTGTCTGCATGCTTTTGGTGTTTCTTTAGTTTTGAGTGCGCGCGGAGTTTGAGTGACGAACTAAATACAGTGGAATCTCGGTGATACGAATTTCGTTGTGATAAGAATTTTCAAAATTCCCCGGCCAAAATACATTGCATGATACAGTGGAACCTCGGTCATACGAATCTCAAGGGGCGGCAAAAATATTCGTATCACCCGAAAATTCGTATCATCAGAAAACGAGAAAAAATGCAAATGTGCTGCGCATGCGACAGGCGGCGGCAATATGGCGTCGGCTCTTGCCGCGAAGAGGTGCACGTAGCTTCAGCAACCGCTTCTAACCTTTTGTTAAAACGGAGCTCAAGGTGTTAATTAAATTGCTCATGCGGGAAAGGAGCTGACAGTATGGGAGAAGCACTATAAAATGTCATCTACGCCAAATATCCGCCGCGGAGGTGGCCCAGCCAGCTGCTGCTAGCGCTCCGAAATTGCCGCAATCACAATGAGGCGCGCGTCTCCCCATTGGCGCAAGTCGCGAGGATCCTCCCAATGCCGTTAGCGGCAACCGAGGCAGAGGCTGGCGCCTGGGTGCCGGGCGAAATCGTCCACGCGGGCGTCAAAAGAACGCGCGCTCATCACCGACGCGACGCGCGCACACGAACTCAAGCGTGAACCGCATGCGATTCCGGCGCGTCGGCGTTTGCGCGCGCGTTCTTCTGACGCCCGCGTGGACGATTTCGCCCCCACGTCAGATTCTACCTCGCTCGTAAAATGACGCGCGACGTGTGCGGCAGTGGGAGGAGCCTGCCGACTTGCGCCAACGGGGAGGCACGCTCTTCATGGCGGAAGTTAGAAAGCGCTCCGGACAGCCCGCTGGCTCCGCCGGAGATGTTTAGGCTTACCACGGTGGCGGATATTTGATAGGCGCTTTCCCTAGCCGTGCGGACGATGCTTTACAGTGTCGTTTTCGGACTCATTATCAGCTCCCTTACTTCATAAGCAACTTCTTTTGTTCTTTAAAGAGCGGTCAGAAGCGGTCGGTCGAGCTACCCGCCCTACTTCGCGGCCGTTGACGCCGCCATGTTGCCGCGGCTTACCGCGCCGCGCGCCGCATGCGGGTGGTATTCGCGGTGGCGTCAGCGCACCTGTGGCATGCGCGTTTTCGTGAGCATAAAACACTCCATGCGGTTCACGCTTAATGATTTTGTGCCTGCGTGCGACCAAGGCCACACGGCCGCACAAACACTCCTGCCTCCCGTCCACGCCGCAGTCATCTGCTCGCGGTCTTGCGTGTTCGTATCACCCGCACCGGATGATAAATGCGAACGGATCATCCGAATTTTTTTACATTGCGTACAATGCATTTTGGCCGGGGAATTTTGAAAATTCGTATCACAACGAAATTCGTATCAACCGAATTCGTATCACCGAGATTCCACTGTATGTAAAAAAATTCGGATGATCCGTACGCATTTATCACTCCGGTGCGGGTGATACGAACACGCGAGCCGCGAGCAGACGACTGTGGCGTGGACGGGAGGCGGGAGTGTTTGTGAGGTCGTGTGGTCTTGGTTGCGCGCGGGCACAAAAGCATTAAACGGGAACCGCACGGAGCATTTTCTGCTCACGAAAACGCGCCGCGCACGCCACAGGCACGCTGACGCCGCTGTGAATACCACCCGCATGCTACGCGCAGCGCCGTAAGCGGCGCCATGGCGGCGTCAACGGCCGCAAAGTAGGGCGGGTAGCTCGACCGACCGCTTCGGACCGCTCTTTAAGATGCCACTTAGGGAACAAATGAAGTTGCTTGTTCAGTAAGGGAGCTGATAATGTGTTCGAAAACGACACTATAAAGCATCATCCGCGCGGCTAGGGAAAGCGCCAATCAAATACCCGCCACTGTGGTAAGCCTAAACATCTCCGGCGGCATGGAGGCAGAAAAAGTTAGGAGACGGCATGACGTCACGCAGCTAGCCTTCGCAAGCCCAGCTCCGTTGAAGCCGCTCCCTCCGCCGTTTCCCTTTCTCAAGCCGCCGCAGTCGGCCCAGCACGTGACCTCCATGGTCGGGTGGGCCGGCGGCGGCGGCGGCGGTCTCCGACTCCGGCGCATCTCTCGTGTTTCGTTGGCGGTAGCTTTTCCCCGTCCTTCCTGCATTTTTCTGCTCGGCGATCTCATGCCCGCGTGCGGGCAGGAGTGCCGCGTACGTGCGGAAGACAAAAGCCGTGGGAAAAAAACCAACATATAGCAGGCTTCGTGACAACGGGCCGCAGAGCAGTTTCGAGCAGACGAAATTGAAGACTGCGTGGCGGCCCATACAGCAGCGGCGCAGTGGGGTCACGTGGTTCAGTGACGCCTGGGCCATCTTCGATTTTACTTTTTATGTATAGGCTTCACGTTCCTCCGGCGGCGCCGTCTCCTAACTTTTTACTTCCTCCATGTCCGGCGGGGCCAGCGGGCTGTCCGGAGCGCTTTCAAACTGCCGCCATGAAGAGCGCGCCTTCCCATTGGCGCAAGTCGGCAGGCTCCTCCTACTGCTGCGCGCTTCGCGTCATTTTCCGAGCAAGGTAGAACCTGACGTGGGGGCGAAATCGTCGACGCGGGCGTCAAAAGAACGCACGCGGTTCACGCTTGAGTACGTGTGCGCGCGTCGCGTCGGCGATGAGCGCACGTTCTTGTGACGCCCACGTCGACGATTCAGCCCGGCGCCAGCCTCTGCCTCGGTCGCCGCGAACGGCACTGGGAGGAGTTTCACAACTTGCGCCAATGGCGAGACGTGTGCCTCATGGCGGCAATTTTGAAGCGCTCGCAGCAGCTGGCTGGGCCACCTCCGCGGCGGATATTCAGCGCGGATGCTTTTTTATAGTGCTTCTCCCACACTGTAAGCTCCTTTCCCGCATGAGCAATTTAGTTTACACCTTGAGCTGCGTTTTCACAAAAGATAAGAAACGGTCCCTGAAGCTACCTGAACCTCTTCACAGCAAGAGCCGACGCCATGTTGCCGCCGCCTGTCGCATGCGCGGCACGTTTCCATTTTTTCTAGTTTTCTGATGATACGAATTTTCGGGTGATACGAATATTTTTGCCGCCCCTTGAGATTCGTATGACCGAGATTCCACTGTATTACACTTTCAACGAGCCCACTCGACAACAAACGTTTATTGCTCCAAAAACGCCCTACCAGCCTGAGCGCTTGCTTGCGAGCAGGCCACCATGCCTGCTTTTTTGTGGCACCAGACCGGAAATAGAACCGTCCACGTTGCGGGGAAAAGGACGAAACTCACTGGCCTGTGACATATCGAAGGCCGCCGAACAGAAACGCTGCGCGCCGCCCCCCTCTCCGGGAGAGAGCGCGCAGCTTTCGTCGCGTTGTCTGCAGTTAAGTTGAGAGGGAACATTTATGCGCAATTTTTCATCGCACGTAGTTTTGGTGATAGTGAACGGATTTTCATAATTCTTGCGGGAGGAGTTTGCTGGGACAATAGACTTTGCATCAAAAGAAATTCCGAGTAGTTGATGGTAAGTGTTGCAGGGTCTCTGGACCGTAAAGACAAAGTTCAGCTTTGTTTAAGACAAGCTACGACATTGTTTAATTTCAAAGAACATGCCATTGGTAACTCACTCGGCTCCATTCCACCCACAAACGAAGGTTCTTCTAAGATTTCGAACTTCGCACTACAGTGATGCAATCAGGGCAGGATGGATGCAATATGAGCCAGCACGATAAACATTAGTGTTAGTGTGCGAACGGCTCGTCAGCATTCAAGTGATGCGATCAAGTGGAACCAGAGGCCGCACTCCAATCGCCCAGTCATGTTTCTTGGTTCACCGACCACACAAACAAGATTCTGTGCTGTCATATCGAGAAATTGCCGGAAAGCGGCTGATAGAGTCACCACTAGTTGTAAAATCTCGGTTATTGGCTGGGTGTTTGCGATAAAATTGGCGTTGTCTTTCGGACAAAACAGTCCAAACTTGTATTTTGTCTTCGTGGCCCCGTTTAACCTTTTGAGGGTTTTTGCCGTATATGTGTGGCGGCGGTTTTCTGTTCTGCAAGGTCCTTGTCGTATGGGCACGGTTTCAACCCTCCATTTGAAATTTCGCGCCGTAATGACGATGCGTGATCACTGGGAGGTGCTGCACAAGCGTTTAAAATTTGATTCTGCTACCTTCTTGCGGAGATAAACAGAACTCTTTAGCACTTCAGCGCATCACGCGGCCTGTGTCAATGCCTTTTTGTGGTTTCAGTTTCGCCGCATGATTGCAATGGAGGCACGCGAAATTTGATTTTTATCTTTATCGCGGCGGCCGCTTTTCTGATGGAGGCAAAAAGCAAAAATGCCCGTGTGTGCGAGATTTCGGCGCATGTTAAATATCCCCAGGTGGTCAAAATTAATCCGGAGCCCTCCACTACGGCGTGCCTCATTGCCTGCGTTGCGTCGGCGTGTTAAACCCCAACAATCAATCAAATCAATCAATTTATATCTTTATCGACCCTCCCTTGTAGGGGGCGGCAGAAGTTGATTTCTGTCTGTATTGGCGCTGCTCATAGCTTGTTTATAACTAATTTATAACCATAAAGTAGTTAAACTATCTGAGAAAGCTTATAAAAAAAATGTTCAACCCTGGACCACCATTAGGCGGTCAGCTTACATATTAGCTGTGTGTGAAAGTATTCATTGGGATGTTGGTGAAACAGCACAAGGACGGGGGTGGAAAAAAGGACACTACAAACGCTGTACTTTTCACATAACCAACTAGCCCAAATTTAAGCTTCACTCATTGGCCCTCTTATTTCTTGCAGGTACAAAGCGTGGACATAGCTGCATTCAACAAGATCTAAACCTGACCCGGAATGGCTTAATAAATTTTGTGTCGTTTTTGCACAACCAATGTCTACATGATCATCTCTGACTGGAGTGTGTTCAAAAATATTTTCTAATACAGTGAGACTTCGTTACAAAGTTTCAGGGCAAGGCATAACCTGCGCTTGTCTCAATTAGGCTGGCAGCGTGGCCCAAGCAGCCGTTCAGAGTAAGTGGCAATGAGACGGTTTGGTGGAAAAACGGGTGCTTCATTTGGTACAAAAAATATTTACAAAGGCTTTGGTAATCTGGTTCTGTACATTCACGTCAGTTTGAAAGCTCATGGCATATGTCGAAACTTTGCAGTCTGCTCTGTGGGATCGTTCAAAACTGGAAACATAGGACAGTACACACACACACGACCGCAACAAGCACCCAGCACAGTTAGAATCGGGTCTGCACCGACAACTATTTAACTTGCCATTCTATCAATGCTGCAGCATAGTTGACAAAATGCCTCTGTTATAACTAGGCAAGACTCAGCAGCTCCAAGATTCAGAGAGAAAAAAAAAAGTCATATTCCCATACAACGGCTGCTGCACAGTACTAGTTTAGATGCGCTTCCCCTTTGTCCTGCTTCAGAGGCACTTTGCGTGGGCAGTTTTGTACCTAAAGGAGCGTCTATTCGGTGCAGTGACTGTACATCTTGGCACTGGGCCAGCCAGCACCCAACCTCTTTTTGCACCGGTCTGAGCTCGTAAAGATCTCGTAAATTTATGGCAAGCCCACCTGCCCAGCCTCCTATGACGCGGTAGATAGATGGAAGAGAGCAACTAAGCTAGTACGGAGCAGCAGCTGGAACATCGTTCTGCGACATACAACTTGTGACGTTGTTCGTTTTCTGGATTCTCAGGCTACAGGCATACAGGATCAATGCACACTGTCCTTTGGAATAACAAAAAAGCAGTACTGGAATAAAAACGCATGGGATACGTAAGAAGTTTGCTGAGTGGTGCAACATGTTAGGCAGACCCCTAAACACAGTTAAGGCAAGAAAAACTTAAGTTGCCCTCCACAAAGAAACGCATAATGAAGACAGAAATCGCAGAGAAATTTCATTTCTTTTACCGAAAATTTAATGCGCAGCATACCTGAATTTGTAAAGAAAACCCTTCCAAATGGCTCGAAAGAGGCTTGCTTTGTTGGAGCACAAACTTGACTTGGTGCTTGAAAGAAGTCTGGTGGCTAGTGCCCAAAAATAAACTATAGTAGCTGCCTGCAGTCATGTGAGCAGGCTTTATTTAGTGCAACCTGAAAGCAGTTTCTCTTGCCAGCCAGACCTGTTCTTTCAACTACTGGGGGCCACTTTGAATGAAAGGTGCGCAATGGCTGAATGCACTTGCTCAGCAGATCCTTCGTCATAAATTTGTGAGGTGAACATGTGCAACTAAGCGGGGATATGTGTCGTTTTGTCAGTAGTCAAAAGCGACATTCGTAATTTCTTTATGTTACATTTTGCTGGCAGAATGTATGTAATACTTATTTTCTGTGAAGTAGAATGCCCCATTGCACAACATTCATGCAGTCAACCCCCCCAGGCAAAGCAGCTACGCACAGAACCATCAAAATGATATGGCAAACCAACCGAACTCAATGCTTCAACTAACCTTGGCACTGTTGAGGTTCAAATTTCTTTTTTTTTTCCAGTCATACAGGTATCAAAAAGACTGCTACCAAATTAAAAAAGGCTGTGTGTTTGTGCATCATCAGGAGGAAATATTCATAAGCTGCCTTGGTGTTACCTATGTTCATTACTCGAGCCCAAAGCGCGTTTCTTTTTCTTTTTTTAGTACAGGCCTGAAGCGAGCCAGTCAGTGTGAACAGCATTCATAACACTCCCTCCGTCTGTTGAAAGCCCTCACTCTCTAGATCTACATTATATTAGCAGCCGCAGCATATTTACACATTGCACACAGAAAGACATGGGCTTTCTGGAATCGATAGATTTTAGAGAAAGGGTAACAACTCTGAAGAATACGCGCTACAGCATTAAATGTTGAGAAGAACACACCAAGCTGTACAGTCCCATTTACACTTATACGGCAAAAATAGGTGGCCTTGCGATGGGCCTAGTCGTTCAAGCGCGGATTGCAAAATGGAGCTTATAACGACGCTAAAAGAATTTTTCGCACAAATTCTACAGGTAACTTGTCACAAAAGACAACTCCTAAAAAACGCTTCTTTTTCAGCCCACCGCTCAAAAAGTGCAATGGGCCACGTTATCGCCAGTTGAGACTCTCAATAGAAAAACGCCGCATATAAGGCAGGGTAAACAGATTTCAACGTGATGCGATTGAAACAGCTTAGTCCCTCTTGCAATGGCGTTGCACTGACAGAAATAGAATCTTCACAAAAAAAAGCTCTTCCAATAACTTCGTGTCTGTGAGCACACTGGTCTTGTTAGAAGTGGCGGGCGTAGCAGCATCCTCCGCAGCGCAGGACAACGTAGAAAACGCTTTCTTCGGTGTTCGCAACACCGTTGTCCGAGGTAAGCTCCAACCTCAACAGTGGAGAAGAAAAAAATGCTTGCGATAACGAAACTGCATAAACTCGATGGAGCCAGGCACATACTCGAGGTCTGCGTCATTGACAGCACCGTCTGTCCCCGTGTCGTCTGCAGCGGGCTGTCATCGTCAACACAACACACTCCACTCATCTGCTGTCGGTCAGTGATGACCACAACTAGCACGGAAGGTGATTTGCTACACAACAGCTCGAAGGTTGGTGTGGTCTGTACAACCCTGCCAGTGTCCGTCAATAACACCGTACATTCGGCTTCCGCATCAGCCGTCCTGGGTGTCACTTGTGGTGAGGACGTAGAGGAGCAGGTCCGTCGGGTTTCCCTGCTGATCGTCCTGCTGAAGGATGGTGCCGTCATCGAGGACAATGGTGCCTGGAATCGGAGAAGTTGGGAACAGCGTTGCAGCTTGTATTTTACATTTGTATTACTACACTGTATACACTACTAGTGCAATGGTTAGCTGGAGGTGCAGTCAGTAAATATATATATTAGAGCGCCCTCTGAATCACATTTCAACTTCTGTGAAGAAGAAAAAAAGAGAAAGTCTCTTTGCAAAAGTTGAAAACTCATTTAGTGAGCCACGGCGGGGAAAAAGAAATGGAGGCGTATCTGCCTGCATTGCTGCAAAAGGCGTCAGAAGACGATAGCGCTCGTGCTGCCTCTGCCATGTAATTTCCCTTTCCCTCACATTTACATTTCCTTTGCCCATCTCTCTCCTCCGCCTCCCCCCCCCCCCCCCCCATCACCACCTTCCTTCCAATCCAACCTTTCCGCTCCTGTTCCTTTTCTCTCAATACACCCCTCTACCTCACAGATGACTTGACAAAACTGGTAAATTTTACGTGAACACTTCAAAGCGACAGCTAGTGCACTCCCTGCTGCACTTAGGGATGAAGACCGCTGAATTTAAAGTTACATCCGCATCAAATGCAGCAACTAAGGTCTGCGAAGGTGTCTAAAACGTCAATCCAGCCACAAACCTAAAGGCCCAACCACATGCACGTGTAAGATCGACGCACTCGCACAACGACGTAAACCCATAAACGCATAAGGAACCGGTGTACTTTGTCGTACGCCGAATGCGTTGCTACGTGCTTGTTACACCCAAGTCAGAGCCCGCCAGACATCAACGCAAACTTTCGGGTGCACAGTGTTAACGTAGACCTCTGGTGGTGATAAGAGCTCTTCACTGTAGGCAGTTGCGAAACTCCTTCTAAATAAACGGCCCGCACCTGGACCCCCCTTTAGATCGTGCATACGGTGGCGCCACTGCGGCTGCCGCACGCACTATCCAAAAAACAAGCTAATTATTCAAACTGAAAATTTAATGTTAAATTTTGTTTTAAAGTGCATAATTCTTTATTTTTGTGCTTTCATAAGTTATCTATTGCTATCTTAACTCCTGTTTTTAGGTTGCGATTGTTTCTGCGTCCTCGCAACTGCCTCGACCAATAAGCACTTGTGCGGGCACTCTGGCGCAACATAGGAAATTTGCAGTTATCGTTTGGCCTACTGCACATTGTATGCCGAACCTAATCCAGTAGCTGATCAAGCGGCTCTAAATAATTATTTTCCACTTGCATAAAGCGGTAGAGGCAACTTCTAATTAATTTTTTTGACACCAGAAGACCGAAGAGGACGTGCAGCAGACGACAGTGCGCAAGCGACGGTTGACCCCACGGTCGCATTTATTTTTGCTACTCTTGGTTCGTATGTATACAAAACACTTGCGTAGTTGAACACATTGGGCTCCTTTGGCATAACAAATTTACGTAAGCACTCAAATACCATTTTTCGCCCAAATCGTCGAGCGGCGAAGCAAGTTGTATAGTTTATTTTCTCACCAACAGATGGCGCCATGGTAAAACAAGATCCAGAACAGTGGACCAATCGTAGGGCCACTTTTTGATGCATGGGGCGTATGGGGAGTTTCGCAACTCCCATATCAAGTAACTCTGGTGGTGATGTTATCTGGCGGTAAGGTCGCATAACAAGACAGCAAATTGATAAATAAGCTAACTTTACTATCAATTCTGCAAAAAAACAAAGTAATTTGTAAAATGCGGAGAGCAAACAACCGAAGTTACCGGACAATATATGCAAAGCAACGAGCAACTATGGGTGCAAGGCAGTTTACACCAAATGTAGCAAAGGGTTTTGTGCCTGCCAAGTATGCATACTAATACTTAACGTTTTTTAATGTCCCAAGAAGTGTTTTAGTTGTTTCTGTATTAAATATACGCACTTTTGTGAGAATAGGCATTATTTGTTTTATTTGAGTTAAAATGTAGTTGAACTAGTCGCCACAAAGCCGAGTCCGGGGTAATCGAGCCACACTGCGCGGCGCATTGGTTTACGTGCGTACGTTGTTGCGGGACTACGTCGGTTTAACGCGTGCATGTGGTTGGGCCTTAAGTCGGCCCGCAGTCTCCGGAAAGTTTGTCACATGTCAACCCACCTTGGGGCATTGCCGGCTGTTCGTGCAGAGAGTCGCCGGCGTTGTAGATGACGTGCGTGTCGTCGCCCACTTCCTGCTCCTCCGTGACCACAAACTGGGGCTCTTCGTAAGCAAGGTCCGTCGGAAGGTCAGAAGCCACGGTGGGCACCACCTCCGACGTATCTCCGTCACCTGCGGTTGCATCCGCCTCTGCTGCCTGCTCTTCGGCCGTCATGATTGGGCGGAACGTCACCAGCGAGGAGCCAAAGTGTTTCTTTATGGTTGCGTCAGTCGCCCCCTGGGCCGCATGAGAGGAAAGGAAACACACACACAACCGACCATTCCTGTTACTGCTTAAAACACCACGCAGCGATGAAAAGAGCAAAAAAATAATTGAATGCAGATGAACTAGGATAGCATTTGGCACATGCGAATATTAGTTATTTCTGCCTCTGAAGGGAATAATGATTTGGTTAATTACAAGCAATTAAATTTAATCGGCCAATGCCACAAGCGCTGCCCAGAGAACTCGACTGGCTGTTTACTTTCACTGAAACGTGGCACGCAGCAGTCAATGAAATTCGCTGACAAATGCACGACGATTGACGGGATTTTGGTTGGCTCAGGAGAATGGCTCTAGCATTTCATGCACTCCGCAGTAGTCCCTGGTAGGACTTCAACGTGAACGCATTGCATAGACCATTAAAGAGCGGATTAGGTAATGAGAAAGGCGACATGGGTGCCTGTAATAACAAAACGGCTCCTAAGCGTCTTTCGAGCGTTCCAGAGTAAAAAGCAGTCCACAACACGCGCTGTAACTTGGCAGTAGCAAAAGGTGGCCATCCATGTTAGTACACCATAGATGAAGTATGGGAGCGAAAGGACGCAGTCAAGCGAGCAAACATCGTGGGCAGTGAAGTCTATCATTGTCATCAACTCTCCCGATACATGGCGGCAGGAACGAACAGTGGCACAACGTGAAGGAGACAGATCAAAGCCATTTGAAAGTGCAAGGCTTTGGAAGCAGACCAGAAAACAAATGTCAAGCAGCAGAAGACAAAGTCCTTCGAGAATGTGGAGCATCTCAGGCGGTCAACTGGACATTACAGCTTTCAAGCACTGATGATCTTGGAGATTTTCAGCAGTAGCTCTTCAATTCACCAGAAATGAAGTGGCCAACCACACGAAGGCATGTCCGCAAGCGTGTGCACAGAAGAGAAACTTTCACTTCATAGTTCCTTTTGTTCTTCACTGCTCCAACCGCCATGCAGTCATAATTTTGGCATACAACATCAACCTGAAAGGCTACACCAAATGCCAACCTGAAAAAAATATTGTCCGCGTATCGGTTCGCTTCGCTGCAAACGTCATCAAAAGATGACAGTCATCTGCCGCCTCTGCCGTGTAAATGCCTCTCGTCTCTCTTCCGCCCACCTCTTACACTGTTCCCTTCCTGTGTCGGCCCTCCTATGATGAACGCAATAGAGGTTTGCTGAATTCAATTCAATTTTTCTATGATGACGATGATTATTAGTGGCTCTCCCTTTAAATCAGAACGTCAATTGTCAGTAACCGACTTGTCTGTTTCATTCCATTTACTTGCACTACTCTTAGCTAACATAATAAATTTGCTTCCCCCTGACCCCCCCCCCCCTTCCCCGTTTTAAAGCAAATCTTTCTACCTTTACCAGCCAACGGTTCTTTCGTGGCGTGCGGGACAATAAACTCCCAACGCAGTGGGGGGGGGGAAGGGTTTCACTCACTCGTTTACTTAAAGGGGCACTGACACAAAAATTTTACATCTTGTTTTTTTTTGTTGCGATAAGTAGCTAGTGACCTACTTATAACCTGTAGAAACCTCATTTGCTTCAGCGTGCGACGGTTGTTTAATTAGAGGCATTTTCAATGCGGCCAGTCGCAGTTTCGGTTTCAGCGAGTGCCGCGAAACGATGGATTTTGTGGATTTTGTGTGAACAAAGCTGACCACGTGACCGTCGGAGGGATATCACAGTTACAGAGCACAGCCGCCTTAGCACTGTCGAATCCGCATCGACGGAAGTTTCTGCGAATGCCCCCCCCGTACTGATCTCGTGAGGCGCCTAATTAAAAAGCGACCGTGGATGTGACGCAGGCGCTGCGAGTGCAAATGCTACCGCGGCTAACGAACGACGCGCGACGCTCGAGACGGTGGGTGGCAAGACGCGCGCTGGGAGCAGCCGGCCGGTCTGCCTACAGGTCCGCCTACAGATGTGTTCGGCTTAGCACTGCGGCGGATATTCGAGTGCCGCTCTCGTAAGCGGTGCAGATGACAATTTTTAATGCAACCCGCCATGGCATCATTAACTCCTTTCTCATGTAAGCCACCATGGTCGGGACTTGGGGACAATTTCGTGCAGCGGTAACAAGCTATCACTCGAGCTACCTGCGCCGGCGTGGGCCACTTCGCGGCCGTGGCCGCCGCCTGCACAGCGACCGTGCGGCTTGCTCAGTGGGCTTTTCGTGCCTCCGGCGCGTTTCCGCATCCAATGGTAATACACAGTAATAGAAACAGAGTGCCTGGAATCGCTGTAGAACTTTGGTCGCGGCCAGCTGCCCGATGAGCTGACGAAATCACGGCGCCTCCGCCGCCAACGATCGGGTCGTTCGTTCTCGAGAGCAGAAGCTCCGCCCTCCGGCCCTCCGATTGGAGCGGCGAGCCGGCAGTGCGGAAGCGGCAAACACAAACTCGTGACGTGTTTGGATGTTGTTTATTTACACTTGCGCGTGGTCCTCTGCTGGCCGCTCGGTTGCGTCTCGCACACTTCAAAATTGATTTTAAATATGTTCTAGGCTGTATTCACCGCTGATATTTTGCAGATGATGTATATGTGTTCCCACCAATCTATCTCCGAAGTTATCTCGCCTTCAAAATTTTGTGTCAGTGCCCCTTTAATTTACCCAGCGTTTCTCGCGTGCTGGAGCTGCTCACCTCGGCGGTCGCGAAGGCAAGACCATTCCGTCGGCTTTGTCGTCAGCTTTAGCAACGGTTGTTTTGGGCCTGTTTTGGCACGCTTCCTTCGCACGGCTTAATTAGCTTGTTCGACAGCACCTCCTGGTTAACCCGGACCCGACGGAATTATATGGTCGTACAGCAAAGATACATAAAGGATTGGTTTCCAGGGCGGGAAAACAAAATATAGAGACCACATACCGACATCTGACCACTGGAAAAACACTAGAGAAACGCACTGCTTGCCACAAATAGGACTCCGTTTTCTAAAGTGGTGAATACCAATTCGGTTGTGTTTCAACAGGTATTACAAAAGGTGAAACTAGCAACTGATTATGATAAATAGCGATTATAAGAGTTCCCTCAGCTTTCTCGCAATTCTCAAACTTACTAAACTAACTAGTGCAAATCGGTACAAATGGGAATCACAAAGCTCACATGCCGAATCGTTTCGGTGCCTATACTTGTGTCGCGTGGTGGTGTAGCCCCAAGCTAGCACATTAGGATGGCAAGGTTCCGCTGTCTCACACTTCAAAAGACGCTCCTCTCCGTTTTCTCTCACTTCCGACTCACGACCGGGCTACAGCGGCTGCAGCGCCCCCCGCTCTAGCCCGGCCGTGGCCAACGCTGCTGCGTTCGGGACGCCGCCCCCGCATAGAATGTCTGGTTTTACTCTTTTGTAGAGCCACATGTGTGAATTCGAGTGTCATTGCATGGGCAATTGTTGTGGGTGTCGTTTACAGCCTTGCTTTCCAACCACCTTCACAGCATGAATTGGAGCCAATTTTT
The DNA here is from genome assembly GCF_048455015.1 of Haemaphysalis longicornis. Lineage (NCBI taxonomy): Eukaryota > Metazoa > Arthropoda > Arachnida > Ixodida > Ixodidae > Haemaphysalis > Haemaphysalis longicornis. The sequence goes on along the minus strand of NW_027526335.1, from coordinate 150,392,621 downwards.
TTAACTCCCATTGCTTCCTCCTCCCTCCCTCCCTCCCCCCCTGCTGTTGTACATTCTCACCCGTATGATAACTCTCCCTGCGTATACCCATCTCTTCCCTGCTTTTCCTCCACCACCATTCTAGCCACTCGCCCTGCTGGCACGCCATCTGGTGGGCCTTTCATTACTGTTTGGCTCAGCGCTTGAACCACAAACTTCAGGTCAAGCGCGAGCCTTTTTTGTATTTTGTGGTTAAAATATTGTTTTAACGTGTTTTTTTGTTTGCTTGCTATCACAAAAAGTGTGCCCACATCTACATTTAATCAAAAGAGCACTGCTAATATCAGTTGCGTATTTATGTTTTGCTTCAAATATGCCAAACATTTTCTTTCTTCTGAACAATGTCACAAGTATGAAGTACCTGTTACCAGAAGTAGCAGTTTGGAAATGTTTTGCCTATATAAACTTCTAATTCCAGAATTCCTTTAATCTTTTGGCCGGGTGGCTGAATCGAGGGACAGACAGACATACAGACCTAAATTTTGGGGGTTGAGCAGCCGAACAAGGACTATTGTCTTTAAAATAACCCAACGTATTTGGCTACACACAGCCAAATCTGGCTATAAAAAATTCACGCTGAACCTAAGCGGCGTTATAATGCTGTGCAGCGTTGAGAATGCTCTGAAATTCTGCACATTTTTTTGTTTTTTTTTCACCGCTCCAACCACTACGCAGTCACAATTCTTGTACGACATCATCAATGTGCAAGGCTGGTAATACCAATTTGAAAAACTTTACGATCCCTTCCGAAAGAAGTTGAGAAGCGCGAAACCTTTTTGACATCAAAACGGCGTCAGAACCTTTGCTGAAAGTGCGTCCGATCGATCGTCAAAACTTCAAAGACCCAAATCGCAAATGAAGAATGAACCCACGTGACGATTTTTTGTGCACTAAGTAAACGCATCTACGAATGATCTAGATGTATCCCAATACGTGGTTTATGAGATAGAGGTATTCTATTGTATTTTTCCTTCTTCATGATTGATGCCTGTATTGTCTTATCTTGAGCTTTTTCTTCTTTCATTCTTTTTTCTTGATTTTTAAGCAACTTGATTTTGACACAATGAAAGCCCGGTTTCACGTGCGTGCTGTGTGACCACATCAGGACTTTTCAGTCTACCAACCAGTCTATGGAGAAATGCATTAGTTTTTTTGACAAGACGCCATCGGTTCTGCTAAGGAAGCTTTCAGTTAAAAAAAATGTGACAAGGAGAGACTTACCAGGCTGTCCAACTGCGCGGCCACCGCCGACGGATCCTGCAGCGACCGGACGGCGGCGTGCTCTTCCAGGCTGCCGGTGGCCGCCATGCCTTCGGCCAGTTCTGAGCTGCCACCCTCTTCCGACACGACGTAATGGCCGCTCATCGGCCGCCCCAGCGCCGCTTCGCTCCCCTCGAGCACGTCGGGCTGGTCGGTCGCCATGACGGACGACCCGTCATCCACCACCACTTGGTCCGTGGGGTCCACTAGGTTGGCCATGTAGGTTACCTGCGGCACCACAGCCGCAATGCACACAACAGCTTTACGACGTCATGTCGACTGTAATGGTCGGGAGAGAACAGTCGTTGACGGACAGTTTAAAGGGGCCATAAAGACAAAATACTACAAGTTCCGTTCATTGAAAGTTCACCACTTTATTTCAATAACAATGATACCAATTTTATTGCGAACCTCAAAGAAATAATCGAGATAATACAGAAAACATCCGAAGCAGCGACGCCTCCCAAGGCACTTGCCAGCCACTATTTTCGATGACATCACGGAACCTTGTTTGTGCAATTGGTGGCCGATGACATAGTGACTGCCAAGAAACAGGACTGGGCGATTGTAGTGGACACCTGGCCGCTAGTTTCGTCTGATCATGTCACTCGAATGCAAACGTACACTGACAAAAACGTTTTTAGTGCTGGCATGTCACTGCAGCACGAAATCTTAGTTTCTCAATATTTCTAGAATTTTTTTTTTCGGTTAAAAAAACCTCTTTTCCGGCTAGAATGGAGCTGAGTGAGTTTCCAAATGGTAGTTCTTTCCATCTGAACTACCTACCTTTCAGTTGTACTAGTACAACTCTCTGAGTAGGTGATCAAGTGCATACCGTATTTTCCAGTGTATAGGTCGCGTTTTTTTTGCTGAAATTTTCGTTGGTGCGTCTTATCCACCAGTGCGATTTAGGTATGAATAAATTTGGTACGTGGCGGCTGCGCGTGGTCTGCACTCGAAAAGGTGCCCGTGTGCTGCGTGATGCCAGCGCACGTTAAGAGACACAGCTCTATGGTCAAAATGAACAAATTATTTGTTAGCGAGTCGGAAGAAGAAGGCTTCGATGGTTTTGCCTAGATGCCGTCTGTAAGTGCATGCCATCTGTGTGTATCAATAAACCATTTTTGAGAAGTTCTGTCCAGACTTTGGATGGTAAATGCACGTGTCTACCACTGGTTACCGGGGGATTCGTTCAGAGGCGTCGCCCGCCGCAACCATGTACTTTCGCCCCACTTTCTCACAAATTGATCCTCTATGAGTTTACTTGATTAACAAGTGCGTTTTGTACACCGGTGCATCTTATACACCAGTGCGACTGATATACGTTTTTTTTTCCCCCGGAAAACTGCCGTTTTGAAAGGGGTGCGACTTATAGACCGGAAAATACGGTAGTAAACTTCCCCTTCTCGCTCATTGGCCAGTCGAGACGTGGTCACCTTCCACCTCCCACACAGCATGCACGGACTTCGCACCCACAACCCACCTGGGGTCCACCCTCGTCGGCCGCATCAAAGGGCATGGAGATCTCAATGGTGTCCGGCGTCGGGCCCTGCTTGATCTGGGCACGGCCGCTGGCAATGGCCTCGCGCAGCTCCTCACTGCTCAGCCCTTCCACGGCCAGGAGGACCTCCGAGCTGCCTGCACGTGTAGAACGGGGGCCGTGCAAAACGAGATGACGAAAAACCCCGGAGAACTTTGTGGCAATGAGCACCACGCGTTGAAACTTTTATTCACTGCAGGAGAAAGAAGTCGATGATTGATTGATCAATTGTGGGGGGTCTAACGCACCTGAGCAACAACTCGGCTACGAGGCCTGACATAGTGCAGGGCTCCGGATTGATTTCAACCACCTGCGGATCTTTAACTCTTTCATTACTGCACCTATTCAAAATCGATCAATTTTATTGATACCTCGGGAGCCCCTTTTCATAGCGTTCCAGGCGTTGCTGGAACAAGTAAAGCTATTTGGAGTTAGCCCGGAAAATTCCCTTTCAAAATAAGTTTTGCTGTCATTTTTGCAACAAAAACGTAATTTTTGACACGCGTCCCAGCACATAGGTAGGCAACAGCGAGCAGAATAATACCTACTAGGGAAAAGCCTTGCATCCCGAGCTGTTGCATTCGCCCCCTCCCGTTCACCTTTTCATTCTGTTTGCTGTTCATGCTCACAAGAATTGCCTTCCCAGCAAAGTTCTCAGGAAAGCGTGTAAGGGATTGGCTAGCAACAGCGCGTTTCTTCCACCCACCGTGTTCGCCCATCACGTTGGCCACGATAGAGCCCGACGTGTCTTGCACCATGTCGCTGTCCGCAGCAGAGGACAGGGCGCTACCACCACCCATGTGGTCCCCCTCGAAGGCGACTTCAAAGCCGGCCACGGACGGATTGGTAGCCGACTCTGCAGCGTGCTGGAGGCTCTCTTCAACTGCGTCGGGGTCCAGGCCCATGTCTGACCCGAGTTCCGTGCCGTCGGGAACCTGAGGATGGATATATACACACACATGCGGGTTCGTGGTAACGATGCAATGGCTCTAAACAGCTTACGTGTGTGCCATTTTTGTAAAAACTTTGCCAATTGTGTTGTTCAGCAGGGAGTCTTGTTTCAGCTCACAAGCAGGATAGCAATACGGATTGCTATGTCAACTTCTCAACTAACTTGACCAACTGATGTGGTGTATAAAACTTCAAGCTAGAGCCAACATCATCAAAGTTACAATACACATGGCAACAAACCTCCGCACACTGGACCACACAGTTTCAATCCCAGATGTCTGTAGTCTTGTTCCAGGTTAAGAGGGCATAAAAAGAAAAAGAAAAAAAAAAAACACCACAATACTGGCACAATTATACTGGCTTTCATACAGTCTCTCAACTGACAAAAAAAAAAGCGTCCCGCACAAAATAAAAACATTTGCCACAGCTTTGACCCTAACGAGAAGTAAACATCTGAACTCAATATTGCCTGCAACCCTAATCAGTTTTCAAGCACCTGCACTGACATGATGTACACCCCAGACTTAAAGACTAGCTTTAAAATTCACTGGACTAACAAATGGTGCTTATTCCATTACCACCACCATCACCATTTTATGTCTGTCGTAGGATGAAGGCCTCTTCGCTATCTTCCTAACCTGGGCTGTCCAAATGCACGCTCTCCCAGCAAATTTCCTCGTCTCATCCCCCAATCCTGTTACTGGCTTTCTTAAACTTTCTTCAACTCTATAACCCCTACGTTTCCCTGGTGGTCCACTGGTTGTCAGTTCTCTGTCCAGCCCAACTCCACTTTTTCCGCCTAATCTAAACTAGGATATCATCAGCCCGAGTTGGCTTCCTAGTCGAAGAGACTTGTTTCTTATTTTTAACCATTACTCCCAACATCCTGCTTTCCATGGTTCCATGGGCCAACCTGAGTTTCCTTTCAAGAAGGTTCTTAATGATTTCCTCAAGTTTCTGCACCATACACCATTAATTATGCACCTTAGGTCCGAATAGGGTGACTGTTTGTGAGGAGTCAGTTCTGAGCGACCTCCTTGGTCCTTCCTCCCCAAGAGGGAGGAAGAGGATGAGAATGAAGATGCCGATGAGGAGGAGGAGGAGATAGATGATAGCGATGCTGGTAATGATAATGATGAGAAAGAGGAAGGTGATAATAATGGTGATGAGGCAGAGGATGATGATGCTGATAAAGAGAAAAATGCTGGTGATGACGAGGAAGATGATGATAATGGTGATGAGGCAGAGGACGAAGATGCTGATAAAGAGAATTAAGATGGTGATGATGAGGAAGAGGAGGATGATGAAAACGGTGATGATCCCAGCGTCGGACAGCACACCTTGGAGACGAGCATGGCCGTGAGCGCACCGGGGCTGCCCCACTGGTGCTCGCGGTCGGGGTGCTTCTTGCGCAGGTGGCGCTTGAGCGAGTGGCGCAGCTTGAGGCTGAGTCCGCAGAAGCGGCAGGAGTACAGCTGGTCCGAGTGAAAGACCCGCTGGTGGTTGCGCAGCTGGTGCTCCTTGACGAAGGCCCGGCCGCACTGGGCGCAGGGGAACAGGCGGCCCCGCGTGTGCTCGAGCGCGTGGCGCGCCAGGGACTCCCGCGTGGCAAACACCTTCTGGCACACCGCGCACCGGTGCCGCCGCTCGCTCAGGTGTGTGTCCTCGTGCTTCTGTAGGTTGCCCTTCTGGAAGAACTCCTGCGCGCACCATGACCAAGGGCGGGAAGAGGACGGGGAGAACGCCCCCATGGGGAGCATGTTAGCTTGCTTATACTATGTGGCATTTGAGTTAAAAGCGGAAGAATTGTGCTGTGCGGCACCCAGACTATCATGGCCGAGCAGTCACATCATCTCGGCATTACCAGCCGTGCATCTCGCTGTCCAGCCACCACGAAGAGCAGGTTTGTAGGGACTTCTTTATTAAGAGGGGAAGCAGTGTAGAATTATCACAGCTGGTTAACAAGGTGCTGAAAACACTATATAAACTCGAGTAAGGGCAGCAGCTTTTTTTTTTTTTTTTTCAAAATTATTAGTCAAAAAAAGAAGGGTGCAGCTCATGTACGGCTGTGGCCCTTACTCGAGATTATGTGGTAATCATCTTTACCCCTGCTTCCCTCCTGGTTTGACAGTGGCAAATATGATGTTGCCGAATATGCTGAACTTTAGCACGTGAAACATGGCTCTGGCAACCTAGTGCGAGTCAATATTTTGAGTTCCGGTCAAGACTCGTTGTGACATCACAAGCAAACACTCGCACACAAAGCAGCTACGAAAGGTGCACCCGTGACTCGACACAAAGCTGGGTTGTTGCCTCCCCCCCATGGGTGCTTGCCTTTGCGCAGACAGAGCACTTGAAGCGCTTGACGCCCGTGTGGATCATCATGTGCACGTCGAGGGACTTCTTGGTCTTGAAGAGCTTGCGGCACGTCGGGCACGGGAAGGTGGGGTCCCCATGCACCGCATGGTGCTCCAGCAGCAGGTCCTTGCGGTGGAAGCGCTTGCCGCACATGTCGCACTGGAAGCGCTTCTCCCCGTGCAGGTTCCTGCACGTGCGCATTACATCAGGAGGAGAAAAAGAGAGACCAGTGCACTTTTGTTGTACCATCCTACACGTTCGCAAACAGGGGAAACAAATGCCACTTTTTTGGTTGCATGCATCTGGCACCACAGAAATGACTATATTGCCGCGAACCATGCATTGGATCTGTTTATTTACGTTTTTCATTTTACCGCCCTGCTGCGCCGGGCTGTGTTATCTGTGTCCCGAGTGAAGCGCATGTTCCCTTCTTTTTTCTCATGCCGCACGGACTATCTCATTAATTGATACGGAGAATGTTCGCCCTAACGCCACCAGCTTAGAATAGTCTTCTTTGATCTACAGTGTTCTGGATGTAATTCAACGGTTCGAGAAGCACCCGCACCAAAAGATAAACGCCCGCAGAGCCGATGCCGAGGCATTCGATTCGCCAACACTCGCCTGTGCGCGTAACTTTGTTGACTGCTGCTTTGTCGCCTGTGTATTTTTTAGTTGTTAGGGGAGCACAGGTCCGTTCCAATAAACTTGTTTTTCCTTCAAGACAGCTGCCTCGTCTTTGGCTACGTGACAATATATTGGAGGCATTTGCAAGTAATAATTTTCTTTTGAACAGTCTCAAATTGAGGCGAGTACAGTAGAACCTCGTCAATACGTTAAAAAAAAAAACGTAAGGGAGAAACCTATCTAGAGAAACGTACTATCCCGGAAGAAACGTACTATGGGGCCTTTTTAGTGTTCACAATTGAGAGCATAGTAAGTGGGAATTTGTATGAACCGGGAACATATCAACGGGGTTCTACTGTATTTTTAAAGTGAAGTGAATTTCAGATGGAGGTGGAGAATAAAAACGCCCGGGTGTAGAGGTTTCGGCACACACTAAGGATCCCCAGGTGGGAAAAAAGTAAACCCAGAGCCCTGCACTACGGCATGCCTCATAGACCAAGTGAAACTTCGGCGTGTTAAGCACCCAAAAATTTGAACTTGAAGGTGGAGAGAATAGTATTTTCAATTGCCACTACGAGAACTGAGACACATTTTCTCGGGTAAGCACCAGTCTGATTAAAAGATACAGGCCCATCTAGATGTCATCGCTAAAAATTTTACAGATCTCATTTGGTAACCTCGAAAACACCAATTATAGTGACTCGCTTGCGTAACAATGACAAAAGAAATTACATGCAGAATTAATCTCCAGCGTTTGTTTTTGAAAAAATGATATGTCCATCTCCGATGACTGTCTCTAAGCACAAAGTATTGTTTGACTGGGGAGATATACTTGCAAAGTTACTTGCGATTTCTTGGCATTACACCCTTGCAAGTACCTAAGTGTGCATGCATGCGTTGCGTGCACATGGGTGATTGCAGATGGGGTGCTTCCTACACTGATGGCAGTTATGATGCATTCAAGAGCACTCATCATGGAGGCCAGAAGGCCCGTTAGGCCATTGAGACCGGGATTAGTGGGCAAAGAGTGCTTCGCATTAAAACATTACGTGGTACTTTCATAAACTCGGAAATACTAGGCGTAAAAAATGAGTGTGGCTTCTAAATTCTCGCTGGCAGGGCCTTCAAACCAACCTTATTGCAAACGTTACGGTGCAATGGTACAAACTTGTGGGAGTCGTAGCCTCGTAGAAACTCATGACCCCTATTCAACGTTTGCCATCAGAAGGTGATGTGCAATAGCAGAAAACGGGTTATAAGCGGCACGCCTAGCGGCACTCCTTCGCATTTCGACGACGCGCCCGGTGCGCGATGTCAGGCAGAGCGCCGGGCAAGGGTTTGGCTGGGCCCCAGGAGGTGGCACCACCACGTCGGCTGCGCGAGCTGAAAGCTCGAGAGACGTGTCGGCGTGGGTCAAGAAGACTGGTTGCAAGCATTGGCAGGTGCAGCAGCGGAGCGACCCGGCTCTTGCCATCCAGCCCGGGCTGACCATCATTTATTGGTAGCGTTGGAGTCAAATGGCCAACCATCGTCCATTGGTGGCGCCGGAGTCAAACAACTACACTCGCTCAGAGAGCGTGGGACTCCATTAAAGACGTCAAGTGTGGAAGTGCCAGGATGGTTTTGGAAAATAAACCCCCTTGAAGGTTTGCGTCAGTCGCATTTGTCTCTTGCCTGCCTCCCGCCTCAGTGCTGTGGATGTGGCTGCCATGTGTGGAGGATTGTCTGAGTCCGACTTCCCCCACAATCTGGACAACGCTTATGAAGCTGAGATGGCGGGCAAGCTCCACCACGAAGGACAGTGCTGCTCGGTGCTGCCACTATAGCTGCCTGCTCTCGTAGCAACAACAGCTATACAGTGCATCATGAGCACGCGACATCAGCAGAAGGGCTTCCGAGCTGAGCTAAGGTGTTTTTGGGCCATGCTTTACCTCCCTACCACCCCCTGCCCCAGCCTTGAAATACCAATGGTTGGGTACACCATGAAAGGAACGTATGAACAAACTAGCTCAACAATTTCCGCCTGCTTCCCACTACTTACTCCAGACCAATACACACATGCCTTCTTACCGAACACACACGCACGCACACACAGACACACGCAGACACGTGTTAGCTTATAGATGGTATTCACTGAAAAGCTTAGCTGTCAATTTCTTCGCTTAGCTGCACTGGAAATAACCAGGGACATGGCACAGCTAGTGCCACTGAGCGCGCACGCCGCAGAAAAAACAAAACACTGGCGTGCATAGTCTTCTCCGTTTCAACTCAATTCTCAACGGTTGTATCAGCAGAGATGTTATTAATCGGGCTCACATTTGAGCTGAGGCATCACTTTGCATTTGGTGGGGCAGAGTTTGGAACGTCCAACACACATCACGTGCTTAGCACGGACAAGTACCGCCATACCGCGGAGCTCGACGTAACCAGTGACGGCGCACTCACATGGTTGCCTGCATGCGTGCCTCGCCAGTGAATACAACCTATAGGAGAGGGCAAGGCAAGCTTTGGGAGAGGAAAAGTGAGCAGCCCCGTTGGCTGGGCAGAAGACG